>NC_091472.1:39728582-40328582 GCF_036971445.1 Narcine bancroftii | reverse complement strand
GTTAGAGCAGGTCAGAATAGGAAGAAGGTGCAGATAAATGTGTGGCTGAAGAGATGGGGCAGGGTTTCAAGTACTTGGACCATAAGACTTTTTCTGGGGAAAGGGGTGACCTGTACAAGAGGGCCAGGTTGCATCTGAACTGGAAGGGAACCAATATCCTGGCAGCTAGGGTTGAGAAGGTTGGGAGAGAGGAAAGTGAGGTGGGTGGATGGTCTAAACTAGATTTGCAGTGGGTCTGGAATCAAAGTGAAGAACTAGATGAAGAGTTGGTTGCTGCACGAATAGGGACAGCTGGTAGGGAGTCAGAGGAGAGGCAGAAATGGCATAATTGCAGCCCTTGAGGGTTAGGGACATAGTCAAAAAATTAACAAGTACAGGGCTAATGGTTGTGTATTTAAATACATGCAGCACAAGAAATAAAGTGGATGACCTTGTGGTACAGCTACAGATTGGCAGGTATGATGTTGTAGCCATCACTAAGTCATGGCTTAAGGATGTATGTTATTGGGAGCTGAATGTCTGGGAAATTAGCTGAAGGAATAATAATGGGAGACCAGGAGATGGCAAAGGAACTAAATGAGTATTTTGCATCAGTCTTCACTGTGAAAGACATTAGCAGTGTGCTAGATGTTGAAGGGCATCAGGGAAGAGAAGTGAGTGCAGTTACTATTTCAAGGGAGAAGGTGGTCAGAAAACTGGTCTAAGGGTGGATAAGTGTCCCAGATCAGATTGCTCCCTCGGGCTCTGAAAGAAGTGGCAGTAGAGATTATGGAGGCATTGGTAATGATCTTTCAAGAATTATTTGATTCCAGAGGAAAATTTCAAATACCACCCCACAATTCAAGAAGGGAGGGAGGCAGCATACAGGAAATCATAGCCTGACATCAGTGGTTGGGGAGATGTTGGAGTCGATTGTCAAGGATGAGGTTACAGAGTACTTGGAGGAACAAGACAAGATGGATCAAAGCCAGCATGGTTTCCTTGAGCGGAAAATCTTGACGAACCTATTGGAATTGTTTCAAGCAGGCTAAATCAAGGAGATGCAGTGGATGTTGTATATTTGGATTTTCAGAAGACCTTGAACAAGGTGCCACACATGAGGCTACTTAAGATAAGAACTCGTGGTACAAAAAGTAACATACTCATGTGGTAGAATATTGGCTGATTGGCAGGAAGCAGAGAGTTGATTACTAGTGGTGTTCTACCGAGGTTGGTGTTGGGGCTGCTTCTTTTAATATTGTATATTAATGGTTTAGATTATAAAATGAATGGCTTTGTGGCCACATTTGGAGATGCTATGAAGGTCGGTGGAGGAGCAGGTAGTGTTAAGGAGGAGGCTATCGAAGGACTTGAACAGATTAGGAGAATGGACAGAGAAGTGGGAAATGACAGAAAGTGTACAGGATCAGAATTTATTGTCATGAGCAAGTCGTGAAATTCGGTGTTTTTCAGCAGCGTTATTGTGGAAATATTCATATTATAAACCATCTCACAACAATAATATAAAAATACTAGTGCACCAAAAATATGGCAGTGTCTTTTGTTCATTGATTATTCAGGAATCTGATAGCAGTGGGGAAGAAGCTGTCCTTGTGCCACTGAGTGCTCGTCTTTAGGCTCCTGTACCTTTTCCCCACGATGGTAAGCAAAGTAAGAGTGCATAGCCTGGGTAGTGGCGTCTTTGAGGATAGAGGCTGGTTTTTTAAGACACCGCCTCATGTAGATGTCCTCGGTGGAGTGAAGTCTGGTGCCTGTGATGTTGCAGGCTGAGTTAACAACCCTCTGGAGTTTGTTCTTGTCCTAAGATTAGATGCCTCCATACCGGACAGTGATGCAACCACCAGCATACTCTCCTCTGTACACCTGTAGAGGATTTTGAGAGTCTTAGGTGACCTACTGAATCTTCTCAAACACCTCACAATATATAGCCACTGGCAAGCCTTCATGATTGCTCAACTTGGAGGCTCCAGGACAGATCCTCGGAGATGTTGATTGCCAGGAATTTGAAGTTCTTGACCCTCTCCAATACTGAGCCCTCAATGAGGACTGGGTCATGTTTGCCTGACTCCTTCCTGAAGACCACAATCATCTTCTTGGTTTTACTAATATTGAGCGCAAAGTTGTTGTTGTTGTGACACCATTCAAAGAGCTGATCCATCTTCCTCCTGTTTGCTTATTACTGTTTGTGATTCTGCCGACAACTGTGGTGTCATCGCAAACTTGTAGATGGCCTGGCCATGCAGTCATGGATGTATAATGAGTAGAGCAACGGGCTAAGCACGCATCCTTGGGGTGAGCTTGTTTTGATGGTCAGTGAGGAGGATAGATTGCTCCCAATTCATATTGACTATGGTCTTCTGATGTGAGAGGGTTCAGAGGAGGATTACAAGGATGAATCTGGAATGAAGAGGTTGTTATATGATGAGCATTTGACAGCTCTTGGCCTGTATTCATTGGAATTTAGGAGAATGAGGTGGGATATAATTGAATATAATTGAAACATTTTGAATGTTGAAAGGCAAGGACAGAGTAGATGTAGAAAGGTTGTTTCCTGTGGTTGGAGGTGTAGGACGAGATGACACAATTTCAGGATTGAAGGGGCCTCCACTTACAACAGAGATGTGGAAGAATTTCTTTAGCCAGAGGTTGGTATATCTGTAGAATTTGTTGCCACAAGAGATTGTAGAGGCCAGGTCATTGGGTGAATTTAAGGCAAAGATTGATAGGTTCATGATAAGCCAGGGCATCAAAGGTTATGGGGAAAAGGCTGGCAGTGCGACTGAGTAGGAAAATAGGCTTGATGTACTGAATAGCCCATTTTTGGACCTATGTCTTCCAGACTTAAGTTATGGATAGGTTGGTGGAATCCTTGCAATAAGAAACTGAACTGATGTACCTGGATTTAATTTAAAAAACCCAGGATTCCAGTAAAATAAGTGTTCATTGCTTAATTTTGAAATACAAATTTAATGAAAAAAATCTTCACTTAAATGGTTCAGTTTGGTCTAGTTGAGAGTTAGTTTATGTGTTACAGATCATGACCTTGAAAATTGATCACAGCACTCCAATTTTTCTGTTCATTAATTATCTGAACGACCCTGCAGCTTGTTTGTTGCACCGCACGAGTGTGACATTTTCTCATTTTAAATGGCTACAAGGAGTGCTTAGTGAATGTACAAATTACAGACATTAGATTTTATCTGTTTCTTTAATTTACAGCTTTTGCATGTAAAGTATTTTAAATAGTTAGACTATTTATAATATTAGTTGACCTGTGAAGAGATGGAATCATCTTTAGGTATGACATGACATGTTTAATTTAGGAAAGATGTCAGAAGATTTGGGTACATGGTCAACTGGGAAACCATCTGGTTGCTGCATTAATTCATCCCCATTTTTTAATGATACAGCATCGTAACTAGGATCTTCCCGTCCATGAAACCTGTGCTCCCAATTTCACCCTATTAACTTAATAGCCCCATGCATTTTGGATTATGCCAGGAAACTGAAACACCCAGAAAAATCACTTGCAGGTCATGGGGAGAATGGTTTTTTTTTATTAAAAAAAACTCCTGTAAAGAGCTTCAGATGATGCTGCAATAGTGTTGCACTGACTACTATGCTTGCTGTGCCGGAGATGTGGAATACAGGATGATGAAGTGCAAATGGATTTTCTTAATGCTTACCAATAAAAGGTTTGCGATTTTCCATTTTGTGTCCTGACTTTAAATTGTAACATTGGTGCTAAATGTTCATGGTCTTGTTATTTTATAAGAAAAAAACCCCACAGGAAACGTGCAAAAAAAAGGTTGTAGTCACTTGTCACGTAGTCACTTGAATATGAAACTAAAATTTAGTCAAAACTAACCAATCCATCTTCCTTTTTCTGAAACTGAGAGCCAATTAATTTACTTGTGACGTTAAAATGTAAAATGGTATGAAATTCCTGTTGGTAATTACAGTTGCATGGATCCTAAATAATTGTGAATTTGCCCAATATGTCAGACATCTCGCATGTTTACCCCACTACCACTGCTGAACCTTTCTATTGGTCTAGTTTATTTCTTATCTCCTCTGAACAGACGACATTACTTTGACTTCCAACTCCATGCTGCCTGACATTGTAAATGATTAGTTTACCTAAGAAGAATTGTTTCCCCAATTCACCCTCCACACCTTCTCAAAATATCTACAATCAACTATTCAATATTGCTCTGATGTGCAAGTTGTCACATTGATTACAAATCCTTGCCTATCCTTATCAGCTTTTTTTTGGGGGGAAGATCTGTTGTATTCAAGAAGGGAGGGTGATACAGCAGACAAATAGTGTAGAGTAAAAATGGTGAGGCAAATATCCATTGCATGGAGCCAAACAGCCAGCCCATGATGTGTGACAATCAGCACAGAAGACCATTGTTATTGCATACATGGGAGGCAGGGATGCATTTATTTTTCCCTCCATCGCACAACTCCCCACCACCTTATGGCTGCAGGATAAGATTTGATTTAATAGTGCAACTGTTCTGTCGAAAGTGTCATTTATGCTCAACTTGATATCACCACAGCCTTCACTCCCATCATTACTGTTGCCTCTGTCAGCTATTCCTTGGTGGAGCATCCAGTTATATTTGAAGCAGAATTCCTTTCATTCAACACTGGAAACCAAAATCATATAAGAGTTTGTCATATATATTTTCAATGTTCAGATGCATTAAAGTTCCTACTTGCTGCAGTCATACAGTTAGCACAATGCTGTTACAGCATCAGCGATCAGGACCAGGTTCTGTAAAGAGTTTTTACATACTCCCAGGTCTGCATCGGCTTCCTCCAGATGCTCTGGTTTCCTCCAACAGTTCGAAATGTACTGGGGATTGTAGGTCAATTGGCTATAATTGGGTGGCATGGGCTCATGGGCTGAAATGGCCTGTTATCGTGCTATATATCTAAATTATAAAGAATGAAGTATTTAAAATTTCCCAAGTATTTGACACTTCACTCAAATTTTTACCTATTTTGGATTCCATCTCTTTCCCCCTCCCCTCCCCTCCCCCACCACCCTGAATATAGTGAAGGGTGAAAGGAAACTATTCACTACCTTGATGTCCTCCTTTGCAAGGGAAAATTAGTTGGTTGGGGTTGAGTGTTGGGTTTTTCCTCCTTTGTCTTTTGACAGTGAGGTGGGCTCTGCGGTCTTCTTCAAAGGAGGTTGCTGTGAGGCGCCAAGATGCACGGTTTGAGGCGATATCAGCCCACTGGCGGTGGTCAATGTGGCAGGCACCAAGAGCTTTCTTTAAGCAGTCCTTGTACTTCTTCTTTGGTGCACTTCTGTCTCGGTGGCCAGTGGAGAGCTCGCCATATAACACGATCTTGGGAAGGCGATGGTCCTCCATTCTGGAGATGTGACCTACCCAGCGCAGTTTGATCTTCAGCAGCGTGGATTCGATGCTGCCGGCCTCTGCCATCTCGAGTACTTCAATGTTGGAGATGAAGTCGCTCCAATGAATGTTGAGGATGGAGCGGAGACAACGCTGGTGGAAGCGTTCAAGGAGCCGTAGGTGATGCCAGTAGAGGACCCATGATTCGGAGCCGAACAGGAGTGTGGGTATGACAACGGCTCTGTATACGCTAATCTTTGTGAGGTTTTTCAGTTGGTTGTTTTTCCAGACTCGTTTGTGTAGTCTATTTGCCTTGGCGAGTCTGTTGTCTATCTCTTTGTCGATCCTTGCATCCGATGAAATGGTGCAGCCGAGATAGGTAAACTGGTTGACCGTTTTTAGTTTTGTGTGCCCAATGGAGATGTGGGGGGGGGCTGGCTGATGGAGGACCTCAGTTTTCTTCAGGCTGACTTCCAGGCCAAACATTTTGGCAGTTTCCGCAAAACAGGACGTCAAGCGCTGAAGAGCTGGCTCTGAATGGGCAACTAAAGCGGCATTGTCTGCAAAGAGTAGTTCACGGACAAGTTGCTCTTGTGTCTTGGTGTGAGCTTGCAGGCGCCTCAGATTGAAGAGACTGCCATCCGTGCGGTACCGGATGTAAACATATATACATATTATACACACCTATATACTCACGCGGGTACGCACACACGTATCATATAATACGTGCACATGCATATATAATACATATACATATTTTAAAAATCAGGTGTTAAAATTGTAAGTGACCTCCTCTGTACTTTAATTTGTGTCCATAATGCTACTTCAAAGCAGACTGTATCAGTGTTTATCAAGTGGCAATTGACTGCCCAGCCAATTGCGAATCACTGGGTTCTTGCCAACTGACAAACAAAGACTTCATAGAATCCTTGTATTCACAGAAAAACCAATTAACAATCTATAGAGAACCGGAATAGCCTTTGGAGGTAGATTTTGATGCTTCATCGTGGAATATACTCCCTTCACTAATTTAATTGGCATTTTGGTTCAGTCTCTCTTTGCAACCCCATTTTGCACAATTTCTATCATTGGTTTTCTTCCTTTTGCAGTTTACAGATTTGTAAAGTTCATATTTGGTGATAGCAAGGAATGGGGTTAGGAAATTGTGTACTAGTCATGGACCAAGCCCAAGCTTCATTACTACCATCTAATATTTATTTCCATAAATATTCACCAAACTCTGCTGCTTCATGTCCTGTTACTGTGATTCATGGGAAGCCACTGCCCAAAAATGGGAGAACTATTCCTGATGGAAGTTTGGATGCAGGTAGGATAAACTTCAGTGTGAATACTTTTAGCCAAAAAGCTGCCTGCACTCATTTGAATGCTTTTCTGAAGCAAACTCACAAACATTATAGAACCATCTCAGATATGGGAGTATGACTGGAGTGACAGGCCTGCCAGATTACTTTTGAGAATATAGAAACATACCTGTTCTTGTGTGGGGGGATTAGTTACATAATTGTTGTGGAGGAGTGGAAACATTTTGCTGTCATTTGCTAAATTTGAGGGATATTCCACCAGGTTTATTGTCAGAGTGTATGCATGAATCGTACAATCCTGAGATTATTTTTCCTGTGGGCCAGGCAGAATTCAACTTATCGATAGTGCAAAAACTGTGCTCAAGATACACGTACAAAAGAGAGCAATGTAAACAAAGAAACAAATGCACTGTACAGCACAGAAAATAAATATTCAATAACAAATGATGTGTAAAGTAAAAGTCTTTAAATGAGGCTCAGATTCTGTTTAGGAGTCTGACATGAAATGGTAGCAACTGTTCCTGAACTTGGTGGTACAGTCCTCTGGCACCTCTTTCCTAATGGCAGCAGTGAGAACAGAGCATATCCTGGGTGATGTGGATGCTTGATGTTGCTGCTGCTTTCCAACAGTAGTGTTTCATGCAAACTTTCTTGATGTGGAAGAGTTTTGCCTGTGATTTCTGTGTTTGCATGTATTGTATGCTCGATTCGACCACACTATCTCGGAAGATCTTTCCTGGAACCAACACACCAATGGCATCATGAAGAAAGCCTTTACTTCCTCAGGAGTTTGTGGAGGAGCTAGTGGAGTTGTTCAAGTGAACTGGTACGGACTTGAAGGGCCGACATGGCCTGTTTCCGTGCTGTAAATGGTTATGTTCTGGGCTGTGTCCATTACCTTTTACAGGGCTTTCTGCTCAGAGTTATTGGTACCTCCAGGCCATGATGCAGTGGTCAGTGCACTTTCCATTGGACATCTGCAGGTTTGCCAAGGTTTTCTTGGTCATGCTAAACCTCCACAAAATCCTGAGAAAGTAGAGGCACTGAGGTGAATTTAAATTTGCTCTCCACTTCTGATTTTTCTCGCTTCAGCCCCCCTCCCCCCCCCCCCCCCACCCCAACCCCCACACACAACCAATGATCACTGGATCATACACTCTGATTTTGCCTTCCTGGAGTTCATAGTTAGGTTCTTGGTTTAAGTGACTTAAATCTGGAGACACTTCCAGTATGTGACATTTGCTATTCCTTAATTAGATACTGTTCAGGAAGAAACATGGGTAAAATGTTTGACAATTTCTTTGAGGAAAATGCCCCTGTTTGATAATTTTATTACATGTGATTTGTTCAATGTGCTGTCCTCAGTACATCCTACATCTGACCTGAATAGCAGGAGGTTCTTCAGGCTGTCAAAATTTCAAAAGTCTATTCTGTGTTCAAATCTGGATGACAATAGACAATAGTCAATAGGAGCTGGAGTAGGCCCTTCGGCCCGTCGAACCAGCACCGTCATTTTACAGATCATGGCTGATCACTACTATCAGTACCCCTTTCCAGCCTTATCCCCATAACCCTTAGTTTGTTAAAGTGTTGCAGTCTTTAAATGGAGGCAAAACTTTCAGGGAATTTAAAAATGACCATTGTTTCATATTGGAAATGTTTCTAATGTTCCATTAATTTTGGATGCTTGGGTTTAAAGGAGAGCACAAAGCTGACAATAATAATTCTCAAACCTGGAACAGGAAAGCTGTATTAACATGTTCAATTAGTTCAATTATGAATTGTTTGCCATACCACTTTCATGCTATTACTCCTTGAAAAGAACAAGATTCTTCCCCTTTATTTAAAATAATCAATTATATCTGTTGTATTTGTACATGACAATATCCTCTAAATACGTAGAATGCAATATTTAACAAAGCTTTTGGTCAACTTAAATTAATGAATCATAGAGATGTGTACACTGCAGAGGTAAGAGTACAAGGCCATGAGTTAGGTCAGTCCTTAAAATGTCTGTCGAATATTGATGAAGCTTGCCTGATGTTGTGCAACCCACTGCAATTTTAACTGGGTCGTTACTGCTCCTTGTCATTATTCTGGCTGGAACCTTGCTGTTACTTAAGTCTGAGAAGTTTGGGCAAGTTTCCCGTGAACACTTTGGGATTCCTCCCTCATCATAAAGATGTGCTCATTGGGAGATGGAGGACACAGTCGTGCTGGAGAAAGAGGTGATTAAAACAGGAAAGCGTGCAGAAAAGATTAGCAAGGATGTTGCTGGGACTGGGTGCTTCAGCTGTGAGTAGAGACTGGATAGCCTGGTACTCTTCTCTGCAGAGAGGTTTATAAAACCATGGGGGTGCAGTTTTTTTTAAACTAGGATTGGTGAATATATAAATGGAGGGCACAGATTTAAGAAGGGCAGCATGGTTAGTGCAATGCAGTTACAGCAACTGGGGTTCGAATCCTGTGTTGGCCATAATGAGTTTGTACATTCTCCCCGTGTCTGCGTGGGTTTCTCCTGGGGGCCCCTGTTTCCTCCCACCCTTCAAAACTTACCAGAGGTGTAGGTTAATTGGGTGGCACAGGCTTGCGGGCCGAAAGGACCTGTGCTGTGCTCTATGTGTAAAATATATTTAAAAATTAAGAGAGAAGAAAGATTTAAAGGGGGGCTGAGGGGCAAGTTTTTCCACAGAACAAGGTGGAGATGTGGAATGAGCTCCCAGAGGAAGTGGTAGAGACATTCAGAAACGTAATGCAAAATACATTTAAATCTGTACATGGATAGGAAGGGATGTGAGGGAAATGGGCCAAGTACAGGAAAATAGGTCAAGGAGACACCCTCACTGGCATAGATGAGTGTGGTACAACTCAGAACCCTCTTGCAGACTATTGTGCAGACAAAATCCTCCGAAACAATGTCTTAACACCATGCAAGGTTTCTTGGTGTGATGTGACCATGCAATCATGGTCAAAGGGATAGATTGAGAATCTCTACATGTTGTCTATGGAGAGCATTCTGTCTGGTTGCATCACTCTCTGGTAAGGAGGTTCCAATGCATAGGAAAACTAAAGAAAAAACTAGAGTTGTAAACTTGGCCAGTGCCATCATGGGCATCAGTCTCCACTCCATTGAGGACATCTACAAGAGGTGGTGTCTTAAGAAAGCAGCCTTTATCCTCAAGGACCCTCACTACCCAGGCCATGTCCTCTTCACACTACTACCCTCAAGTAGAGGGTACAGGACCCTGAAGATG
Organism: Narcine bancroftii; assembly: GCF_036971445.1. Lineage (NCBI taxonomy): Eukaryota > Metazoa > Chordata > Chondrichthyes > Torpediniformes > Narcinidae > Narcine > Narcine bancroftii. The sequence goes on along the minus strand of NC_091472.1, from coordinate 40,318,631 downwards.
AACGCTTGGAAGCACAAGGACCGCTTCCTTCCCTCTGCCATCAGATTTCTGAATGGACAATGAACCACAGACACTACTTCACCTTTTACTATCTTTCTACTGATTTATTTAGTTTTATATGTAATTTTATAGCAATATTGGCACTGTTTTCTTCTTTGGCTTGGCTTCGCGGACAAAGATTTATGGAGGGGTATGTCCACGTCTGCTTCAGGCTCGTTGGTGAATGACAAGTCCGATGAGGGACAGGTAGGCACGGTTGCAGCGGTTGCAAGGGAAAATTGGTTGGTTGGGGTTGGGTGTTGGGTTTTTCCTCCTTTGTCTTTTGTCAGTGAGGTGGGCTCGGCGGTCTTCTTCAAAGGAGGTTGCTGCCCGCCAAACTGTGAGGCGCCAAGATGCACGGTTGGAGGCGAGATCAGCCCACTGGCGGTGGTCAATGTGGAAGGCACCAAGAGATTTCTTTAAGCAGTCCTTGTACCTCTTCTTTGGTGCACCTCTGTCTCAGTGGCCAGTGGAGAACTCGCCATGTAACATGATCTTGGGAAGGCGATGGTCCTCCATTCTGGAGACGTGACCCACCCAGCGCAATTGGGTCTTCAGCAGTGTGGATTCGATGCTTGGCATTGTAATGCTGCTCAAAACAACAGATATTGTGACCTGTTCATGAAATCTAGCAGCTCACTCCGAATATACACTTCATCAGCGGCAGCACAACTGGCTTTCAAAACTATCTAACTTCCTGGATTGTGATGAGCTTCCTACCAGCATTACTGTAAACCTAGGTAGCCTATCCTGCTTCAGTGAAACACAGGGGAGTGGCCTGGAAAATGAGATGGCAAGAGGCAGCGAGGATCCCATGTACAACTGGTAATAAAGGGGCATGCTCTCTCACCGACCTTGGGAGAGAAAAAAGGTGAAATAACACAGAAGCTGCAAGCGGTCAACAGGTTGAGCAGTGTCTATGAAATTGAGGGGAATTGATCTTTTGTGTGAATAATCTTTTAATCGGTGCCATTCTGGACTGGCACCAGTAAATTGGGAGAATGCTCCCATTTGAAAAGGAGAAGCAGAGGACCATTGAGAGGCTCTGAAGTTGAAGAAAGCGCAGGCGGCGGGCTGCTGGGTGAGTCAGGGCGAGGAGCCTGTGTTGTCATGTGTGTATAATAAAGAACATTTTCCATCCGACAACGTGTGCGGAGGGTGCAGGAACAAAATGGACACTACGACAGAAATCGGGTGTTTAAGCGTTAAAACCTATGCAAGGTTGTTCTTCTTCGAGGAACAAACATGTCGTGATGTCAGAAGTGTGTGAGTAAGCAGGAATAGTTCCTGTCATGAATAAGTTGTGTCCTCTCACACCAAAGCATTATTTTTCTACTGATCCTATATCTACTCTCACCATTTATTCTTCATATACTTAAAGAAGCTTTTTGTATCCTCCTATTTATCCTGCACCTGCCTTTTTTTTTGCAGAAACTTCATCACTGCCATCTTTCTGAGTGCTTCCTTTCAATTTACTTTGGTCAGTTTCTCTCTCATGCCATTAATTTCCCCCCTCCCATGTGGTTCCTTTACTCTAGTGTCTAAGCTCTCTACATCACCTGTGGTCACCGATCCAGTGCAGCCGATCCCCTTGTGGGCTTATCAACAAGCTGCTCTAAAAAGCAATCTTGTTGGCTTTCTACAAATTCTCTCTCGAGATCCAGTTCCAACCTGATTTTTTTTTCCCTAATCTTTTCTTTGGCTTGGCTTCGCGGACGAAGATTTATGGAGGGGGTAAATGTCCACGTCAGCTGCAGGCTCGTTTGTGGCTGACAAGTCCGATGTGGGACAGGCAGACACGGTTACAGGGGAAAATTGGTTGGTTGGGGTTGGGTGTTGGGTTTTTCCTCCTTTGCCTTTTGTCAGTGAGGTGGGCTCTGCGGTCTTCTTCAAAGGAGGTTGCTGCCTGCCAAACTGTGAGGCGCCAAGATGCACGGTTTGAGGCAATATCAGCCCACTGGCGGTGGTCAATGTGGCAGGCACCAAGAGATTTCTTTAAGCAGTCCTTGTACCTTTTCTTTGGTGCACCTCTGTCACGGTGGCCAGTGGAGAGCTCGCCATATAACACGATCTTGGGAAGGCGATGGTCCTCCATTCTGGAGACGTGTTAAATCCCCCATGACTACCGTAACATTACACTTCTGACACCTTTTCTATTAGCTATTGTAGCTTGTTGTCCACATCCCAGCTACAATATGGGGATCTGTATATCATAGCCAACAATTATTTTTTTTACCCTTGCCATCTCCTAACTTAACCCACAATGATACTATGTCTTCTGATCCTATCACCCTGTCAGGCAACAGGGAGTTGGGTCAAGGGCTGATGGAACCATTAGCCCGACCCCAGGTAGCCGCTTAGAGTGGCCGCACATTCAGGTGCGTCGGCAGTGTGCCGTGCTCTGCTGATCCTCCCTCCTGGAGGAGGGTTGGCATCGGCATCTCGGAGATGCGTCTGCTGCATTCAGGAGTCTATTTCTTTAGCTGCAAGAGTGGAGATTAAGTGGCTTAACAAGGGGGTGTTCAGGCCACCTGAAAGGGTCGAGTCAGTATGATGTACCTACCAAGGTTGCCTCTCCACCTTGATTGCTGTAAGTGTCTCCGGACAAATTCGGTGACTTGGTCCCTCTGGATTTTCCTCCTCTTTCCTCTGAGCGTTACGTACCGTTGAATGTAAGGACTCAAGAATTTAATCGATATTATCACTTGCCCCTTTTGTATGGAGCTCAAAACTTACCTGGAGCAGGTTGAGACTTTAAAAATAAAGCTGGAAAATGCAAAAATGTATTTAAAATTTAATGAAGATACTTCAAGTCAAACAGCTTTGCAGTATAATGATCAAATGAATGCCATTTTAATTTTTAAAAAATTGAAGTTTCGATTTTGATTTCCAAACTTGAAAAACGAAACAATTTTTCTGCCGAGATTAGTCCTATGTGATTACAGGTCATGTCACGCCAAAGCAGTATCACCACAGCAGGGGATCGCAGCCGATGAGCTTGACCATCTGAAGCTGTTGTTAAAATAATCAGAAGATGCTAAATTCATTTTAAAAAATTAGAATATTCAAGCACCGAGGAAGTAAATGAATGGAAATGTAATTGTCATATTTAGGCTCTCAGTGTAACTGAAGGGCTGCAACCGTGTGAAGTAGAAGCCTGTTTGCTGGACTCGGCAGTCTTGTTTCTTTTATAAATGATTTAAGTTTACATTAATTTGTGAGTTGGAGGTAGTTTTGGATTTGGGAGTGTAGTGTGAATATTCTTCATTGCCAAAATATCTGTCACATTTAGTTAAATTGTTCTGAGGATAAAATGTTTTAAATTGCACTGTTTTTGAAGGTTCCCTGCAAGAACATGTAGTAGTAGTAATACTACTGATGTAAAAATAAAAACCCTTTATCCAAGTTTGTACATTCATCAAGTGGATATAAATTTGAATATAGATTTGCCTCAGTTTTTTTCCAAGATCAACAAGACATTACTTATAGACATTATGTACTCTATGCAATTCTATAAACTCAATCTAGAAACACTCAAATGGTAAGGATTCATGTCCGACCTGGAGGGCACTTAATTGCTTTAAAAGCATTATTTTGCTGACAGGTAATAAATGCATTCTTGTACCTTTTGTTTCTGCCTCTTTTCTCAAATTAGTGTGCTACTCCTACCATTCCCTCCTTGCCCAAATCTGTTATTGCATGTATATCATTAAGCAGTACAGGTAAAACAAATGCATTAGGTACATAAATTGTCCAGTGGGGGTGGTTCATAACTCTCTTTCTGTATCTCTGGCACACCCCTGCTGTTTCTAGAGCTTAATTAAATTAGCAGGGGTGTCCCCCTGAAGTCGTACTGCATCCCCCATATCAGCCAAGACCCTTCTATTTACAAGCAGTTTATTTTTTCTGAATAAACAGTGAAGGGAACATTTATAGCAGCAGATTTTTCAGTGGCATTTGTGTAAGCATTCCCAAGGGATACGGGGTCCTGGTATGGGCATAAATATTAAATGACATTCCTTTCCCTATTATGTAGGCTCTAATAAGGGTAAACAATTCAGATTGCTAGGACAGACTGGATGGTGGAAGGCAGCTGCCTTTTGTTACTTTATCTGTATTTTGGACAATGGCATAACCTGTATCATAAACAAACCAAGTTGTAGCTTCATCCATGGGGCTGTCTATTAAATCTTGTCATGCCAGAAGTTAAAAGATGATCACACTGCAAACATTCATAATCTTGTTCTTCTGGAGGCGGTGTTAACATTAATGCAGTTGATACAGGCTTGCTAAAAAAGAGAGGGTTCATAATGGCTCAAACATGCTCGAGTCATGTGGCCTGTTTGATTGGATGTCTGGAGAGATGCCACTGAATGCTGGATGTAAACTTGTACTGACTGATGTAAGGTGAAATGGAAGGTAGTTGATTGGCTTTTCCTACCTCATAAGGTAATGCTGACAATACTTCCCCTGAAACTTCAGTATTTTGCTTAAGATGGTGTTGCAAGGTGCCATGGACTTATCAAGGCATCAATCAATACGTCAATTCTTCAGTCTTGTTATTATTCAGTCTACTGTAAAATTTTAATGAAGAAGCCAGTGCAGTAACCCCATTCAGTGCTGCTGCTCCCCCCCCCCTCTCTCAGTGCTACCTCTAACCTCCCAGGGCTCATTGCTGCCACTAAACCCCTCAGCACCATTGTATAGTGGGGGGAGGGGCACTTGGGGATGTGGTCTGGAGCCCAAGGGGACGGCAACCTGAAAACGTTTGGGAACGACTGCATTAAATTAAGCTGGGGGCCGGTCATCATGACAATCTCGAGCAAGTCTGGTACTCTACAATAAAGCACTCCTAAAATTCCCCTGCAGTTTCTTTGGGGAGGGGCTTACAATCCAGGCAATAGGTCGCTTTAAATTATCAGCTTGCACTGTGAACATGATATTTATCTGATCGACTGGCTGGGGCCAGTGTTGTCTGAGTTCTTCATACAACAGTATGGGATCTTGCACTGTTTGCATTGCCCCCCCCCCCCTCCAATTTGCACTTTCCTCAAGAATCAAAATTTAATGGCACAGGGAAAATAAGTCCTGGGATTGAGCCCCATACATTTTTTTTGAGTTGATCTGTTAATAATTAACAAACCCCATTGGGTTTTTATTTCTGTTCGGAGCATGGTGTTATTAACAACTTTTCTAACTGTCACTTTAATGTCCAATAGCTGTAAAGCCACTGTATGAATGAGCTTTTATGTTGCATTGATAATTGATGTGTCTGCCAATTTAATTCTACAAAGCACTAGAGAAGCAGATCTCATCTTTGTCCGATATATTGCAGCATGTTTGTAAAAGAGGAGATTCATTCCAATACGAGTGAAGCACTCTAGCGGCAGGTTTCAAATTACTGTGGATGACACATGCAGCTCGTTTTTTTTAAACCCTTTCTTCCTTGCACCCTGCATGGTATCGTTACACAAACAAAAGTACTGGAGGAAGGAGCCTGAAAGGTGGGAGGCAAACATTTTGTCATTTCTTTTTCCAAAATGAGCAACAATTCTCCATCAAAACAGAGTCTGAAACCTCATTTAGCTACTCCTCCTCCTTCTTCATCGTAATTAGGTGTGGGCTGTGGCGAGGGTTGTGGCTGCTGGGGTACATATGGGAGAGGTTTTGCCCACAAGGAATCTTTTGATTCTCCGTCATTATTCTGCAAGAATAGGGCCCCTTTGTTAACCACCTGGCGCATAGCTCTGCTGTCATCCTTTCTCTGATTTTTCTCCTGATTGGCATCCCTCTACACTCAGCCTGCAGGACCTCGCAGTCTTTGGGTGCACCCTCCTTTGTAAAAAACGCTATTCCTCTACGACTTGTATTTTTCCTTCAGCTTCTTTCTTTAGATTTTTGCCTTTTTTCCCCCATCCATGTACCTTCCATTCTTGAATACATCCTCCATTTAATTTCTATGTTTTCCTCCCATAGTAGTTCTGTTTTTTCTGTTTCTTGAGTGGGGCTATGTTTCTCCTGACTGTAGCGGGGCACCCCCCCCCCCATCAATCTTATCCATAATCAATTATTATGTCTTACAAATCAATCATTTATCCAGGCCTCTCTGACCAAACAATCAAATTAAAATGTTACATCTGGCAATCCTGAATCCGTTTATCCATATAATCACTGCAATTGTGTGTAACCTTCTACCATGTATTCCACAGACCTGTATGCTTTATTGTCTTGTCTATCCTGATTCTTTTCTGGATCTCGGCAGGGAGTCCACAGTGTTCCTGGAAACCAGAATGGAAGGCAAATATAATGGATCTGAAGGTGCCTCTTTATCCTCCCTCCGGAATTTCAAATGCTGATTCCATCTTACTCAGTCCAAAGAGACTTCTGTCCTGGTGATATCCTGCCAATTATGCCAATGTTAAAGTCAGCCTGCGCTGTAAGGAAACAAACAGCAGAAAACACAGCAGAACCAAGTAAACGTACAACAGCTTCTTTATTAACCCTTTGTAATAATAGCGGGAGTGAGGAGATTCAAGAAAGGGTTCAGTGACTCATTATCTAAACTGAGCCCCACATCAGAGCATCGTACTTTTATACACATTTTGGGCAAGGGTCTGTATGTAGGTTTCACATGAGTTTTACACACTTGCATTTTGTGTTTACTATAACATGATACCCTGTAACGTCTACGAATGTCTGGGAAAGTCAGTGTCTTGAACCCAAGGTTTATTGACATTCTTGTGAATTGTACTATCTCACTATGGCACTGATGTTAAGAAGGCAATTATATTCTCACCATTGCTCAAGCAGCTGCAGTATTGTTACTTAATCCATTAACCCTTTATTAAGCATATTCATAAAACTTGCTCCTTCACAACCCATCACCTGTCAGTAAACAAAAGGGGCCAACACAGGTCGAAAAGGAACATGTTGTTCAGAGTTCACAGAAAGACACAAATACTAATGCAGCAAATGCAAGCAATACACAGGTGGAAAGACAGATCAGACCAAAAAGGACTGTTAAACCACCTCTGAGACTGATTGAAAGCTGCTGAGTGAAAAGAGACTGGCCACTGAATGTAGATAACCTTGTTATGCAGACATAGTTTTGTGTTTTCTTTTAAAGAGGGAAAGATGTGTTATTTTGCATGTATAATAAAGAAGTCAGCCTGAAGAAAACTGAGGTCCTCCATCAGCCAGCTCCCCACCATGACTACCAGCCCCCCCACATCTCCATCGGGCACACAAAACTCAAAACGGTCAACCAGTTTACCTATCTCGGCTGCACCATTTCATCAGATGCAAGGATCGACAATGAGATAGACAACAGACTTGCCAAGGCAAATAGCGCCTTTGGAAGACTACACAAAAGAGTCTGGAAAAACAACCAACTGAAAAACCTCACAAAGATAAGCGTATACAGAGCCGTTGTCATACCCACACTCCTGTTCGGCTCCGAATCATGGGTCCTCTACCGGCATCACCTACGGCTCCTTGAACGCTTCCACCAGCGTTGTCTCCGTTCCATCCTCAACATCCATTGGAGCGCTTTCATCCCTAACGTCGAAGTACTCGAGATGGCAGAGGTCGACAGCATAGAGTCCACGCTGCTGAAGATCCAGCTGCGCTGGATGGGTCACGTCTCCAGAATGGAGGACCATCGCCTTCCCAAGATCGTGTTATATGGCGAGCTCTCCACTGGTCACCGTGACAGAGGTGCACCAAAGAAAAGGTACAAGGACTGCCTAAAGAAATCTCTTGGTGCCTGCCCCATTGACCACCGCCAGTGGGCTGATATCGCCTCAAACCGTGCATCTTGGCGCCTCACAGTTTGGCGGGCAGCAACCTCCTTTGAAGAAGACCGCAGAGCCCACCTCACTGACAAAAAACACCCAACCCCAACCAACCAATTTTCCCCTGCAGCCGCTGCAACCGTGTCTGCCTGTCCCGCATCGGACTTGTCAGCCACAAACGAGCCTGCAGCTGACGTGGACTTTTACCCCCTCCATAAATCTTCGTCCGCGAAGCCAAGCCAAAGAAAAAAAAAGAACTACATTTCCCAGTAGGCAATGCACGTGGTTGGCATGGGAACAACGTGGAGACTACAGCAGAAGTCGAGTGCGTAGTTGGAAAGTTGCTGAGTGTTTAAAAACCTGTGCAAGGTTGTTCTTCAAGGAACAACCATAACAGAACCTATACTGGCAATTGCAGTCAAAAGACTCGCACCAAGCTGCGCACTGTTGGAGACTGGCTCGAGACTGTCTGAAGGGATATCAAAACTGGGGCTTGAGAAGTTGCAGGAGGCTTCCTGATCATGTCAGAAGTTTGGATCCAGAGTTTGGGTTGCTGATTGGTTCACACTCAGTGACTCTGGGGGTGGGGAGGCAGAGAGAGACTCTCTTTTGCTTCTCTTTCTTTGACTGTAGGGGATGCTCAGAAATTTGTGCTGATCGATAATCTTAGTCTGCCTTACGGTAGAATAAAGGAAATTTCATGCAATATCTGTTTTATTACATGACAGTAAAATGATCTTGAATAAAATCTTGAATTCTGCTGAAAGGTTATTGTCTTGAAATTGATGCTGACTCACTAGCTGAGATCTTCTTAAGGTGGGATGTGAGTGGGAAGGGAAGGTTGAGAATCACTGCTCTAGACCCAATTGTTACTGAAATATTTTGCTTGAGAAAAATTGTCATTGGCCCATTTCCTTTGGAGTTATGAAACCGTGCACATAACGAGTCAATTAGGGATGATTAAAACAGTAGTTTTCAAACTTATTCTTTCCACTCACATACCGCCTTAAGCAATCCTTTACTAATCACAGAGCATCTATGGCATAGGGAATACTTAAAGTGGTATGTGAATGGAAAGAAAAACGTTGAGAACCACTGTTCTTATGTGTTTTTGTTTTGAGATCCATTGTCAGCTGTATTTATACTTGAAAAGAGAGATGGTTGTGGTTTTTTAAACTCTTGGTCCATTATTTGTCCTGAGTCACTCTACAATGTTGCCAATGCACTGGAACTATATCAATGACTTTCCTTCCACTAGGTTGGAAATGAGGATGTCTGTGAATGATAGCACAATGTTCACTCTTAATTTCAACTTCTCAGAACATGAAGTTATCTGCTTCCTGTAGTAAAACCAAAACATCTTCAAAATGTAAGCTGATATATAAGGGTGCAAATACCAGGAAAAACCATTTCTAACAAGCACTCCAGTTACATATAAGTGACATATAAGGGTGCAGATACCAGGAAAAGCCATTTCTAACAAGCACTGCAGTTACTGACCAAAGGAATTTTATTACCGTCTATTTCCCTTCCCTATACCAAGCTAATACTTTAATATGCTGGAGAAACCTAGCAGGTCACACAGCATCCATGGGAGGTAACTAACGATTCGGGTCTGAGCCTATCTTCAGGTAACTGACACCTGAGACCTATACATGACGAAGGGCACAAGCCTAAAATATTGGTTGCCCTTTACTTCCTATGGATGCTGAGTTTCTCCAGCACCTTTGTGTGAGTGCAGTCGACCTCAGCTTCTTGTTTAATGAGATAATACCTTAATCAGATATGATAACAAGGTTTCAAAGGAGATTAGAAAACACAATAACTATCATCCCTCCTGGTGACAGCCACATGATTCATCTTGAATGAATAACGGTAATAAATTCCAAGAACTTGCACCCAGAAAGTCTTTCGCTTCAGATGTGTCCAGCTGAGTTGCTGAAGAAAATGTATGGTTGACTGAGAGCCTCTAGTGGCTTCAAATTGAAAGTACAATAGACTTCACCTGGAGGTGACTATGAATAATCAATCCACAGTCATTCATAAACATGACTGCTTCCACCCCCCCCCCCACCCCCCCCCCCCCCCACTTTTGACTACTTTTGGTTTGGCTAATTCTTTTAAGAGCCTAGCATTAAAGGTTCACCCAAAGTGATCTATTTCATCCAGGTCATCACCTTTGCAACCTCTGGTAGGGTGATTTATAGGCTAAACGCATCTCTGCTATGAACTGTCCCTTGGCCTTTCATAAGAGCTCTGGGGTGTCTAGGAAAAGCAATTGCATGGCAAGGCACAATATGAGGACTTGATAGATGCTTGTTGAAGTTTTGACATTGACTCTGGCAGAATTCTTTCAAGGAAAAGTGATGTTTGTGTAGAGAAGGACAACTAATGCTATTCGTATTATTGTAAATTTTAAAAAAAACAGAAAATCTGTCACTCTTCCACAGCATTTGCGGAAAGAAGAAATGATAGTTAATATTTCAGGGTAGATAAAGGAAGGAACGTATTGTGTGACACGAGCTCAGACTATTAAATGATAGAAGTGGTAGCGATATGAGCAAGCAAATGGAATACCAGAGGAGGTAGAAAGTTGAGGAAATTTGACAAAGCAAAGGAGCCTCTACTACAAAGAATGTAGTAGAGGGAAAAAAAGAGCAGATGAACATCAAAAATATCCATCACCTCATGCCTCTAATAAAGAGGGGTGGGGGAGGGGGGTCTTCATCCCAGTCTTTGGCCGAAACTTGCTGTCTTCTGCAGACTTTTCTGTTTAACTTTTTTCCCCAGTCATCCTGTTACCCTCATTCTGTATACATAGCCCAACTTGGACAGTGGTAGAAATGTGGTAGACAGTGTTTACCTCCAGGGAAAGTTATTGGTTTTTGAGCAGCTGACTCTTTCACACTAATCAGAGGAAATGCTCATTCAAATTCGGAGGCTACAGTCACATTTGAATTCAATGGGGGACCAAATGGCCTTGTAACATAAGGCTTCCCAAATTTTTAGGTCAATTTGGGGAGCACTTGGAAATCGTGGAGCTCTGCAGTTACAAACTGGAAGTAGAATGGTATCAACTTCCAGTTTGAGCATGGTTGAGTCTAATTTAAATTCAATAATTTTTATTAAATAGTAAAGCAATCTGAGGCAGTACTTGCAAAATCCATTTTATTTACAATTTGATTATTTTGTTTCAACTGAATGTTAACCAAATTGTAAATATAAAATCACAGACTTCCAAGACCCCAAATGCCCACCATCACCAACCATCCAGGTGGGTTTCCAACCCATCCCCAGCCACACACAGGCTGGATCACCCAACTCCTCTGATGCGGGTATCCACCTTGGCCCTGGCTACCTATGGGTGGAGCTCCTGATGCCTCAGACATGGGTTTGCATTCTGGCCCCTGCTGCCCACATGCCCCTCTCCACAGTTGCCTCCATCAGTGACCCCGACGCTTGTATCAACACAGGTCCTGGTCGCTACCAACACTATTCTGGCGCCCACGCTGACTCCATCACCAGTTCCCACATCAACCTCAGCAAGAGCGGGGAAGAAGCCAGTGATGGGGGTGGGGGAAAGGGGGTGGGGGAAAGCGAGGGGGGGGGGAATGTGTAAGAGAGTGGGGAGCGAGAGGGAGGGGAGGGAGTGAGTGAGAGTCGGTTGGGAGGAGGGAGAGAGTGAGCAAGAAGTGCGGGGAGGGAGGCAGTTAAATTTTTTTAAATGTGGCCATTTTCCACTGAACTCCTGCACCTTTTTGTGGAACTCAGTTTGGGAAATGCTGAGATGGAGCTTTAGCTACCCTAAGAACAATTTCTGCTTCCTTTGTGATTCCCAAGAATAATGGGCAAGATCTTTACTTCTTTCATGCATTAAACTGATTGAAGCCTTTTCGGTGCAGACTGTGACATCCTCTTCACAACACAAGACTCCAGTTTCTCTAATGAATGGAGCATGCGACCAGAACCAAACCGGTAGTTTAGATATCGGATGCTATGCCCCTTTGAAATATGGGATAGCCATGTTGCACGTGATAATGTTAAAGAGGACATAGTCCAAGTCGGTTTCTCATGAAAATAAATATTTACGTTTTCAAAGTATCTTCCAGGAAATGCTAAAACCTTTTGTGGCCGATTAATAATGTTGAAAAAGGAAGCAAGGCAGCAGATTTGTGTGCAGCATGCTCCCATCAACAGTAATGTGATAACAACCAAACAGTTATTTACTGTTAGATTGAGCATGTGATTTTTCCACAAAGATGTTAACATTTTCTCAGACATTAATTCTGGTCAGCATTGTGTGTTGAAGGTCCATTTTCTGCTTTGCAGCCTGTCTGAATTCTTCAATTACCTTATTTTTTTAAAGATTTTATTTAAATTGCTGTACATGTATTAATATCCAAATACAGAAAATAACAGTCATATATTCCAAATCAATTGTACCTGCTACATATTCTACCTCAATGAAATCCCAGCAACCCCCTTCCCCCCAAATAATAATCCCCAATTTCTTGTATGCATGCTTGTACAGTGAGGAAGCAAAAGGAATGTTTCTGATTTCTGAATGCTGTGTGCAACCAAGATTAAGGTTTCAAAAGTCTCCTGCATTTTACACATGTGACCAATTGTATTGCAGTTATCTCACAAACCTCTGTCCTTCAGTGAAGATTTTTTTTTCCCACTGCAAAGATTGCTTTTTAATGGTCGAAAAGATAAGTAAATGAGTAAGGCTAGCAGAAAACAAATCTGCAAACTTAGTTGCCTGTTTTAATTTACATGGATACTACTGTTGAGGGGCTAAAATTCACACCAGAGTCCAAAAATACCATATCAATAGCAGAAGTCCAAATGATTGCTAAATGAATAAAGTAATAATAGAGTCTGCACATCAAAACACGAGTCTTAACGTGGGGGGGTGGGGGGGAAGTATCTACGTTGGTGGAGAGGTCAGGAGCATCTATGAGTGGCTGGGACTGTGAAATCCACGTCAAAGGCATTGGAAGCTCTGGCTTGTGGGCAGCCAGGGCCAAGGTGAGTGTTTGCAATTGAGGAGTCGGGAGCTCCAGCCTGCAGGCGGCCGGGGCAGAGGTGAGAGACTACGGTCAACTATTACGCAACATGAAAGGAAAATTCAGGATTTTTTTTTGCCATGTACATGTTAATTACAATGGTCAGAAATGCTGAAATTTCTCCTAGCTGCACTTGGCCAGATACAGTTGTAAAATACACTAACAAACAAAATGTATAAATTTTCACACAAGAGGGAAAAAAAATGATGAATATAAAAGGAAGGATAAATATTTGCAGTTGCAGTGACTGCCAAAACAAAAATGTGATGTTACAATGGTGCAGGCAGGTCTTTGATCCTGGAGTAGCCTTGTGTCAAGACCTTGATAGCGCTGGGGGGAAAGACCTGTTCTTGAACTATTGATTAGAGAGAGAATGGGAAAGAAGATGGGCAAATAGGATTGGGGGGGGGGGGGGGGGAGGGTGATGTTGACAGTTTTTTTTTACACAGGCATGCATAATCCATCACAACTTGTTAATAGTTCAAAATTATTTATTTTACCTGGAACTATTTAAGTGGAGTGGGTGTTTCTTTTTGTGATGTACATTGTCAAAGAATGATGATTCAAATGAGATTTCTGAGGTCTTTGTTAAAAATATGTAGTCAATTTATTTTTGTTTCTGCATTTTAATTGTATGCTCAGCAATTGTAATAAATTGTTATATTAATTATCTATATAAAACCACTAACACACTTGCTTGAACTGTACCATACCACAGTAATTTCTCCTTGACTCTGAATGCTTCTGTTTCTCTTTGCCATTTTCTTGTTTATATTTGAGTTTTAGGTTGTACACCTTTCCCAAACCATGGCCTGTATGATTACTTGATCCTTGTCTGTGTCCTTAGTTGCTTCCAGGGTGGCACAGTTGGGATAGCGGTTAGCACAACGCCTTTACAGTGCCAGTGATAGGCACTGGACCGGGGTTTGAATCCTGTGCTCTCTGTAAGGAGTTTGTATGTTCTCCCCGTGTCTGCGTGGGCTTTCTCTCGGGGCTCCGGTTTCCTCCCTCCATTCCAAACTTACTGAGGTTGGAGGTTAATGGGGTGTAAATTGGGCAGCACAGACTTGTGGGCTGAAATGGCCTGTAACCGTGTTGCGTCTCAATTTAAATTTAAAAATTGAAAATTCCTATCTACCCAGTATCTAACCAGTGCCTTTCTACCTTCATCATTCCACCTTGTTTTGCTGGCTCCTTCTCTCATGTTCTGAGGTAATAATTCTAGTCTGGAGTTCAGCACTCCTCTATCTTAATACTTTCTGCTTCATCTCTGTTCTTCTGCAGGATTCCAATCTAAATCCATTTCAATTGTCCCCAATGAAGCAGTCATCTATCTTGCTGCCTCTGTATTGTTCCCATTGGATCTGTATAGTTATTCTCTCTCGGGCCGTCAGAATTCTGCATTTCTAGTCTCTTGGTATATTTAACTCCCTGCAGGATTTCTCATGCATCCTACATCTCTTTAATCCTCTTAAGCTCTAGGAAACATGGTCTGCCATTTTCTCATTTCTAATCTTATTATAAAATAGCATACTCTCCAACTCTAAGTAATCCCAAAATGAATAGCAAGGATTATTCATTACTTGTTATAATGCTCGTATAAATGCAGCCTGCTTGGCAATTATTTCAACCATAGAAGATTTATTCTAATTTTAGTCAACCGAATTGTTTTTGACAAACTTCATAAATGACCTCAAATACAGTTTTCAACCAGCAACTAGGAATCAAAACTTTAATGGCAAAAAGCAGAAAAGGAAAATGGAGGGGGTGGGTAAATTAATAAAGTTGCAGTTAGTGCCTTGGATTCAAAAATCACTCCAAATGATATTTACTTAAATGAAAGAATGGTGTTTTAATCATGCACAGGGACAGACTTGTGAAAATCCTGACATGTCAGCAAATACCAAAATTTGCCCTCTATCCACTAGGTGGCAGATGATCCATTTAAATTGAGAAATATTTTTCAAGTCAAGACCAGTTTATTGTCACCTGATTGTTAAAGTACAGCCCAACTAAACAGTGTTCTCCAGTCCTTGGTGCAAAAACATACAGACACACAACCAGACATAACACGTATACAGACAAATAATACATACAGGTCAGGTATGATATCTATTAAAAATAAATATTGTTTTGCACCAATGAGAGTCTTGGATGTTTGGCCAGTTCCTTTGGGCATTCAGCATTCTCACTGCCTTTGGGAAGAAGCTGAAGAATTTGCATTTCAAGATCATATGCAGAAGGAGAGAATTATCATTGCATGTAAAGAAATCTAGGGAGAGATGCATTCAGGTTGAAAACTAAATTCTTTTGCCCTTTAGAAGGTTAAAACCTTTTACATGACAATTTGTAATCATTTCTAAAGGTTTCTGTTTGCTGCAAAAACAAAGGGCCAGGAATGTGGTTCAGTATATAGCTGGAGTGGGGATTGGAAGCATATTTATGTGAGGGCAGTCAAGTACTCTGTATGTGATTAAGCTCATGAACTGGAGACCAGAGGCATGAGGTGGTTGAAAGTTGTGGAGAAAGGCAGGGTATCTCTGTCTGATTTTTGAAAAAAAATGCATGTTTGCCAAGTGGCACCAATGTAGGTGCCCACCACATTATGCCCATTAAACCATGGAGAAGAGCTTGGTTTCCAATTATTTTGAACCTGATAATTAATGTGGTAGCTGATGTGCAACAGCCATCTTGCATTAAAATAAATGATCATGTATGGATAACTTCAACTCCAGAAATTGAAGCTCAGGACTTGAAACGTTGGGGACAATTCCAATAAGCAACACACCTGAATATAGCTGAACCATCACTTGGCACATTGATATTGGCATCACCAAGCTGAGTTAGACACATCAGGCAGGAGGTGGCCAATTCATATTATAGAACAATCTGGTGAGTGTTCTGGAAGGACAAAACAGAAAAGTTGCATCGACTCCAGGAAACTGTCATAGCAGTGATTTTCCCCAACCCCCCCCCAATTCCTGCTGACTTAGTAAACAACTTGTGACCAGTTAGATCATTCTCACGTGGAATCAACACATTATGGTCAACAATGCTCTGAATTTGGTGTCTACAGTTGAATCAAAGAAGAAAACCAACTCCTTTGAAGAAATACTGGTGTGCATCCTACTGGGGGCCTCCAAAGACATGATTGGAAGAAATGTTGTTCTTTGGTAAGGTGTAATCAGCAAGAAAAGGGGTTAAGCTTCACAAAACACTTGAAGTTCAGCCTTGTCATAAAAAAAACACTTTCTTCTGTCCAAAGGATCAACACAATTCATTGCTCGTCCACTATCATTATCATCCCAAGCTAGGAATTGTAAATGTTCTGTAATTCTATTTAAGATATTCATATCTTTATGATCCTTGGGGCATTAGAGCACTGAGTACAGGAGCAGGGACATGAAGTTACAGCTGCATAAGTTGTTGGTGAGTCTGTACTTGGTGTATTGTGTGTAATTCTGTCACCCAGCTACAGGAAAAGTAACATTAAGCTAACAACTTCTCCAACTCGCATGCAGAGAACATTCACCTGGAAAATTACCTGGATGATGAGTGAGAACTTTTTGTGCTACAGGACCTTGTCAAAAACCTTACTAAAATCCATATACACCACATCTGCTGCCCTTCCTTCAGTAATTTCTTTTGTTAACTCCTCAAAAAAACCTAATTAGCCTTCCTGTCACAAAGCCACCTGAGAAGACTGTTCTTCTTTAATGCTCATAAATCCTGTCCTTAAAAATTCTCTTAGATGCTTTGCCCACCACTGATGGAAGACTCACTGGTTGATAATTCCCAGAATTCTCTGTATTAATTTTTTTTAAATAGGGGGACCACATTTTTCCTCCTCTGGACATCCCCTATGGCCAGGAAGGATGCAAAGATGATTGTCAAAGCCCCAGCAATCTTTTCAAATAGCATCCTAGGGTCTATCTTCTTTGGTCCTGAGGACTTGGCAATCTTGATGTTTTTAAGAAGATCCAGCGCTTCCTCTTTCTTAATCTCAACATGTTCCGACATGAAAGCTTACTCTATTCTGACTTCACCTTGACCAAGGTCCTTTTTTCTAGTGAATATTGAAGAAAATCATCTAGGATCTCTCCAACCTCCACTGCCTCCTGGCATGTTCCCTCCTTTATCCTCAAGTGGCCCTACCTTCACTTATGCATAGAACACCTGAGAGTTTTCCATAATCCTACTTGCCAAGATCTTCTGAGTCCTCCTCAAGCTCTCTTTTCTGTCTTCCATATAATTCTCTTTTGCTTCATAGATCTAATGTATTCATCCTTCCTCCTCTTAACCAGCTGCCCTACCTGTTTTCTACACCACGGTTCCATTTTCCTACCATCTTTTCACTCTCTCCATGAGACAAACCTTTTCATCACCCCATGTAAGTGATCCCTAAACAAGCTACACATTACTTTTGTGCTTTCTTCTGCGAAAATCTGTTCCCACTTTACTCTGCCTCGTTCCTCCCTCATCCCTCCCTCAATTAAATTTGTTCCCATTTTGTTTGCTTTTATCCTTGTCCGTAGCTATTACTAAAACTCATCATTAGTATTAAAATGTTCTCCTGCAGAGACGTCTGTCACCTGGCCCAGTTTCATTATCCAGTACAAGATCCAGTACAGCCTTTCTTGTGTGTTAGGAATCCTGCTTGGGCACATCTGATAAGTTCTGCCCCCTCTTGCAGTCAGGAGGTGCCAATTAATATTTGGGAAGTTGAACAGTGATTTCTGCACTATTCCAAAACCTTTCCACTTGACTGTTCCTGAGTGTCCCAAGGGCTATTTGGGAGCCTATGGACTACTTCCAAATACAGTGAATTCACCCTTCCTACTTCTGACTTCCACCGACAGTACCCTCCCTTTCTGCAGCAGTCAAACTATTCCTAACCACTCATGCTACCCCCTCCCCTTACCTGCTCTCCTACCCCTTTTAAAGTATTTAAACCACAATACCTGCCGTCAACCAATCCTATCCTTGTGTCAACCCAGTCTCTGTAATGGCCACATCATAATTCCGCATGCTAATCAGCGTTTTAAGTTAATCTTCTTTATTCCTAACACTCCTTGCATTGAAATAGACACATTTCAAACATTCCGAATGAATATATTTAGAACATAGAACACTACAAGACAGTACAGATCTTTCGGCCCTTGATGTTGTGCCAACCCATATATCCTTGGAAAAAATATAACTAAACCCACTCTACCCTGTAATCCACTATTTTTCTTTCATCCATGTGCCTAATAGTAGAGCATCCATCACCATCCCAGGCAAGGTATTCCAGACACCCACAACTATGCTTTTTTAAAACAAAAAGTACCCCTGATGTCTCCCCAAAACTTGCCTCCCCTAACTTTGTGCGTATGTTCTTTGGTGTTTTCCATTCCTGCCCTCTCATAATCTTGTAGACCTCTATTAAGTGTCCTCTCATCCGTCTACGCTCCAAAGAGAAAAGTCCCAGCTCTGTAAGCCTTGCTTCATAAAACTTGCTTTCCAATCCAGGCATCATCCTGGTAAATCTCCTCTGCACCTTCTCCATGGCTTCCACATCCTTATGATGAGGCGACCAGAACTGAACACAATATTCCAAGTGTGTGTTCCAAGTATATTCCATGTACAGGTAGTCGTTGACGAAACAAAAACATGCAGACACACAACCAGACATAACACATACACTGACTTACGCTATGAATTAAAAAAAAATTTTTTAGAATTACTGTACAAGTACATATTTTGTATTAAAAGTGTTGTATAGAGTTCTCGCCACAGTATTCTAATGCCTGAGTCCCAATGACTATTATTTACTAAAAGTTCATAAGTTGAGTATTTTTTATTAAAGGTACTGTTCTGTACATATGTTAACCTTCATTAAAGGTTCATTTGTTGAATTTAAAAAAAAAAAAAATTGCTTTAAGACTTTGTTAAGCCATGTGAGGGGAAGTGAATCCAACTTGTGTCCAATCTGAGTTATGACCAATCCTTCGGTCCCAATTACGGTTGTATACTTCTCCTTCATAAACACATAATTCATTGTATTATCCTTTTCCCGCTTCAACTCTATTCTCTGCTATCACATCCTGGTTCCCCCTGCCAAACTAGTTTCAACTCTCCCCAACAGCTCTAGCAATCCTGTCCACCAAGATATTGGTCCCTTTCCATTTCACTTGTAGCCCATTCCTTTTGTACAGTACATGCCTTCCCCAGAAGGCATGCCAGTGATCTACAAATCTGAACCTCTGCTTCCTGCACCAATCCTTCAGCCACACATTCACTTGCCACAACTTCCAATTCCTGCCTTCACTGGCATATGGCACAGACACCAATCTTGAGATTACGACCCTTGAGATCCTACTTTTCTGCTTCCTTTCTAACTTCTTGTATGCCCTACTCGGATCCTCCTCTCCACTCATTTGTACAACAGATTCAACTGAAAATATATGACATTGTGGCCATTACTGAAACATGGCTCAATGAGGCATGTGATTGGGAGCTCAATATCTGAAGATAATCTATAGGAAAGATAAGCAGGTGGGTAGAGGTGGAGGGGTGGCTCTGATTGTAAGTAATAGCATTAAATCAATAGAAAGAAGGGACACAGGGTCTAAAGTGGTAGAATCATTATGGGTTGAATTAAGAAATATCAAGGGTAAAAAGACTATATTAGCAGTTATATACAGGCCCCAAACACCAGCCGGGAAGTGGACTATGAGTTACAGCTGGAAATACAAAGGGCATGTCACAAGGATAATAGCAAAATAATTATGGGGGATTTTAACATGACAGGGGATTGGGAAGGACTGGAAATTACTGGATCCCAGGAGAAAACCTCAGAGATGGATTTTTGAACAGCTTGTTGAGAAGCCCACCAGGGGATCTGCAGTTCTGGATTGGGCCATGTGCAATGAATCTGAGGTCATTAGGGAGTTAAAGGTCGTAGAACCTTTAGGAATCAGTGATCATAACATGGTTGAATTTAATTTCAAATTTGAAAAGGAATAAATGTTATTGGATGTATCAATTTTTCAGTGGAATAAAGGAAATTATGATGGTATGAGAAAGGAACTGGCTCAAGTCGACTGGAAAAGCAAACTAGTTAGAGAAACAGAGAAGGATTGGAAGATATTTTTGCAAGTAATAAAAAGCAGGTAGGATAGATATATTCCAAGGAAATTAGTCAAAGGAAAGATGGTACCAATGTGGCTAACAAAAGAGGTAAAGGCTAAGATGAAAGCAAATGGGAGGGCATATAAGGAAGCTAAAACTAGTGGGAAATCAGAGGGCTGGGATTCCTTTAGAAACTTACAGAAAGAGACAAAGGACATCATTAGGAAAGAAAAAGTTGAGTTATGAAAGGAGATTGACAAAAAATATAAAAAAGATGCTAAGAGTTTTTTCTAAATATATAAAGAATAAAAGAGAGACATGCTATGACATAGGACTGATAGAAAATGATTCTGGGGAAATTATAATGGGTTATAAAGAGATGGCAGAAGAACTAAATCAATATTTTGTGTCAGTCTTCACTGTGGAAGACATTAGTAACATTCCAGAGGCTTCAGCGAGTAGAGTTATATGCAGTTAAAATTATTAGAAAAATTGTGCCAGGCAAACTGAATGGATTAAAGATTGATAAATCTCCTGGACCAGATCAGGTGCACCCGTGGGTTCTGAAAGAGGTGGCTTTGGCTATTGTGGACCCACTGGCAATGATCTTCCAGAAATCAATAGACTCTGGCATGATTCCAGGGGATTGGAATATTGCAAATGTGGTTCTGCTGTTTAAGAAAGGTGGGAGACAGAAAGAAGGAAACTATAGGCCTATTAGTCTGACGTTGATGGTTGGGAAGATATTAGAGTCAATCATCAAGGATGTGGTTATGAAATACCTGGAGATGCATAAGAAGATGGGTCCAAGTCAGCATGGTGTTTTAAAGGGTAGATCCTGCCTGACCAACTATAAGTTTTTTAAAGAAATCTCAAGTAGGATGGACAAAGGGGAGACTGTGGATGTTGTATATTTGGATTTTCAAAAGGCTTTTCATGAGGTGCCGCATGTTAGGCTGCTAAATAAGATGAAGGCCCATAGAATTACAGGGACAATATTAGAATATTAGACTGGATAAAAAAAATAGCTGATAAGCAGGAAGCAAAGGGTTGAAATTAAGGGATCCTATTCAGGATGGCTGCCTGTGACAAGTGGTGTTCTGCATGGGTCAGTCTTGGGGCCGCTGCTGTTTACAATTTATATTAACGATTTGGATTATGGAATGAATGGTTTTGTGGCCAAATTTGCAAAGGACACTAAGATAGGTGGCAGAGCAGGCAGTGTTGAAGAAATCGTAAAGTTGCAGAAGGATATAGACAGATTGAGAGACTGGGCAAAATATGGTAGATGAGATACAATGTTGAGAAATGTTTGGTTCTACATTTTGGCAGTGGAAATAAACAGGCAGAGAACTATTTGGATGGGGAGAAAATTCAATCCTTGGAGGTGCAAAGACACCTGGGTGTCCTCATGCAGGGAAGCCTAAAAGTTAATGACCAGGTAGGATTATTAGTGAAGAAAGCGAATGCTATGTTAGCATTCATTTCAAGAGAAATAGTGTACGAGTAAAGAGGTGTTGATGAGGCTCTATGGGGTACTAGTGAGACCCCATTTGGAGTACTGTGTACAGTTCTGGGCCCCCTATCTTAGAAAGGATGCAATGTTGTTGGAGAGAGTGCAGAAGAGATTTACTAGGACAATTCCTGGAATGCAAGGGCTAACGTATGGGGAACGTTTGGCAGCTCTTGGATTGTATTCATTGGAGTATAGAAGAGAGGTGATCTCATAGAGATATTTTGAAATGTTTTGACAGAGTGGATGTAGATAAGATGTTTCCTTTGGTGGGTGAATCAAGGAGAAGGCATCACAGTCTTAAAATTTAGAAGTTATCCATTTAAAACAGAGGTGAGGAAGAACTTCTTTAATCAGAGGGTTGTGGATCTGTGGAACTCACTGCCACACAAAGCAGTGGAGGCCAGATCATTGGGAGAATTTAAACCGGAAATAGATAAGTATCTAATTAGTAAGGGTATCAAGGGATATGGTGGAAAGGTTGGAAATTGGAACTAGGTGTGAGCATAATTCAATTTAGTGTAGAGTCACAGAACAGACTTGATGGGCCCAGTGGCCTTCTTCTGTTCCTTTATCTTGTGATCTTGTGAACATCTGGCTGCTCTCCCTCCTGCTTGTGAATGCTATGGACTTGATGTGAGATGTTCCTGACTCTGATACCTGAGCGGCAGTATACCATCCGGGAGTCTTGATCGTGTTGACAGAACCTCCTATCTATTTGCCTAACTATCAAATCCCCAATCACTATAGCTCTCCTCTACTTCCCCCTTCCCTTCTTAGCTTAAGGGCCAGAGTCTGTGCCAGAGATCTAATCTCTATGTCCTGTCTCTGCTAGGTCAACCCCCAATTCCCCCCGCTCCCTCAAAACAGTATCCAAAACTGTACACTTATTGAGTGGAACAGCCACAGGGATGGTCTGCACTGGCTGCTTATTCCTCTTCCCTCTCCTTACAGTCACCTAGTTACCTGTCTCTTGCTTTTTGATGCAGTTGTCTCCTGATAGCTTCCGTTTATCACCCTCTCTGCCTCCCTAATGATCTGGAGTTCATCGAGCTCCAGTTCCCTAACTTGATCTATAAGGAGCTGCAGCTGGATAGTGTTCTCCCAGATTAACTTCATCCTGCAATCGGAACATTCCACTGCCCTAGTTGTCATCCCGCTACCTCTTCTTTGTTAATGCAGGGAGATTTCTTGCTTCAACTGCTGGCAATCAAAGCCAGTCCAGGTGATCTTGTGTGCTAGTGAATCATAATTTGGGGAAAGCTTTTAAGGAGGAGTCATTGCTACTTTCTGTAGCAGTTCTTGAAAAGATTTTGCACCAATTATAATGGATGGATTAGGCAGCTAAATACACGCAGTTTAGATCTGGTTTTGTTGCTGAACTTATTATGACTTAATCCTCACTAATAGTTTGCCATTTTTGCAAGGGAATAAAAAAAATGTTAGATTTACGCAAATGAGAGTTCTTATGCGACAGAAGATGAAATGCGTGAACTCACGTCATAAAAACAACTACAAAACTATAGATTAAATTAAAATGTGATAATAAATATAAAAGATGAATCATAAATATTCAGTTACCATAGTTCAAGAAAATAGCAGCAGGCAGTACTTCTTGTGATATCAGAGTAATCCATGTTTAGTATAATAAGTGGTGTTTCACAGCCCAAATAGCTGTTGGAAATGGTTCTTGAACCCAGAGGAGCTGGTCTTCAGGCTTCTGCCCAGAGGTAGCAGTGAGAAGAGCTTGGACCAGAGTAATGGGGGTTCTTTAGGAATGGAGGCAGTGTTTGGCATAGATATCATTACTAGATGGGAGGTCGGACCCTCTGATGCACCTGGCTAGGTTTGCTACTTTCTGCAGTCTTCTTCATTCCTGGGCACTCTCATTACCAAAGTACATCTACAGTAGAAGTTGTACTACTGTAGAAGTTTGATGGAGTGTTTTGCATTACATCAAATCTCCTCAGACTTCTGGAAAGTAGAGGTGCAATTGTACCCTCCTCACAGTTGCCTAGGTTGGTAACTTATCTGAAATTGTGGTTCATTCCTGTGGTGTTATGAAGAAATGCACATGTGATGATGCTTACAGAATTAACCACCTAATGCTGTGGCATCATTGAGGTTGGTATATCATTGTGGATTGTGGAAAACCAAAAAAAAAAATTGTGGCATTGAACAGTCACTGTTGGCTTTTTTGCAGAAGTTTGACAGTGTTTCATTCGTAGCAGAACATAAGAAATGGGAGCAGGAGTTGGCTATCTGGCTCATTGAGCCTGGTCTATCATTTAATAAGATCATGGCTGATCTAGCGGTGGACTCAGCTCTACCTACTTGTCTTTTCCCCATAACTCTTAATTCCTCTACTTTGCAAAAAATCTGTTTCTTAAATATATTCAATGAGGTTCTGCTACTTTCTTGGGCAGAGAATTCCACAGATTTATTATCATCTTGGAAGGAAATTATTCCTCCTCATCTTCATATTAAATATACTGCGATAGCTCACTACTAGGCAGGCAAACCAGCCCTGCTTGTAAGCCACGCGACGGGGCAGCTGGCCAAAATGGTGCCGTCGGGGGTATTCCCTTCCTCTCAGCACGGTGCTCAGAAGCCCGCGCTGGGGGACCACGTGATGCCCGGTTGACGTCAGTGCCCTCCAGTGCAGTTCTCAGCCAGGTCCGGGCTGGGAGCATAAGTACAGCCCAGCAGTCTGCAATAAACTAGTTCGCTCACTGAGCTCAACCTGTCTGGTTGTGTGTGTTCTTTGAGGAGCAGTGTAGCCGCCGCTACAATTGGTGACCCCGACTGGTTCAAACGTCTTTGAACCCATCATGAGCGAGCATGGGATCAGCGCTATAGCCGCGAAACTGCCTGAATTCTGGGTTCAGGAGCCGGAGAACTGGTTCGGCCACGCGGAGGCTCAGTTTCACCTCCGCCAGATTTCATCCGACATGACCAAATTCTACCATGTGGTCGCTGCCCTGGACCAGGCCACCGCCAGACAGGTGCTGCACCTCATTCAGCACCCACCCGCCGAAGACCAATACGAGACCATCAAGCGATTGCTTACCGGATCCCTCGGACTATCCAGACACCAGTGTGCCACTCGGATGCTGCACCTCGACGCCCTGGGGGACAGGTCCTTGATGGAACTGATGGATGAGATGCTCATGCTCATGGGTGAGCACACCAACTGCTCACTCTTCGAGTGCATTTTCCTCGACTATATGCCCAGGGACATCCAGCCGCTGCTCCTCCAGGAGAGCTTCACCGACCCGAGGAAGGTCGCCCAGAAGGCCCAAGAGCTATGGCTCGCACGATTCTCAGAGGGCTCAGTGGTCCAGCTGGTCATGAGGCACCGGCACAACCATGCCAAGCCCGCCCCTAGTGCTGCGGTAGAATCCGGCCCCTGCAGGGGCCCCCAAGAGCATAACCAAGGCCACAGCATCCGCTCCAGGCCTCTGCTTCTACCACCAGTGCTGGGGAGCCAAGGCTCAGAAATGTCGTCAGCCCTGCTCATTCCAGGGAAATGACCAGGCCGGCCGCTGTTAACGGCTGCGGTGGCTGGCCAAGGTCACAGCCTCCTCTACCTGCGGGACTCAGTCAGCGACCGGCGGTTCCTCGTTGACACTGGAGCCCAGATCAGCGTCATCCTGGCTATGGCTGTTGAGTCCAGGAACCCACCTCATGGACCTCCCTTCCGTGTGGCCAACGCCACAGAAATCCGGACGTATGGAGACAAGACAGTCCACTTC
Organism: Narcine bancroftii; assembly: GCF_036971445.1. Taxonomy (NCBI): domain Eukaryota; kingdom Metazoa; phylum Chordata; class Chondrichthyes; order Torpediniformes; family Narcinidae; genus Narcine; species Narcine bancroftii. Next base: position 40,293,349 of record NC_091472.1, on the reverse strand, counting down.
CAGATGGGCCAACGAAATTTCGCATGGAGGTTCACCGTCTCGTCCCTCCCGACCACCATCCTGGGTGCAGACTTCCTCCTCGCACACGGGCTTCCCGGTGGACATTCGAGATAGGTGCCTGGTGGATGCCTGTACCTTCCAGGCTGTTCGCCTCAACGCATCCTGCTCAGAGCAACCACAGGTGGCCACGATCAGCACGCCCAAAGACAAGTTCCAGCGAATCCTGGATGAGTTCCCGACACTCCTCAAGTCACAGTTCTCTGCTGCCTCGCCGCTCCATGGGGTGTTCCACTACATCCCCATCCAGGGCCCACTGGTTCACGCCATGGCATGCTGGCTCCCGCCTGACAAGCTCCAGGTGGCGAAGGAGGAGTTTTTGCACCTGTTGGAACTGGGGATCATTTGGCAGTCCGACAGCCCGTGGGTCTCACTGCTCCACCTGGTCCCAAAAGCCTCCAGTGGCTGGTGTCCCTGTGGAGATTATCGATGGCTCAATGAGGCAACAGTTCCTGACTGTTACCCCATCCCTCACATCCAAGACTTTATGGCCAACCTGCACAGTGCGAGGTTTTTTTCCAAGGTTGACCTGGTGCGTGGATATCACCAGATCCTGGTGCACCCTGAGGACATACCCAAGACGGCCATCATCACCCCCTTCAGCTTGTTTGAATTCCTGCGCATGCCATTCGAGCTCAAGAATGCTGCTCAGACCTTCCAGCGCCTCATGGACTCTGTGGGCAGGGACTTGGATTTTGTCTTTATTTATTTGGACGACATCCTCGTCGCCAGCAAGGACCAGGCGCAACACAAGGCCCACCTATGTGCCCTTTCCTCCTGGCTGGCTGATTTCAGCCTTACCATCAATCTGGCCAAGTGTCAGTTCGGGAAAGAGTCCATGCAGTTCCTGGGCCATACCATCACGGCCGAAGGAGCCATGCCCGCCGCTGCGAAGGTCGCCGCTATCAGGGAGTTCTCACGCCCGGACTGCCTCAAGGGGCTGCAGGAGTTCGCGGGTATGGTCAACTTTTACAACCACTTCATCCCGGGAGCTGTGCACATTATGCAGCCGCTATTCGCCCTCATCACAGCCAAGCACAAAATGCTCGCTTGGAACCCAGAAGCCTGCACCGCATTTGAGGCCACCAAGGATGCCCTCGTGAAGGCCACCATGTTCACCCACCTGCACACTGACCTGCATATGGCACTTTCTGTTGATGCCTCTGCCATAGCTGACAGTGCCATCTTGGAGCAGCAGGTGAATGGATATTGGAAGCCACTGGGATTCTTCAGTTGCCTGCTCCGCCCGCTGGAATGCAAGTATAGTGTCTTCGACTGTGAGTTACTGGGTCAGTAGCTGGCGGTGCGGCATTTCCGCTATTTTTTGGAGGGGAGGACTTTTACCATCTTCACTGACCACAAACCCCTCACCCAGGCACTCGCGATGGCAAAGGATCCCTAGTCGGCCCGCCAGCAGCGTCACCTCTCCTTTGTGTCGGAGTTTACCACCGATATTTGGCACAAGGCGGGGAAGGACAATGTGGTTGCCGATGCACTCTCGCGACCAGCCATCTGCGCGATGACGCCCAGCCTCGACTTCAACCAGCTCGCCCGGGGCCAGAAGTCTGATGAGGAGATGAGGGCCTTCAAGACTGCCATCACGGGCCTGTGGTTCTGAGACCTCCCGACTCTGAGCAGCGAAGGCACCATCCTGTGCGATATCTCCATGGGCACCCCATGACCAGCGGTTCCCCAGCAGTGGCATAGGCAGGTCTTCCAACACAGCAATGACCTTTCACATCCGTCCATCAGATCCAGATGGTGGCAGAACGGTTCGTATGGCATGGGCTGCGAAAGCAGTTCGTGGGCTGGGCCAGAACATGCACCCATTGCCATACGTCCAAGGTGTACAGACGCACCAGGGCATCTGTACTGGAGTTCGAGCATGTCTGGGAATGGTTCAGCCACATTCACGTGGACATCGTCGGGCCCTTTCCTGTTTCCCGGGGCAACCGTTACCTGTTTATGATGGTGGACCGCACCACTCGCTGGCCCGAGGCAATCCCGATGCCAGACGCCTCCACCCACTCCTGCTCCCGAACACTGTTGCATGGTTGGGTCGCCCGGTTCAGCATCCTGGGTCACCTCACCAGCGATCGGGGTATCCAGTTCACATCTGCGCTCTGGGCACAGCTTGCCAACAGGTTGGAGATCCAGCTACACTGCACCATGGCCTACCACCCGCAGGCCAATTGACTGGTCGAACGTCTGCAGCGCCACCTTAAGTTAGCACTCAAGGCCTGCCTCACCGTTCCCGACTGGGTGGACGAACTGCCTTGGGTGCTGCTGGGCATCCGCTCCACTCCCAAGGAAGATCTGCAGGCATCATCTGCTCAGCTGGTTTACAGTGCGCCGCTGGCACTACCTGGTGAGTTTGTCAATGCACCTCACAATCCCCAGCGGTTGCCACATGAACTACTTCCTCACCTCAGGGCATGCTTGGACTTGTTTGAATCCCCACCGCCGCCCAGGCATGGCACCCGCCCATCTCATGTTCCCGGCGAACTGCTTTCCACAGAGAACGTTTTTGTTTGGCGGGGCATGACCGCGGCACCTTGGCAGTGACTGTATGAGGTGCCGTACAGGGTTGTACAGCATTCCGGCTCCACGTTCACGCTGGACATTGGCAGTAGGCGGGAGCTGTTTGCCATGGACAGGCTGAAGCCTGTGCAGCTCGATCCCACCGAGCCTGTGGTCGAAGCTCAGCCCAAGAAGCGAGGCCACCCTGCGAAAAAGGACATTGGCACCAGTTCTGGTAGGGGGGGGGGGGAAGTTTGTGTGGTGGCTCACAACTAGGCAGGCGAACCAGTCCTGCTTGTAAGCCACACGGTGGGGCAGCCGGCCAAAATGGCATCGTCGGGGCTTTCCCTTCCTCCCAGTAAGGGGCTCAGAAGTCTGCGCTGGGGGACCACGTGACGCCCGGGTGACGTCAGTGCCCTCCAGCACGGTTCTCAGTCAGGTCCGGGCTGGGAGTATAAGTACAGCCCAACAGCCTGCAATAAACTAGTCTGCTCGCTGAGCTCAACCCGTCTGGTTGTGTGTGTTATGGCAGGAGTAGTGTAGCTGCTGCTACAATACTCCCTTAAATCTTGAGGTTTCCCAAGGTTTAATCTCCCCTACCAGTGAAAACAACTTTCCTGCCTTTCGTAATTTTATATTTCGATAAAATCCCCTGTCATTCTTCTGAATTCCAGCGAGTATAGTTCCATGTAACTCAATACCTTCTTGCAGGCTAACCCCCTCCCGTTATCAACCTGGTGAACTTCCTCTGCACTGCCTCCAAAACACAAGCATCTTTTCGCAAGTAGGGGATCAGAATTACACACAGCATTAGATCCAGCATCACCAGTATCCTATACAGTTGAAGGAGAACCACCTTGCTCTTAAATTCAATCCCTCTTACAATGAAGCCAACATTCTATTTGCCTTCTTGATAAACCTGTTACAGGTGCAGTTCTGGTCGCCTAATTATAGGAAGGATATAAACAGAGTGGAGAGAGTGCAGAGAAGGTTTACCAGAATGTTACCTGGGTTTAAGCATCTAGATTATAGGGAGAGATTGGACAGATTAGGTCTTTATTCTTTGGAGCGTAGAAGGTTGAGAGGGGATTTGATAGAAGTATTTAAGATTATGAAAGGGATAGACAGAGTGGATGTGGATAGACTATTTCCGTTAAGAGGAGGAAAGATTAAAACAAGAGGACATGAGTTAAGAATTAAGGGGCAGAGGTTTAGAGGTAACATGAGGGGGAACTTCTTTACTCAGAGAGTGGTAGACGTGTGGAATGAGCTTCCGGGAGAAATAGTGGCGGCGGAGTCAATTGTATTATTTAAGAAAAGGTTGGACAGGTATATGGATGAGAAGAAGATGGAGGGTTATGGGCATTGTGCAGGGAGGTGGGACTAGAGAGGGGTGTTTGGTTCGGTGCGGACTAGAAGGGCCTAATGGCCTGTTTCCGTGCTGTAAATTGTTATGTTATCTGCAAACCAATCTTTTGTGATTCATTCACAAGCACTCCCAAGGTCCTTTGAAAATTTTTTCCATTTTAAATAATAATCTGATCTTTTAGTTTTCCTTTCAAAGTGGAGGTCCTTGCCTTTATTGACATTGACCTCTTGATGCTTGCCCACTCACTGAAACTGTATCTTTCTGCAGATTCTCTGCATCATCTGCACAATTTGATTTTTCCACTTAATTCTGTGTCATCAGCAAAATTGGATACGATACTCTCAATTTCCTCTTCCAATTGTTAATGCATGTGGTGAACAGTTGCAATACTCACCACCGTTTCCCAGCCAGAAAAACGCCAATACAATAGATCCCAGCTCTTTGCCAATCCTCTACTTGCTAATACATTAGCCCCATTTTCCATGCATCCTTATTTTCTGGATATCTTTGATGCAACACTTTGTTGAATGCCTTCTGGAAATCTGAGTATGTAACATCCACTGTTTCCCTCTATCCAATGATTTGTTCAATCTTCAAAAGACTTTAATAAATTTGTCAAACATGAACTGCTCTTCTGAGTCTGCCTAATGGAACAATTTCTATCCAGTTGTATTTAATGATGGCATCAAGCATTTCCTCAATGACAGATGAGCCCTAACTGGCTCATGGTTGCCTGCCTTTTGTCCTCCTCCATGAAGACCAAACAAAATAGTTGTTCAATGTCATAAAAACATTTACGATCTGTTTCTATATTTTGTCGCAGTTTTCTTTCATAATCGATCTTCCTTTTTTTTACTTGCTTGGGGATTCTTCGTTGCTTTTTAAAGTTTTCCCAGTCCTCCAGTTTCCCACTACACTTGGCCACTTTATTTCCCTAGTTATCCAAGGCTGGCTCTCATCATCTTCACTGACTTTGCTTTAACTGGAATGTTAAATCCCTGAAAATCTTCCACTGTTCCTCAACTGTGCTCCCAGTCTATGCTAGCCAACTCCTCCCTCATCTTGTTGTAACCTCCCTTGTTTGCTCATATTACACTGCTTTTAGATTAACTATTGCACTCTGCATTTGTACGAGAAATGCAATCACTCTTTCCAAGAGGATCCCTAACTAAAGCCGCAAGATCGTTAATTTTATCAGTTTCATTGTACAGGACCAGATCAAAGATAGCATGTTTCTTTGTAGTTTCAGTAGCTTATCGTTCAAAAAAAGCTACCACCGTTGCACTCTGTGATGTGCTCTTCATATGTGCCTCGACCAGCTTAATTCAGCAAATCTGTGTGCAAGTTTAAGTCCCCATGACAGTAGTAGTTGAGAGGTTGTTTCTCTTGGCTGGTGAGTTAAGTATTAAGGAGCATGGTCCCTGGATAAGAGCAAGGTTTTTTAAGAATGAGATCAGGAGAAATTGTTTCAATTCTTTATTCCAGGAGGTTGCAGATTCTCAGTCATCAACTGTGTTCAGGGCTAAGGTCAATAGATTTTTGCAAGCTAAGGATTTGGGTTGTTATGGGATTGGATGTGGGAGAGCAACTCTGATCTTGATGAGGGGTAAAGCAAGCTTGAGGGCTTATTATTGCCAAGATTTCTTGGTTTTAAGTCAATATCCATTACAGGAGTGGTTCTCATCCTTTTTCTTTCCACTCACCTACCACTTTAAGTCACCCCTAGGCTATTGGTGCTCTGTGATTAGTAAAGGATTGCTTAGGGTGGTATGTGAGTGGGAAAGGAAGGTTGAAAATCACTGCTCTAGACCCAATTGTTACTGAAATATTTTACTTGAGAAAAATTGTTTTTGGCCCATTTCCTTTGGAATTATGAAACCGTGCACACAATGAGTCAATTAGATAGATTAAAATAGTGGTTTTCAAACTTTTTCTTTTCACCCACATACCACTTTAAGCACCTATGGCATAGGGAATACTTAAAATATATGTGAGTGGAAAGAAAAAGGTTAAGAATCACTGAATTACAGTTGCATGGGTTGGCCACTAGCATTGAAGCTATGGTTTGTCTTTTTTCAGAACTGCATGTCATAGAGTTGCATATTGCATTTGTCTTTAGGATTAATATGCCATGAACATGGTCAGGAAATTTGAAAATTTGCTACGTATATAGACTCTATAGGGCAATGTGGTTAGCACAATGTTATTTCAGCGCCAGTGGCCCAGATTTGAATGTCTTTAAGGCGTTTGTACATTCTCCCCATGCAGTGTTGGTTTCCTCTGGGCTTCTGGTTTTTTCCTCTTCTTTCAAAGCGTACAGGGCTGTAGATTAATTAGGTTATTTTGATGGCCTGGCTCCTGGGCTGGAAGGGCCTGTTACTGTGCTGTATGTCTACATTTAAAATTTAAAAATGTAAAATTTAAATTTAAAATTTGTTTCCTCCTGCTCCTATCCACAGAATAAATTGTTCTACCTAAATATTAATTACTGATATTACACAATCTTTTATTCTGAGTTTTTTGTGAAAGATCAATTCTGTAAAGTGTTAAAAGCCCAATGAATTTTGGACATGGAAAAGAGAGCTCTTGAAGGAATACATTTTTTTTAGTCGATAAAATTTGTCACCAAAATTTGGAGTTTGGTTGCAAGATATCTGAGCCACTACTTTGAATGATCAGATTTTGTGCTGTCTTACTCTAGATCTGATGAACTATATATTTCCAGGAGTTTCTTTTGTCTTTTTCATTTTAAGACTCAAAATATTGATTGTATTTTAAATTCAAAGCAATGTTGCAGAATATATAACTGCTTAATAATATCTCGGTTTGCTTTCAGTGCTGCAGCTGAAAGTTATGGCATCTGAAATTATTTCTCCTTGGCATTCAGGTGTAGATGCCAATGAGTGCTGCCTCCAATTCATGTTAATTTACCTAAAGATGAATATAACAAATCTGGCCCAATCTCAATCATATGTGACAGAAATAAGGAGGGACTCGACCTGATCAAATAATGTCAATTAGAACCATGTTTTGCACAGGAAATTGATTCTCTTTCTACTACCTTTGGAGGTGTAGTTCATGAGCTTTAAAGTTGAAGTCCATTTTTCTTTAGATTTGTGCAGAAGTACTTTTGTGTTATTGTCTAGAGGAAATATCTGATTAGGGTAAACACTGGTATAAAGGAAGGATCATCCCCTCTTCAGCACTACTACTTATTTTTAAATGAGTAGAATTTTTTTAGAAAAAAAAATTGAAAATTAAGAACCCCTTTAATTTGAAACCAAGTAAATCTTTGGTAAGTGTTCACAAAACTTGATGCTTAATCATAGCTAGAAATTCAGCCAGTGCATATAAAGAGAAGATTGCAATATTTCCCACGAGAAACGGTCCAATATAGTCATTCTTGAGGCCGTACACGGAAGTTGAGGTTTGCAGTCTATGATGAAGTAGAGGTAAACAAGACAGAGAGAGAGAGGCCACTGAAGCACAATATGGGTTTGTATGTGTTGGCAGGTGCAATTTCTGGTTATGCATGTGACTGTTTCAGGAAGCATGTTAACCAGGGGAAAAAAGGTCATTGCAGGGCCACAGAGATAAATGATTAAAAAAAACTCTTAGACTATTACTTTTTTCCCCCCTGATCATATTACAGAAGTATAAATAGTTTGTGTTCTGATGTCAGTTGCGACTTTGTTTATCTGTAATCTCCATTAAATGCCATTTTCCAGCATGATCACAAACTTGTATGGGTGCATTGCTTGATTTTGTCAGTAGGCCCTTTCCAACTACAACACCCAGGTAGCCTTCCTGGGACCCGGGTGCGATTGCTGGTTAGTGGGTGCAGGATGCACCTTTCAAATCGCAGATGAACATAACTGTTAAATTGCCAACCCGGCGATTTAAGGGGGATCCTGCCCCCGCGATAACATGATGAGTGACGCTTCACATACTCACAGGAACAATTGGCCATCAATTTCCCCCATCCCCCCCTCCGCCACCACTGGCTGTCAGTATCCACCCCCATCAATAATCACCACCCAGAGCAGTTCCAGCAGTATGGGGGATTATGGGTAAGGAAGACAGCCATTGCTCCCGCACTCCCGAATTGAGCCATCGCCATGACCGGAGTGGTGTTCGCAGCAGTGGAACATTGTGGTAGCAGCCTCTCTCTCCCCGGTCACGGCGATGGCACCTCAGCCAGGGGTTTCCCTGTGACATCACCAGAAGAACTGGGTTGGCCATTTCCCCTTTTCAAACTGCTGGACCAGGATGCCCAGGTAAGTTTTACTGGGTTCCCTGACCCAGTTAGGTTCTGAACGGGTTGACCCAGTTGGACCCTTTCAAATCGCCATGTAACTGGGTCGCTAACCATGTGAATTGCCCAGTTAACTCCATTTTACTTGGCAGTTTGAAAGGGCCTAAAGATAGTTGTGCTCAGCGCATAAAATAAGAATAAAGTTTCCAGAATGCATTGAAAATACAATTCTACTGGGAAATTAATCTTTTCTTTAATGGTAAAGATGCTGAGCTCTTCATTAACTGAGAAAACAAGGAACAGAAGCCAGAGTTTGGTATTTGGTCCTTTGAGCCTGCTGGAGTAGGCAGTTCCACTGACTACCCCCAGGTGATAATATTTCTTGTCTTCTTATTCCTAAATGTTGATCCCCTAGTTTTGAGGCTGTCAAATCTCATTCTAGAATGCAAAGTAGGGGAAGAAATATTCCTCCATCAACCCCAAGCCATGAAGGAATTTTATCAATTGTAGCTCAGAAAGGAATCATTTTGAAAAGTGAATATTGGCTGTTGTTCCTTACTAAAGATTTGATCGTGGCATGTTATAGCAGCCAGAGAAAGTGGTAGAGATGAGAAAGTGGTAGAAAGTGGTAGAAATGAGCATTTTGTGACATTTAGATAGGTGCATGAATACAAAAGATTTGAAAGGATATGGACCAATGGCAGGAAAGTAGAACTGGTTTTAACAGACAACTTAGTTGACATGGACAAGTTAGGCCAAAGGGCCTGTTTCTGTGCTGTAAAACTCTACAGGAGGTCGTCAATATTTGCCCTTTCAGAATTCTACTGTTAAAAGTATGTTGGAAAAATTCCTTGCTGATATTTGTTCACACACCACCATCTGCTCTCCCCGAACCAACCTCCCCCCAACCCCCACCCCACCACTTCTCCTACTGATGCAAAGTCCCAAAAGTATTAGAATGGGCCTTTGTTTTCTGGAGATTAGAAGGCTGGAAGGTTATCAGTTGAAACATACAAGATCCTGAAATTGCTTGACAGCACTGATATGGAGAGGTTGTTTCTCTTAGCTTTTGAGCTGAGAGGTCGGCAGCATGGCTCTAGAAAGTGGGAGGTTGTTTAATAATGTCAGGAGGATTTTATTTTACTCTGAGCTATGAATCTTATAGAAAGTTGCGGCTACTCAGTCACCAAGTGTGCTCAAGGCTGATAGACAAAATAGATTTTTGCTACTGAGAGGAATTAGGAAGGAGACTTGAATATAACATTTTCAGATGAAGTTTGGTTCTCTACTCTCAGCTTGATTAATGATTCCTCATTTTATACCTCAATTTATTACAATTTAAGGTGGTGCACAGAATTCATATATCTAAACTTACATTTTTATGAAGACATTGATCTTTATTGTGAAAAATGCAAAATTTTTGAAGCCCCTCTGATTCATATTCTCTGGGAATGCCCACATTTAGAGAGATTCTGGAAAGAGATTTTTCAAACTCTATCAACAAATTTTAAGATTAACTTGGAACCCTGTCCATGAATTGCTCAGTTTGGCTTTTCACGCAACTCAGATGAACCTTTATCGGCATCTCAAGAAAAAGTCTTAGCTTTTACGACATTGAAATGGTAAGGAGATTCATCCCCTGATAATATGCAGTGACTATGTGATGTAATGACCTGTTTAAGTTTAGAGAAAATCAGATATAATATTAAAGATAGAAAGTTTCAATTTATGAAGCTATGGGGCCCATTCTTAGAATGTTTTTATAATTGGAAGAGTCAATAAGTATTGTATGTTCCGATAATCCTTCATCTGTTCTCCGGGGGTCACCAGTGATTCCACATCAGTATTGATTTCTTTTCCAAGAAAAAAGTAACCTTGATTAGAGGAAGGGGATTAGGTTGGTTTTAGTCCTTTAGGTTTTTTCTTTTTTTTAATCCTTATTATTTTAATATAACAGTCCTATAATGGGTCTGACATGATTGCATTCATTATGTGCATTCATTCACAGAGTTTGAAAAATCTCTTTCCAGAATCTCTCTAAATGTGGGCATTCCCAGAGCATACGAATCAGAGAGGCTTCAAAAATTTTGCATTTGTCACAATAAAGATCAATGTCTGCATAAACTACTAGATGGAATTTAGATATGCATACTTTATTATTTTTGTTCTCCCTTTGGTATGTATTGGCTTGTATACAATTGATTAATTATGTATTTGTCATTTATTAAGTATGCTCATTATGTTAAATGCAATAAAAACATATTAAAAGAAAAAGAGAGGAATTGGGGTATTGTGGTTCTGGATATGCATGAGTTCATCCGTAATCTTGTTAAATAGTGAGCAGGTTGTGGGTCTATATTATCTCATTTTCTTGTACAGGTATTCTTAATGTCAACCACTAATACAGTTTTATTGTGATATTAGTTCATCATTAACATTGAGGACTGGGCTTGCATGTTTCAGAACTGTATATGAAATAAACCAGAAAATTGTTCTTTTATTTTCAAGTTGAATATGCAGGGAGTTGTTTTACATTTGAATTTTAAAAATTTTAAATTAAATTTATACCTGCAGCATGGTAACAGGCCATTTTGGCCCACGAGTTTGTACTGCCCAATTTATACCCAATTAACCTACACCCCCGCTACGTTTCAAATGGTGGGAGCAAACCAGAGCCCTCGGGGGAATAACCCATGCAGACACGGGAAGAAAGTATAAACTCCCTACAGACAGCGAGGAATTTGAACCCCAGTCCAGATCACTGGCGCTGTAAGGGCGTGGCGCTAATCACTACTTCAACCGTGCTGCCCTGTCATCTCTTGTTAAAAACAAGATGTACATTCCATCATCTCCTTAGTTTTCTGCTCTTACAGCCCTTCCCTGACCATCGATGTTCTTCATTGTGCATGTTTGTGGTGCCTTTGGAAGTATAACTCGATGACCTCATTTAAGGCAGTGCTGATGCACTGGCTCTTCTCCATGAGGATCTCATCTGGTCAGTCATTCCCATCTCTAATCCACTTGATCTATGCACATTATACCTAGTGCAGAGAAACATCTGCATGAGTCTCTCAAGCATTCTCATTAGCTGTGTCTGATATATTGTCTCCAGCAACATGGCGGGAAAATGCCCTCCTCCAAGCTGGACATTGTCTCCTTTTACGGCAGCTGTAGCAACACATTCATATGAAATTTGAAAGTGTGGTCATGACTCTGTCTTCCACAAAATAAGCCAGACGAAGCAATAACAAAAAACAAAATTAGTAATTCTGTAGCTGTGTTATTAGAATGGTTTAAATTTTCCCCAAAGCTGTCAAACTACTGATGACAAAGCGCTCAAGCCAGAAACATTGGTTACCCTTTGCTTTCTATAGATGCTGCTGGCCTGATGAGTTTTTCCAGCATTCTTGTGTATGAAACTACTACTGAATTGTGTTCAGTGGCCAAAATAAAATGCCTGAAATATAGTGTATTCTAAGATAGTGACCCCAAGATCAAAGCCTCTAAATTTGTGCATATTTGTTCTCAACAATGACATGACTACATTAAGTGACAGCTCATTACATAAGCATGATTGATGACTGGGCGCATCCCACAGCAGGAGGCATTGTAAAGCTTTATGGTAAGTCGTAATGAATTGACGAAGACTCTCTACTAAGGATTGTGCCACATACCTGTACTCCCCAGAGCCAGGCCACCCAGTGTACACTGTAGTAAGGATTACTCAATATGGTGGGCAAATCTGATAGTTTCAAAACATTACTCCGAATATTCTATCCAGAAAAATTAATACCAACTTTCTCTGAAGCAGGTATCTGTCAAATTCAGTCACTTCTGAAGCCCTAGTTAACAACTTTTAGTTGCATAAATTTACATTTGTTCCATTTCAATCGCTTATTCTTCTTCTTCTTTCTTTGGCTTGGCTTCGCGGACGAAGATTTATGGAGGGGGGTAAAAAGTCCACGTCAGCTGCAGGCTCGTTTGTGGCTGACAAGTCCGATGCGGGACAGGCAGACACGGTTGCAGCGGCTGCAGGGGAAAATTGGTTGGTTGGGGTTGGGTGTTGGGTTTTTCCTCCTTTGCCTTTTGTATATGGTTCTGCTAAATGTTACTTAAGAACTTGAAATTACCCCCTTTGGTGTTAGTGTCAAAAGCCTGAATGATATTTAGAGACAATTTAAACACATGTGGCAATTTGATATTAGCATACAACTTCTTGTATCTATAATATGGTCAAGTAACTCTGACCCTCCGTATTAGTGTTCATTTGTTTCAGAAACAAATTTTGTGATGCATGCAGCAGATAGTTTTCTCATCGTCAACATTGTTCAGTGTGACTTACTAGCTCCTAAATAAAATACCACCCAGTATGCATTTTGAAACTCTTGTGGTCAAGTAGCCCAATCATTGGATCTTTATCAGGCATCCCATTGTTGTTTTTCTAAATTTCATTGCAACTTGTCCACCAGTGGCTTAAAGGCATGGGCATATTTTTTGAGTTACAACACTGTAAAAAGCCTTTCTGGCCCATGAAACCCATGCAGCCCAAATACAACCAAATAATCTAACAATCCAGTATGATTTGGAGGATGGAAGGAAACTGGAGAAGCCAGAAAACATACAAACTCCTAACTGACGGTGCTGGATTTGAACCTGGGTCTCTGGTGATGTAGATTCAAGATTATTTTGTCATGCAATATAACAGAAAGTGTGATATTACATGGAACTTCCTTTAGTCTACCGTAAGGCAGATGCAGATTCTCTATCAGCAGAAATTGCCCAGTGTCCCTCACTGCTCGAGAAAGAGAAGCAAAAGAGAGTATCTCCAGAGTCAAATGCTCATGGTTTTTCTTCCAGCACTCCCACTGCCTCCACAACCACAGTTTTCCAATTTTTTTTTCCACTCACATACCACTTAAGTAATTCCTATGCCATAGGTGCTCTGTGATTAGTAAGGAAGAACCCAGGTGGTTTTTGGTGTGGAGCACATCTCGTTTGTTACTTTCTCGCACCAGGATGTAGTCTAGAAGGTGCCAGTGTTTGGATCGGGGATGCATCGAGTCCACGCTGCTGAAGATCCAGCTGCGCTGGATGGGTCACGTCTCCAGAATGGAGGACCATCGCCTTCCCAAGATCGTGTTATATGGCGAGCTCTCCACTGGCCACCGTGACAGAGGTGCACCAAAGAAAAGGTACAAGGACTGCCTAAAGAAATCTCTTGGTGCCTGCCACATTGACGACCGCCAGTGGGCTGATATCGCCTCAAACCGTGCATCTTGGCGCCTCACAGTTCGGCGGGCAGCAACCTCCTTTGAAGAAGACCGCAGAGTCCACCTCACTGACAAAAGGCAAAGGAGGAAAAACCCAACACCCAACCAACCAATTTTCCCCTGCAACCGCTGCAACCGTGTCTGCCTGTCCCGCATCGGACTTGTCAGCCACAAACGAGCCTGCAGCTGACGTGGACATTTACCCCCTCCATAAATCTTCGTCCGCGAAGCCAAGCCAAAGAAAAGAATCCAGGTGGTATGTGAGTGGGAAAAAATGGTTGAGAACCACTGTCCAATTATTACTGAAACATTTTGCTTGAGATAAACTGTCATTGGAGTTATGAAACCGTACACATAACGAGTCAATTAGGTATGATTAAACAGTGGTTTTCAAACTTTTTCTTTCCACTCACATACCACTTTAAGTAATCCTTTACTAATCACAGAGCACCTATGGCACAGGGAATACTTAAAGTGGTATATGAGTGGAAAAACTTTGAGACACTGTAGTCTAAACCATCAACAACTCGATGCACACCTTCGATACAATCAGGAATTCTTCAGAACCCTCTCGCATATTGATTCCAATACCTGGACTCTCCCACCTCGATATTGTGAAAACCATGCTTGTGGCTTCTAAAGCTTCTGCAGTCCCATTGGTATCATGCCTATGCAGTTGATCTGCACCTGTGATAATCACTTTCTTCACAGGCTGACATCTGCACTCCATCACACAAAGCTCCTTTGTATATTTGAATGACATTTCCACCTCAGAAGCCATCCTACGTTGACCCTCAAATATTGATTGGTCCACTCACTTGCAAAACAGCTCAATTTAAATTCTCTCATCATTTCATCCAAATACCAATCACTCCTGCTTAACTTGATCTAAAATGGTCTTGCAATTGTTCCTATTTCCCAGTGTCTTTTAAACTGAACAAGGAGTTACTTCAGGTTTCAGAAATGAAAGCAGAAACTGTTGGAAACACTCATCAGGTTAGACAGTCTTTAATAGGAAAAGAAGCAGTTATGTCAAAGATCCTCCATATCTGAATTAAGAAGGAGAGAAAACAAGTTTGTTTTAAATTGCAGAGAGGGTCAGAATGGATGGATGGGGCAAAGGGAACGGGTAACTGAAAAATCTGAGGTGCCAGGTTAAATGGTAATTTTAACAAGTCGACAATAGCTTCAGAAGGGACTGCTTCTTTGGTTTGTGACACGATTAAACTGAAGAAGATTGAAGTCTCCAGCCCTACTCCTCGTAGCCTTTGATAAATAGTTTCATTATTCTGTTCTTTGTCCTTGATGCCATTTACTTTTCTATATACAAGTGAATTATTGTGGTCACTTGCAATTTCCATTTCCTAACGTATTCACTGTGCCCATGCTGCCCAGTGCTCTTTCTTAAGTCAAGTTTTTGTCATCTGATTGCACAAGTACAACCTGACGAAACAGCTTTCTCTGGTCTTTGGTGCAAAACATGCAGACACACAACCAGACAAAAAATATACAGACGAATGCATATGCATATGCAGGACAAGTACTCGGTTGTATATTGTTATTTGTATATACAAATAAATAAGTACTAATTCATAAATATTAGAGTCTCAGATGGTTAATGTGAGCCATTCCTTTGGTTGTTCAGCATTCTCACTGCCTGTGGGAAGAAACTGTTCCTCAGCCTGGTGGTGGTGCTGGTTCTTACACTCTTGTAACTTTCCTGACGGGAGCAGTTGGAAGGAGCAGTGAGTGGGATGGAAGGGGGACTGCAATGATTTTGGGCATCTTCTTCAGACAGCGATCCTGGTAGATCACGGCAATGGGGTGGGGGTGGGGGGAAGAGGGGTGGAGACTCCAGTGATCCTCTCTGCCACTCTTATGAACCTATGGATTGGCCTCCTTGTGTTGAACCCTCAGGCAACAACATCCCAAACTTGTTCTCATTGTGATGCCCACAAGTTTTTTTTTCTGTTACTATTTAGTAAAATAAGCAACAAAGATAAAATCTTGAACAAAAATCATTTATTGAAGGTGAGCAATTTCTCATCAAAATTTATATAACAATTTTTAAAGATATATACATTTTATGTACTACACAAGACTTAATGCAAAATGCCACACCATCTTTCCTGTCCACCTGACCAGCATCTTATTTTGGAGACTTAATTCTGACAGGACCCAGTCTCCTTCAATGCAATTAAAATAAAAAACTGAAATATTAGGAATACTTATTCCTGATCAATTGTAAAGAGATTCTGCCTTGAATGTGAAAAAAACACACAAAATGCTGGAGAAACTCACAGGTCAAACAGTGTCTTTATGTAGCAAAGGTGATGATACATCATCAATGTTTCAGGTTCCCACCTTGATGAAGGGCTCAAGCCCGAAACGTTGGTGATGTATCTTTACCTTTACTACATAAAGGCATGGTTTGACCTGCTGAGTTTCTCCAGCATTTGTGTGTGTTTTTTTTCACTGAACCACGGTGTCAACAAAATCCTGTGTTTTACCTCTGACTTGTATGTTGCATTGCAGTGTCAAATTGCAAGTTATTTAAATTGTACCTGAAAATTGATTTAAGAATGCCAAACTGAATGGTTACCAGTAAAAGCATTTGATCTTCATTTTCGCTCTAAAATGGATGAGAAGGTAAATAGCTATGGGGCTATAAGCTTTGAATTGGGTCCATGCCAGTAAAAATAATAATATGTGCAGAAATTTTGTTTTCGAAATCTGTCTAATAGCCAGTTGTTACTGAATATATTATACAAGAACGGGTCTCTTCATTCTACTTGCACATCAATATTCTCGTATGATATCATACGATACAATACAAGGCACAGCGATCAGGTCTCTGGCATAGAGTCTGGTCCTGTGGCTAAGAAGAGAAGGGAGGAGAAGAGGTGAGCTGTAAGGATAGGGGATTCCATAATGGTGGGGACAGATAAGAGGTTCTGTGGAAGAGTTTGAGTATCCTGGATGGTGTTTGCAGGGTCAGATCGAGTTCGCAGCATTCTGATGAGGGAGGGTGAGCAGCCAGATGTCATGGTCCATATAGAGACCAATGATGTGGGTAGGAAGGGTAAGGAGGAGATCCTGCAAGGAGAGTTCAGGGAGTTCGGCCTTAGGTTGAAGCACAAGACCTCCAGGGTTGTGATCTCTCGATTGCAACCTGTGCCACATGTTAGAAATAGGAGGATAATGCAGTTTTACTGTGGCTAAAGACATAGAACAATACAGTACAGGACCCTCAGCCCTCAATGTTGTGATGACCCATATATTCCTTCCTTTAAAAATAAGTATTAAATCCTCGCTAACCCATAACCCTCTTTTTCTTTCATCCATGTGTCTGTCTAAGAGTCTCTTAAATGCCCCAGTGTTACAGCCTCCACCACCATCCCCGGCAAGGCATTCGAGGCACTGACAACTCTGTGTATATTATGCAAGAGGGAGGGTTTCAGGTTTCTGGATCATTGGGCTCCCTTCCAAGGAAGGTGTGACCTGTTCCGTTCGGATGGTTTGCATCTGAACTGGAGGGTGACTAATATCCTTGCGGGAAGGTTTGTTAGTGCTGCTTCGATGGATTTAAACTAGATTTCGTGGGGGATGGGAACCAGAGTGCCAGAGCTGAAAGAGGAGTGGAGGAGGGAAAAGATTATTTGCAAACTGCATGCACTTGCTTTGTTTAAATCAGACTTTGTTAGTTAAAATCAAAAATGCTTGGGAACAGGATTTAAATTTGGCTCTGATGTGGATTGGGACAGAATTCTTAAGTTGGTTAATAGGTCTGTTGTCTATTAAAATTCAAAGTGGTACACAGAGTGCATTTGTCTAAGGCAAAATTGTTTTGCTTTTATTCCAATATGACTCCCTGGTGTGACAGGTATAAGAGCGGAGAAGCGTCATTAATTCTTACTCTGGAGAGAGGTTTTCCATACTTTACCAAACGTTTTCTATATAGATTTAACACTGAATCCTTTGGTGGCCTCATCAGTACAGCAGGAGGGAATGACACTTCTTTATCTCTGGTTCAGAGTCACGCCATTTCTTCTGCCTCTCTTTTGGTGAGGGGCGTGCCATTTTACTGAAATAGAAGGATGCTCCTCCACCTACTCAGGAACAGTGGTTCCTGCTTCAAGATGGAAAAGATTTGTTCTTCAATTAATAATTCAGATATAAGATTCCAGAAGTTATGGGGGTCATTTAGACTCACTATCTTACTTTATAATTTTACTTCAAAGTAATTAAATTGTTTGACTTGTGTGTGTTCCACATTCCATACATTAATTTTTATATCTTCATTTTTCTTTTAAAACTGGTCATATATAGCATCTGGCAATGCGGTAATTATTTTCTTCTTTCTTCTTTTTTAATATTATTAGTTTTTTTCAAAAAATAAATACAATTTAGAATATGAATTATGTATTTTAGTGATATACAGAATATCTTATTTAGTTTATGTGACTGTCCATACTTTCTTATTGAATTGTAACCTTTTTGTTTGTATAAGTTCTTTATTAAAATCAATAAAGATATTTTTTAAAAGAAAAGAAAATTCCTTGCACTGTTAGAAATCAACAGATTGTACATGGTTGAAATGTTCTCAGATGCGATTAGAGCATAGATTGGGACTTGGAATTATGGCATTCTGGCCATTAGAGAAACTTGGTTATGGGGAGGGCAGGACTGGCAGCTCAAGGTTCTGGCCTTTTGATGCTTTAGATGTGATAGAAATGGGGAGGAGTGGGATTGCTTGTCAGGGAAAGTATCACAGCTATGCTTAGGCAGGACAGACCAGAGGACTTGTCTACTGAGGCTATGTGGTGGAGCTGAGGAATGGGGAGATATGACTACACTCATGGGCTTGTATTATAGTCTGCCCAATAGTCAACAAGAATTGGAGGAGCAAATCTGTAGAGAGTCAGCAGACAGCTGCAGGAAACACAAGATTGTGATAGTATGAGATTTAAATTTTCCACATATTGACTGGGACTCCCCAATGGTAAAAGGGGTGGATGGCTTGGAGTTTGTCCAATGTGTTCAGGAAAGTTTTCTAAATCTACTAAAGAGAGTTCAATAATGGATCTCATATTAGGAAATGAGGAAAGACAGGTGACAGGTATGTGTTGGAAAACATTTTGGGTCTCCAGTGATCATATTCATAATGTGATGTTTTGAGTTAATTGTGAAGAAGGATATGTCTGGGCCTCAGGTTGAAATTCTAAATTGGAAAAAGGCCAATTTTGAGGAAATGAGAAAGGATCTAGAATGTGTGGATTGGGATCATTTTTTTTTCGGGCAAGGATGTGGAAGGCAAGTGGAGGACCTTCAAAGGTGAAATTTTGTATGTTCCTGTCAGGATCAAAGGCAAAATTAGCAGGCATAGGGAACCTTGGTTTAAGAGATATTGGGCATCTGGTTCAGAAGAAGAGAGAGTTATATAGTAGATGTAGGCAACATGGAGCAAATGAGGTACTTGAGGAGTATACAAAATGCGAGAAAAACCTCAAGAAAGAAACCAGGAGGGTAAAAGAAGACATGAGGTCACTTTGGCCGACAATGTAAAGGAAAATCCTGTGTTTTGACTGATATATTAAGATCAAAAGGAATAATAAGGGACAAAGTTGGTCCCCTTGAAGATCAGAATGATCAGGTTTTTTTGGTGCCAAAAGAGATGGAGAAGATCTTAAATGATTTTTTTTTTCATCAGTATTCACTCAGGAAACAGGCACAGAGTGGTGGAAAATGAGGAAAACCAGCAGTGAGGTCATGAAACCTTTACAGATTAAAGAGGAGGAAGGGCTTGCTGGCTTAAAGCAAATAAGGGTGGATAAATCCCCAGGGCCTTACAAGATATTCCCTTGGACCTTGGGGGAGGCGTGTAGAAATTCCAGAGGCTCTAGCAGAATTTTTTTTAATTTCCTTAGCGGCGAGTGTGGTGCCAGAGATTGGAGACTAGCTCATGTTGAATCATTGTTTGAAAAAGACTCCAAAAGTAACCCTGGAATTTATAGGCCAATGAGCCTGACATCAGTAGTTGGTAAATTATTGGAAGGTGTTCTAATAGATTGGATATACAATTTGGAGAGCCAGAAACTGATTAGTGATAGTCAACATGGCTTTGTGCATGGTAGGTGCTATTCAATGAATCTTAGAGATTTTTGAGGAGGTTACCTGGAAAATTTTTAAATTTTAAATTTAGACATACAGGATGGCAACAGACCATTTTAACCCATGAATCAGTGCCACCCAATTTACACCCAATTAACCTACACTGCACAGTAAGTTTCAAATGGTTGTAGGAAACTGGAGCCCCCATGCAGACATGGTGAGAATGTACAACCTCCTTACAGACAGCATGGGATTTGAACCCCGGTCGCAATTGCTGGGATTGTAAAGGTGTTGAGCCAAATGTCCTATCCCTAAGTTAATGAAGGAAAGGCTGTGGATGTTTTTTATGTGGAGTTTAGTAATGCCTTTGGTAAGGTCCTACATGGGAGGCTGGTCAGAAAAGTTTTCGGTATTCATGGTGAATTATTGAACTGGATTCGACAATGGTTCATCAGCAGAAACCAGAGAGCAGTGGTTAATGATTCCATCTCAAACTGGAGGCCTGTGACTAGAGATATAGCTCAGGGATCAGTGCTAGGACCATTGTTATTTGTCAACTGGATAATAATGTGGTAAATTTGATCAGCAAGTTTGCAGATGACACTAATATTGGAGGCACTGTGGATGGTGAAGAAGAGTTTTCAAAGCTTGCAGATGGATCTGGACCAGCTGGAAAAATGGGTCAAAAATGGAATTTAATGCAGACAAGTGTGAAGTGTATGCATTTTTGAAAGACAAACCAAGAAAGGACCTACACAGTAAATGGTATGGCACTGAGGAGTACAGCATCAGTGGGATTTGGGATTACAGAAACATAATTTCCTGAAAGTGGTGCCACATGTGGATAGAGTTATAAAGAGAGCTTCTGGCATATTGGCCCTCATATATCAAAGTACTGATTATTGGAGACGGAATGTTAAGCTAAAGTAATATAAGATATTGGCAAGTTTTGGTTGCCTAATTACAGGATTTATATCAATAAACTAGAAAGAGTGCAGAGATGATTTACTAGGATGTTGCCCAGACTTCATGAACTGAGTTACAGGGAAAGGTTAAACAACTTAGGACTTTATTCCCTGGAGCATAGAAGAATGAGGGAAGATTTGATAGTGGTATTTAAAATTATGAGGGGGATATAGAGTGTAATTGTAGATAGGCTTTTTCCACTGGGGGAGGTGAGATACAAAATAGAGGACACGGATTAATAATAAAAGGGGAAAGGTATAGGGGGAACATGAGGAGGAACATCTCACAGAGAATGGTGGAAGTGAGGAACCTTCTCTCAACTGAGGTGGTGAATGTGGACATGTACGTGGATGAGAGAGCAATGGTATGGAGGGCAATGGATTGGGTGCAAGTCGCTAGGGGTTGGCAAAAAAAAATGGTTCATCACAGTCTAGAAGGGCCAAAGGGGCCTGTTTAAGTGCTGTAGCCCTCTGTGATTCTATCAGTATTCTGATCTGGTTGCTTCCACATTGAATATAATTCTGGGAAGATTTAAGAGGTTTATAATGGTTTGCACTGTACTAAAATA
The DNA here is from genome assembly GCF_036971445.1 of Narcine bancroftii. Lineage (NCBI taxonomy): Eukaryota > Metazoa > Chordata > Chondrichthyes > Torpediniformes > Narcinidae > Narcine > Narcine bancroftii. Next base: position 40,272,233 of record NC_091472.1, on the reverse strand, counting down.
ATGTTCATATTCAATTTTCTTTGTCTTGCCTCAAAAAAATGTTTTTCCTTTTTGATGCAGGGTTGGGATTCAGAAAGGTACACTCTGCTCATTACAAAAGCAGTCAAGAGTAGAACCATTGGTGAAGTTTGAACTTGAGGACTGAGTAATTAGGAAATTTTTGCCATGTTCTCCCTAGTTTTTATCAAAATGATGAAATTTAAGTGCATGACTAAATAACTTGAAAGAGTAAAATGTCTTTACATGCATAATCACAAAATCCTCATTGTTGATTGAGGCTGTGCCAGCTGCTCAAGATGATTGGTTTCTGTGCTATATTTTTTCATAGTTTTGTACCTCTGCCATTTATTTTCTTTTGAGTGCTTGTCAAATTCAATTTTGAAGATTCTCACATGGCTTCCACTACTCTTCCCAGCAGCTAATATTCCAAATCAGAACCACTCTGAAATTTTCTGTCCTTAAAATAAATACTGTACTTGGATACCGCAGAACCTCCCATCTTTGTATGTAGGAGAGCATAAATCGCATGAAGTTCATAAAACATAATTATCTCCTTGTTTTTAAAAAAAAATCATGCAGATAGGCCCAAAATGTATTCCTTGTTAAGAGTGAATATACAGGAATAGATTTTGTAAATTATTACTAAATATCTCATTTTTTTGACATGTGTCCTGTAATTACTAAAGCACAGATTGGGTTCAATAATTAAAAACTACCACTTGCCTCAACTGTTTCTGCCTTCAAGTCCATTTTCTTTCCATTGCTGCTGTTGATCATTCAATTCCATGGCCTTCTATATGGCTAACCAACCTTTTGAGCGGGACTCCATGAAACGCCTTTTGAATCTTAATACAATAACGTGTATAATAATGTATGTTATTGGAGTTGGTTTTCTTGTTTCATGGCAGTACACAAAAATGCTGTAGAAACACAGTGGGTCGTCCAGCATCCATAGAAAGTAAAAGGCAGTCAACGTTTCAGGCCTGAGCCCTTCGTTTGGGTATGTCAGAAATCATTCAGATGTCTGAACGAATGGGTTGGGGGGGGGGGGGTTGGAGTGGAAGAAGGGGTAAGGGAAGATCTCAGTCTCACGGGTAAGGTACATGTGGGAAGTTAGAAGGGAAATCAACTGAGAAGTGATGTGGGAGAGGACTGAAAAGTGCAGCTCTCTGACAAGGGAGCCGGAGGTCAGGAGATTGAGGGATCTGCTGAGTTTCTCCAGCATTCTTGTGTAGTACACTAGACTCCAGCATCTGCTGTTTTTATTGTTACATGTCATCTGTTCTGCTGCAACAAGAATTAGAATGCATTTGTACATTGTACTTGTGTGTATCACAATATAACTCAATATTATTATTTTTATTATTATGCACAACATTCCTTTTAAATTGTGAGCCAACAGAAAAAGTTAATAATCAAATTAGTCAAATATGACTTCTCTCTTTTGCCAACTCAAACTTCTCTTCGTCTTTATCTCGTTATTATCCTTTCTCAAAATGTATCCATCCTCTGAGGCTACACTGAATATTGTCTCATTGCTTGACATGTCCTTGCACTTCATTTTGAAAATATGCCATTTTTTCAGTGGTATCTAGAGAGGACTGAAAATAGTTTGCTAACCTCTGGAACATCATTGGTCTAATATCTCTCAGCACACAGGACTTTTGGGGGGAACAAACCTATCAAGAATAGGAAAGAATAATCCAGTTAGATTCTGGCGTTTGCTTTGCGATTTGTTCAGATCGTGGCTGATCCAGTCTTGCTTTCTCCGTGCCCTTGATTTCCTCGCATTTTAGGCATCACTCACTCTCTACCTTGAAGGTGAGTAGAGAATTCTGAAGAGTCTTGACCCTTGAAGAAAAGAAATCTCCCAAGTGAAATCAGCTCTCAGTAATTAACACAATACCATTGCCTTTTCATCCTTTCACTTTGTGTCAGTGATATGTATAATATGCACTTGTTAAAATTTACAGCCTGATTTTGTCTGAGGAAATTACAATTTTTCAGTTTTTATGATTATCACTTATAAATGCAATACATTCATGTTTAACATGGTTTGTTTTTAAATGTAGTGATTAAAATACTTTATCATGAATTACAATAAGTTCATCTTCAGGAATGTTCTGTAATCCCTCCTTTTTTTTGTGGCTATCTTTCCATGTAAAATCATGAGAACTGGATTTGAAGTAAATAGAATTGGTCAACACTGAGACTCCAACTAAACTGTGAATCTGCAACTTATAAAATATTGCTATTGTAGCCAGCTGCTACAAGCTATGGCTCTGCAGAGCCTATTGCACAGGAGAGGTTATAGCTGTCTGCAGGTCAGCTCAGAAAGAACGACACTGAGCTTTATTGGGCTCACAGCCCTGCTTTTATTCTCAAGATGAGGGGCGTGGTCAAAGCCCCCTCAGCGCTGATTGGGGCATTTGCGATCCGCTTTCCTTGATAGGCCAGTTAGGCTCCTTTAGTTGTGGCCAATTGGAGGGCTGCGCTGCAGGCCTCGTGCTGCCTGCTGGATCGTCGCGTTCATCCTTCATTTTGTGAGGCACCCCGAGGAGGTTGCGAGGGACCGCCACACTATCTCTATTTTCTACTACTAAGCATTGATCATCTAAACTACTGCTGCACTTTTGGGCCTCCCATCCAATTTACCCCAGAATCAGGATTGACTGTTTTTGTAGCAGAGCCCACAAATAAAATAGCAGGAGTGGAGTGATGAACTGCCAAGGATGTACACTGAAAGACATAATTATTGATGAAAGGCATTCCACAGCTGTGATTTAATTGCATGATTAAAATACTCACAATGTAAAAGGTGTTTCAGCGCTGTCTGTGAGGAGTTTGTACTTCTCCTCGTGTCTGCATGAGTTTCTTCCCACCGTTCCAAGTGTTCGAAAGGTTGTAGGTCAGTTGAGTGTAATTAAGTGGCACAGGCTTGTGGGTCGAAAGGAACTGTTACCATGCTGTATGTTTAAATTTTTTTAAAATGGAATAGTTTAAAAGTGTAACTTTATCAAAGGCTTAACAATGGATTCTTTATTTTTTTTAAACCATGAACTACTGGTTTTAAGACTCTGCTATTTTCTTTATTTCTCCTCATTTTATTGAATTGGAATTGTTACCATGTGGTTCACTGGAACCATAGAATTTCACAATTACACCATGAATGCTTCCACGTTCTTTGCAATTACTTCTTCTTTCAGTATTCTAGGATAGAGAATATATGGTCTGCTTTTAATTCCCTTTATTATTCTGGTACTTTCTTTTTGTTGCTGATATTGATTCGCTTTGTTTCTTGCTCTCATTGGACTCTTCTCCACTATTCCCATCCTTTGACTTTCACCAAGCATACTGATGCAAAATGTTCCTTTAAAATTTCAGCCATATGAGAATTATAATTGTGTGCTTGCATAACTAGCACAATGTACAATTTCATAATCTTTCTCACACAAATATCAAAAAATGTAATTGGAACTGACAAGCCAAGCTTTTAGTAATGTGCTTACCTTCCAGTAATCAGTATTAGGCTTCAATCACAAGTTCTTGGAAGAGGAGGTTAAAAGGTAAAACTGTAGAAGAAATTGGCATTAACCTGCACGCATATAAAATTGCTTCCCAGGGTCATGTTATCTCTGAACGACCTAAATGTTTAATTTTGATATTTCTCCCATTTATTTGCTTTTCCACAAATAGTGGCTACTGGACTCTGCCATGTCATCAAGGTGTCAGCTTTGCCGTGAGAACAAAAGATTTGGGCTGATTGTGTTGATGTCGGTGTAGCGCAAATAAAAGTTCTCACAACTAGAGGGGTAGGGGGTCAATATTCAGTGTGGAGAGGCTGCATGTGGGTTCTGATTTTAGGGGTCCTTTGTTCTGAACCGTTACAGAGGGAAGGGGACCAGAATACTCCAAGGTCACGCTTCTAAGGTGACACAGAATGTCCTGACCCAACAAAACCAGAGCACACAATTTATCAAGTATATACAGGCAGATCTTAAAGAATTCCTCCCCTTCAAACAACAGTTGTACTATACAATGTTGTTGAATACGCATTGAATGCAAATGAGACTCAAGGAGTATGCGATAATTGGAAGGATACATCTTTAGGTTGTACTCGTGCACAGACAATGAGTCTATGAAGCTTTCAATAGAGCCTGTGTCGATCAGCCATTTAGTGGAATGTCGGTTTACCTTCACAGTCACTCTGAAGTTGCTGAGCTGGTGAGGTCTGTCCTGACCTAGGACCATCGAGGCTAGGACCCCAGAGACTTCATGCATGCTCTTCACTCGAGTGGCCCCCACCGTCCTGGGTTGCCCTGAATGGGTAAAATGGCATTGACCTAGTGGCATGGCAAGATGGCCGCCCTCCTTCCTCCCCTAATGATAATGGCTCAGAGTTTGAAGATAGCCGGCAAGCCTTTTCTCATTGTTTCTTCACTGCCACTGTCACCCTCTGTTGGCGTGTAATGCAGATGGCTTGGGGCTGGAATCGGATCCGGTAGTGGTGCAGACCATGAACTTCCTTGGACTTCCCCACACGCGCCCAATGCCCTTTCTTGTCATAGCTGGAACACACTGAGTCTTTAGCCGAGCAACGAGATCAGGAATGCTGGCTCTTGCCTCAGAAAAACCACTCCCTAGCACAGGAAGCAGCAACCATTAGGGCTGGAGTAGCTGGAGCAGCCAGTCCTTGGAAAGTGTCACCTGGGTGAGTGAGCTCACTGGCTTCAAGGTCGTCGTTCTTAAGCTTGGCCTTTGCCAACAATTTGGCCAGTTCATAGGATCTAGCCAGGTCTTACCTGAATAGAGTAGTCGCTGCCTCATGTACCTCGGATGGACCCCCCGCGACTAAAGTGTCCCAGTTCGGTTCTTCCTCATGAACGCAGCCCATAGCCACTTTGTACCTGCACTTCTGGCAAGTGTCCACAGATCTAGCAGGTAGTCATCGATGGTCTCTCCTGGCCATTGGCGATGTAGAGCGAGCTGGTGCCTCACTAGGACCTCATTTTGCAACTTCAGGTACCAAGCCTTTAATGCCTTGATGGCAGCATCATATGTAGTGTAGTCCCTGATGGCTGCATACACTTTCGTTCCTACCCTCGAAACGAGTGCGGACCTCCTGAGTTCATCGGTGTGGAAGATGTCTCTGGTTACGTTCAGGCAGGCCTAAAGAAGCAGTCTAGCCAGTATGTGAACTCCTCAGCCACGTCAGAAGTGGAGGAAGCTGGAGGAAGTTACATCAAAATGCAAGAAATTGGAGCAAGAGTAGGCCATCTGCCCCATCAAACCTGCTCTGCCATTCGATGTGATCATGGCTGATCTGATGATAGGCTCATCTCCAACTACCTGCCTTTTTCTCGTATCCCTTAATTCCTCTACTTTGTAAAAATCTATCCAACCTCGTCTTAAATATATTTACTAAGGTAACCTCCACTGTTTCAATGAGCACCCTATAGTAAAAGCAGTTCCTCCTCCTCTCCATTCTAAATCTACTACCCTGGATCTTGACACTATGTACTCTAGTTCTACTCAGCCAATGGGAACAACTTGCCTTCCTCTATCATAGTTTTATACATTTCTATAAGATCGCCTCTTATTCTTCTAAATTCCAGTGAATACTGTCCCAGGCACTCTCTCTCTCTCTCTCTCTCTCTCTCGCTCTTTCTCCTTGAAGGCTAACCCCCTCATCCCTGGATCATCTCTGAGGAGATGGGGTGAAGAATGATAAATTATGGCAGCTACCAGTAATTTTAAATATTAACACATTTTAAAGAATGAATCCTCAAGGGTTGTATTGTTTGTTACAAATAGTCTTTTTACAAAAGTAGTTCAACGATTTTGTATATTCGTGACAGTAGGAAAAAGCAGGGGAACACAAATTCATTAGCTCCATGAGACTGCTCTGTTGTTAATTTGTTCTACTTGTAATCTCAACAACACAATCCTTCTTTCATACCTTTCTTTAGCAATCATCTGAGATTCAAATACTACACTTTCTTCGAAGTTTGAAGAAGGGTTCCAAAAACATTGACCCGATGAGATGATTTTTTTTTTAATCGCCACATCTGCTTTAAATGGGCAGCCCTTTATTTTTATATGGAAATGTCCCCTTAGTTCTCCACAAGGAAACATTCACCTCCAAATGGGTTTCAATTGAGTTGCCTTCCACTCCTCTAAATTCAGTCGATGCAAGAGAATCTGCCCATTCTCTATATCAGTCCAGTAAACCTCTGAACTGATTCCAAAGCATGTGTACTTTCCTTAAACAAAGAGACCTAAACTACAGGCAGAGCCCAGATGGAATACTAAACATGACCTCCCTTCACAATAAATAATAGCATTGTTAGCTTTTCTAATTACTTATTGCATCTGCCCTTTAGTGTGTAAACCCCTTCACGTTTAAGAGTGGTGTACTATCTCAATATTCAAGAAACATTCTACCTTTTTATATTTTTTTCCATCAGAATTGTCAATTTTTAATTTTCCCAAGATTATCACTTTTGCTAGCCCTCTTACTTATCCTATCCATATTCCCCTTTAGGGATATGTTGAGCTTATATTTTCAGCAGTAAACCTTGTCAAATGTCTGCCAGAAATCTAAGTTAAGCCCATCAATTGGTTACCATTGACTTTCTTCTTCAATGAACCAGTAAATTAGTCAACCTTTCACAAAACTACGTTGATGCGGCCTGATTATCCTGAAATTTTCGAAACATCCTTCTCTAAAGTATTGAATAACTTCTAATGCTTTCCCATGATATGATTGACATGTGGATGATTAGCTTTCTGAATCCATTCCTTTTTGAGTGAATTGGTATTTTCTAATTTATTAGAACCTTTTTTTGAAACCAGAGAATTTTGAAGTACGATCTTATGATCATTTTTGCATGAGAGCCCAGGATAAAGTCCACCAGGACTCAGGTTCTGCAGGTGATCCAAAATTTTATGGGTACAGAAATAAGATTCTGACAAGTTTGTCAGAGGCATAATTTTCAAATGTTTCTCAAAAATGGCCTGGTTTCTATTGCAATTAACCATCTACCATGCAAGGCAGAAATTCAGAATATGTCTGTTTTGAATCTCAGGTTCAACGGTACCCAGGAAAGGCGGTACCATTTCAGACACTAACTGCTTGATTAAAAAGCGATCCATCATCTTAAATATTCACATTCTCTACAACCATTACAAAGTGACAATTTTTATGTATTGATCTATAAATCTTACTTTTGCACTGCACTCATTCATGCAACGGGGTTATTTTGATTGTCAATGTAACATGATGTTACTGATTCTCAGCCTTGCAGGAGCAAAAGCATGGTTTAAATCCTCCAATACACCATGGTCACACGTAAGTCACCATTCTTCTTTTTGACACACAACATTAAATTCACCAATTCTTTGGGCTCCTCCACTTTCTTTATGATCCCTGGTACCTTCATTTGGTTGAGGTCCTGTTTGAGCTTTTCTTTTAGTGGCATTGAAACTCACTGAGGGCATACACTACTGGCTGTGCATCCTCCTTTAACTGTATCTTAACTGTGAATGATAGAACTCCAAACCCCTTAAAGATATCTGGAAATTGATCCAGTATTTCCTCTACACTGTTCTGTACATTGACATTGACCTCTTGACTAGGCTTAAGAATTCAATGCCTGGTGATAAGCATGTGAAAAAATGTCCATCTGAGACTACTGTGAACCTGATGTGATGCTCTTTATTTTTAACTTTCTCCTCAAGTTTACATGCACCTTTTGTGTCAATGCTGTCCATTGTAGGCTTTAACCAATTCTGGATATGCATGGATGTATAGCTTTATCTTCATTGCCCTGATGTCATGCTTACATCAAGTTGACATTTGCTCTTGTGTCCAGCTTGAAAGGAATATTTATTCCATTTGTATGCAATGTCAGAGTCCACTTATCCTGTTCGACACTGTTCACTTCATGCAAACTATGCCCACAAAAAGGGCATCACTGAGAACAGTGCCTTCTATAGTGTGTACACTTTTACTTGTTTCCCTTTGGAAAAACATTGATCTGCATAGTGATTCTGCCCTTAGCACTATTACAGACTTTCTCATAAGCTGGACATTGCTGCTTTGGCACATGTTTTGTGCCACGTTGTTGACGACTGAATGTCTCTCCATCTTTGTTTTTTTCCTATGTCTCATACTTTGTTTGTTTGAGCGTCCAGGCACTGTGGCTATGACTATGGGTTCATTTTCTTCAAACATTTTCACAGCTCCAGCTAAGTTAAGCTCTATCTCTCGCAGCAACCTCTCTCACTTTCTTATCATTAATTCCAAACTCAATTTGAGGACAGATCATTGAATCTTGCACCTATCCAAAATTGCATGTTCTTGCTTTTAATTTTAAATCCATTAAAAAAAAGTATCAAAGCTCTCTCCTGCAGCTGCCTCTCAAATGCTTCATTTTTCTTTGGTGAACAATGTTCATCAAACATCTTGATAATCTTTTTGAATTTATTCCAGTCTTCTGCCTTGACAACAATAAATGTGTTGAAAACCTGAAGAGCTTTAGGCCCTGCCACAGAAAGCAGCATTGCAATCTTCCATGTATCCAGTTTGCTATCGATTCTAATTGCTTGCAAGTCTAGCATAGATCTTTATTTGAACAGCCTCCACTCATGGTCGATAGTTCCAGTCCATTTTACAGCGTAAGGAGTTTTTAAACTCCACATTTTTTCTGCTGTTATCAAGTGTTATCACTATGCATACTGTGGTGTTTTTTTTTCACTCCTGTGCTCAGCAGTACTCTCCTGGTACCATGTGATGTTTCTTTTACTGCAATAAAGAAACTTGGGTTCTTTTTAAACAATTAGATTCATTACTAAGCAAACAGCACTAAGAACAGAACATACACAGACAGGGCCTCAAGGAGGCATCCATCTTGAATTTACCCAAAGTGCAACAGCATTCTCTAGATGCTACACACTCCATCTCCTACTCTACCTGCTGGTAGCACTCTATCACTACACCACCCACATGACAATATTGCCATTTTGGCTGGGTACAACAGTACCCTCTATAAATTCACTGATGATGCCACGATAATGGGCTGTAATAAAAAATAGGTGGTGAGTCCACATACCGAAGGAAGATTGAAAAATTGGCTGAATGGTGCACTACAAAAAACTCAAATAATGTTACTGAAACCAAGGAGCGGTTTGTTGAATTCAGGAAGGGAAAACCAGAGGTATAGAATTGGGAAATCAGAGTGGAGAGGGTGAACAAATTTAAATTCTTGGGAGTCACCATCTGGGAGGATCTTTCTTAGACCCAACACACTAAATATTACTCATATCAGCACCTCTACTACCTCAGGAGTTTGCAGAAGTTTGCTATGACATAGAAAACTTGCACAGATGTGCACTGGAAAGTGTGCTGACTGGCTGCATCATGGTCTAATGTGGGTGGGTACCAATACTTCTGAGGAGAAAGCCCTACAAAAGGTAGTGAACAGAGTTCTGCTGGCCAGTCAGAATTTCTACTTAGCAGTAATTGTAATTGCACTCAAGAAGAAGTATGCATTCCGAGAAATGTGAACACAAAGAAAAATAAACAAAGAAATGTAAACAAACTGTACAAATACAGAAAAAATATAGCAATAAATACTGTACACAGTAATAGAGAGCCATTACAAGCAAAACTTTTCCCACACTTGAGAAAATCTACATGCTGTCCAGGATCCACACCATCCAGGACATGTTCTGTTCTCACTGCTGCTGTCAGGAAAGAGGTCTAGGTGCCACAAGCCTAGTACCACCAGGTTCAGGAACAGTTGCTACCCCTCCACCTTTAAACTCCTACATAACAAAACTCAAAGACTCACTTGTGGACTCCTACTCTGTATATTATTCATTGCAGAATATTTATTTTGTTCTGCTTTGCCCAGTTTGTTGACAATTCTCTTTTGTATATGTATCTTTTCTCAAGTACATTACCGTTAAGTAGAAATTCTGCCTGGCTTCAGGCAAAAGGATATCAGGGTTTTATGTGACATCATGTATCTCCTCTGTCAATAAATTTGAATTTTGAACTTTTGACCCATATCCACCACTTCCATTTGCCCATATTTGGACTGTATCCATTTATATCTTCTAAATTCCTCTTGCACACAATACTGGTAGCTGATTTCACTTCCTCCTCTGGAATTGCAGTTCAGACAGCAACTCTGTAAAATACTTATCCCTCAGATTCCTTTTAAAGTTCTTTCCTCATTCCTTAAAACTTATGTCCTCTTGTTTTCAATGCCTCTGTGATACAAAAAAGATTTTGACTATTTACCACATTAAAGCTTGTCATAATCTTATATACTCTATTTGTTTACTCCTGGGAAAACAAACCCAACCTTCCCAAAGTCTTCCCTTAACTGAAGATCTCTGATCCACAAAGTGTGCTGGTGAATCTCCTCAGCACTCTCTCCAGATCAATTGCTTTCTTCCGATAAGCAATGGAGAAATTGTGTGTGTTGGATTTGGATGAGCAATGGGCTTTAAGGTGCAGGTTGTGATGGGGGAAAAAAGACAAAGCAAGTTTTTTTTTCCAGAGGAAAGCAAGATCCTTGATGATCCGTAACTGATAATGTTACTAAATTGCCATGCTCTTTGCATTTGCTGGATAGGTTCAAATCTGTGCTCTTTTATTATGAAAGAAAAATCAAAATAGGATCAAGAAAAGAATTATCTCATGGCAAAAGGGGCATTAAAATTGGGTGTTAGTATGCGGGAAGGTTTATTACTGCTGCTCTGGGGGGTATAAATTAGATTTGCAGGGAGATGGGAACCAGAGTGCCAGGGCAGAAAGTGTAGTGGAGGAGGGAAAAGATGTGAAGACTGCTTATAAAGGTGAAAATCAAAGAGTTGTGTAAGAGTGGAAATAATGTCCTCAGCTGCACCTACTTCAAAACGCAAGGAGTACTGTAAGAAAGGCAAACTAGCTTGGAGGGTTGATTGGCCCATGGAATTATGGCCATTAGTGAAACTTAGTTGTAGGATGGGTAGGACTATATTCTGGGGTCTGTTGTTTCAGACATGATAGAATGGGAGGGATGAAAGGAGGAGGAATGGCATTACTCATCAGGGAATATTTCATAGCTGTGCTCAGATAGGACAAGCTAGAGCAGTGGTTCTCAACCTTTTTCTTTCCACTCACATACCACTTTAAGTAATCCTCTATGCCATTGGTGCTCTGTGATTTAGGTGGTATGTGGGTGGAAGGGAGATTTGAGAGTCACTGCTCTAGACCCAAATATTTTGCTTGAGAAAAATTGTCATGGGCCCATTTCCTTTGGAGGTATGAAACCGTGCACATGACGAGTCAATTAGGAATGATCAAAACAGTGGTCTTCAAACTTTTAAGAACCACTGGACTAGTGTGCTTGTCCACTGAGGCTTTCTGGATGGAGATGAGGAATGGGAAAGGTAAGATCACTTTAAAGGGGTTATGTTATAGGCCATCTAATAGTCAGTGGGAACTGGATGAACAAATCTGCAGGAAGATAGCAGACAGCTGCAAGGATCATAGGTGATTTTAACTTTTGCTCATATTGACAGGGACTCCCATACTGTAAAAGGGCTGGATAGCTTAGTTTGTCCAATGTATTCAGGAAAGTTTTCTAGATCAATATATCGAATTACCAGGTAGAGAGAATGCAATACTAGATCTCCTATGAGGGGAAAAAGACAGGACAGGTGACAGACGTACGTGTAGAGGAAAACCTTGGGTCCAGTTATCATAATGCCATTATTTTCAAGATAATTATGGACAAGGATAGTTTAGGTTGAGATTTTAAATTGGACAAAGGCCAATTTTGAGGAATTAAGAAATGATCTAGGAAGCACTGATTGGGCTAGGATGTTTTCTGGAAAGGATGTGTCTGGTAAGGATGAAGTACAAAGTTAATAGGCAATAGGAACCTTGTTTTTCAAGAGACATTTAGGATCTGTTTAAGAAGAGAGGTTTATAGCAGGTGTAGTCAACAAGGAACCAATTAGGTACTTAGATATGAACAATTCAGGAAAAGACCTTAAGAGGAAATCAAGAAAGGAAGTTGCTTTGGCTGATAAGGTGAAGGAAAATTCTGCAGGTATATCAAGAGCAAAAGGACAGTAAGGCACAAAATTTGTCCTCTTGAAGATCAAAATGGTCAGCTATGTATGGAGCCAGAAGAGATGGGGAAGATCTGAAATGTTTTTTTTGCATTGGTATTTACTCAGGAAACCAGCACAGAGTTTGGGGAAGTGAGGCACACAAGCAGCAAGATCATGGAATCTATACATATTAAAGAGGAGAAGATGCTTGCTGTCTTAAAGCAAATAGAGATGGATAAATCCCCACGGTCTGACAAGGTGCTCCCTCAGACCTTGAGGGAGGCTAGTGTAGAAATTGCAGGGGCCCTGTTAGAAATATTTGAAAGGTCCTTATTGATGTGAAGTGCCAGAGGTTTGGAGGGAAGCTCATCTTGTTCCAATATGAACAAGTCTCTAAAAGTAACCCAGAAAGTTATAGGCCAGTGAGCCTGACATCAGTAGTAGGTAAATTATTGGAAGGTGTTCTAAGATATACAAGTGTTTGGCTAGTCAAGGATTGATTAGAGATAGTCAACCTGGCTTTGGGCTTGGTAGGTAGTGTTTAACCAGTCTTATAGAGATTTTCAGGTTCAGGAACAGCTGCTCCTCCTCTACCATCAGAGTCCATTAGGGAGTCATTTAAGGATTCTTACTTTTGCACTTTTTAAAAAATACCTTATTTCAGTTTGTTTGCATGCATATGTATATTCTCAAGAACAGTTTTTTGTTCTACCAATAAGTGGTAATTCTGCCTCGCCTACTCCTATTCTGACAATAAATCTTGAACTTATCAGTAGGAAGCAGAGAGTGGGAATAAAGGGATCCTATTCTGAATGCCTACTGGTTACTAGTGGTGTTTTACAAGTTTCAGTGTTGGGGCCACTTCTTTTAACATTGTATGTTCATGATTTGGATTGCAGAATATATGGCTTTGTGACAAAATTTGCAGATGATACAAAGATAGGTGGAGGGGAAGTACTTAAGAAGGAATAGAGAGGCGGCAGAGAGACTTAGATGGATTAATAGAATAGACAAAGAGGTGGCAAATTAAATACAATGTTGGAAAGTGTACAGTCATGCACTTTGTTGAATGAACAAAGTGAAAACTATATTTGGTGATGACCATTATTTGGATGGGGAGAAAATACGAAGGTGCAGAATACCTTGAAGGTAAACTTCCAGGTTGAGTCGGTGGTGAAGAAGGTGAATGCAATGGTGGCATTCATTTCTGAAGGAACAGGATACAAGAACAGGGATGTGATGTTGAGACTCTTAAGGCACTGGTGTAATTGCAATACAGGGTACAGTTTCGGCTCTTTATTTAAGATTTACAAAATTAATTCCTTGAATGAAGGAATTTGGACAAACTGTCAAATCTTGAAGTTCAGAAGAATGAAGAAGGACCTCATAGAAGCATTTTGAATGTTGAACAGAGTAGATATGGCAAAGTTGTTTTCCATAGTAGAGTCGAGGGCAAACTTCAGGTTGAAAGGCACTCATTTAAAACAAAGACACGGAGGAATTTCTTTAGCCAGTGAGTGGTGAAGCTCTGGAATTTATTACCACAGGTAGCTGTGGAGGCTAAGTTATTGAGGTATTATCTGAATAGTCAAAAGGTTATGGGGGAAGCCAGGAGAGTGGGGTTAATGGATCAGTTCATGATGGAATGGCAGTGTGGACTTGACAGATCAAATGGCCTACCTCTGTTCCTATATCTTATGGTTTTATAGAAACATTGTAATACAGCATGATAGTAATGAAAAAAATACAAAATTTCTCTCGAACACCAAGTGGGAGAAAAGGTATTATAGGTAGACAATCCTTTATCTGGATATCTAAACTCCAGAAAGCTCCAAAATCCGGCAAGTGGGGAGAGAACTGGCAGCATGAGTCAGGCGGGTGAGGGGGAGAGACCGGCAGTGCGAGTCAGGTGGGCGAGGGGGGGGGGACACCGGCAGCGCGACTGGAAGGGGGAGGGGGGTGGATAGGCAGCACGGCTGGAAGGGGATGGGGGTGGATAGGCAGCACGGCTGAAGGGGGATGGGGGTGGATAGGCAGCACAGTTCGAGTAGGCTTAAATCTGGCTTTCTGAAATCCGGAAAAATTCAAAATTCAGAACACACTGTCCCCCAACGGACTCTGCTAGCTGTTCAAATGATGTATAATTAAATAGCTAAATTTGAAAAAGGTGGAGACATGCAACAAAACCTGCAAGTGCCAGAAATATTTGGCAGGCCAGCCCATACCCATGAAGAGAGAAACTCAAGGGGAACAAGAAAAATGGGAGAGGTATAATGAGAGGACGCAATAATTAAGGAGTAAAGAAAGTGTTTCTGTGGCTGTGGATGTGACATCAGAATGATATGTTGCTTCCCAGGTGTCAGAGGGAATAATGTGTCATTAAAAAGGCAGAAAATCTTGAAGGAGTGAAGTTCTTCTTTAGAGAGATAGGAAGTAAATGGAAAAACACATCCTCAAAAGTATCAAGTTCATCAGTACTATGTGCTAAAAGTACAGAAATGGGAGAACAGAATTAAGGTTTCTGCACTGGTCACTGCACCACTCTATCTCCACCACATTGGAGGAGAAACCAGATGCAGATTAAAGAGAATTTTGCCGAGTATTCCTGTTCAGCCCATAGGGGTGATGCTGAGCTTCCATTGCCTGCCACTTCAATTCTCCATCCCAATACCTCTCTGATCCATTAGTCTGTGGCCACTGGTACAGTGACGAGGCACAGCACGTGGTCCTCCATCTGGACAGGTTGCAACCTTTTGGACATGAGAGTGAATTCAACAACTTCAGATCATGTGATTTCTCTGTGTGCATCAATCATCCATCTGTGAGAATGGCTCTGTTGGTACCAAAATCCCTCTTTGGTACTTGCCCAGCTGAAATGATGGATGTTTTTTTCTGCTTTTGCATTTCACTTCTCCTTTAATCTGTGTGTTCTTTTGTCAATGTTTTCAATCTCAAACCATTCATTCATTGATTGTTTGCAACTTATCCCCCTGGTCACCCTGATTTTATCCCAGAGACATCTCCCACCCACCCCCACCCCCCTCCAGATTAACAAACTTATTTTGTCTCCTCCCCAGTCCTAACAAAGAGACTACAACTTGAAATGTTAAATCTGTTCCTCTTCCCACAGATGAAGACTGACCCACTGAGTATTTCAGCATTTTCTGTTTTTACTTTAGAATCAAGTTGTGCAGCAAAACGCACCATGTTACGGTTCTCCTGAGACATCTCCTTCTATTATCATTCTGATAATTAGTCATCCTGTTGACCTCACCATCTCACATGGACTCTGTACTTCAAAAGTCTCAGAGGCAAGGGGACATTTCCTTGCTTCCTAATCCTAACCCTACTAATACTACTTGTTCCTGCATCCATTTGTATGACTATTCCCTTCCATGATCTTTCATAAATGCATTTGCAATCATCTGATTTTCCAATTTTCATTTGGCATACCAACAGGAGCTCTCATCTATTTCAGATGCTAACCATCCTGGCGATAGTGGTCCCACCTTCCCTGAAAGAGTGCACAATGATCCAGAAATCTGAAGCCTTCCCTCCTGCACTATCTCATTAGCCATGTATTCATCTGCATTATCCTATTTCTAACCTCACTCGCACTGGAAATTTTGAAATAACAAACCTAGAGGTCCTGTCCTTCAACTTCACACCTAGAAATCTTTTCAGGACATCATCACCTTTCTTAACCACATCATTGGTCTCTACATTGACCTCACTCACCCTCTTGCCATGAACTCAACCCAAGATATCCCAGACACTTGCACCTGGGAGGCAACATCAGGGATTCACACTCTCTTTCACAGAGCCTCCTATCTGTTCCCCTCATTATGAAATCCCCTATCACAACAGCTCACCTTGTCTCCTCCTCCTCCTCCTCCCCCCCCCCCCTCCACCCCACCTTCTTAGCCACAGGGTCAGACTCTTCCAGCAACCTGGCAGCTGTGATTTGTCCCTGGCTGATTGTCCCCTTCAACAATATACATATAATTGAGGGAAACAGCCACAGGAGTACCCTGCACTGTTCCCTTTCCTGCTCCTAACTGTCATGCAGCTACCTTCCTCTTGCCTCCTAGATGAAATTACATCCTTGTAACTCCTATCACCCGCTCAGCCTCCCAAATGTTCATCCAACTCCAGCTCCAATTTCATAACACAGTTTGTCTGGAGCTGCAGTTCAATGTACTTCTCAGAGATGAAGTGATCATGGATATTGCTGGCTTCCCTAACTGTCCAGATTCTGCAAGAGGACCATGTCCCTGCCCTGCTGCCATTCCCACTTTCTATGAAGTAGAAAATGAAAGTAAGAAACCTGTGCTTCCTTGCTGAATCCTTTTGCTCCTCAACTCAAATCTCCCTCAAAAATCCCACTCTTACACTGGCCACTCCACTTAAGCTCCCTTCCCTTTATTGGCTACAGCTAATTAGCCAATGGAGAAATTTAAACAAGCCTCTATCTTAGTGCTTTTTAAAAGATCCTCTTTTAATTCCAAGATCTGCACTCGCAGTTCCCAACAAGAAACAAATAAATCACCAACCTTTCCCGGTGCTTTTGAAATGATCCATTTCTCATTCCACATTTCTGCCGTCACAGTTCCCAATGAGAAGCAAACCATGGGAAGTAAAAGGCAGTCAAATTTTGGGCTTGAACCCTTCTTCAGTAGTGCCAAAAATCAGGTGGTGGCCTGATTGAAAAGGTGAGGGTAGGGAGAGGCAAAGGGGGAGGAACCCAGATTAACAGGCAGGAGGGTAGAAGGTGAAGAAGCTGAGAGGTGATTTGTAGGGGTGGGGGGAGAGGAGGAAGGAGAAGGCTAAGAAATACCACTCTTTGGTTGGAAAAGGAAGGAAGGGGTAGGGAGCTGGAGGAAAGGGAGACAGATGGAGAATAGAAAAAGATACTGGGAAGGAGCTAACAGGAATTGGAGAAGTTGATATTGATGCCATCTGGTTGGAGACTGCTAAGACGAATGTCCTTCTTCCAATTTGTGGTTTGCCTCAACTTGTCTCTCCATGGCCTTATGTACTGCTATGTCAGTGTGGCAAAGGGGCATGCTGTGGATGTGGTTAGCCACTGGGAGATCCTTGCTGTTGCAATGAATAGAGTGAAGGTGCTCAATGAAATGATATCTTATTCTGCCAAGTATCTCCCATGTAGAGGAGGCCACACCAGGAACACTAGATCCAATCAATGGCCCCTACAGATTCACAGGTTGCTTCACCTGGAAGGATTGCTGTGGGCCCAAATAGTGATGAAGAAGAAGGTGTAAATGCAAGTGTAACAAGGGGGTGATTGGTGGGAAGTGATGAGTGAACAAGAGGGTTATGGAAGAAATGATCCCTACAGAAAGCAGAGAGGAAGGGGAAGATGTATCTAGTGGTGGATTGCAGAAATTGCAGCAAGTAATGCATTGGATGCAGAGGGTGGTGGGATGATGAGAACCCCGTTACGCCTTGGAGGGAGGGTGGGGAAGGGATTAGAGTAGATGTGTGGGAAATAGAGGAGATGCGGATGAGGTCAGCAGAGCAGAAGGCATCTTTTCTGAAGGAGGAGTACATCTCACATATCCTGGAATTTAAAGTCTCATACTGAGATCAAATGTGGCAGAGATGGAGGAATTGAGAGATTATGCTCTTGTGGTGTTACTGAGAGGTTAAATTTTATTGCAATGCTTTAGTCACTGTTGCAAGTACTATAGATGTTCATGGATAATTGAACCCAAGTATTTTTTTCCCCAGTTTTAATGGATGTATTTGTGACAGTGCTTGAGTTAAAACACTTCATGCTCAAAATAATTTATTTTGTTTTTTTTTATCCACCCTGTTTCTGTCGAAAAGATGACCTAATTCTAGTTAAAATGGCCTTTATCTTGTTACCAGCATTTGCATAGTAAATATCCAGCTGGCTTGAATTTACTAGATAATCAATGATTCAAGTTGAGAGATTATATGTCACTAAACTGTTTATGCAAGTAATTTCAGAAGTTAGTTATAATACAATGCAAGTTTTCCGACATTTATTTTTGTTGTAAACTTTATTTATTCCAGCATTTAACAATAGAAAATTATCTAAAAATTGCAAGACTGTATTTTCTTGTGGTCAATGGTAAAAACTATAATGCAAAGAGCCTTAAGTTCTCGAGATCTATTTGGTTCCACTTCCTTTTATCTGGATAATATGGTACATCAGCAATTTAAATCTGAGAGAAAATAGTAAGTTGGAGGAACTTCCCCACAGACTAATTGAGCGACAGCATGCCTTAGTTTTGGTCTTTTCCACTCCAATCCTTTTCTGAATTTTGTTCCACCAAGAGAAGAACATTACTGGAGATGGGGAAACAATGGTATGCAAGTGGAAAGAAATAGCCCTGGGAACCTTCACAGTCTCTAGACCCAACAAGATATAGACAGGATATAGAGTTGGGCAGAGAAGTGGCAGATGGAGTTCAATCAAGATGTGTCAAGTGATGCATCTTGGAAGGTTGAACTTGAAGGCAGAGTCTATTTTTAATGGCAGATTCCTAATATAGTGGAAGAACTGAGAGAGAGACCTTGGGGACAAAATCCATAGATCTCTCAAGGTGGCCATGCAGTTTGATAGAGTAATTAAGAAGGCTTATGGCATTCTGTCCTTCATTAGTCAGGGGACTGAGCTCAAGAGTCTATAAAACTCTGGTTAGACCACAGTTGGAGTATTGTGTTCAGTCCTGGTTGCTTCATTATAGGAAGTTTTAGAGAGGGTGCAGAGGAGATTTAGCAGGATTTTTCCTAGATTAGAGAATGTATCTTAAGAGCTAGGACTTTTCTCTTCAGAGCAAAGAAGGATTTGAAGTGACTTAATAGAGGTCTACAAGATTATGAGAGGCTTTGATCAAATGGATTGCCAGCACCTTTTTCCCAGGGCAACAATAGCAAATACCAGATGATATCTGGGGAGGAGATGAAAGTTTAAGGGAGATATCTGGGATAATTTTGGTTTTACAGTAGTGTAGTGGGTACCTGGAATCCATTGCCAGGGTGGTAGTGGAGGCTGGTACAATAAGTCTCTTAGACATGCAGATAGATGAAAGAAAAATAGAGGGTTATGAGTGTGAGGTAGGGAAGGTTTAGATTATTGGGAAGGCTTATATAGGTCAGTACATCATTGTGGTTCAAAGGGCCTGTAATGTGCTATAATGTTCTATGCTCTAAATCTGTCACCACACAAGTACAGTGACTGTATGAGTAGGTCAGAGATTGGGAATCTCATGGCATGTGACTCGGCTTGAGGGACTGCTTTTCAACGTAAAGCAGTATGTCTGCAGCCTTCTCCTTGATTCCGCAGTACACGTTCTGTTTTTAGGGACTGAATGAACTTTCAATTCACCTGTCCAATTATAGGAAGGTAGACAAGTAGGAAGGTGAACTTCTGTTGGTCCAGAAATCTTTCCCAGATCAGCAATCTTGTTTGGATATCTAGTTAACACCTGAAGGACATTTACTTAAACAAAACCTTTTATCATCTACCTACATCTGAAAACTTCAATTTTACAAACCTTTCTTTGGTTCCACTCCATTTTGTTAAACTGCTCCAAATGTGACATCCCATGCCCTAACCTTCCGTGTAATGACCTTCTGAATATTTAAATTCTGACTCAAAAGTTAAACCTCAGGCTGGATCTGACTTAATGCTCTAGAAGTATAGACAATAATACTTCCCCTCTGGTATGACCTCTGCACTAAAAATGTAACTTTCTTACAGCTGCTCATCACACCTCTGTTGAACATAGACAATAATTTGCATTAATTCCATTCCATTCTCCCAGTATTGGCCAAACTTCCCATGATTCTGCCAGGCATCTACACATTAGAAGCAAATTAGTGATGAATTAACCTACCTCGTCTTTTATAGCAAACCACGGGGAAACCCACATGATTGAAAAAGGCACTTTCAGGTGGCTAATTGCCCCAAATGTAAAGCCGCATGTTTAGGCAATATGCAGCTGTTTTGAGGCCACTTGAATGTGCAGGAGGTGCTCTTGAGGCGAGCTACGTAACCCTCCTCTGAGAGGGATAATCAGCTCAACTCAGGTGGCTCCCCCAGCTACCTGAATGCAGCTGGCTGAAAGCGGATGTTAAAGGGTCAGGCTGCTGATCACAGCTGACTCTGGGCAGGAGCTGGAGTGTGCTCAGGGCCGCATCTTGTGCAGCTGTGTCCTTCAGGTGGCCAGCGTTGCGCTTTAAACGCTGCCACCTGAACGGCAATTTAAAGGGCTGCTTCTGCTTCTTCAGGCGCATTCTTAGCGTAGAATGCACCTGAAAAAGCCTAAAATCAATGTCCAAACTCCAGCAGACAGCAATGAAGGCTGGGGTTGAATCTGATCCACTGAAGGCATTGGACAGCATCCTTTATGAGGAATGAGTAATGAAAGAGCAAAAAAGCAACTGTTCATTGTCCTTGGGTTTTGAAGGCTTCCAAATATAAAATTAATTTTCATCCAGATTCGCTATATCCAATTGGATCAATCTTCCAAAATTGTGTGAACTTAAATTAATATTATACTTTGTTTTAAAGGAAGCACAACTGACAAGCTCATTATCAGCAGAAAATTGATTTGAATGAAAATCACTTTAAAGAATGCATACAATTGAAAGAGTAAATTTACCTGTGTTCAAAGCTTAGATCACATGTGCCACAGTTCATGACCCTGGGCTTCCATCACGTTCCAGTTTAATTCTTGGACTCATTCCCACTATGAACTTTATTATTCCAACAGAGCAAATGATGAATTCAAGGAACAGCACATCACCACCTTATGAGGTATCTCGTAGTGCTTGCAACTCAATGTTGGTTTAATATGGCCAGCATTTCTTATTAGTATTAGAATTGGCCATTTCAAATACAAGGTCATCCATCTGTTTTCCTTTCTCTGCAGATCTACTGGATGTTTCCAGCACCCTCTCTCTCATTTCAGATTTCCAGCAACTGCCCTGATGTGTCTCTCACAGTTCCATCATGTTCTTTCCAGTTTATTCCCTCTGTCCAACTCATTAACTAGATAGCTTTGGAAGTATTTTTTTTCCCAAGTGAACTTACCTTGATCCTCTTATTTTAACGCTTTCACAGCTCTGCAGCTTAGAATATATTTCTTGCTTTTTCTTTTCTGATGAAACTTGAAATGTTACATTTCTTTTTCACCATGCAGATGTTACTTGACCAGTTGAGTATTTTCATCATTTTTTTTGCTTATATTTCAGATTTATAATCCTACTTCGCCAATGTCTAATTTACTAGGTACTGTATGAATAGGATTCTGATGAGAGAATGTTAGTAATTCAACAGAAAATGCTTCTTTATCATTGGTTTCAATGTTGAAAACAATAGTTTGCAGTTACTGTCATGGTTTACTATTAGAATTTTAAGGTTAGATGTGTGTATGTGCATTTTCGTCAATGTTGCAAGTTTTATCCTTTCAGTAACAGCTCATCAGTTTCTTCTCTATCTCCAGTTGGTTCAACCATAAATTAAGGTTGAAGTTCCCTTCACGCCTGGACATTGTGTGCATTCACTAGTTTACAGTTATTAATACAAATGTTAAAATTAGTTATTTCATCTGCTGCATCCAACCATCTAATCGGGGGATTAGGGTGGGGATAGTCATTTTTCAGGTAAACGGCTCGAAACTTAACTCATTTATAGTCTCTTAATGTAGAATTGGCATGTTACATTTGAGTTTCTGATCTTTTTAACAGCTCGAAAGAAGATGCTGTGGCAATAGTAATTTTGTTGCCAGCTCACATCCGAAGTTGCAGTACTCTGCCTCTTTCAGTTGCAGAGCCAAGGTTGAAGACTATCTCATTTTCTGTCAATTCTATTCCACCACAGTTTTGTGTTTGTAGATATAAAATAAGTGACAAAATAAATAGAAACAATGCATGCAGATATGTGACATGAAAGGTTTTATGCTTTTAATAAGATACTGGTTTCAAAAAAATACATTACCTCATTAGATTAAAATCTCCCGTACAGAAAAGATATTAAGAGGCAAGTCATACAGATATTAAATACTTGTAATAAAAAATCTATAGCTGTTAATATTAGATCTGAAACACTGGCATGCTAACTTTGAGCCATAATGTCAACTGGATGCTTTACTTCAAATCCAATGTACCATTCCTCTGGTCCTTAAGGATTTAGTCTGGTACTCGAACTTTTTTCTAAACATGTGTCACTTGAAGGGCTCCCAACAAAGTTAATTCAACATTGAAGAATTCAAATATTGAGGTCAAACCTTCAGTATGTTGTATATCCAACTGGGCACACTATTGGAATGAAGTATCAGGTCAAAATGTTGCTTTCTATATAGAATGCCCATGTAAAACAAAGTTTGAGCTCACAATTAAAAAAAGAAATCTCTCGAGTCTCCTTTTCATTACACTATGACATTGCAAATTGATATTTCTGTCCTTCAATTCTGAGCCACTTTGGGAATCTTTTTCCAAATCTTTTCAGTACAATTAAGTTTAATGTATTTTGTTTCTTGCAACAGCTTCACTTGAGGAGCACAAAGGTTTGACCTTAATTTTAAAAGGGTCCCATAAAAGATTCACAACATTTCAACAAGGATAAAAGAACTGTTATATTTGACCAAAGAAAAATACAACTAAATATACTTTAATTATTTTACATTGTGTTTTGATGTATTACTGTGCATTACATGTAAAATATTCCAGATTTTTCAGAAACATTAATACTAAATTGTTGGTTTCTTGCCTTCTTTTCAGTACACCCCCAGTTATCACTGACTAGAAAACCAATTGAATACAAAACCAACACTAAAAAATAAAATTGGTTATGTGAATGCTAGTAGAAATCCGTTCTGTTTCTGCTACTCAAAGTACCAGTACAAGATTAACACCAAAGATCTATAAATCTTTATAAGCTTAATATTTAGTAAATAAGTCAGCGAGAAGACCAAGCTTATTGAAGCTACAGTGTGCAACAGAGCAAAATGTCCACATACACAAATCTGCTACCAAAATAGATTTTGAGCAGTTAGTATTTTAATTCACTGATCATTTGTAGGAAAGAAAAGTGGAACATTTTAATTGTCTTTTCAAAAAAAAAATTGAAGTGCATTTTTCCAACACGAAAATAGCTGCTTAGTTGAGAATTAGGAACACATCATAATGCTACCAGAAAGTTGATGAGAAACTTTTTTCCTTAAAAAGACCTGTTCTACTGAAAAAAAAAAGAAACAGTAGGTTGAAGAAATAAGATGTTGAATTGTCAAGAATAAAAGTACATATTAATCTGAAAAAATTATTACATAAAATCGTGGACTCGAACAAGTGAGTGATTTTTAAAACTATATCAATAATGGACTACTCTCAAAAAACTTTCATAAACTGAAAAAGTTATCACAATTTGGGCTAGCAGTAGTGACACAACCATTTAAGTTGCTTGGTCAAGCGCTCTAAGCAGTTCACGTCCATGCAAAAGTGTTGAACTCCCCATCACAGGTGCATTTACCTCACAGTCATACCGCGTCAACTCTGGCAAGGAGTACGCCAGAAACGAGGAACCCAAGAGGCGACTCGCCATCCCTGCAGACAGTAACAAGGCAAAAAATATTTGTTTTATTATTCCTTAAAAGGTTACTTTAAAACATTAACCAGTCAAACGTTACAGTAGGTGTGAACTTCATCGTGCAGCATACTGCCCATGGTGTCCATTCAAAGTCAATCAGTGCAAGTTTTATGTTACATAACATGGAGAAATGTTTTTGGCAGATTGACACGAAAGGACAATGGCCCAGGTTGTATCAATTTTGACATCTCAGTTTTTACATTACTATATAGGTAAGTTTGAATCTTTATTTTGGTATCCATAAAATGTTTGAAATAATTTTTTTTAAAAATGCAATTTGGCACATGCCCATCTTGATGACTTCAGCATTGCTGGCATAACTGAGAACTGATGTTCAACAGTGACTGATTTCAACAAAGTTGAACCCCATTGCCATGAAAACACCACATCTTTGAGAGGAGGAAAGGCAAGAATAGAATGCGCATTTTTACCTGTAAGTGAACTTGAACTCAAAGATTTCTTCTCCATTAAAGGAGAATTGTGTTCAGATTTGATGTTTTTCATTCTTTTCCACAACATGTGTGAAAAACTGTTGCTCCTTGGTGGGTCTTCATATGGTGATTCCTTAAACAGGAGCAAGATGTCAGTTCAGGCTTGTAAATACAAAGAGAAATGTAGAAATCTTTGAAGTACTAACTTCAGCTTAGGGCATTGCATTATCTTAAACTGTAATTGAGTTTAGTTAGTGGCTCTGCAGTACCTTTTTTGTTGTGGATTATTTGAGGCTTATTTTTGAGTGAAATTTATATTTAGACACAGCATGTTAACAGGCCATTTCGGCGCACGAGTCCGTGCCGCTCAATTTAAACCCAATTAACCTACACCTCCAGTACATTTCATATGACGGGAGGAAACCGGAGACCCCAGGGAAAACTCACGCAGACATGGGGAGAACGTACAAACTCCTTACAAACAGTGACTGTAAAGGTATTGTACTAACCTTGTATTAATGCAAACTAATTTCATAAATTAGGTCAGCCCTGATCGTATTGAATGGCAGAGCAGGCTCGATGGGCCATTTTTGGCCTACTCCTGTTCCTACTTCCTATGTTCCTATGTAACCACAATGCTAACCTTTTACTGCCCCTAAATATGACACCAAAGTTGAGAATGGTCTATTGCCGGAGAGAGGGTTGGAGTCATTGGTTGAAGCAGGATCAATGACAAAAAAAAACTTTATAAAGGCTAGCAAAAGAACAAGTCCCATTTGTCAAAATGTCAAAAGAACAAGTCCCATTTCAGAGATTAAAGTTCAAAAGTCAAGCATTCCATAATGTCATTCCTTAGTGTCCATAAGGACACTACCCAAAGCCGAGATTGTATTGACAGTGAAGAGCTAATGGAGCACCTAATGCTGAGGCAAATTTCCCTCAACTAACTCTTATTGAATAACTTTGTCCACTGTGGATCTAGGAGTTATAAATTCGAGGTGGCTATGAATTATTTAAATTTTAGTCAGCAGATTGGTAGATGGAGTTGTTTTTGGACCGACCACAATACTTTCTCCTACAATTTGTTGCAAGTTTTATATTCCAAACCAGGAATAAGTTTCTCACCCAATAACAGGTAACTCCAGGTCGGGGTGTGTTGTTCAGGCAGCGATTATTCCGGTCACATCTATAACTATATATTCTATGCGGCCTTCTCACAAAATGTAAAGTAAATTTTTTTTGGTCACTTATGAGAACAACTTCACATAACAAAAACTGGTGCAAATTTTGAAATTAGATTTTAAATCCTTACAGTGAAAGTTCACCTTCGTAAATGTCATCCAAGTTTGAAGCTAAAGTAAAAGCCAATTCTTCTGATTATTTTTCAAAATAAATTCTAAGAAATGGGCAGCAGGGTTCAAACTTGGTGCTGTCTATAAGGAATCTGTGTTTTCTCCCAGGACCTGCGTGGGATTTCTCTGGGTGCTCTGGTTTCCTCCCGCCCTCCAAAACATACAGAGTTGGTAAGTTAACTGATGCCAGAGTCAGCTTCTATTATGTTGTGAACAAATTTAAAAATCTAAAATTCAACTTAGAAAGAATTTAAGGTTATGTGGAAACAAGTGCCTAAATGGAGCTGATTCCACAGCCATGTCAGCTATGATCTTACTGAATGGCAAAGTATATGACATACCAAATGGCCTATTCCTTTGTGATTATGAGAGGCATAGATAGGGTGGACAGCCAGCACCTGTTTCCCAGGGCAGGATCATATATCCCAGAGGATATATGTACAAAGTTAAGGGAGACATCAGGGGTAAGTTTTTTTTTTTATACACACAGTGAGTTGTGGCTGCCTGGCATGCCTTGCCAGGGCTGAAAGATTGGGGACTCTTACACAGACACATGGATGAAAGAAAAATAGAGAGTTACGGGGTTGGAAAGGCTTAATACTTTTTTTTAAGGAATTAATACATGGGTCTACACAACATTGAGGGCCAAAGGGCCTGTACTGTGCTGTATTGTTCTATGTTCTGTGTCCTGCTCCTATTTGTTATATTCTTATTGAGTGAAGATAAATAATACTGGAATGAAATTTGCTGAATAGTCCAAATACAAAGTAGATTGAAAAGCAACATCAATAAGACAAAATAAATCTTTCACCTTTAGGCATTGCCCCGTTGTCTGTTTTTGGAACTTAGCTGAAATCGTTTATTTAATTGAGACATACAGCACAGGAATCCGTGCCACTAAATTACACCCAATTGATCTACAGCCCCCCAGTACTCTTTTGAACAGTTAGAGGAAACCGGAGCACAGGGAGAAGATGTACAAACTCCTTACAAACTGTGTACTTTATATAGCAAAGATAAAGATACATAACCAATGTTTCAGGCTGAACCCTTCATCAAGATACATAAAGTATGCTCTATGACCTGCCAGGTTTCTCCAGCATTGTGTTTTTAATTTCATTACTGCATCTGCAGATTTTTTGTGTTTTACTCCATTGTTTAATTCGATTTGTATTGAACTCAGTCAAGGTAAATTCTTGAATTATGTGTGAATAAATGATGATTTTAAAATTTTCATTGGACTAAAGCATTCAATCTGTTAGTAGGCTTATTCTGCTTTCAGAACAATTAGTGGAGATACAACCTTGAAAGTGAGAACTCTGGTGTTTAGATACTATTTCTGAGAATTGATGCAATCATAGTATGGTGCCTTTATCAATAGCTAATTGTATATCTCACATTTGCTTATTAGACCCCATCTTCAATCAACTGAGGAACAACCTAAATGTGATTATTTGAAAGAAACTTACTGCTGAACATTGGAATATCTGGTCTCCAAAATCTGGCTGCAGTTTCCGTTTTAGGTTGTTGCTGAAGCTCATTTCCGTGTTGGCCTCTTTCCCACGTCGTCCAAAGTTGTCCAGGGATCTAATACAAAGCAGTAGTGAGGTGTGAAACATTTCATTTTAACCCCTTCCTCTTGTCCAGATACAAAATGACTAAATCTGCTCTTCATAAATTGCAAGAAATGGGATCACACTGCACCTGATTGTCATTTTGCTTGATGTATGGTGAAGGCCAAGTCATCCCCAATGATTCTTATTGATATGATTTTATAAGCACTCATCAACAATAATCAAGGGAAAACACTTTGATCACATGCTGTGTTGAATGCAAGTTTCCTGAATTTGTTTGTAGATGTCCATCTTTCTGGATTTAGGGCCAATTTCCTCCAAGAGTTATTGTAGCACCGCTATCACTTGCTGAAGACTGACCAAACCATCTAATATCCAAATATGCCACTGGAGACATTTCATTCTGTAATTGGCTTAATTTCTTTTTAGCATCTTTGAAAGATTTCTTTGTTGGCACAAGACCAATTACAAGTCATTCTCCCACAACCCTGATGCAAGGTTTATCTCCTTGTGCTTTTGTATATTATGTTTTTCTTGTTTTGTGTAACTGATATAACTATGTAAAGAAAATTGGTTTAAGTAACTTCATTTATTAGGTAATTTAAATCACTGCATTCATAATTATATGTTTAGTTATTTATTTGTTTTATATTTATTCATTTACTAGGATAAAATACCATATATTTCAGCAACCTCCTCCCATTTTAAGGGTTTTATGGTATATCCAGCATACAAGTTGACCCCATTTTCCTGGATGCCTGAGATGGCTCATTGACCGGCGTAGAAGTCAATCCTCAAAGATTGCAATCCATGAGATGTGCTGTGGACCAGCATATACATTGAGCCGCAAAGATCGCGCAGATTGATCTGCTGGGCATTGGCTGGAGGTGATTGCTATCATGGAGGGTCCATCAACACAACTCACGGCAAAAGTATGAAACGAGTTTTAAGTTAAAAGTGATAGAAATGGCCAAGAAAACCAATAACTGTACTGCTGCAAGAAATTTTGATGTAGATGAGAAATTGGTAAGAGATTGGAGGAAGAAAGAAGAGACTTTAAGAAACATTCTGAAAAGGCAATGTTCTTTGAGAAAAGGAATCATTCATTGGCTAGAGTTGGAAAATCACATTGCAGAATGGGTACGCGAACAGAGGCAAGATTGCTACATCGTTACCCGAAATAAAACAAGAACATTTGCACTGCAGTGGGCCAAGTCGCACCCAGACCTCAGTAAATATTTTCAGGCTACAGTTGGTTGGTGCAATAGTTTCATGAACAGGAAAAATCTGGTATTACAACAAAAAACAAAAATTGCTCAGAAACCATCAAAAGATCTTAATCATTATGTTATCAGTTTTCACCAGTTTATTATATGGAAACAGTAGAAACACCAGTTTGCATTGGCAAATATTGGAAACATGCACAAAACCCCCATGAATTTTGATGTGATGGGCAATAGAGCAGTGGAATGGAAAGATGTTAAAACAGTGCAAACCAGAAGTACAGGCCATGAAATGACCAGGTTTACCACGGTGCTTGGCCGACAGGATGAAGTTAAGAGCCATGGTAATCTTCAAACACAAAATTAAACCCAAAATGAAATACCCTGCAGGTATTTTTGCACATTTTCATGAAAAAGGCTGGATGGATGAAAATGGTGTAAAACTATGGATAGACAATGTGTGGAACAGGAGGTTTACGCAAAGAATGGAGTTTGCTGGTCTGGAATATGTTTCGTAGCCACTTAACTGAGAACAGTAAAATATACTTAAATGGTGGTTATCCAGGATGGTTTGCCGTCTATAATGCAACCTCTTGATTTCTGCTTGAAGAAACCATTCAAAGACCATGTGTGAGAGGAATGGAATTCATGGATGTTGAGTGCAGAAATGTTGTTTACAAAAGGCGGGGCAATGTGCGCTACATCCATGCAACTTCGTACTCAAGGCATGGGGCAAAGTTAGAGACCGCGATAAAATCGTTTAAAAAGTGCGGTATCTCTTGCGCAATTGATGGCATGGAAAATGATTTATTGTGGGTCACTGATGACCAAGCTGAAACTGTCTCATCACATACAGAGACCCATATGATGACTGATTAAACAGTGAGAGTATGGATGTGCTTGCCGCCATCTTTGTTGCAGATGATGAGAGCGAGAGGGATTCTGAAGGGTTCTAAATGTGTTGTTTTCAATGAAAATCTGTCACAGTTGGGTTTTTTTTGGTTTTTCAAGGGTCAACTTATATGCCAGATTGATGCGGATTTAATATTGAGCTGAATTTAAGGTCTCATAAGTATATCTGACATACAAGTCCACCCCATGTTTGAGAGTTTCTTTTTTGGGTTTCACGACTCGATTTATACGCCAAAATATATGGTAGTTGAATGGCATGAATATCATTCAGAGTTCATGATACAGTTTTGTATTCAAAAGAGCCTCTGTTTCTCTTAAGAGTACAGTTGAAAATAAACAAATCCAAGGAAGTGGTAGTTAAAAAGCCATTTGTATTATTGGGATTCAGTTAACTGGCTTTCTGTACTAATTCAGAATTTAAATGAGGCAATTTTTTTTTTAAGATCAACATCAAAATACTAAAATTTATGTCGGTAAAATAGTGGCCTTGAAACTCCTGTAATGTATGTTAGTTTCTGACAGAATGCACTTCAGTTAATAGGTGGAATCATCCTGATTGGTAAGTGTCGTTTTTAAAGTCAGCCGCTGGCTATCAGTTGCTTCCCAGCTCACATTTCAGACTTTTCTGCATGTGCTCAATCGAATGTGGAACTCTGAGATAAGCTGGCAGTTAGGTGGAGAGACATCTGATTGTCCATTTCACCACTGGACCCCACCGTTCAGACCAGTGGTGGAGCAGTGACGTGCTGCGAAGGGTGACTGGGGCTGTCCTCAGCCTTATCAGGGTGGGGAGGGGAACTGACATCCCTGTTATTTGAATGGAGTCAACAATTCGATGGCAAAAAAAACATGCATTACTTAATGTATTTAATATGTTTTAATCAACTTAAATCTATTTGGGTTGCTTTTCTTGTCTCTGGTATCATTTGGGCACCTGTGATTTATCAATTGTAGGGGATGAAACAGGTACGATTATGAGGAGGCATGATGAGGATTAGAAGGAAAAGGCAATTGAAGGCTAATGCTGAATTATTCAGATATAGTAGTTCTGGAGATGGCACTGAGTGGTTGGCAGAATGTCTTGTTTCTATGCTTCACATCCTATGTTAAGCTCAACTAAGGTTGCCAAGTGTTTCAGGGACAGGAGTTTTGGATACACTGCCTTTTGATTTAGGCATCGACCCGTTTTTCCAGAATTACAACCAAGTGCTCAGAAACTTTGATTGCCTGTCAATACATTTCCTGTGGCTGCTGCATGGCCTGCTAAGAGCTGCTCAACATCCGCAAAGTGTGGGTGTGGTGGGTGTGTGTGCGTGCACGCCAAGGGCAATGTGTGCAGAACAGTTTGGCTCCTCTTTAGCCACATACAACAAATCTATTAATCTTTCCAAGGTTTGGAGTTCAGGGGGAAGAATCCCTGCCTCTATCTTATCAAACCTTGTAAAAACTTAAGAAATCGGAACCAGAGTAGGAAATTTAGCCCACTGAATCTGCTTTGCCATTCAATATAGCTGATCTGGCTGTAGACTCAGCTCACCTTACCCACCTGTTCCCCATCACCATATTCTTCAAGGATGTATTTGTGAATTAAATACATTGAATGACACATACTTTGTTGCTTTTTTACTGTCTGGGAGAAGTACTTCCTCCTCATCTCCATCTATTCCTCTGAATCTATCCCCTAGTTCGTCTCATCTGCCAGTGGAAACAGCCTCACTGCTACCTATCAGATCTATTTCTTTCAAAATTTTATACATTTTTATGATTTTCTACCCCCCCCCCCCCACCCCCCTGCAATTCTCAACTCCACTGAGTAATGTCCCAGCCTGTTCATTCTTCCTTTGTAAACTAACTCCTTCATTCCTGGAATCAACATGGTGAAACTCCTCTCCATTGCATCCAAAGCCAATGCATTCTTTCTCAAGTAAGGAGAGCAGAACTGCACACAATACTCCAGGTGCAGCCTCACCAGTACCCTGTATATATGCAATAGAACCTCCCTGCTCTTAAATTTAATTCCTTTAACAATGAAGGGAAACATCCCATTTACCTGGTCTGTCTGCTATACCTGCAAACTAATATTATTGTGATTCATACATTCCAAATCAACAGTTTTTTTTCTTTCAAAGGTGGATAACCTCATATTTATTGAGGTTATCTACCAGACCCTTGCTCACTTTAACCTGTCTGTATCTCACTGCTGACACTCTCCTCTACACAATTTGCTTTTCCACTCAATTTAGTGTCAGTAGCAAACATAGATATGCTTCACTTTGACCACTCCTCCAAATTGTTGATGTATATTGTGAACAGCTGTGTGCTCAGCACAAATTTATAATTTTATTTACAGCACGGTAGAAGCCTATTCTGACCATTTAAACCCATGCCATACAATTACACCCAAATTTACCTACAACTTCGTACATTTTGAAGAGTAGGAGAAAAATCGCAGCACCCATGGGAAAACCATCGGAGACAGAGGGAGAATATAAAAAATGCACTGCATTCTAACCCAGGTAGCTGGCACTGTAATAGCATTGGGCTAACTGTCCCTGCACCACACTGGTTACCAGATCACCAACCAGAGAAACACTCATTTATCCCAACTTTGGCTTTCTATTGGTAAACCAACCCCTATACCTGCAAATACATTTACCCAACTCCAGGCAATCTCATCTTATAGAAGAGTCTCTCATGTGGCCCATAATCAAATACCTCCTGGAAATCCAAATATGCCCCATTTGTTATATTCTCAAAGAACTCAGTAAATTAGTGAAACGAGACTTGCCCTTCCTGAATATGTGCCGTGTCTTCCTGAGAGAACAATTTCTATCCTGATGTCTCTCTATTACTTCCTTAATGATAGCTTAAAGTATTTTCATAACTACAGATGTCAAGCTAACTGGCCTACAGTTACCTGCCTTTTGTCTCCCTCCCTTTTTTAAACAGCATCCAGCAAATTTTGATAAATTAACACAAATGCTTCTGCTCTAACTTCTACCATTTATCTCACTTCCCTGAGATGCATTCAGTCAGGACCAGGGGATTTACCAACCTTGAGATCAACTAGTTTGCCTAGTTCTGTCTCTGTAGTGATAGCAACAGTAAAAAGGTTCTCGATGCCCATCACCTCCTTAACAATAAGGATTTCAGTCTTCTAATGAACTCTCAGAGACACTAATTTAGTTATGCACTCCTGATTCAGTAAAACCACCATCCCTGAAACCAGTCTGTTTCAGGAAAGGATCCAAATTTATAAACACACAAGGTGCATTCACCAAGGCCCATTTAAAAATGGATTGTGAACTTTAATGCATCACCTCACACCATGTATTAAATTCCCCAGATCTGCTCCACCTGTGGCCCGTTGCATTTGTTTGGTATTGTGCATATTTGTCACCATCAGTAAACAAGAATTTTCCAATATCCAAGGCATATATAATAATCCAATGGTCCAAGGGGCAACTTTTAGGTTACATCACAACCTGAAATAAAAACTTCTTAGTATGATTTTATCCAAAGTTGATATATGTCCTCCTTACTTCACAAACCACAATTTGTTAACCAACTTTTTATTTGTTGCTAAACACAATTTGCAGGAGGTACTTAGCAGGTCTAGCCGCATCAGTGGGGGAAAAAGAATGGTCAGTGTTGCAGGCCAGAACCCTTCAGGACTAGAGTGTGGAGGAGAGAGAGCCTTTATAATGAGGTCAGGGTGGGAGGGGTAGGACTGGGGCCAGTGGACGATTAGTGGACCATAGACAGGTGAAGGATATTGGGCAGATCCTAGATAGAGGGAGAGGGAAGAAAGAGAAGAGAATGGGCAAGATGGAGAAAAACGGGCCCGACAAGGTGGACTGGAGAAATCGGTAGGGTCAAGGGCTGCTAGATCTGGAATATGGCAAGAAGACAACAACAGTGGTAATGATAATGAAGGTGGGGGGGGGGGGAGGGAGAGAGGAAGAATACAAAGGGGATAATAGGGGTGAAAGTGGTAGGAATGAAAGGTGGAGGGGAGCAGGGAGGATGGGAAAGAATGAAGAATGGAATGGTTCAGTTGAGAGAAGGGGAAAGCTACCCGAAAAAGAAAAATTCTCTGTTCATACATTTGAGCTGCAGCCTGGCCAGACAGAATACAAGATGTTGTCCCTGTCATTTAAGTTAGACTTCACTCCGGAAATGGAGAAGTCCCAGGATAGACAGGTCGGTGTGGGACTGGGAAGAGGAGTTGAAATGGCATGCAACCGAGAGCTCAGGATGGCCATTGTGGATGGAATGTAGATACTCTGCTTTTTTTTTTATTTGTTACACAGCATTTATTGCATTAACTTCATCGAAATATGCAATTAGTTTAGTTAAATACAATTCAATGTTTACAATTCCATCCCCGTTCTCCCTAATTAAGTCAAACATTGCTAAATGCCTGTTAATTGTGTTAATTGTTTTTCCCCTGTACATAGTTACCAAGCCATGCCCACCAGTGATGTTAAAGAGACTGGACGGTAATTATTAGGATTGTCCTAATATCCCTTCTTGACCATATTTAACATCATGCAATGCTGTATCAATTTCCCCACCAGAAAAGACAGGATGGTTTCCTTCCATCTACATCTTCCTCCAATCACAATCTGGGATACAAGCCATCCATATCAGCTGCCATATTCCCTTTAAAGCAAACCTCCCAGTATATTGCATTACATATTATTAGTAGATATATTATATTTTCTGTCTTTGGCTTCTCAGTATCTTTATGAAAAGAGTTTACTTTGGGGGCGGAAAAACCCCACTAGCCTTCTCTACATCTCTTCTGTGCTTCTAAATTTCCATATACCATCAATTACATTCATCTAATGGGTGGTGAGCATAGGAGTCATGATGTCATGTTGCAGCTTTACAAAAACAGTGGTGAGACCACACCTAAATATTGTGCCTATTCTGGTCGCCGCATCTTGAAAGGATGTAATTAACCTAGAGAAATGCAGAAAAGATTCACAAGGATGTGGTGGGGATCAGAGGCGTCGTGTTTAAAGGAGAGACTAGATAAGCTGGGTCTATTTTCCCTGGAATGGAAGTGGTGAACTTATAGAGGAAGGGCATAGATAAGGTGGACAGATCTTTTACCCAGGGCACTGGAGTCTAAAGCTAGAAGGGGTAGGTTTAAGGTGAGAATGGAAAGATTTAAAGGGGAGCTAAGGGGAAAGTTTATCCACACAAAAATGGTGGGTATATTGCAACAATTGCCAGAGGAAGTGGTAGGTGGGTATAATTATAATATTTAAAAGACATTTGAACAGTTTCTTGCAGAGGAAATGTTCAGAGGGATAGGGCCCAAATGCAGGCAAATGGAACTGGCTCAAAAAGACGCCTTGGACAGAAGGGCCCATTTCTATCCTGTACAACTCCTCTTTACTATTTTCATAGAAACAAACTGTGTGTTCTCTTTAATATTAACCACTATTCCATACCCATATACTTGATCTGAAAGTCTTTTCCTGTTCACGTTCCCTCTCAAGATATTGTTTTCTGTTGTTCTCACTTGAAGAATTCATTACCCATTCACCCATGTGCCCTTTATTATTTTGCCCCTTCATATTTCTCCATCTCCCTCACCATCCATGGAACTCTGACTTGATTCTCCTGACTTTCCCTTCACGTCGGAATGTACTCAGACTGTAGCTGAATCTGGAGCTCACTCATTGCTTCCATCACAACTCTCTCTGCCTTTCATTCTGTCATCCTAACCAGATCCTTTCTTAACTTTTAAATGGCAGAAAGAATATGTAGCAATAGGTTTTCATTCTTTACCCTTCTTACCTTTCTTTATAGAGTGATGTCTGCATCAGCTGACAAGGTGAGACACCAGGTGGGATACCAGGCAACGATCCAGTCCTCTGATCCATCAATTTCCACTTCCGAGCCGTACAGTTAAAGGGTGGATCTGGTGGCCACTGAATATTTGCTTTGCAACCCATTGAGGATATTGGAGAACTTAGAGGCGAATGGTAAGGTGGCAGAGAGATGTCATTTCTGGTATTGTAAGCCTGTGGAGGTGTTTGGATGGCATTGTTCTTTTTTACTGTTGGCATTTGAGGACAGTACTTTTCCAGTGGCATCTGTCTACGTGAGGTCACAAAATTGGGAGCAAATGATGGGAGCAGGTTGTTTGCATTGAGTGAATAGTCTTGAGTCCTTGATGGACTTTCAGAAGCGACTTGTTCATCACCACATATTGGGCTCAGCTGGAAATCTTCCCCATCCATCGGAATGTACGGAGCCAGTGTTTCAAGGTCCAGGTCACTCAATTCCGCCTGAAACCGCAAGTACAAGGATGAGGAATATCTGCCTGCTTAACTGTTACATTTTATTGTGCAATGCATTTCCAACCAAGCATAAACCCAGCTAGGTTATTGTGTGTGAAACATTTAATGGAAGCAGTGCTATTTTATCTAGAAATTCAAAAGGTTGAGATTAAAGATTAAAAAAATTAAAGATAAGGTTCAAATAGCAACCTTCAGAAACTAGACAGAGAATCTGCCAATCGTGATAGTATTCTATGAATGGGTCCCACATCTTTCCAAATTGAAACTATAATGACGTATCTAATTTTCTCCAAGCTTATATAGGACATTAGATCATGTGACCACTGTGCATAACCAGTTCACGAGAAAAACCAAACAAGGCGTTTAAAGGGCATGGTTCTATTTTGATCTTAAAAATTGTTGATAAGGATTGAAAAATGTTTTCCCAAAATCTTCCTAAATTAGGACACTCCCAAAACATAAGGATCAATGACACTTTAATGGATCAATATCTGCATAAAAATGAAATATTTTAAGTTTGAACACACGTGTCCTATGAACCAACTTATATTGTAATAAACAATGCCTTGCACAAAATGATCCAACTTAGAGCAGAGTACCAGTCTTCATCTGGAAATGCTACATTGAGATCACGCTCCCAATCATTCTTAATTCCAGCCATTGAGACTGAACCTAAATCCAATAAATTGTTATAGATACTTGATATTAATGCACCGTGAACAAAACGGTAAATTAAAAAATATATCAAGAATATTTAAATTTGCAATTCGAGGAAAATCATGTAATTTTGACTGAACAAAAAATGCCTAACTTGTAAAGAAATGTCTATTAGAAAGATTAAATTTAGCTGACAATTGTTCAAAGGAGGCACAGGTATCTCAAATAAAAAGATCTTTAGAACTTGTGATCCCTAATCTGTACCATTCCTTAAAGCCTCCATCTAATACAGAAAGCTGAAAAAGATCATTATCTATAATGGGTCTAGCAAGAGAAAAACTATTATAACCAAAACATTTCCTAAATTGAGCCCATATTCTCAATCTATATCTCATTATTGGATTGTGTGTCAATTTAGAAAAAGGAAAAGGGTAAAAGAGAACCTAAAATTACCAACATAGTTGATTTTTTTTTTAGAAAATTTCAGTTCCATTGCTACCCAAGAGGGTAATGTAATACTAAAAATAAAAGGTTGAGATTACTGTCCACACCAGATGTGCTCAATTTAATTTTTTTTTAATGTAATGGTGAGGAGTGATCATTTAAAATTTGTTCCTCTCACAAATAATTTTAATAGAAAGGTTACTACATAGTTTACACCCTGTATTACTTGCAGAGGATTTAAGTAAAAAACTTTTCTTTAACAAAAATACTTGTGATGGCATTTGCTTTTCTATTAAATGACTTCCACGCCACAGTTAGCATAGCAGTTTGCGCAACGCTGTTACAGTGCCAGTGATCTGGACTGGGGTTTGAATATGGCACTACCTGTAAGGATTTGTATGTTCTCTCTGGGTGCTCTGGTTTCCTCCAGCCATTCAAAACATACCGGGGGTTGTTGGCCAATTGGGTGGCACACCCTCATGGGCCAAAAGGGACTGTTACTGTGCTGTATGTCTAAATTTAAATTTAATACATTTTCTACCTTAGTAACTTCAGTTGTTCATGGAAAAACTATTGGAGCAATGTCTAATCCCTTTGTTAAATTGTAAGATTAAGATGTTTAAGTAAAGACAATACATTTATTGTTTACCTATTTATTGAAATATGGCTTAATTGTAAAATTGCTGTCACCTTGAAGAATGCTAGCTTGATCCTTATTGCTCAAAAATGAGAGC
Source organism: Narcine bancroftii (assembly GCF_036971445.1). Taxonomy (NCBI): domain Eukaryota; kingdom Metazoa; phylum Chordata; class Chondrichthyes; order Torpediniformes; family Narcinidae; genus Narcine; species Narcine bancroftii. Next base: position 40,234,831 of record NC_091472.1, on the reverse strand, counting down.
CATCATTTAATTGCTATTAATGCATTTATCATGCAAGGTGACTGGGAAACTACTTCCAGAGATGAGATCACAATGTTGGAGCAACTCTGACCTTGAAACAAAAGTAGAAGTGTGAACAAGGCGTTTGGTTACTGTTCGGAGGAGGAAAGGGAGGGGTCAGGTTCGAGAGAGAGCACCTGAGCCTATAGCCCTCAACAATCGGTACTCCTCCTTGAGTACTATTGGGGGGGGGGGGGCAGTCAGGCTAAGGAAAGCAGCAGTGGCTCTATCTCTGGCACAGGGTCCGCCTCTGTAGCCCAGAAGGGCAGGGAATGGGTGATAGTTATAGGGGATTTGATGGTCAGGAGGACTGACAGGGGTTTTTGCAGATACGATAAAGAAAACCAGATGGTGGTTTGCCTCCCTGGTGCCAGGGTCTGGGATATAACTACGTGTATCCAAGACATCCTGAAAGGGGAGGGTAAGGAACCAGAGGTCGTGGTACATGTTGGTACCAACGACAATAGGGAGGAAGGAGGAAGTGGTCCTAAAGGATGAATATAGGGAGTTAGGTAGGGAGTTCAAAAGAAGGAACGTAAAGGGAGTAATCTCTGAATTACTTCCTGTGCCACGTGATAGTGAGGGCAGAAATAGAATCAGATGGAGGAGGAGGAAAGGGATAGATGCTATGATGTGGATGGGAGAATGGTAACAAATAATAGTGTGGATAGCAGAGAGGGGGATAGGCAGAAGAGAAGACGTGGGAAGTCTCTGCGATTCATTTACTTCAATGCAAGGAGTGTTGTAAGGAAGATGGATGAGCTGATGGTGTGGATAGGCACTTGGCAGTATGATGTGGTGGCGATTAATGAGACGTGGTTGAAGGAGGGTTGTGACTGGCAGTTAAATATTCTGGGATTTCACTGCTTTAAGTGTGATAGAATTGGAGAGTAAGGGGAGGGGGTGTGACATTACTTGTCAAGGAAGTTATTACAGCGGTACTGAGGCGTGATAGATTGGATGGCTCATCAAGAGAGGCGGTGTGGGTGGAATTAAAATATAAAAGAGGTGAGGTTACGATTATAGGGGTGTATTATAGACCACCAAATGGGGAGAGGGAACTAGAAGAGCAAATGTGTAGGGAAATAGCTGAGATGTACAGTAAGCACAGGATTTTAGTTGGAGATTTTAATTTTCCAAACATAGATTGGGGGATGCAGTCAGTGAGTGGACTGGATGGCTAAGAGCTTGTAAAATGGTGCAGGATTGCTTCTTGCATCAATATGTTGAGGTACCCATTAGAGAGGGGGCAGTGTTAGATCTACTGTTGGGGAATGAAATAGGGCAGTTGACAGAGGTGTGCATTGGGGAGCACTTCGGATCCAGTGATCATAGCACCATTAGTTTCAGCTTAATTATGGAAAGGGAAAGGTCTGGTCCAAAGATGAAGGTCTAGATTTGAAGAGATGAGAAGGGATTTGCAGGGAGTAGTTTTAGATGATCTTTTTTCTGGAAAGGACATTGAGGAGAATTGGGAGGCATTTAAGGGTGAGATTTTGAGAGTACAGAATCTTTATGTTCTGGTCAGGACAAAAGGCAAGGCCAAATGTTCAAGGGAGCCATGGATTTCTAGAGAGATTAGCAAGTTGGTTCAGGATAAGAAGGTGGCCTATGTTAAGTACAAGACACAAAGGATTGATGAAATATATGGACGATACATAGATTGAAGAAAGAACCTTAAGAAGGAAATTAGAAAGGCCAAAAGAAGGTATGAGTGGGCTATAGCAAATAGGGTTTTTACAAGTATGTGAAGAATAAAAGGAAAGTTGAGGATAGAATAGGTCCACTGGAAAATTAGAATGGAGGTATGTGTGAGGAACCATATGAGATGGGGGAGATATTGAATACATTCTTCTTGTCGGTATTCACAAAGGAAAGAGATATTGAATTGTGTAGGATAAGTGAGGCAAAAGGATTAGTTATGGAAAAGATAGGGATTAGTAAAGAAGGGATTTTAGAACTTCTGTGGTGTATAAAGGTAGATAAGTCTCCTGCTCCTGATGGGATTTTTCCCAGGACCTTAAGGGAGGTCAGGGAGGAAATAGCAGAGGCTCTGACAGTGATTTTTCAACGGTCACTGGAGAAGGGTGTGGTGCCATGGGATTGGCGGGTTGCAAATATGGTTCCGCTGTTTAAAAAGGGTGCAAGATGTAGGCCAAGCAACTATAGGCCAGTAAGTTTGACATCAGTGGTGGGAAACTAATGGAAGGAATTCATAGGGATAATATGTATAAATATCTGGATAGGCAGGGATTGATCAGGGACATCCAACATGGGTTTGTGAGGGGAAAGTCATGTATGATGAATCTCGTTGAATTTTTTGAAGAGGTGACCAGAGAGGTTGATGAAGGTAGAACAGTTGATGTGGTCTATTTGGATTTTAGTAAGGCTTTTGATGAGGTTCTGCATGAAAGGTTAGTGAAGTAGATTCAGTCTCTAGGGATCAGTATAGAGATAGTCAGATGAGTTCAAAGGTGGCTGGAAGATAGGCACCAGAGAGTCATGGTGGGCAATTATCTATCAGGATGGAGGCTGTTAACGAGCAGTGTGCCTCAGGGATCGGTGTTGGGTCCTTTGTTGTTTGTCATTTATATTAATGATTTGGATGAAGGGGTGGTAAATTGGGTGAGTAAATATGCAGATGATACAAAAATAGGGGGAGTTGTGGATAGTGAGGAGGGTTTTCATGGACTACAGAAAGATTTGAACTGTTTGGAAAGGTGGGCTGAAAGGTGGCAGATGGAGTTTAATGTAGATAAGTGTGAGGTGCTTCATTTTGGGAATAATAACCAAAATAGGATATATGCAGTGAAGGGGAGGGTATTGAGGAATGCTGAGGAACAGAGGGATCTTGGAATAACGGTTCAGCGTTCCTTGAGGGTGGATTCCCATGTTAGATAGAATAGTGAAGAAGCCTTTTGTATGCTGACCGTTATAAATCATAGCATAGAATATAGGAGCTGGGAGGTAATGTTGAGACTGTTTAAGGCATTGATGAGACCAAGTATGGAGTATTGTGTGCAGTTCTGGTCTCCAAATTAAATGAAGGATATAAATAAGGCAGAGAGGGTGCGAAAACAGTTTACAAAATGTTGCCTGGATTGCAGTATCTTAAATACGGAGAAAGATTGAGTAGACTGGGACTTTATTCATTGGAGCGTAGAAGGTTGAGAGGGGATTTGATAGAGGTATTTAAAATTATGAGAGCAGTAGATAGAGTAGATGTGAATAGGCTCTTTCCCCTGAGGGTAGGGGAGATTGGAAATAGGGGTCATAAGTTAAGGGTTAGGGGGAAAAACTTTAGGAGTAATATAAGAGTAGTGGATGAGTGGAATTATCTACCGGAAGAAGTAGTTGCGGCAGGGTATATTCTGTCATTTGAGGTGAGGTTAGATGAGTACATGGATATGAGGGGATTTAAGGATTATGGGCATGGGAGTAGGTAAGTGGAACTAATGGAGTTTCAAGTAAATCGGTGCGCCCTAGAAGGGCCTATATGGCCTGTTTCTGTACTGTAAATTGTTATATGGTTATATAGGCAGCCTAAGCAAGCTTTAACAGGCACAAGTTAAAGATGACCAAATTTAACTGATCCACCAATGTGGAATAAGAGGCATTACACTTCCTGCAGGCAAGCACCTTGAGTATGGCACTCCCATCCATCACACAGACTGCTGATGTTGTTAGGACCTTGATTCATTCAGCTCCTTGCCAAGCCATCCAAAGACGCTCTCTTTCATCAATTGCCTATTCAACTTCATTTCACCTCCAGGCCCAACTCTTCCTTCCACCATCCTCTCTGTGGAAGATGAGCCAGAAAAGGAAACACTATTGTTCAGGTTCACCTGTGCAAGGCCCTGTCTACAATCGGGGCTTTGTACCTGAATGTTTCATATCTATGGGGACTTCCACAGAACTGCTGCAAAATCAGAGCATAATGATCCTTCAGTGTGGCTAAGTTATGCTTTCTGTGCATTTATTTTATATTCATCTTTTACATTATTTTGAGAGAAGTTAGATGTGTGAGCTTAATTCTCTAACTTCCTTTGTTGCACAGTTGATGACTGTGTTCGATGAATTCTGAAAACCATTTGGTATCTATTTGAAAAAGATATAATATTATCTGTCAGTCTCCAAGGACCCTCTGACTGATTGAATATGTATTGTTTTAATGTTTATTTTGTCTTAATTTAATGAACTGACCTGCGTGCTGCATTGTTTCTTTGCTTTAGTGTCCATAGCAAAAAGCTTCTCAATCAGTTCAATCTTAAGATCATTGTCCAAGGAACTGTAATAATCTCCAGGGCTACTTGGCTATAATTGCAAAGAGAAAAAACATTTTCAAACATGTTATCCTGACGGATATCTCATTCATTCCATTTCTGTACTATGCAACTGAAAGGTATTATGCTTTGCTTACAATGGTCTTATCGGCCTGATTCTAAGCTTTTGTTGTCTGCAGTGAATGAAAGTATTGTTTGTGTTTGAAACAGTTCAAATATACATGATATGAAAAAAAAGTTGAATAGAGCAATTCTAACTGAAGGTCCAATGTGGATTGGGTTATGTCAGCAAAATTAAATCTCATTATGAGTAAAAGAGAAATATGGTAGGCCAGAAAATAACACTGCCCCTTAAAATCCTTTCCACATGCACAATGCTTTAATTTGTGCAGTTATGAATATTACAGCATTGCTTTGCAAAGGTACTGCATGGTGTAACTTGAACCAGCTATTCATTATAAAGAAACAAAAGAATTGCAGATGCTGGAATCATGAGTGAACAAAGAGAAGCTGAATGGTCTCAGTAGGTTTGGGAGCATCCATGGATAGAAATTGTCAGCCAACATTTTGGGTCCTAACACAAAACTAGAAGATCAACTTAAATAAATTCCTTTTCAAGGAAAAGTTTTGTGGAATTGGGAGGCATGTGGCTCTGATCTGTTGTTGTAGCTGCACTTCATGGCATTTCACATGAACAATTATTCCCCAGGATGTTGGTGATGGGTAATTTCAACATTCACCCAAACAATTGTAGCTAGATCTAAACAGGCAACAGGATAGGGGAAATGCCTCAGGTAGCAAGTGGGAAGAAAAGATGCCAAGAGGTAATTAGCCTCAGATGAATAGAGTGTTAAAAGCTGGATATTAGAATTACTGTATATACTTATGTAAAAGTCAACCCCCCCCCTCCACTTGTGGTCAAAAAGTCTGGAATTCTCCATACATCTCCTGTAAAAGTTGACCCTAGTTCTTAATGGATCAAACGTTGCAAGTACCTGTACATAACTGTTACGAAGATAATTTTTTGTGTTATTATGTGTTTAGATTTATAATTTATACAAATGTTAGATTACAGATTCCTTAAATTCATTATCGACCCGGCACAATAATTACCGGTACTGTGTTATTCATGTAATTATCTCAAAATATATCACACCATCATTTCTTATTTAAGTTAGGCCATATAAATTTACTTCACTAGAATTACTATATCCCTGAAATGGTACTTAATACCGTAACTACTGTAAAATGATGAAAGCCTTAACACAATACTTCATCTGCTTCCCGTTCGCAGATGTAAATGGTCATGGGTAGGAATACAGCTAGGCCAAAATTCAAAAATATTACCCTATTACTGAGTCAATACTGGGTATGTCACACCATCAATCCTTATATATGGTAAGGTAGGCCAATATGTGTTTACTGCACTTCACTATATGTACCATTTTCTCTGAACAGGTACTTCATTAACTTAAAATTACAATATATGCTAACACAAGATGTAAACACAGCTATGGATAGAAACTAGGCTAATTCTGCCAAAATGTATCAGTTACTATTTCTGTCAAAATTTGTTAATTCATGTAAAACACTGCTGATCTATTTTATTTAAATCACCACTTTGCTCTTCTTTCACTGCCTAACAAACGTTTTACTCCTTGCTTCGTGCACGATTCGATTGTTCATGCAGTTGGTAATTTCGGCTACAATGATCAGTGAAACTGTATGTGAGTCAAGTGTCTGATAAAATTTTTTTAAATCAGGAAAAAAAATCACTTAAAAGGTAGTTTAAACATGGATGAGAAAACAGAGGAATACGGAAGAATTTGGCGCAAAAATTTTAAAATGCGTCAGGTCAAGGTAGAATCACAACCTCGCTTACCTTGTGATATCTTTGCAGCTCAGCTGACCTCAGTTCTCATAGAGCACTCATAGAATACAGTCGTACAGTTGAGCTTTTAAAATTTTACTGCCATTTTGTGTAAAAATGCCCTCCAGAAAAACAAATATACAGCAGGAGTTCAACAAAAAGTGATTGAAGTTGCTGAGAATAACTAGGTAGCCGCAAGAAAAAATTATACTTCAGAGAAACTTGTGAGAGACTGGAGAAAGGCATCAAACAAATTTCAGACAATGCCAAAACGAAAGTGCGCTAACGGAGGTAAACCTAGCAGTAGCTGAATAGGTGATTGAAAATAGTTAAAATGGAAAATGTACAACTCATGGTACCATTCGAATCCACGTACAAAAGGAATCAAGGAAGGAACTTCGGATTTTACGGCAAATGTTGGATGGTGCACTGGGTTCGTGAGGTAAGTATGACTTAGCATTTCGGCAGAGAACTAAGATTTCACAAAAGTTGCCTGCAGATTGAGATGATGAGATATTACAGTTTCACCAGTTTGTAATCAGACCTCAGCAGAAGGAAGGTTACACGTTTAGCATGAGTTGGGAACATGGATAAAACAGCAATTGAACTGTGAACCAAAAAGAAGGAAAAACAATATTGGCAAAAATCAATGGCTTTGAGAAAAGTTAGTTTATTCTTGTGTGGCTGCTGGTACTAAATTAAAGCTGACAATTCTTTTTGAGAGAAAAACTCTGCCAAAGGAGAAATTGAAAAAAGGAATTGTCACCCCTGTGCATCCATAAGGCTGCATGGATCAAGGTGGATGTGGAAAATGGATAAAGGAAGTTTGGAATTTATGACTGAGTGAACGCGGCAAGAAAAATAGTTTGCTTATCTGGGATCAGTTCAGAGCATATCAAGGTGAAGAACGTTATTGATAACCTTCAGTTACAAAACATTGACAGAGCTGTAATTCCCGACAGACTTGCAATGTTTTGGAACCAATAGATGTTAGAAATAATAAGCCATTTAAGGACATGATGAGAAAGAAGTGGAGTTATGTGGATGCATGATGGAGAAAAAAACATACAAAAGGAGGCATACGATGGGCTCCATCACTGCATCTGATCTGTGAATGGATTCATGAAAGGAAACGAAAGCTAACGTTATTGTCAAATCATTCAAGAAATGTGAAATTTTGAATGCATTGGATGGAACAGAAGACAGACATCTATGGGACGGCAGAAGAGAAGTGTCTGACTGTGGACTGTGGACACTGATGAAGATAAAGAAGATCCCTACGTTCATTCCGATGATTATGATGCTACGGTCGGTGCTGACAATGTTGAAAAGTGTGATATTATCGAATTTTAATAAACGTGTTTGAAATGCCTAAGATTGTAAACCTTGTTACAGTAAATTTTCACTTCCATTTTTTTGTATGCATAGCATTAAAAAAAAAGCTTACAACCAGTAATTATTTTTGTTTCTATTGTCATTACTGATTTTGATAATTTTATGCCTAAAGATGCATTGAATGCATTAAAAACCAAACTGTAGTAAAGAAAATGATATTGTTGTCTCTAATCCTGCTATGATGAAAACAAAGAAAATGTGTTCTATGGAGATACAGTTGTTGTTTGGGTGGAGAGTGGTGGTGTTTCTATGTCTTTACCATTTTGGTATTATCCATATGCAGCCTTAAGCTGCATTGAATAACATTAATTAGAAATGGAAATGCAGCCCTGATATACTGGATAAAATATCACACCTGTGATAGAGTCTTCATATGAATATGAAATTGTGGTTATGATGGAAGCAGGTACAATACTGTTGCAGCCCTGTGCATGTTATTACGGTAGGTACCGGTGATCGTAATACAGTAGGACCCCGGTATCCAGCACCTATGTGGATTGGTAGATGCCGGATAAGTAAATTTTCTGGTTGCTCGAGATTGCTGCTGCATGACTGGTGAACCAACGGTGAGGCGCACCAATCTTACGTTTCTATAATTTTTACCTATTTGTTTTCTGCAATTTTTTTTAACCATTGCTTGAGGATGCCGATTGCTTGAATTCTGGATAACAGTACAGTATACTGTAATAGTGAGCTTTAAACAGATTTCACTAGTCTGTTAGGTTTGATGGACACAAATCAAAGGGCAAGTGTAGGAAAATATTTCCAAGAGCTACGATATTTATGGTTTTTAATACTTGATAGGGTATGTGTTTTGATGTACAGACACTGTAATATTACTTTAATTGATTGTGTTTTGTTCTTAATTCATTTTGAGATCCTGTAAGTTCCAGAACTTTCTCAGTTGATTCCAGATCTTCAATCTACGTGTCATTAAGTTTTTTGTCGATTTTGAATAGAGATAGGTAACGATGACCTCAATGCCACCCATATTTCAGATGGATTTCACTTCATCTCAATCCAATTAGGATATTGACAATGCAACAATAGTAACATATTTCTTATGTTTATAGCCCAGTACAGGTAGTTAAAAATGGAAATTAGGTAGGGCTAATCCCCCATTATTTCTAGTGTACTGAAGATATGATCTGCCACAAGTATGGTATTTTAGATTTAGTGTGAATTCCAGCTCCTCAAATGTAGTATCCATGTAATAGTCGACTCCATAACTTTAACATTAAAAAAAATGGTCTAGAAAATTCTGCTTTACTGGACATGGATCTAAAGTGATCCTAAATATGGTTGAAAAAGTTCTTTAAAATGTCAGTCCAATATTTTTGCAAATTAGGCATATCCAAAACATGTGTAACAAAGTGGCATCGAATATTTTACAATTGTCACAGAGTGAACAAATATCAGGATAAATATGAGCAAGTTTGACTTTGGAGAAATGTACACGATGTAGCTCTTTGAAATGAATAAGGACACAATGATAAATCGTAGATCAAGCCCAAAAGTGAAATCCATTCTTCTTCTGAGAAAGAGATATTCAGATCATTCTCTCATTCAGTTTTAATTTCACTTAAAGAAATTGCTTTCATATTCAATCATTTATAATATAAAGTAGATATCATGCCTTTATAAGTAAATTGTAACTCGAAGAGATCATCGATAAAATTTGGGTCAGGAAGAGTAGAAAATGTTAAAACCTTAGAGCGAACAAAATGTTGAATTTGATCTATTAATGTCTTAATAGGTTAAATATCATCCCCAATTGTTGAAGAGAGATAAAAAATGTTTAATAAAAAGATCATCAAAACTATTAATGCTTTAAAAATTCCATTCATGAAAACTAGTGTCTAAAATAGCTAGTTGAAATAAATAATTAGATATTATAGGACTTGTAACTATAAAACCTGTAAGTTCAAAAATTTTCTCAATTGATTCCAGATCTTCAATCTACGTGTCATTAAGTTCTTTGTCAATTTTGAATAGAGATAGGTAATGATGACCTCAATGCCACCCATATTTCAGATGGATTTCACTTCATCTCAATCCAATTAGGATATTGACAATGCAACAATAGTAACATATTTCTTATGTTTATAGCCCAGTACAGGTAGTAAAAATGGAAATTAGGTAGGGCTAATCCCCCATTATTTCTAGTGTACTGAAGATATTTTATTCTTCTAGATTTTATTCAATTTAGGTTTCTTAATATATAATTGATTCAAAATTTTCAATAAAGGATTTAGGAATAAATGGGAGTGATTGAAAGAGGTATAAATATTTTGGTAGAATATTACTTTTAATCGAATTAATAAAACCAATCATAGTCAATGAGAGTGGTGACCATCCTGTAAGAATTGATTTATTTTTGGTTTTTCTAAAGATATAAATATTTTATCTTCTAACCAAAGGCAGGTTATAGCATTCTCCACTCTATTAGCAAGAAGAGCAATTCTGTTAAAATGGAAAGAAAAGTTCCCACCTTCACATGTTCAATGGTTGTTAGATATCATGTCCTTTTTAAATCTGGAGAAAATTAGACATAATGTCACAAAAATCAAGGTTTCTTTTGATAAGACTTGGGGCCCATTTATAGCTCATTTTCATAATTGGACTAATTAGGTGCGATGATGTCACTGGCCATGCTTGTTTGGATTTATCACTACTTACAATATGAATATTGACCTTGATTGCTGTGGGTTTGAATTTTTTTATTTTCACTTTTTCTTATCTACCTCTTACAATATTGTATATATTACCATTTATTTGATTTAAATTGTATTGCTACTGTTCCATATGTTATTTGTAAAACTGCAAAGGTTTCATTGTACTTGTTTGTTTGTTAAACTCAATAAAAATAATTTTAAAAGAAAGGAAATTCTGGTTTTACATTTGTATATATAGTATGCAAAAATGATTGTTTACAATTTAATTTTCATAAACTATCCAAGGTTACTCTGAGTGAGGAGACCAAGCAATTTTTCTATATCGAAATGAGAACTGGGAAGCACTTGGAGCTCCTGAAACTTTAATTGTATTGAGTTCCAGTGTTTATTTTTTAAATTTAAAGAAGCAAGACATTTCAAGAAGAGTGAAGGTCATTAAACAGATTTGGGAGAATGTCTTTGAAGGGAATCTTTAAAGGTGATTTAGAAATTATATATTCTAAAAAATGTTATTTAAAGAGTGAGATGTTGAAAGTGAGAGGGAAGAGAAGGTACATAGGAGATCAGAAGTGATTTGGATCTAGATAGTAGAGAAAGATGATGGATGTAATAATACATGAAGACTAGGACACAAGTTCAATCTTTTGGGAACGTGAACCAGAAAAGATCAGTCATGGCTGATGAGAAAATTGGATTTAGTGCAGACATGAAGCAAATGACAGAGCTTTTGATATCTGAAGTTTGTATAAGGTGGAGATCAAAGGTGTTTTACACAAATCATATGCTGACACAATTGCGTGAGTGTGGAGATGCAGGCTCGATAGAGATGGAAGTAAGCATTGTCACCTTACTTAATTCTGCTATTGTGCTATGGTGATCAGCGTGAGCTTATTGTCATATACATAAGTACAATACACTGATGCACAGAAATTTAGTCTTGTTACTTGCCGAAGAGCAGGATGCGCTGCTGCAGGTGCGTGGAGTGGAACAGCCAGATGGAGCCTGGGGCACTGTGAAGGCACATAGGTCCAGTGATGATTTTTTGTTGATTTCGGAAGGAGATTTCACATTTAATTTTGTGACCTCGATAGGCCATTGCTTGTTAGATGGTATAACGGCTTGATTGTAAAGAGGGGCTTCCTCGTACTTTTGGTTTCCTGATGAGGACAACAAAGCAGCTTATATGTACTGTTGATATGCAAAACATTTTGTTGGCTTGAAACGGTCATGAATAAATCAGCAGTGGAGCATTGGATGTCTTTTACCAGTTATTTTGATTGCATATGAGAATATGGATATCGGTTTTGAATATCAAGTCAACTATGCCTTTTGCTAAATAGCCCATGCAGTTCAATGTTTCCTCCATTACTGGTTCATTCCCAAGACTACCATTAATTGTTAAAAAGAATGGACAAGCCCAAATTTTACCTTTTCTTTAATAGTATAACTTTGTGCCCTGTCGCATCTATTACTTCACTAAAAACATTACACCCTAACATTTTTGACAGAAAAAAAGTCCGAAGCACATTTCCTTGGTTTAAATAAATCACAGTACAGTAAAACCCTTGGTATCCGGCACCTATGGGAATGGGTAGATGCCAGTTGCTTGTCATTGTGTGCTACATGGATTGGCAAACTAATGGCGTGGCAATTTTAAACTTCTGTATTTTTTGCCTATTTATTTTCTCCAATTATTTTGATGGTTGCTTGAGGCTGCCAGGTGCTTGAATTCCAGATAACAGGGGTTTTGCTGTATAATGGTTTTAAAATAAAACAATTTACAATGGTCATAGGTTTGTTACCAAAGTCAAGTAAAATAACTGCATCTCCAGGTGTAGGAGCAAGTTGTGCTAGGTCTTCAGGTTCTTCCTTCAGTTTGCTAAAAAGCAGATGACCATCATCCGACATCGGAGCACCATTGATATGCCTCCCATTCATATTTCTCACTGTCTGGCATGGCTTGAACAGAGACTCCGTCTGGCCCATGGAGAATACAACATTGTTCTCTTCAATTTCACTGCAAGCACAAAACAATCAAGTTTATATTTTGTTCTTCTGTAGCATGGAAGAAAAAAAACAATTTGCATTTGAATTCTTATTTTGGCTATACCTTTGTCATGAATAGATTACTTTGTGAAGTTATTAACATATGGACACTCACTGTAACCAATTTAGCACAAATTGTTTAGTAAAATCAATCTATGGTTTTGATTAGTACTGGAATAAATGTTGATATTAATACCACAATTTCTCTTTGGTCTTATTCATGTTACTCTGTGGAATCTTTAATTTATCCCCAGCACAGGGGAAAAATGTGTTTTAACTTCTCACCCTTCCAGATAGTCAATCCCACAATTGTGCAAAATGGTGCTCAATTCAGAATACTTATCAGATCTGTCGAATCAATGAAGCTGCGTCACAGCAGCAAGTCAGTCCTGCAGGAATATCGATTCTGTAGCGGTGGCTACACTGCTAACTGAAGGATCGCACAACCAGACGGGTTGAGTTCAGTGAGCAAAAACTGATTTATTGCAGGCTGCCTGGCTGGTCTTATATTCCCAGCCCAGACCTGGCTGAGAACCGCGCTGGGGTCACATGGGTCCCCAAGTGCAGGCTTCTGAGCCCGGTGCTGAGGTCAGGAAGAAACCCCCGACGGCGCCATTTTGGCTGGTTGACGAGCAGGGCTGGTTCACCTGCCTAATGGCATACCGCCACACAGACATCTGGTATTGGGATAGCCTCGGGCCAACAAATGGTGCAGTCTACCATGTGAAAAGGTAATGGTTGCCTCGGGAAACGGGTAAGGGTCCAACGATGTCCATATGTATGTGGCTGAACCATTCCCAGATGTGTTCGAAATCTTGTACGGGCGCTCTGGTGTGCCTTGGAAAGCTGGCAATGGGTGCAAGTTCTGGCCCAGTCTGCAATCTGCTTCCGAAGCCTGTGCCAGATGAAATGTTCTGCCACCATACGGACCGTGGACCTGATGGAAGGGTGGGAAAGGTCATGGATATGGTGGAAGACTTGCCTCCACCACGTGGGGAACCACTGGATGTGGGGTACCCATGGAGACATTGCACAGGATTGTGCCCTCACCGTGAGGAGTCAGGAGGTCCTGGAACCGCAGGCCCATGATGGCAGTCTGGAAGGCCCATGTCTCCTCGTCGGACTTCTGGTCCGCGACGAGCTGGTCGAAGTCGAGGCTGGGTGTCAGCGAGCAAATGGTTGGTCATAAGAGTGCGTCGACAACAACATTGTCTTTCCCCACCTTGTGCTGAATGTCAGTGGTGAACTCTGACACAAAGGAGAGGTGACACTGTTGGTGGGTGGACCAGGGATCTTTTGCCATAGCGAGCACCTGAGTGAGGGGTTTGTGGTCAGTAAAAATAGTGAAAGGCCTCCCCTCCAAGAAATAGCGGAAATGACGCACCACCAGGTACATGCCCAGCAACTCACAAGCGAAAGCGCTATACTTGTCGGCTAAAGAATGCCAGTGGTTTCCACTGTCCATTCACCTGCTGCTCCAGGACAGCGCCGACGGCTGTGGCAGAGGCATTGACAGAGAGCACCATATGCAGGTCGGTGCATGGATGGATGAGCAGGGTAGCCTTTGCGAGGACATCTTTCATGGCTTTGAAAGCCCTGCTGGCCTCTGGAGTCAAGGCGAGTGTCTTGTCTTTGGCCACGATTAGGGCAAAGAGCGGCTGCATGATGCACACAGTGCCACGAACTCCTGTAGCCCCTTGAGGTTGTCCGGGCATGGGAACTCCCTGATGGCAGCAACCTTTGTAGCGGCAGGTGTAGCTCCTTCGGCCATGATGGTATGGCCGAGGAACTGCATGGACTCTTTCCAGAACTGGCACTTGGCCGGATTGATCGTTAGGCCGAAGTCAGCCAGTTGGGAGAAGAGGGTGCGCAGGTGAGACTTATGTTGTGCCCCGGTCTCTGGTGGTGACAAGGATGTCTTCCAGGTAAATGAATACGAAATTCAAATCCCTGCCCACTGTGTCCATAAGGTACTGGAAGGTCTGGGTGGCATTCTTGAGCCCGAATGGCTTGCATAGGAACTCGAACAAGCCGAAAGGGGTGATGATGGCTGTTTTGGATATGTCCTCAGGATGCTCTGGGATTTGGTGATACCCACGCACCAGGTCAACCTTAGAGAATACCCTCGCATCATGCAGGTTGGCCATAAAGTCCTGGATGTGAGGGATCAGGTAACGGTTAGGTACTGTCGTGTCATTAAGCCATCGATAATCTCCTCAGGGGTTCCAGGCACTGGAGGCTTTCAGGACCAGGTGGAGTGGTGAGGTCCAAGGACTGTCGGAGCGTCAAATGATCCCCAGCTCCTGCAGATTCGAGAACTCTTCTTTCGCTATCTGGAGCTTGTCCGGCTAGAACCGGTGGGCCTTGCGTGGGGATGTAATGAAACACCCCGTGGCGTGGTGAGGCAGCGGAGAACTGCGGCTTGAGGAGGGACAGGAACTCGTCCAGGATACGCTGAAACTCATCGTTGGGCGTGCTGACCATGGCCATTTACGGCTGCTCTGTGTGGGAGGTGTTGAGGCGAATGGATCGGAGGTACAGGCATTTACCAGTCGCCTAGCTCGAATGTCGACCAGGAGTCCGTAGGCGAGGAGGAAGTCGACAACCAGGATGGTGTTTGAAAGGGACGAAATGGTGAACCTCCACGAGAACTTCCACTGGTCAGTCTGGAAGTGGATGGTCTTGTCTCCATACATTCAGATCTTTGTTGAATTGGCAGCATGGAGGGGAGGTCCTCGAGGCTGGTTCCGGGACTCAATGGCTGTGGCTGGGATGATGCTGATCTTGGCCCTGATGTCAACGAGGAAGCATCGGCCGCTGACTGAATCCCACAGGTAGAGAAGGCTGTGTTCTTGGCCAGCTGCCGCAGCCATTAACAGCAGCCGGCCTGCTTGTTTCCCTGGAACGAGCAAGGCTGACGACACTTCCGAGCCTTGGTTCCCCAGCGTTGGTGGAAGAATCAGAGACTTGCTTCTGGCTATGCTCTTTGAGGCCCTTGCAGGGGCCGGGTGTTCCAACACAGTGCTAGAGGAAGGCTTGGCATGGTCATGCCCTTGACTCGTAACCTGCTGGACTGCTGAGGCCTCCAGGAATCGTTTGAGCCTTTTGAGCGACCTTCGTAGGGTTAACAAAGCTCTCCTGGGACAGTAACGACCAGATATCTTCAGGCAGATGGTCGAGGAAGATGGGCTCGTAGAGTGGGCAGTTGGTGCGATCATCCATGAGTGCGAGCATCTCATCCATCAACTCGATTGGAGTTCTGTCCCCCAAGGCGTCGAAGTGCAGCATCCGAGCAGCATGCTGCTGCCTGGTGAGGCCGAGGGAGCCGGTGAGCACCCGTTTGATGGTCCTGTACTTATCATCCATGGCTGGGTTCTGAACAAGGAGTAGCACTCGTTTGGCGGTGGCCTGGTCCAGGGCAACGACCACATGGTAAAACTTGGTCAAATCCAATGAAATCTGCCGGAGGTGAAACTGAGCTTCTGCGTGGCTGAACCAGGTCTCCAACTCCTGAACCCAGAAGTCAGGAAGCTTGATGGCTATAGCGTTGATTGAGGGGTCGTTCATGTTGGGTTCAAAGATGTTTGAACCTGTTGGGGTCACCAATTGTAGCAGCGGCTACACTGCTAACTGAAGGATCGCACAACCAGACAGGTTGAGTTCAGTGAGCAAAAACTGATTTATTGCAGGCTGCCTGGCTGGTCTTGTACTCCCAGCCCGGACCTGGCTGAGAACTGCGCTGGGGGGCCCCGATGTCACCGGGGCGTCGAGCCTGGGGCCAAGGTCAGGAGGAAACCTTCGACGGCGCCATTTTGGCCGGCTGCCCCGCCGTGTGCGTGACAAGCAGGGCCAGTTCGCCTGCCTTATGGCGTACCGCCACAATTTAATATTTTCATATGCATTAAAAGGGCTGTTAATCAGCAACTAATATTTGGAATAGGAAAGGAGGTCAGTTAAATGCAATTAAAATGATTTTTTTTTTTAAATGTTTAATCAATTGTGCAGCAGTTGTGCTGGTCTTCATATTCTGAAGTGAATGTAAATGTTGTTTTTATAAATTTATTAGTCTAGTAATTTATGAATTTTATGGTCACCTTAATTGTTACATTTGCTCCACAGATATGAAGTTTTGGAGAAGTGAACAATTTCAACTCTGAATTTAGTTATTCAAATATTATTATAATTCATTTGATTGAAAATTATTAGTTGGTGTGGAAGAATATCTGTCCTCAGGCTTTAAATGGTAAACATGTCAGTGAAACGCAGCCCAAATCCTTAAGGTTTTTGGACTATTGATTGAACATTTTTCATCACTGGAAGTGCTTTTAACAGACTTCATTTCCAAAACGCGTCCACCAGCATGGTCTCCGCTCCATCCTCAACATTCATTGGAGCACTTTCATCCCTAACGTCGAAGTACTCGAGATGGCAGAGGTCGACAGCATCGAGTCCACGCTGCTGAAGATCCAGCTGCGCTGGGTGGGTCACGTCTCCAGAATGGAGGACCATCGCCTTCCCAAGATCGTGTTATATAGCGAGCTCTCCACTGGCCACCGAGACAGAGGTGCACGAAAGAAGAGGTACAAGGACTGCCTAAAGAAAGCTCTTGGTGCCTGCCACATTGACCACCACCAGTGGGCTGATCTCATCTCAAACCGTGCATCTTGGCGCCTCACAGTTCGGCGGGCAACAACCTCCTTTGAAGAAGACCGCAGAGCCCACCTCACTGACAAAAGACAAAGGAGGAAAAACCCAACCCCAACCCACCAATTTTCCCCTGCAACCGTGTCTGCCTGTCCCGCATCGGACTTGTCAGCCACAAACGAGCCTGCAGCTGACGTGGACATTTACACCTCCATAAATCTTCGTCCACGAAGCCAAGCCAAAGAAAGAAAGAGAAAGAAGATTGTTCACTTTTAAACTGTTTGGTTATCGATGCCAGTCATTGAGATCATTCTGCACAAAGAACTATAAAGGGAGAGTAACTAATGTTATCTACTGCTTTAATTTGCAAACTATTGTATGTAATTTATCTTCTGTTTAGAAAGAACTGAGTTGTTTAAGAGGCTTCTTCTACCATTATAATTCAATTGTGTAAAAGTTAAAAGCTCATTTTTAGTTGAGATAGGTGAAACAATTCACTGTAAACATCCAAACAAGATGTTTGCTTATCACTTTAATAGTTTTTAAATATATTATGGTTAGTGTATTGGCTAGCACAACACTATTAGAGGGCCAGTGACCCAGGTTTGAATCTAGTGCTCTCTGTAAGGAGTGTTTACGTTTTCCCAATGTCTGCATAAGTTTCCTCCCACCCTTGAAAAGCGATTGTAGGTTCATTGGTGTATTAGGGGCAGCACAGGGTCATAGGTTGTCATTCTTCTGTAGGTCTATTTTTTTAAATTCTTCCAGGCTTCAATATATTTGCTAAATACGCTGATTTTACATGAATGTATTCAAATAAAGTTGACTTTATTCTCTCTGCAAAACACATTCATGACTATATCAGTTTTTGTTTTGTTTCTACTAAGCAGAAAATCAATCTATCCAACAGAATACTTTTCTTCTAAAGTACAGAAAAATACATTTTCAAATAATCGCATCATTTTTATGTTTGACATCTGTTAAATGTAGATACTACCTGATACTAGAGCTATGATTAAATAGCTCAGTGAAGAGTAATTCTTTAATTACATCCATCTTACCAGGAACCACTCTATTTTCAAAAGTTTTATACTTATCCATCAGAACTACAGAAGGTCCACTTCCACCTTCTCAGGAAACTAAGACTGGGTAACAGACAAGTCTTCACCAATTGCCCATGCACAGAGAACAATAGAAGGCTCAGATACCAAAATAAGATCATTTAATCACAGGATTTCTGTCTTGAATTTCCTGGCTCTGACATCAATTGTGTAATTAAATAGACATACCTCAAAACGTAGTTGATGCAGACAATGCACTGTGGCTGTGAGTTACGGCTGTTGTAGATGACTGTCCCTTGGGTTTCAACCCACACATATCCACCTCTTTTAGCGAGCATCCGGTACTGGCCAGTAACTGATTGACCTTTTGTGCATACTTTTAAAACAAAAATACAAAAAAAGGAAAGACCTCAATTGAGATGTTTAATTTCAGTGATCAGAAGTATTCAATAAACAAACCATTTCATTGTGCGCTTCATGATTTTAGTTGCATGACACTGACATGATGTAGAAATAGTAGCATTGTACAATACCCATGAAATGTGCCCATTCTTATGCTTTCAGTAGAAAGACTTAATTCGCTGTCAGAACTTTAAGCATCTTTTAGGAATATTGTCAGGTTTTATACATTTAAAAGGCTAAAATAAATTGAAAAATGTTCACCATAATTGACGGCTGTTTTCTCAAATATTCCTTTAAATTAGATCAATAAAGTACTTGTGTATTTTGACCCTGTTACTTAGTCAACTGCACCTGGATCTAGTATTACTTTTGGTAGCCTATTTGAATCTGGTAGTTATCATTTGTGTTTTGAAAGGATAATTGCATTGGTCACAATCAATAAAATCTCAATGTGTGCTTTGCTCCAGTTACTTGTTTTCCAGAAGGCCTTGTTAGTGCTGTAATCTTGTTTTAAACAGCACACAATGTCACCAGAATATCTGCCAATCTGATAGGCCAATAATTACGCAAATGCTGCCATGTAGAGAAGCTCAACTAAACTGCAGATTACTTCCTACAAAATAGCTCTTGTGGTCACTTTACATTAAATATTCACGTTACATTCAAGACAAAATAATGAGCGTCAGAAAATTGATTTTTTTTTCCCTCCCGTCAAAACTGAAATTTTAAGATTTGCCAATTGTTATAATTGAAGATAAAACTTTGCTTCTGAATTTCATTTCGGTCATGCAAAGGCCAAGGTGAAGTTAAGCGAGTTTGAGATTATAATCTTCTGGAATTGGTTGAAGAATATGGAACTTTAGTTCAATCAGTTGTCAAATGTTAAGGTTTCAAGATTAATTGAATCCGTCCCAAACTGTTTTAGATAATTACACGTAATCTCTTCATTTGTAGTTCAGTGTTCTGAAGTATCACTCGCCAACCCCTTTCCCCATCACTAATTACTGAAAACAGCAGAGTTAAATCAAACAGCACTATATCTTGAGGGATGTGGTCAAGTTGCAGTTCCTGGACATTCCTTGTGGTGTGAATTAATTCTTATTGTTTTTTTTTCAGCATTTCCTTGGAATCGACAATAACTCATCCAGGATTGGGGAGTGTAAATTGATGGCCACAATCTGCAGGTTGTGGTAGGGTAAGTCACAGGGTAATAAGGTGCTCACGACTTCTGCAGGGTCAGGTGGGGGTAAAAATTCGCAGGGGTATTGGACTAGATTATTTTAATGGTGAATCTCCCACTGAAGATGATGTTCTTCTTTTGGTTTGCCCTCCAGAAGGTGTACCCACTGGCCCAGGAGTATTTACGTTCTCACTTTAGCAGGCATGCTACACAAACTGAAAGTTTCCTTAAATGCCACTCATTGCAAAAGTCTAATTAAATAGCAAGAAAGACAGGTAGGTAGTATCTAGCACAACTGTTCAATTGAGAAAATGTGAAATCAGAATTCCAAAGTTCAGATTTATTCAGAGTACATACATGACATTACATATAACTGAGATACTTTTTCCTGTGGCCAGAAAGAATTAATCTGCATTGTTTAATCCCACTGTTTAATACTACCTGAATCTTTCAATAGACCACCCAATCTCAGAGTTCATCAGATGACAGTGTGATATACTGGTGTGGCCACCTATAGCTATTGCCTACTATAATCCATTGCTCCCTCCTATGACACCCTGATTCCATCTCCCTCCTATGGCTCATTGGGATGGTTTTATTAAAGCGCAGGGTCAGTGGAAAAAATAATGCTGCTTCACAATTATTTTACCTAAGACAAGAACTATGAACATCTTCAAAGATTGGGGCTGTCCTTATGGTGATCCTTGTATGTTGGGAACTTCACTGCATTTTTACAACCATTATATATTACATGGAGAAATGAAAGTTGAAGTATGTAAACAAGAAAATCTGCAGATGCTGGGATAATATACCAAAGTTCTGGAGAAACTCAGCAGCGTCTATAGGAAATCAATGGCAGTCAACATTTCAGGCCTGAGCCCTTTGTCGGGAATGTGAAAAAACAGGTAGACTACTGAATAAAAAGGTGGGGGAGGGGAATAGAGGAGGGAGGAATGGGGGAAGGGGGAAGAGCACAGGTCAAAGGTAGATACAGGTGAGAGGGTAGAAAAGAAAGAAGCTGAGAAATGACAGGGGAGAGGGTAAAGGGCTCTCTGATAGGAGAAGGAAGGGGCTGAGGACGTGCAAGAAGAGAGAGGAAAGAGTGAAACTGGGGAGGGGGTTAATAGAAATTGGAGAAGTCGATACTGATGCTATCTAGTTAGAGTGAGTGTCGAGATGGAATACAAGAGGTTGTTCCTCCAAATTGTGGGTGACTCAACTTGGCAGCTATTTCTGTAAGGACTTAAACATTCTAATGGACCGTTGGAATGTTCACAAATTACTTAATGTGAGATTACTTGGCATTACAACTCATAATATGTCCTCAACATCACATTTAAAGAAAATTAATCAGGTTCCTAACCAATTTACAACTGGGGATATCACATTGCAAGACCTTTGAATGTGTGACTTACAGTTTTGGTGGCTTTTAATCATATGATCTGAATCCAGTGCATGATAGAACTCATAAACTGAGCGTCCAAGTAGTTCATCCGGACAGTATCCCATCAATGCTGCGATTCTGGTAAGAAATACAGTTGATTACCATCAATTCACAGATTTACATAAGCTTAAAAGCCTGATTTTTTAAAAAATCAGCTGCACATTTCCTAGTAAAACCAAGGAAAACTTTCAATATTTGCAAGGAACTGTAAAGAACACCTGAAAGGGAGTGGGGGCCGAAAACATGTTGGAAAATGCGATCAAAGATTTAATGGATCCACAGAGTACTCTTGAAAAGATTAGAATATGTGATTGTGCACTTGTCTGAAAAGGAGATCAATGTCATAAATCACAAGTTTCCAAGCGATAAGACGATACAAATTTTAATAGGGGGTAAATGTAGTTTAAAACATCCACTTATGATTGGCCAAAACCTGCTGTGATATTGTTCCAACATTTTCCACTGAAAACTACTATCAGCATTTTCAATGAAAACTCCAGTCTTCCAATAATTATGGCAAGGGTCAACAGATAGAATGTAACTCTATTATCTCCTATTGAAAAAAGGTATTCTTTTTGTTTCACAATTCAGCGCTGACATCCTGACATTAGTTATTACTAAGGAGTTGATTATATTTGTTTATATTTCTACCATCTTCAGTTGCTGTATAAGATTTAGTTTTAATATAGATGAAGTCAATCTCAAGGTATAACATACAAAATGGTTGCAATTTAGTGATTACAAAGTGAGACATTGTGATTCTAGGCCCAGATTTTGAGAGACAATCAGGCCAACCAAACTCTATGACCTATTCTCTTGTACCTGTACGTCCTACTGCTTATATTTTCTAAATCATGTAGAGAGCACAGATAGGGCAGAATAATGCAGGTCAGCCGTCAATCTAAATGAAATTAAGAGTGAAGAATGGAAACAGATTTGGAGCCTTCTATATAGTTTGTGGGCATAATATAATTTGACATCGCACAGACAGCATGTTATTGTTTAGAAACTGGATTGTGGGAAGGAGATCTGACAAATTATTTGTAGACACAGGAGAAATTTAGCATTTGCAGCTGTCAGCTGAATAAAAGATAGCAAGTTTACTTTTGTTGTTAACATTTTTCTAAAACTTGATTCAGCATGTTACTGCAGAGACAAACATCTTCATAGAACTACAGTTTTATTTTTAAAACAAACAATCGAGTGCATCTTTCTAAATTGTAAAGGAATAATTTTAATTATGTAAGAAATTCTCAATTCTCACAATTTAAATGCTATTAACACAAATATTTGGATTAAACTGTCATGTTATGCTGCTTTCATAATGACAGTGAAACCATGTGATCCAAAATAATAAGTAAGCTTGATCCAAGACACAAGCCTCTTAATTAAACAATGGATGATTAATGCCATGCTGACTATTTTCTCTTAAACTTAGTGTGCGCTGTTCACTGGGAACAAGACCGGCTCTAAGAAAATGGATTAAATGTGATTTAGGTAACTGATGTAGATCAGGACTTTGCCTGATTAGGTTTAGTTTTCTTTTTAAATGGGACACTCAGCCATTATTTGCAAAGACAAGGCAACTAACAGTAACTGCCCTTTATTTGAATTGCCCTTTGAGAGTCTTAAATGGTTAGGGACATGTTATTCAAAATGCGAGCTAACAGCAAAACAAAGGAGGAAAGCCTCACCAAATGGACTTCTCGATGTCAGAGAAACCAAGGATCGCTCTGCGGGATAATTGTGTTAGTTCTGCAGGGATAATCCTGAATTTCCTGTTGCCTGCCGCTTTAATTCCCCATCCTATTGCCACCCTGACCTATCAGAGTGAAACACAAAAGTCTGGAGATGCTGTGATTGTAGTAAAATCACACAGAAATGCTGGAGGAACTTGGCTGGTTTTTCAGAGTCCTTAGGAGGCCAACATATGACCGATGTTTTGGACCTTTGGAACTGAGCCCTTCTTCAAGGAATAAGTAAAGAACAGGAAGGCATCAGAATAAAGATAAGGCAGCCTTGGGGAGGAATCCAGACCAACAAAAGGCATTAATTGGATATAAGAGGAGAGGTGAGAATTGATTGTGACTCTGTGAAAGGAGATAGAGGGAAAAGGAGAGAGAGAGAATGGGGGAAAGGCATGGGAAAAGTGGGAGGGGATTAGCAGAAGACAGAGAAGTCAGTGTTGATCCCATCAAGTTGGAGGGTGCCCAGATAGAAGAATGAACTGTTGTTCCTCCAATTAGTGGGTGGCCTCAGTCTGTCAGTCCATGAGATCATGGACAAATATGTCAGCAAGGGAATGGAATGGGGAATTCAATTGGGTGGCCACTGGGAGATCCACGCTATTGCATCAGACAGAGCCAATGTGTTCAACAAAGTGATCTCTCAGTCTCTCCAATGTAGAGGAAACCACAACGGAAGAACTGGATGCAGTAGATAAGCCCTTGAGATTCACAATTGAAATGTTGCTTCACTCGGAAGGACTGTTTGGGGCCTCAAATAGTGGTGAGGGAGGACATATGTGTATAAGTAGAGCATCTCCTGGTGTCACGGGTAGTTGCAAAGGGGATGATTGGTGGGGAGGGAGGAGTTGACATGGGAGTCATGGACGAGTGGTCTCTATGGAAGGTGGAAAGGAAAGGAGATGAGAATATGTGTCTAGTGGTGGGATCATGTAGTAGGTGGCTGAAATAGCAGAGAAGAATATGTTTCATGCAGAGTCTGGTGGGGTGGTAAATGAGGACAAGGGGAATCCTGTCCTTGTTTCCCTGGAGTGGAATGGGCCAGAATAGATGTGTGGGGTAATGCAAGATATGTGGGTGAGGGCCGAGCTGAGGGAACGGCACATTGTTTGAACAAGGAAGAGATCTCTGATGACCTGGCATGGAAGTCCTTGTCCAGGGAGCAGATGCGGTGGAGATGGAGGAACTGAGGGAAGGGAATAGAATCTTTACAGGGGACAGGATGTGAAGATGTGTAGTCGAAGTAGCTATGGGAGTTGTTGGGTTCGTAGAAGAAAATTCTGACCTATCATATCAGTCTGTGGCCTCCTGCACTGTCACAGGTAGGCACTTTGCAAGCATGAGGAACCACTCTGAGTTTTTTCTTTAGATTGGTTCAGTATAATTTTTTACATCCACTATACCTTACCCCACAAAAATTAAATACATTGAAGTCCGAGATTGGTACTATTTTACATTCTGCGTGGTCATGTCCAAAATTGAGACCATTTTGGATAGAGTTTTTTAAAAACAAGACACAGGAGTTAAATTTCCACATGATCCAATGTTATTTTTATTGGGTAATATTTCAGGGATAAGACGAAAATTGAAACTAAATTTTTATCAAAAAGAACTTGACAAAATTACATTAGCAATTGCAAGAAAATGTACTGCAGTGACCTGGAAATCAGACTCTCATTTAGGTTTGGAAAAATGGCACGCAGAAATCCATAGAAGAAATAAATATGATACATTTTTGAAAATGTGGTGCCCATATTTACATATTGTAGGTATATATTTATATAAACCAACTGTATGAGGTACTGGTGAGACCACACCTGGAGTACTGTGTCCAGTTCTGGTCTCCATATTTGAGGAAGGATATACTGGCTTTGTAGATGGTCCAGAGGAGATTTACTAGGATGATCCCTGGGATGAAGGGGTTGACTTATGATGAAAGATTAAATCATCTAGGATTATATTCGCTCGAGTTCAGAAGAATGAGAGGAGATCTTATAGAAAAATATAGGATTATGAAGGGTATGGATAGGATAGATGTAGGAAGGTTTTTTGAGCTGTCGGGGGAAACTAAAATGAGAGGACACAGTCTCAAGATTCAGGGGAGTAGATTTAGGACAGAGATGAGGAAAAATAGTTTTTCCCCAGAGAGTAGTGAATGTTTGGAATTCTCTATCCAGGGAAGTGGTTGAGGCTGCTTCATTAAACATATTTAAAATTCAGTTAGATAAATTTTTACATGATAGAGGAATTAGGGGATATGGGGAGAAGGCAGGTAGGTGGAGTTAGGTCAGAAATTAGATCAGCCATGATCTTATTGAATGGCGGAGCAGGCTCGATGGGCCATTTTTGGCCTACTCCTGTTCCTACTTCCTATGTTCCTATATTAATATTATTATAAAATTATATATTAATTTCCATAAACCTGGAGAAATCTCATTAACTCCTTGGAAGAAATAAACAAATAAAACTGAAAAAGGTTAGAATCGAGTGAAAGGTGGTGGTCCTTTTTACTTTTTATTTTTTCTATCTTTATTAGGGTTATTATTTGGGGGGGGGTGGGGGAGGGAAGGTTTATAAAACCATCATGTATAATGGAATTGAAATGACTAAACAATTATTATATTTTGTATTTTGACACGAATACAGTTATGGAAAATTTAAATAAAATGTTTTTTTTTTAATTAAGTTTTCAGTCTGGACATGTTGAAGCCTTCTGGACTCAGTACTGAATTGCTTATCTTCAGGTAACTTGATTTCTCAGTCTGTATCAGCCACCCATCTGTAACATTAGCTCAGCCTGTTTTTCACTTTGTGAGTGTTGATGTATCCAGCCTGACTGCCCGAACAGCTCCCATTCTGATCAGATAACCTTGTTTATAGCTCATCCCCATGGTCATCATAATTTCACCCTGCCAGAGAAACCCCCACCCCCCTCTTCTGCAGCCTCACAAGCTTCTTTCGCCTCCTTTTCAGTACTGACAAAAGATCGCCAACCAGAAATGTTGACTCTGTTTCTGTTCCCATTGATACTGCCTGAGCTGCTGAGTACAGGTGCTCCCCGACTTGCAATTAATGCGACTTAAGTCCATCCACACATACGACCAAATTTTAAAAATTAAGCAGTTACAGTGAAAATCAGGCCTATCTATGGAAAATAACAACTCTCGCAAGAGCTGGCCTGGGTGGCCGCCATTTTGTATTTGACAAAGTACAGGGCAATTCCAACATGGATCACTCCGAGATATGATCAGTCAGCCAGAACGGAGCACGGACATATGTTGGGGAGTACCTGTACATCCAACATTTTATTTTTGGTTGAAGCAAGTGGGTTAACTGGAACCTCAGTGAACAGGATAAGGAACCGAGCCTCTCCTGAACCCGTTGATTTGGAGAAATTAACAACACAAAGAAACAATGCACTAAATAGTTCACAGATGCTGGGATCTAGTGCAATACATAAAAATGCTGTAGAAGGAAAGTATTCTACCTGGAGGCCAGTGACTAGTGAAGTTCCGCAAGGATCTATTCTGGGACCCTTGCTCTTGGTGATCTTTATAAGTAACCTCGATGAAGAGGTGGATGGAAGGGGCAGTAAGTTTGCAAATGATACAAAGGTTGGAGGAGTTGTGGGTGGAGCTGAAGGTTGTCGTAGGTTACAAAAGGATATAGACAGGATGCAGAGTTGGGTGGAAAAGTGGCAGATGGAGTTCAATCAGGTTAGGTGTGATGTGATACATTTTGGAAGGACAAATCAGAAGGCTGGGTACAGGGTTAATGGTTGGTTACTTGGGAGTGTGGATGAACAGAGGGACATTGGGGTTCAAATCCATACGTCCTTCAAGATCACCATACATTAATAGATAGTTAAGAAGGCCTATGGGATGTTGGGCTTCTTTAAAAGGTGGATTGAGTTCAGGAATCGAGAGGTCATGTTGCAACTCTACAAATCTCTGGTGAAACCACACTTGGACTATTGCTGTAGCCACTGGAATCACAGTGAACACGATGAAAGAATCACACATAATCAAATGGATTTACTCTCCATAATCTGCGTAACCTTTTAAAAGCCAGAATCACACGCTGACATCATTACGCCCTGACATCACATAGCAGGTTCAATGCCTTCTGGGAATTGTAGTGCCGCCATAGCACCCCCCACCCCAGAACCGGCAGAATGGTTTGTCTGTCTTTTAGGTGGTCAACCTCTGCGATGGATTGTTGGCTGCTGCAATGGGGAAGACTTGTCCACATGAGCTGGTTTAAGCCTGTCAATAATGAAAGACTGTGGCTTCCCTCCAATTTCCAAAATATAGGTCAACTTAGTTTGTCTGAGTATCCTATAAGGTCCTTCATAAGGCATCTGCAAAGGTTGGCCAAGTGTTCCCCTACGGACGAAGACATATTCACAGTTTCTGACGTCTTCAGGCACAAAGGAAGAGTGTTCTCCATGCAAAGGTGGTGGTGTAGGAGTCAATTTTCATACAGTCTCTCATAGTTTGCTCAACAGTTCCTTAGGATCATTGTTGGAGTTGAAATGGTTGGGGACAAACTCCCCTGGGATCACCAATGGTGCGCTGTACACAAGCTCTGCAGATAAAATTTGGAGGACCTCCTTGGGAGTTGTTCTAAAGCCCAGTAATGCCCATGGCAGCTCATCAGCCCAGATCAGGCCATGTAACCGAGCCAAGGTTGACTTGAGATGTCAATGAAATTTTTCCACCATTCCATTAGCCTGGGGATGACAGGCATTTGTATGATAAATTGTCGTAATAAGTAAGTGAGACAAGGCCGTCCACAGCAAGGAATTAAATTGTGGTCCACTATCCAAAGTAACATGCACTGGTAAACCAAAATGAGACACCCAGGAACTGAGGATCGCCCGAGCACAAGTGTCTGCAGTAGCAGCTACCAGAGGTACGGCCTTGGGCCACCATGAAAACTTGTCTATTATTGTAAAAAGATAATGGTATCCTCTTGAAACAGGAAGCGGACATAAAACAACTAGTAACTGCTGGGAAGGACTGCAATGGTGCCTTTAGTATGCCGCTGAACCTTTTCTTTCTGGCAAGCCATGCAGGACCTCGCCATTTGTGTGACATCTTTTGTAAGACAGTATCGCACGAACCAGTCAGAAACCATACGAACAGTCGATCTAATCGATGGGTGTGAGAGACCATGCAGAGAGTTTCCACGATGCCAGAACTACTAGGTGTGGGTGTCCCGTTGATATATCTCAGGGGAGTAGTTTGCCATTAACTCTAAACTAGACATCTTTCAATTGAAGATTCAAGATTGCAGTCCAATAAGCATTCATCTCATGGTCATGTCCTTGGGCCGCAGCCAAAGCTGTGTAGTCAAAACCTTGATCTACAGATGAAACCTCGAGTGGAGCAGAGCGGGAAAGGGCATCAGCTACTACATTGTCTTTTCTGGAAATATGTAGTATTTTTGTGGCAATAATTACCATTGTTGTTGAGCTGACCAGGGCTCTGCAACCTTGGAAAACGCAAATGTTAAGGGCTCATGCTCAGTGTACATTGTAAAATCTCTTTCCTCCAAAGAAATAACGGAAGTGACGAATAGACAAGTAAATGGCCAAAAACACTGTATTTCTTCTCTGCTTCACATAGATGGTGGCTGAAGAATGCTAACAGTTCCCATTGCCCATTGATATTTTGATGAAATGCATTCTTACGGCCATACTGGAAGCGTCTGGAGAAAGGGCAATGGCTGCTTTAAAACTGGGCAGCAAATCTTTAGTCTTCAAGAAGGCATTGTTTCCCTCATCATTAGGGGTAAGAGACTCTTAGACAAGCACATGGAGCGTTACAGGGTAGAGAGAATTTAGATTTTTTTTAAGGAATAAATGGATCAGCACATGAAGAGCTGAAGGGCCTGTACTGTAGTGCTCTATGTTAACCTATGTGTGGCAGGTTATACCCAGCCAACCAAAATGAGTTTTAGTTTGCAGGGTATAACCATGTGTCCATCTGTGCCAAAATTTCCTTGAGCAGTTGATAAATAATGCATCTCACCATTATTCTAACAGAAAAATGAACTTGATTGATATAATTTGTGATTATGCTAATTCACACAAATTTACAGTGTGTGTGTTACATTCTGGGGCAGGGCTTTTAGACCAGCAAAAACAAATTGATTCTGCGTAAAGAAGGATTTAGTAAGAGTGTTTTTAATGTAAAATCAGAACCATCCAAGATTGAAACGGAGGAAGATAAAGAAAAGAAACACAAGACCTTTGTGGAAAAGTACAAGAACCAGATCAAGCACTTTGGTATGCTCAGCCTCTGGGATGACAGCCAGAAATACCTGTCCGATAATCCCCAACTCTGTGTGAGGAGACAGCCAATTACCTGGTCATCTGGTGCATCGATTTAGATTATTTAAAATCATTTCATTTAATGGAAAGCATGAATATTCAATAGTTTTACTTATAAACTCAAGCTTTTATTATACATAATTGTAGCATCATACAACATGGAACTGGTTCAGCTCATCTATGCCAACCATGTGACCATTATGGGCTGATCCCACTTGTCTCCATTTGGTTTATATTCTTCTGATCTCTTAATATCCACATATGTCCAAATGTCTTGTATGTTAAAATTTTGCCTCCTTCTGCATTTACCACTGGAAATCATTTCTTATAGAATCATTTACCCTGGAGAAAAAGAGTACTCATTTTATCCAAGCTCTTGCTAATTTTATATCCCTCTATAAAATTATCCCATAGGCTCTCAGGAATAAATCTTAGCTTACCCAATCTTTACCTGGAACTAGAACATCCTGGCAATGTTCTGGTGACTCTCCTCTGCACCTATCCTGACATTGATGTCCTTCCTATAAATAGCCAATCAGAACTGCACGCAGTACTGTTACTGGTTAGGCAATGCCTTGTACAATGAATCGTGAGGTCTCAACATTTATACTCTGTGATAGTACAGACCTATCACCAATGTATATAGTTACAGTATCTAGAGGGTAATGACTGCTTACAGCGATTGGCTGAGAGCTTAGCCACGCCTACTGTCTGGGCCTTAAAGGGTTGTGTCCCTAGCCAGGTCGGATCATTCCGGACTGGTCGGCCACCTGTGAAGAGCTCCTGTCTTTTGCTAATAAAAGCCTTGGTTTGGATCAACAAGTCTTTGGTTCTTTCGACGAGCTCTACATACTCAAAGCCCCACACAAAGAAGGAAAGCATGCCAAATGCCTTCTTTACCACCTTTTCCACCCGAGTTGGCACTTTCAGGGAGTTATCCACCTGTACCCCTGGGTCTTTCTGTTCTGACAGGTTAGTAGTCAGGAGAGTGATAAATAGCAAGGAATGAATTGCTAGGGTGAGGCTCATTTTTGTACTGTATTTTTTTTTAATTGATCAAATAATAACAGAGGATGTTTAGTTCATTCAGGCTATTACTTTATATCACTCACTGATTCACAAGTTTATTGGCATTTTATAAAAAGCAAGTTTGAAATATTGCAAGATTGCTTCTTGTTAATAAAATTGGCAGTGTTGTAGATTCGTGTGTTGAAAGTGCCCATCTGATTCAATGCCATGCCTTGCTGCCCAACAAGTGGCACAGTGGTTCTGGTCAGTGGAGATGCTGCTTTACTGTTCAATCCTAACCTTGGGCGCTGTTTGCATAATTTCACTGTGACTGTGTGGGATTCCTCTCACATGCACAAAATTGTAGGTTAGTTGGCTGCCGTACATTGTCCCAGTGTGTAGGTAGTTAAAAGTTGATGGGAACATGGAGAGAATTTGTATAAATGGGATTAATGTAGTATGAACATTGATGGTAGTTGAAGACTTCATGGGCTCAAGGGTCTGTTTCCTTGCTGTACCTCTCTACATACAACTCTCAAGATCCTCATTAATGATGTGCCTCAAGATTAAATGTTATCTCACTGTTTTCATTGGCAATTTGGTTTCATTTGCCACGCAAGCCATGTGGTGCTACCCATATTTAGATCTTATGGAGTTTGTATGGTGTGACAATAACAAATTAAGATTGTGCAAATTCATACAATGGGTGGCACAGTTCGCATAGCACATCCAGTGTGGTTTGTAATGAGTTTTTATGTTTTCCCAGTGTCTCCATGGGTTTCCTACCACCATTCTAAACGTACCGGGGGTGTAGGTCAGTTGGGCAGCAGGGGCCTGTAAATGTGCTGTA
The DNA here is from genome assembly GCF_036971445.1 of Narcine bancroftii. Classification (NCBI taxonomy): domain Eukaryota; kingdom Metazoa; phylum Chordata; class Chondrichthyes; order Torpediniformes; family Narcinidae; genus Narcine; species Narcine bancroftii. The sequence goes on along the minus strand of NC_091472.1, from coordinate 40,203,852 downwards.
TGTCTACACTTTTTTTTAAAAACTCATTTTATTTAGACTTTCATAGGTACCAAACAATGAAGGGTTTAAGATCTTTGGTCTGAAATAAATTTTCACCAAGAACAAACATTGTGCATTTTTTTTTGGACAAAATAAAGAGAAGGTTGACCAAGCTCCCTTAGCACAATCCTGCAGAGCACACCATTTTGGTGAAGGTTATGAGCACTAGCTGAATCTGACAGGCTTACTGTTGGCAAGAAAGAAAAATAACTCTATTTAAATTTCATTGTTGTCAATAATTTGCTGGTGTATCACCAAACTTATCATTTTAAAAAAAAACTAAATACTAACAATTTGAGATCATTTAGAGATTTTTTTTTTGTCATTTAAAAGGTACCTCTCATCACAGTAGGTAAATTTCATATCCATGCTGTGGCGACTCAGGAATGTCTTGCAGTCTAGTGGAACCTCAATGTTGGATGGATGTTGAATTGGTTCACACATCATGATCATACAATTCAGAGGTGGCTCCTTGTACCCACAAAGTGAGTGGGCCTGGCAAGCATTGTAGACTTTGATGTGGCCTGTACAGTGCAGTACCTGAACACAGCAAAACGGAAACATAGAAAATGAGTTTGCTTTACTAAACTATTGGTGTTATGGCATCTGTCACCTTCTTCTAAAGGCATCAACATTCTGGTTTGGCACAGCATGGCCTCATCAGCAGAGTGAGGGTCTCCAAGCATTTGCCTTCATTTGGTATCTGATCATAACCTTGACCACATTAAATAACACCCACAATATGATCAACTGCCTTGATGGAAGGCTGACAATCCTGAACAGCAAGAACAAACTTAAATCAAAATGAGCTAACGGTAATGTTTCAGAATTTGGGCATGTTTTATTTAGATATTAGAATAGGATTTTAAGGACCTATGTATAAAGTAAGAGAGAAACATCAACAAGTAGTGAAACACTTCAAAGAAAAGTGAAATTAAATACTTATCAAAGTGAATTATATCTTCCAGTAGGAAATTTCCCTGTATGGAGTGCACTCACTTTTGAGAGTATTCTCAAAATTAAACAAGCAACTCAGGCTCAACTGGAAAAGCGTCAAAATTATGCTCATTTCTTGCTAAATAAACAAGTGCACATTCTTCCAATATGACAAGGAAGGGTGGGAGGGAACAACAAATTTTAGGACAAAGCACATCCATGATGTACAGTTCATTTAGTGGCAAAATCGACATCACCTTCGTAGTATGTCACCCCTAAGAAAAAATGCAGAGAGCAGCATCAACCATGGTAATGGTCTATTGTGACCTCACAAAAGCCATTGGATGCATCTTTCTGATGGACTCTTCTGCATCCTTCTCTAATTTGGTTCCTGACACAAACTAGTTTCCAACTTGTAGCTGCTTCAATGGTGGCATGAAAACTATAATCCACAAATAGACCCATTCCTAATTGGAGACTGGTGTCAAGTAAGGATGCAGTTTTCAAAACACTTTTCAATATTTCTTCTCCAATTGGCATCTCATCTCCAATTAGTTCCTCACCTGATGGAGCTTGTTTACAGAACAAATAAGAACTCCAACTTTTCCCTCAAGGTAGAGAATGCACACCATGCTTGAGCATGTGTATGTTTGGAAGGTGAGCATTGATGCATATGAAGAATTGGGTCCTACAATTAAATTCCTAGAAAACATAAAACTATTCCCCTTATGTTGGTAGGTACATCTCTATGAAGGCAGATTTCTTTTTTGCAAATATTTAAAAAATTTTCCATAGCCAAATGCAAAATAATCAAATATTATTATCAAATCCATTATACATGATGGTATAAAACCCCAACTCCCCAACCCCCAAACAAAACCCCAAGAAAAAGTATCGAAAAAGGAAGATAAGGAAAACTAAAGAAAAACAAGAATAGAAACCTGATTGCCAGAGGACACTCCTCACCAGATGGCACTGACCATTTGTATCTTTTAATACTTTCAAGGAGTTAATGAGATTCAAAGTTTAGGGAAAACATCTATACATTAATTCCCACAATTTGTAAGTACGGGCACAAAATTTTCAAAAATACATCATATTTATTTCTCAGAGGAATGCAGCTATGCATTCCATCACCCCGTACCTAGATTGGTGTCCGATTTCCATGTTACTGCTATACATTTTCTTGGTACTCCCAATGCCATCATTACAAAATTTCTTTTGATATATCAATAATTTCAATTTTGGTCTTATCTCTTCAATGTTACCTAATAAAAATAACATTGGGTTTTGTGGGAGTTTAATACCTGTAACCTGTTCTAAATAATTGCCAAATTTATCCAAAAGTGTCTCTCTCTGTAGGACAAGACCAAGTAGAATGTAGAAAAGTACCTATTTCCTGGCCACATTGAAAAAATTGGTCTGATAACAATCTAATTAACTTCCATGGTGTGAAATACAATTGATGTAAACAATTATATTGAACTAATCTGTATCTAACGTTTATAGTGTTTGTCATATTATCTTGACATAACTCTGACCTATTTTGCTCATCAATGTTAATATTTAAATCCATCTCCCATCACTGTTTGGACCTTTGTATCCTCTGTTTTAGAGTCCCCTTCTACAATACAGTGTACATAGCTGAAATAAATTTCTTTATTACGTATCAGCATTTCCACATCACCACATTTCTGTAATAACATGTTGGACCCAATTTATCTCTTAAATAAGTCCTTAATTGATAATAAAAAGTGTATTGTTTTGTATTCCATATTTATTTTTATAATTGTTCAAATGACATTAAATATCTTCCTTCATAACAATCTTTTATATATCGAATTCCTTTTGGAGACCAAATGTTTAAAAATAGATTATCCATTTCAAATGGAATAAGTTGATTTTGTATCAAAGGCATTTTAGGCAAGGACAGTCCCCCTCATTCCAATTTCATTGTTTACCTTATTCTAAACATTAATCAAATGTTTCAACAAAGGTGCTTCCCTCACCATAGATATGAATATCAATTCCCATTTATACATAAAGATTTCCAATATTATCTCTCCTATTTTATCATTTTCTATTATAATCCATGTTGGCCTTTCTCCCTCATTTAAAAAATTAAGAAACCTCTTTTGAGCTGCCTGTAAGAACTTGTTGATCCACACCAAGGCTTTTATTAACTAAAAGACTGGAGCGTATCACAAGTAGGTCGACCGGTCCAGAATGACCTGGTCTGGCTAGGAGCAATCCTTTAAGACCTGCCAGTAGGTGTGGCTACACTCTCAGCCAATCACAGTCATCCTACACTACCATTGGCGATAGGATCTGAACTATCACAATGCCTAATAGTATTTTTTTTAAATTTGTTAACTGTAAACCTCCTAAATTAAACTTCCATGTCAGTTTATCTAAAGAAAGTCTCAACATCCTACCCTTCCAAAGAATGCTTCTTATTTATTTATTTGGAATTTTTTTATTTATCATTTGCATCAATGCAAAGTATAAATTCAATGATACTTAATAAACCATACAAAATTATAAAATAATGTTTTAATTTTCTCCCCAACCCCCTCCCCCAAAAGAAAGAAAAAAGGAAGAAAAAAAGAAATACCTACTTCTACATATATATTATTAACATATATAATATTCATTGACTATTTTTTAGAATTACTAACTGGGAGTGGTGGGCAAACTGGAGAATGTGAATGAACTTTTATTCATAAAATTCATATATGGTTCCCAAATTTTATAAAAGTTTCCAATTAGATTCCTTAAACTATAAGTATTTTTTTTTTCTAGCCATCTGTCTATTTTTACAACATTCTCAGTTTTCCAAGTTACTGCCATACATTGCTGTCGCTACAACTATACTTAAAAATTTTTCTTGCTATCTATCCAGTTTCAATTTTATATCTTCTTCATATACAGGTACACAATCCTTTATCCAGAACCCTTGGGGGAAAGTGTGTTCCGAATTTTGGAATTTTTTCGGATTTCGGAAAGCCCACCCAAATTGTGCTGCCGTATCCACCCCCACCCCCTTCCAGTCACCCGGCCGCCTCCCCCGACCGCCGGTCCCTCAGCCCCCCAGCCACCTCCCTGACCGCCATTTGGGTGGATTTTGGAGCTTTCCAGATTTTAGATGTCCAGATAAAGGATCGTGTACCTGTATTGCTAAGTAAAAATATTCTTGGATCTTTTTGTATCTTTGTCTTCATAATTTTTCCTAACAGTACACTCAAATCTTTCCAAAATTGTTCCGCTTTCACACTGGACCATACTGAATGTAAAAAGGTCCCTATTTCCTTGTTACATCAAAAACATTTATTTGGATAATTAGAATTAAGTCTACTCAGTTTATGTGGAGTAAAACTGATGAAGGAAATTAGATTGAACCATTAACTATATTTATAACACTCTCTTGACACAATTTTAACCATATTTCCTCTTGGATTTGTATATTTAAATCTTTCTCCCATTCCAATTTTGATTTGTATAAATCTCTCTTTCTTTCAATTTCTTGTAATTTTATATATATATTAGTAATAAAGTTCTTGATAATAATTGTATCTTATTATACATTCAAATTTACATTGTTCCGAGAGTCTCAAATCTGTTCCTAATTTCTTTTTTAAATATGATTTTAATTGATGATATACAAAAATTGTATTATTTTGTATATCATATTTATCTTTTAATTGCTCAAAAGTTAAAAAGAAAAATCCCCCCAAAAAATCCTTTATGCTCTGTATACCTTTACTATACCAATTATCAAATAAAAAATTATTCAAAGTGAAAGGGATAAGTTGCTTTTGTTTTAACAACATTTTAGGTCATCAATAATTTTAATCCCTCTCTCCATATGAATCCCATTCTGTATTTTCAGTATATGTTTTAAAATTGGTACTTCCATTTTTCCTTTAAACAATTCACTATTTCATTTATACAAAAAATTTTTTTGGATAGTTTCTCCAATTTTATTCATTTCCATCTGAACCCAAGTTGTTTTCTCACCTAATTGAGCTACTTTATAACAATTTTTAATATTCGATAATGATCAAATTTCCATGTTAATTTTTCAAGACCAATTCTTGACATTTTAGCTTTCCAAATAAATTCTCGTATAATTTTATTCAAACTCCGAAAGAACATTTCTGGCACATGAATGGAAATATTGTATCCTTGGAAAAATATTCATCTTATACAATTCACTTTTCCTATTAATGTTATTGGTAAATCTTTCCATCTTCTCAGATTTTCTTCAATCATTTTTAATAGAAGTGAGTAATTTAACTTAAATAAATTATTTATATTTCTGTCAATTTTTATTCCTAAATATTTAATTGCTTCTTTTTGCCACATGAATTTTGTCAATCTCTTATATTGCGAATAGTCCATATCAACCACAGGTATCACCTCACTTTTATCAACATTAACTTTATAACTCGATACTAATCCATATTCTATTAATCTTATATTCAACTTATTCAACGATATTTCTGGTCTTGTTAAATATACTATAACATCGTCCGCAAACAAATTAATGTTATGCTCTTTATTACCTATCTCAAATCCCTTAATTCCTTTATCACTTCGAATTATATCTGCCAATGGCTCTATTGCTAATGCAAATAAAAAAGGTAACAATAGACAACCTTGTCTAGATGACCTTTCTAACAAAAATGCTTTTGATAGTTGTCTATTTGTAACCACTTTTGCTTTTGTTTTTATCCAATTTACAAAAGCATTTGGAATCCCAAATATATTAGGTACTTTAAACAAAAAAAAAATCCCACTCTAGTCTATCAAATACTTTCTCTGCATCTAACGCAACTGCTACTGCTGGTATCTTTATATTTTATGCTATATTTATCAAACTTAAGAAATTAATTTTATTATCTATCACTCTTCTATTTTTAATAAAACCAGTTTTATCTATATTTATTAATTTTGGTAAAATTTAGCTAATTGATTAGCTATAATTTTGATACAATTTTATAATCCATATTCAGTAGTGATATAGATCTATATGAAAAAAGATTGTAAATTACTGTTATTCATGCTGTTTGAAAGATTCTGGTAGATCCAGTACCTCTTCATTTGGTCTAATACCCCCATTAAAACAGATACTAATAATTCCTTAAATACTTTATAATGGACTTTAATGAGTGTATATGCACACAATGTAGATTAAGGTAAATCTGTACAAGATATATTTATGCAATTATCAAATGCCAAGGAAAAAATTATATTAGGAGGAGGTTTTAATTATACTTTGGACCCAAAACTAGATAGGTCAGATGATAAAATTATGAAAAATAAAGTAGCTAAAATAGCAGTACATTTAATGAAAGATATGGAGAACAATTCACCCAAGTGAAAGAGGTTATTCTTTTTAGTCTTTTCAGCATAAAAGATATTCACAAGTTCAATTTAGAGTGCAAACTGTTGAATATCAAGCACAACTTCTATCTTATAATTCACCTTTAATTTTGTTAATTTTATTGAAGGAAGAACAAAAGATAGGTTGTAGGTGGAGATTAAATATAACATTGCTGAAGACTTTATGAGACAACAGATAATGTTTTTTTTTCTTGAAACTAACAATGATTCAGTAACAAACGATTTATAATATGGGATTCTATGAAGGCATATCTGAGAGGTCAAATAATAAGTTATACTTCAAAAGTAAAGAAGGAATATGTGAAAGAGGTGGATCAGTTGGAAAAGTAATGTAATTAGAGAAGGAAATACAAGTGCAAAAATAAAAAGAATATTGTTAGAATCAAAAAAATTAATATTTAATACAATACAGACTTACAGAATGGAGAGAGATATACGGAAGTAATGACAAAAATATTATGAACTAGGTAAAAGAGCTCAAAGTATTAGCATGGCAATTAAAAGCAGAGCAAGTTTCTAGAACAATAATTGCTACTAAGTACTGGTCAAGTTACTTATAAAATGTAGGAAATAAATGATAATTTTAAGGAATTTTATGCCAAACTTTATCAATTAGAATCTTTGAAAGATGATAATAAAATAGAAGTGTATTTGCGACAAGTTAAATTGCCTATCTTAGATGATGATGAAAAATTATAATTATCTAATACTTTTTCTGAAATAGAAGTTTATGAGACCTTAATGTCACTACAGAATAATAAAGCACCAGGTGAAGATGGTTTTCATCAGAATTATATTTATTTTAACACAATTAACCCTACCCAATAATGTTATTGGCAGTATCTTCCACTTGTTCAAATCTCCAATTCAATTTATATAAATTATCTAATCTATTTTCTACCCATAACCCTACATGTTTTATTCCATTTGTCAGTCATTTAAATTGAGTATCTTGTTGACACTGAGTGTAATACTCTATAGTAAGGGGTATAATATCACTTTTATCCCAATTTACTGATACTTTCCTATATTCCTCCAGTCTTGAGTATTATTTATATAGTATTGGCAAGTAGATCAAAACATCATCAGCAAATAAATTAATTTTATATTTCTCTTGATTGACTAAATCCTTTAATATCAGAATCAGTTCGAATCAATTCTGCAGGTGGTTCTGTCACTAAAATAAATAGAGCAGGTGATAATGGACATCCTTGGCTGTGAGACGGAAATGTTCTGAAACCTGCCCATTTGTTATGACTTTAGCCTTAGGTTCATTATATAAGGCTATTACAATATTCTGATATGCTCCTGCCAAATTAAGAAATGTTTCTTGTATAAATTTTTCATCATCCACAATCAGCTCACATATATTCAGAAGGTTCCAGAATACTTAAAAAAAATTAAAAATGTAACTATAACATATCTTCCTGCAGGTTCAATCACATATTTTGTATTGTAACTGGAAGAGCCTTCTTTATCAAGATTGCCACTCTGCTTGTTTTTGAATAAATGAAAAACCTGTGACATATCCCACCCAGTCACTTTCTAAGTTCTGATGTTCTGTTTCAATTAAATGAGTCTCTTGTAAAAAAAAAACGACATCTATTTTCATATTTTAATGATGTCAGTATTCTTTTCCTCTTCACAGGTAGGATTGGCCCATTAACTTTAAAACTTAAAAAGCTCAATATATTACTCATTGATATTTAATTGATTCTAAATCCAGTGATATTTCCCCTTCACCTCTATCCTTACAATTCCTTGACAATTCAGATAGTTATGGTCTATGAAGCAGATATTGATGGTGAAATTTACCAGTCTCTTCAATGTGGAGCACAGCTTTTGACAATCTGATTAAAAATGTGTTTGAAGATCAAGCCTGAAACCAGGCAGGAAGCTTATTGTATACGAAGCGACAGTGATCCCTGCCTTGAGCACGCCTCTGAGTCCATGAGTTACCAACAAAAGGTACATCAAATCACCAGAGGAATCACTTGTGGAACACAGTCCCAACAAAACCCTCCAATAAATCTACTGGAAAGATAAACAAATCAACATGCATCCTCCGTCAACCGCTGATCTCATATATTGAGCAAAGGTCATCATCAAACTCCAATGAGCAGGTCGCATGGTTCATATTCTTGACACATTCCTGACAACTGTTCTGAGCTCTGTCCTGGAATCATTTAAGTTTCTTCTCAATGCTACCGTGAACATGTATAATGTCCTTGCTAACATGATCAAATCCTCAGCTCACGGCAGCTCAAAATGGAGGAGCAACATTTGGTACAACATTGAAAGCCCAAGTCCATTCAATGAGAGTATTCAGAAACCCAGCCTAAACAACATGAGTGGACCAGCTTCCCAAATTACTTACCTGCCAATGCCTTCAAACACTTTCTACCATACTCATGGCTAATCCAAAAAATCTCTCATTTGCCATATCAGAACGTGTACAACTCTAGAAGAAGCAAGTATTCTCCAATTATCTCGGAGTCTCCAGGGATTATTAATGTAACCCATGACCAAATGGTTAGATTGGTGGGAAATTAATAAACAAATGTGGAGTTACTGCCAATACTCAAACCACTCCTCCTCGGCCACATCTCACTTCCCCAAATTGCCAGCCCATTCTCTCTCACAACCTATTTTCTCCAGTAAAAAGGAAGTTGGTAGCAATACAGTGATCCAAAATTCAGAGCACACTCCTACTCATCTTAGAGATTCCCCAGCAGGCATTCATGATTTCACTCTCTCTATTAAATGAACTCAATGTTGGATACGCCCCAGTTCTTTGTCAGTATTGAATCCTTTTCAACTAACTTTTATGATGGACCCTTCATTCATCAATATTTCCATTCATTTCAGTTTAACACAACACCACTGTTTTTTTAAAAAAAACCTCAATGATGATAAAAATTCTCTTTGTCAAGCAATGAACTTTTGACTGCAAAACACGAAGAAAGCCACCAAATGCACTTTACTGCATTTCTACTTCTGTTTTCTCACCTTCCAAGTGGCAGACTTGAGGTTGACAGTTCGTCCACGGTTTGTCACTGTGCATTTCATTCGCATGAAGAAGTCACGCTCTGTGTTCATATCTCTGTGTTTCCTTCCAAAGCCTTGGACTACAAGTTATCAAAAAAAAATACACAGCCATCATGTATTTATTTTCAACATCATTTTCAAACTTCCTTTGAAAACTTTTCTCATTTACCTCTCTCAAAATTTGAAAAGAAATTAATGCAGGTTTTAAATAGAGGTCAATAAATTATCTCATTTAGATTGCACAAATTGTGGCTTATTCTTATTATAAACCTCATTTATGATTTAAGGTATTGACTAGTTTCCTGTCAAATGGCCTGATGTCACTGTGATTCTCCAAGATTGAAGCAGATAAGTACCTCAGTCCTCAAGATTATAATAATTTCTGCACTCAACTGAGGAGAGTGATTTGAATAGTTTTCATAATGACTCAGAGGCCCCAACATTGGTATAGTTAAAAGAGGATGAGGCTGGAACTTCAAAATAAAACGTAGGAGGCTACTTGCTCTGAATCATAGTATCATCAGACCAGAGAACTTAGCCATTTGGTCCATCAAGAAGAAATAAGCTGACTTTCTGCAAGAGTTGTAACATCAAAGTATTGCTGTTTCAAGACTGCTCTCCTATCAGAGCAAAGTGGAATGGAATTCACTGAAGAAAAAAAAGCAGAATGCTATAAGCACTCCACAGGTCCGGTAGCATCTGTGGTAAAAGTAACAGGGTTAGTGTTTCAGATTGGAGAGCTTTGGTGCAAACAGAGAAAGTTAAGGCCATCTCACTTGTAGCATGAACAATGAGCCCCATAGTCAGGAATTTGCTGTAGTAATGTTATCAATGTAAATCTGGTCACATTTTTTGTAATGTTACAATCGTGTCAAATTAAGAAAATAAACATTGCTTTTCTTTAACCCCATCTACTTTGCAAATGGACAGATGTATGCCATGCATACACCATAGTCTCCAATTAAGGGCAGGCAACAGAGTGAAGTGCAAAATATAAGGAAGAGAAAGTGCTGATGGGAAGAGAAACACAAAAGCATAAGCATTCAGGTTCACAATTTGGCAAAATTATCTATGTTGCAATTTAAAGCTCACACAAATGCACAGTTGATCTCTTTTTTTTTAAAGTTTGCAGCATGAATGGCTCATCAATGGAAGCCTGACTCAAAATCTAGAGAATCCTGGAAGACTTTCATATATTGGTTTCCTATCTAAAGGAACATAGGTAGTTATCACTGATGAATCTGTCACTAGAATGAGCACAGTAGCAATTGAAGAATATCGTGAAGTATCTGGGTATAAGATTAATTGAGACAAAAGTGAAATTTTGCCTTCAGTCAAAGGTGACTATACTCAAGGTAGGAAAGCCACTAAATTTAGGTGGCCAGATGGTGGAATTAAATATTTAGGTATTCAGGTTGATAATGATCTGAATAATTTATATAAACTAAATTATTTACTATTACTTAACAAAATTATTGAGGATTTAACTTTAGAAGGTAGAGTAAATTGTATTAAGATAAATTTTTTCCCTAGAATTCAATTTCTTTTTCAGATGATCCCCATCTCAATTCCTCAAAAAATTTTCAAGGACTTGAATACGAGTGTTATAAATCTTTTATGGATAGGGAAAATGTTGAAGGTTTCTTTGAAAAAAGTGACATGGAAGTTTGAATTGGGAGGTTAACAACTTCCCCACTTTAAGAACTATTATAAGGCAGTCCAAATGACATGTATTGTTTCGTCTAAATAAAATTCCTGCTTGAGTTAATATGGAACTTAGTAAAATAGGAGAATATACAGGATTTTATTCATAAGTGGAATTCAAAATTGTTGGTGGGAAGTAGAGATACACCTATTTTGAAACATCTGATTAAATTATAGAATGAAATTGATTATGAAATAGGTTCTGGAAAAATGCCTTCATTTCAAAATAGACTTACTTTATTTTCTATGGATAATCAATTTTTGAGGACTTAGATGTGGATGGCTATTGAGAGGATAGAAGATTATTTTGAAGCCGGAAGATTTATTAAATTTATTTTTCATTCGTTCAGATGTTATGTGCTAAATAATACTTTATTTTACTATTATCAAGTTAAATCTTTTTTGACTGATAAAATAGTTCCAAGTTTGACATTACCTAGCCAGAGAGAATTGGAATTATTGATTCCCAAGAGTAATGTAAGTACATTTATCTCTGTAATGTATAATTTACTTAAAAGAAAGCCCTCAAAATAGGGGTGCATAATTCAAGATTAGACAAATAGGTGAGAAAGATTGTAGAGGTTAGTTCAATAAAATTTCTTGCATTAATTATATTTGACTCCTCATAAATTTTTAAAAAACTGAATCCTACATTATCAGATTTGTGCTTTAGATGTGGACAAGAGATTATGCATTCTACTCGGAAGTGTCCTAAAGTTAAACATTTTTGGTTGGAAGTTGGAAATTTTTTGGTACGAGTAACGGGGGTTAAGTTCCCACAGGATCCAATGCTATTTTTGTTGGGTAATATTAGCATAATAAAACCTAAATTTAAATTAACTATGTATTAGATTGAATTTGTACGAATTGCTTTAGCAGTTTCTTTGAAATGTATTGCAATAACTTGGAAATAGGACACAAATTTAGGGATGGGCAAATGGCATGCAGAACTTTGTAGCTGCATTCCACTTGAGAAGATTACTATAGTCTACAAAGCATTATGGAAAATATGGCACCCATATTTGCAGGATCTGGGTATGAATTTTTAATAGACTCTCTGAAGACCTCATTTCTTAGTAACCTCCAGTATTAAAAACTTTTATGATATAATATAGTTTATTTCCTTGACATTCTCCAGTCCTTCTTTATCTTTTTTTTTCTTTTTTCTCTTCTTTTTGGGGTGGGTTTGGAGAGGGAGGGGGGGGGATTTTGTATACCACATGTATAATTTTTGGAAGTTCTTTATTGAATGAAATGTATTTACTGTTGAGGTTTAAACATTGGTAAATAAAATATTTTTTAAAAATTGAAATAGACCTGTGATTGCTAAAACTGCAGTACTACCTTCTCTAGTGTAGTTCCCTGCACTAGGAATGTTTCCAAGCCTACTTGAGACTTCACAGAACTTTGTGACGGCCTTCGTTCAGCACATCAATGAAATACATGTGCCGAGATCATGGTGCAAAGTAGCATGAGACCAACACTCCAACGAGAATCAATAAAAATTATTTGCAGTGATGTGCATCACTGTCTGTGCCATGGTCAGCTGCAATGCTATTACAGCAGCCTGGGTTTGAATCTGGCACTGTCTGCAAGGAGTCTGTACATTCCCTCAAAGACTGCATGGATTTCCTCTAGGTGATCCAGTTTCCTCCCATCCTTCATGGGCTCATGGGCTGGAAGAGCCTTTTACCGTGTTGTATGCCTAAATTAAATTTAATTTAATATTGGATAGGTTTCTGGAAATTCACCTCCAAATGTTGCTGAATTAAATTGGAGGATAGAAAATAAATCATTAAAATTGCAAGGCACCTGGACGACGCAAGTTCCTAATCTGGTGATTTAAAATAAATATGGTGCTATCCTGAAAGGGAAAGGTGAATGCCAAGAGTTAGTCAGAGCAGGAGTCCCCAAACATTTTAGACTGACGACCCCTTCGGGGACTATGTGTGGTCCCTCGTCAACCCCCAGACATGGTTGGTGGGGGGAAGCTGGCCAGGGGAAGGATGCTGGGTAGGGTGGCCAGACATCTGGTTTCAGGCCAGACAGTCTGGCTTTTGAGGCCATACACCTCCAAATGGAGAATAAATTAAGGGGCAGAAAGGGCATTTAACTGTTAAATGCAGCATTGCAGGGTCTTCAGGCCATGTGCAGCCAGCTGTCCGCATGCACAATGATGGGAAAATGTGGTGTCAACACTCGAAGTGCCAGCTGGTGCATGCACAATGAAGGGAAGTGAAATGGTGGCACACAAAAGTTCATGGCAGGTAAGCCTTCCCCCCCTTCTCCCCGCCACTGTGCAGGACGGGATTTGGGGGTCGTGAGGAGGTACTATTTTAAATCGACCACACACCCCACCCCCTCACATTATTGACAGCCACTGGCATTTATTGATCCCCTGGATGGTCGCATATAACCCTGGAGACCCCTATCTTAGACTATGGTTCTTGGAGATCTGTACAAGAGTACCAGCAACACGAGATGTAACTGTACACTAAACTCTATAATCCATTCTTTGAGAGGATGATCTTATACTCACTTAAGTGGAAGAAATGAGCAAGTTACAAAGCCAATATATTTACCATTTTTTACAGCCAGATTTTCTCTTATTTCCTCATGATCACATGGATGGGTGAAATCAAAAATGCTGTGTCCGGTCAATTCCACCTATTGAAACAAATCTCAAGTTATGCAGAACAAACTTTAATTTATGAGACACCAGTAAATGAATAAATTACATTGCAAAACAAATCCTTCACTCAAAATGGGTGTATGGTCATATTGAAGAATTATTTATTCTCCTTTCTTCTACATTGTAAAAGTCATTCGCAGACAGTAGTGCATAGAATTAACCTCACGCTCATTCACTTCGGAGAATGCATCCACCTTACCAGTACATAATTGCCTTCATTATTTGTCTTTCTGACCTTTGGGGTGAGAAATTGTTGCACGAGTGCTCAATTATGTTGTGCCCAACATTTGACTGGGAACTGAAAATGGTACTCAGATTTCTCGGAAGACATTTGTATCCTTGCAACTGTATATGTTCAACATTGACCCACTCCTGTGGTCACAGTAACCTCTGGGTGTACTTTTGTTTCACTTTGTCAGATCAGCATGGAAGTGGGTTTCTATCATACTTCTAACAGAACATGAAGCAGCATAAACTCAGATAATATTCTCATTTACAATTTCAAAGAAAGGCACATTTGTCCATAGTCTTTTTAATGCATCTGCACTGACCCTAACAAGACCAATCCATGGTAATGATCAACTGATAATATCAATATTTCAGCTTTCAGAATTCCATGTGTCATATTGTCATAACATTAAGATTTGGATTAGAGTCTAATCCTTTTGCTTGTTAGAGAGATGAAATACATGTTTTACTCATGACTGCTCATGAAGGGTCAACCTTTCTCCAGAAGAGGGTATAAATGTAAAAACAACACAATTGAACTGTAATCCGAACCTAGGAACCAACAAATGTTAGTAACTTTGCACAGTTCAGTCAATTGCACAATGGTTCAGTCAATGCAACCATTTTTTTTTTAAATATTTCTTTAGTCCTAATATTCTCCAAGCATCAGAAATAACTGCTTATCATTTGGGTGAATCTTGTGATGTGTCCTGGTGGAATTGTGGCTGAAAGTGAATGAATTCTATCTTTTATTCATTTGTGAATTCAGAACAGTTGTGGAGACCCTGAAAACTGCAAAGGTCGCATTACAATAAAATTATTATTTTTCTACATTTTCATCTTGAATAGAAATTGATGCCTTTTACTGATTATTTCCATTTATCACAACAATAAATAACATATCAGTGTTACAGCAAACTAATGTACACACACACACACACACACACACACACACACATGGTTGTACTTCATCCAACTCCATTCAAGGGGATATAAACATTCACCACAAAGTGTAAACCTTCTATTGTTTTTTTCTCGACTAGCTTTTCACTCACCTGTGTTAAACCCATGTACTTGCTTATATTTTCTGATAGGAAAATTATGTCTCCATCCTGTGTGACCATCATGATAAATCCCTCCAAGGCTTTGAGGTACAAAGAATCCATCTGCTTTTCAGTTTCAGTCTCACTCTCTGGTGTTCCTGTAATGAACAATTCTGTAAAATATTGAAGCATCCTTTCTGCGTCTTGTGCTTACCAGGACACGGAATTACAACGTTGGAAAGAAAAGCATTTGCTCACCATTTGTAGTTACCCCTAAAGACAACAGAATTGGCAGCAAACTACAAATTAGGTTTTTGAATCAAGAGTTATGGAGAACTGATGAATTAATAGACCCGAGTCTATGGCCAGATCAGCCATGATATTACTGAACGGCAGAATAGGCTCAATGGGTCAGATGACCTTCTCCAGTTCCTATTTCTAAAGTTAATTACAAATGTGATAAATGGACCGATTAATCTTATTATTGAAAACAGTTTGAAAAATATTTATCCATCACACAATCATAGGAAACCAACTTTGCATGACACCAAGTTGCTTAAAGCTTCTCTCAACTGGTTATAAAATAATAGGCGAGCCCACTATACTATGGGCTGATGTAGAGTCCAGTCCTGCTACCCTTTATTTACTATGTACGCTGTTTGATTTGCTGATTTTCTCCTGCACATTTCTGTATTGCAATCTACAGGCTGCACTGCTATCCGTATCATGGACTTTGGATCTGCATGGAATCTCCTGCAGACACTGAGAGACGAGGACACAATAGACCAGGTGGAGTGGTTCCCTGAGCAGACCATCCAGGACAGCTGGTGGAACGCCAGTGCTCATGAACAAGCAGCAGGACTTGGTCTGGCTGGTGGTGAGAGGAGTCCACCCAGTCAGATCCTTCCTGTACATTAGGAACATCACCCACAATGCACATTGTCCCCAAGGTGACTGCAGTGGAGTGGAGACAGTTGCCCATCTCTTTGCTGAATGCAGATTCACTTCGAGTGTGCGGAGAAGGATGCAAGGGTCCTTGTCATAGTTCATCCCCAGCATCTGCATGACAGAGGACTCTCTGATTTATGGCGGTTCCCAAGAAGGCATACAGAATCGGATGCCCAGAACTGGTGGAGAACCATCAACCTGTGAAAGACACACTTTGTTTGGTCTTCCCAAAATTGCTGGTCTTACTGCACATGGGAATGCTACCGACTGGCACATTCTAGGCTGCATAATTAAATTGTGGCATAGAGCATGGTAACAGGCCCTTCCAGCCCACCAATTAACTTTCAAAACCCATACATTTTTGGAGGCCGCGAGGAAACTGGAGCACTCATCAGAAACCCATGCAGACACAGGGAAAATATACAAACTCCTCACAGACAGCACTGGATCTGAATCGGGGTCACTGACATCGTAATTGTGCTAACCATGCCACGCAAGAAAAACATCTTAGTCAATGATTGACGGCGAAGATTGCCTTAATTAAAGATTAAGTGAGGAGACAACTGCTGAAAGGAGTAATCTCAACTGCTAAACAGTTCATTAATCTTTCAACCATGAAGATATGATTCAGGGTCAGCACCAAGGTGTGGGGGGCATCTGCAGGAAATGTCCCCCCAAGCAAGATGCTGTCCTTCCCCCTTCCCCCCCCCCCCCCCAATATGATTGCCACCTTTGCTCAGGCTCACCATTGAACTGCCATACACACCAGGGAAACTTATTGTATTAGCTGATGCGTTTTCCAGGGCAATGACGCAGAACGAAGCACACAAATGAGAATTCCACAGAGACAGATGTGAAACTCCATGTGAGCCTGATCACTGAATCTCTTCCCGTATCTGACATGAAATCCAAGAAGATCGCAGCTGAAACTGAACAGGACACAGTCCTAAGGAAGTTCATCAAGATTCTGAATGAAGGATGACCTGGAGGCGAATGTCAGCCAGCTGGCTGTTGTTAATAGGCTTCTACTCAGACAGAGCAGAATTGTCACTCCTCAATGACTGTGACAAACAATGTTGAAAAGGGTGCATGGGGGGCACCTGGAATTGAAAAATGCAAGAGGGCCAGAACTGCTGTTTATTGGCCAGGGATAAATGCTGACATTGACAGGATGGTTTCAAGCTGTGAGACCTGTTTGAAACATCACGCAAAGCAGCCAAAAGAACTCATGATCATAACTGACGTACCAGCAGAACCATGGCAGAAAGTTTTGACTGACCTGTTATACATGGGTGAAAAGAATTACTTGCTGGTTATTGATTACCTGCAGAGCCAACACAAGCACCTATGTTAAGAAGATCCACATGAGTTGTCAAAGCACCTGACAGACTGAATCTATAAAAGAAAAAGAACTGCACACTTAAAAGGTTTGTGCTGCTGATGTTCATGTTACATTTGTGTTGAACTTTAAATTGACAGAATTCTGTATTAATGTGTCATGTTTGATTAAACATCTCAAGGAAAGGGGATGTAGTGATAGAGTTCTACCACCAGGAGGAGTCAGATACCAAATGTGTAGCATCTGGGAAACGTTGCATCTTGTGTCGATTCTAGATATGGTCTGGCATGTGTATGTTCTGACCTCTGTGCTGTTTGTTTAGTTAAAAAAAAACCATTTCTTTATTGTAATAGAAGAAACATCACAACTCCAGGCTGAGAACAGCACTGGTGAAATTGTTTGGTAAGGTGTGCACTATTATAGGGTTGGGAGTGTTTTAGTTATTGACCCTAGTAGCATAGAGTTGTACTACCACTGAGTCAAGGGGTGGCAGGTATCGTATTGTTTTTTTTTTTCCTTGATTGTTGTATGTACCCATTTCATTGTGTGTGTGTATTTTATCCACTTTGCAATTTTCCTACGTTCATCTCTAAATTATACAAGTGTTTTATTGCCGCTACCACTTTCCCCTGCTGTGTTCAGAGTCCTTTCTTTTGAGACCCATCAAATTGATTTTCTCACTCACAACACCTCCTCAAAACACTCTATAAAATTTGTTCAACACGACCTACCGCACACAAAGCCACATTGACTATCCCTAATCGTTCCCTACTCTCCAAATGCTTAAATGTCCGATGTCTAAAACACACCCTTCAATAGCTTACCTACTACTGATGCCTGGTTCACTGGCCCAACGTGGTTGCAGGAGGGGCATTATTGGCAGCTAAATGTTCCAGGATTTCACTGCTTTAGGCATGATAGAACAAGGGAAATAAAAAGTGGAGGAGTCACATTGCTTGTTAAAGAAAACATTACAGCGGTGCTATGGCATGATTGATTGGAGTGCTCATCCAGTGAGGCTATTTGGGTAGAAGTGAGGAATGGGAAAGACACAAAAGCACTAATAGGGGTATATTGTAAACCACCTAATAGGCAGAGGGAATTAGAGGAGCAAATTTGTAAGGAGATAGCATATATGAGTAGTAAACTAATTTAAACTTTCCACATATTGACTAGGACACCCATATTTTAAAAGGGCTGGATGGGTTGCAGTCAAATGTGTTCACGAAAGTTTTTTTAAATCAATACAGAGAAGAACAGAATTGGATCTCCTATTACGGAAAGAGATAGGTCAGGTGACAGATGTTTGTGTTAGGAAATAATTTGAGTCTAATGATCATAACACTATTAGTTTTAGGTAAATTATGAAGGAGGATTGGGCTTGGCCTAAGATTGAGATTTTTGATTGGAATAAGGCTAATAATGCGAAAGGATTTAGAAGATGTGGATTTGAGATCATTTATTTTCTTGGAAGGATGTAGCAGATAGATGTAGGATATTCAAAGGGAAAATTTTGAGAGTACAGTGTCGGTATATAAAGGAAAGGTTAGAAAATATAGGGAGCTTTGGTTTTCAAGGGATATTGAGAATTTTGGTTTGGAGGAAGAGGAATGTGTACAACAGGTATAGACAGTGGGGAATAGATGAGGTGCTTGAGGTATATAAAGAGTGCAAAAAAACAAATAAATTAGAAAGGCTTTTGCAGGCAAGGTAAAAAAATAAATACAGGGTACATTAAAAGGAAAAAATAGTGAGGGATAAAATTGGGCTCCTTGAGGATCAAAGGGGTAGGCTATTTGAGGAGTCAGAAATGGGGAAATTTTAAATGAATTTTTTTCTTCAGTATTCAGTCAGGAAAGAACTATTGAGCCAGGTGAAGTAAAGAAATCTCATAGTGACGTAATGGATAATATACAGATTAATGAGGAAGTAGTCACCATTTTAAAGAGAATAAAGGTGGATAAATCTCTGAGTCCTGACAAGATATTCCCTTGGACCCTAAGGTAGGTTAGTGGGGGCTCTGGCAGAAGTATTTAAAATGTTATCAGTCACAGGGGAGGTGCTGGGGGGTGGAGGTGGGGAGGGGGTAGAATTGAAGGGCAGCTCAAGATGTTCTGCTGTTTTTTTAAAAAAAAGGCTCTAAAAGCAAACCTGGTAATTATAGGCCTGCAAGTCTGATGTCGCTGGTAGGTAAATTAATGAAGAGTGTTCTTAGAGATGGAATATACAATTATTTGGATAGACAGGGGTTGATTAGGAGTACTCAACATGGTTTTGTACGTGGTAGATCATGTTTGACAAATCTTATAGAGTTTTTCGAGGAAGTTACAAAGAAGGTTGACAAGGGGAAGCCTGTGGATGTTGTCTATATGGATTTAGAAAGGCCTTTGACAAGGTTCTGCATAAGAAGTTAGTTAAGAAGGTTCAATCATTAGGTATTAATGTTGAAGCAGTGAAGTGGATTCACCAGTGGTTGAATGGGAGATGCCAGAGAGTAGTGGTGGAAAATGGTTTGTCCAATTGGAGGCCAGTGACTAATGGAGTGTACTGGGTCCATTGTTGTTTGTCATATATGAATAGGGTGGTAAATTGTATTAGTAAGTATACAGATGATACTAAGATTGGTGGTGCTGTGGACAGTGAAGGTTTTCAAAGTTTGCAGTGGGATATAGGCCAATAGAAGAATGGGCTGAAAGTTGGCAGATGGAGTTTAATACTGATAAATGCGAGATGCTACATTTTGGTCGGACTCATCAGCAAAGGTCCTAGATGTTAAATGGTAGAACAATGGGATTTAGGAATACTGGTACATAATTCTGTAAAAGTGGAGTTACATGTAGGTAAGGCAGTGAAGAAATCATTTGGTATGTTAAGCTTCATAAATCAGAGCATTGAATGCAGGAGTTGGGATGTCATATTAAAGTTGTATACGGCATTGGTGAGGCCAAATTTGGAATATTGTGTGCAGCTTTGGTCACCAAATTATAGATAGGAGATTAACAAAATAGAGAGGGTGCAGAGAAGATTTACAAGAACGTTGCCTGGGTTTCAAGGGTTGAGTTACAGGGAAAGGTTGAGCAGTCTGGGACTTTATTCTCTGGAGTGTAAAAGATTGAGGGATGATTTGATAGAGGTATTTAAAATTATGAGGGGGACAGATAGCGTAAATATGGATAAGTTTTTTTCCCTTTGAGAGTGGGGGAGATTCAAACAAGAGGACACGAATTGAAATTGAAGGGGGAAAAGTTTAGGGGAAATGTGGGGAGTGGTGGGAGTGTGGAATGAACTTCTGGCTAAAGAGGTAGATGTGGATAAGGAAAAGTTGGATAGGTATATGGACAAGAGAGGTATGGAAGGTTATGGGCTGGGACTGGGTCGATGGAACTAGTGAAAGAAAGTGTTTGACATGGACTATAAGGGCTGAATTGGCCTGTTTCTGTTCTTAACTGGCTCATAATTTCCTGGGTTATTTTTCCAGCTTTTTTTTTAAACCAGCGGAACAATATGAGCTACACTCCATTCCTCCTGTGCCATACCTGTTGTTAAGGACATTTTAAATATATCTGTTTGAGCCCCTGCAATTTCTGCACTAAACTTTCTCAAGGTCCAAAGAATACTTTGTCAGGCCTTGGGGATATATCCACCTTTATTTGTTTTAAGACAGCAAGCACCCTCTCTTTAATAAGCTTCATGACATTTGCCTCACTTCCCCCACACTCTGTGCAAGTTTCCTGAATAAATACAGAAGCAAAAAAAAACATACAAGGTCTACCCCATCTCTCTAACTCCATACATAGCCAACCATTCTGATCTTCAAGAGATCCAATTTTGTTCCCTACTATCCTTTTGGTCTTATTATATACATAGAAGCTTTTAGGATTTGGATTTTCCTTCACCTTGTCTGTCAAAGCAACCTCGTGTCTTCATTTAACACTCCAGATTTTCCTGGAATGGCTGATGGAAGTACATCAGTTGTAGTTGACCTGGAATAACAAATCTCTCTCTGAAAACTGACATGAACCTTCCTGAACCATTTACCTTTCAAGCACCGAAGCCTGGTGAACTTTATAAATGTTAAATTCTATGCACAGTATAAGAATTGCCTGCAACCAGTGAACTTAGAGGAATGAGAAGTGAGTTTGGACTGTGAACCAAATAACTTTTCTGTACTCACACACACATTACATACATGTGCGCTTAGAATTAGAAGGGGGTTAAGTTAGGTAAAGTAAGTCAATAGAGATAAGTTAAAGTTTGATTCTATTTTCATGTTTAAAGATAATTAAAAGCAAATTTTGTTAAAGTAACCATTTGTCTTGGTGAATATCTATTGCTGCTGGGTTTTGGGGTCCTCTGGGCTCATAACACTTCTATCACAATGTTTCCTACAGGTATATGCCATCTCCATTGCTATTCCAATTCTCATTGAATATTGGGTGGTCCACAATACAACCCCATTAATGTGATCATATGTGATATGATACACTTTATTGTCATTATGCAGGTATACCAGCCAGTGAAACATGGTTAGCATTGACTGGAATATAAAATAGAATACAATAGATACATACAATTAAAAATTAAAAGGAACAATAAACATGTACAATAAGACTGCAATATTCTAAAATTAAATGTTTATAAAAAGATGACTGATTCTGAAATATAAGTGGAGCACCACGCAATGCTGTACATTGGTATTTAACATTATCAAGGCTTCACAAAAAAAGCTCTTTTTAAGTTTGGTAGTTCTTAACCGAAGGCTCCTAAAATGTCTGACTGATGATAAGAGAGTAAATAGTTCATGGCTAGGGTGTGTTGTGTCTTTAATGATATTCTTGGCCCTGTCCAAGCATTGTCCCCTATAGATAAATTCGATGGTAGGCAATTGCATTCCAACAATCCACTAGGCAGTTTTCACTACCCACTGGAGTGCCTTCTTATCTTGTGCAGAACAATAGGTTTCCCATTTCTCAGCTCTACCCTTATAGCCTCAGGAGACGAGCCCTCTAAACTGTCCTGTATGAACATAACTTGTATATTTTCCCTGACGATTAATGCTATTCCTTCCCCCTTCATTCCTGAAACAACGGAACCCTGAGACATAGAACTGGCAGTCCTGCTCCGCCTGCAACCATGAATCACTAATGACTGCAATGTCATAATTCCATATTCCAATCCACACCCTAAGCTTTTCTGCCTTTCCTAAAACACTCCTTGCATTGAAATAGATGCACCCAAGAACATTATTTCCACCTTTTCATATTGTCTTTTTCCTCCTCAACCCCACTATCTGCTCTAGCACTCGTGGCAGCTGGAGACATTTAATATCCATCTAAGATCCTAATAACTCCTGTTGGGAGATAGAAAGATGTTCTATACAAATTTGTGCAGTTAGTTTTTAAACTCATCAGTGAGAAACTATTGAAAGATAAAATTATTTACATTCACAATATGCTGATGCTTGTTTGATTCTATTTCATAAAGAAATTAAACAAATATTTATAATTTAAAGCTACTTATAAGAATTAGATGCTTATTGCTGAAACATTTTGCTTGAGAAAAATTGCCATTGGCCCATTTCCTTTGGAGTTATGAAACCGTGCACATAACAAGTCAATTAGGGACAATTAAAACAGTGGTTTTCAAACTTTTTCTTTCCACCCACATACAATCTCCTACTAATTACAGAGCACCTATGACATAGGGATTACTTAAAGTGGTATGTGAGTGGAAAGAAAAAGTTTGAAAACCACTCCTTTAAACTAACCAAAGCTGTAGCCATGAGGGAATTGTTACTGGCCAGGAATACAATCAGTATAATACTTTCAAATTCATTTCAAAACTGCATTTGTCATTTAACAATTAATCTCTTGAATTAGTTGATTAAAAATAATTTGCAGTTTTTTTTCAACATTTCATAATTATACTGAATCACTTCCTCAAACATATTTAAACCTTCAGCATACAAAACTCCTAATAGTTTAAATGTAGGCTTGATTTATAAAATGATTTTTAGTTCACTTGAAGCAGTTGAACATCTCATTACATGAAGTAAAAGAGGTAAAGTTCCATTGAGGTTGTTTGTTGGAGGAAGCAAGTGTATTTTGGACTTCAAAGTACTTTCATTCATATATGAATAACCTTCTTTTAAAAATAGAGCTATAACAAACAGACGAATTGTCTGCACAGGATGTGCATGGTACTTTGGTCTTGGAGCACTTTTCCATGGATGTTCCCCTCCTCCCCCAACCAGTTTCCTTTCAAACAACAAGCTCCAGGACACAGTCTTACATAACAATTATTTATTGTTAATACTTCCTTTTACTGTATACTTAATGATGCTGTTCAGAGCATATTGAAGTTTTGCGGTAAAATGTTTTTGAATCACAAGTGATCAAAGCAGTTACAGAATAATTATAGCATGAAAGAAGGCTATTGCATCCATCTCACCCTTACCCACTCACTGTAGAACAATTCAGCAAGCCCCAACTCCCATTCATATTCCCAGAATTCTGAAAACTCTTTCCTTTGAATAATTAATGTTATGGGCCCAGAGGACCCCAAAACCCAGCAGCAACAGAAATTCACCAAGACAAATAGTTACTTAAACAAGAGTTACTTTTTAATTTTCTTTAAACATCAAAACAGGAACAAACTTTAACTTTTTACTATTAACTTAACCTAATAATCCCCTTCTAATTCTAAGTGCACGTGTATGTAATGTGTGTGCAAGTTCAGAAAAGTTATTTGATTCACAGTCCAATCTCACTTCCCACTCCTGCAAGTTCATTGGTATCAAGCAATTCTTATACTGTTGACAAAATTTAGCATTTATGAAGTTCACCAGGCTTTGATGTTTGAGAGGTAAATGGTTACTGCTCAGGAAGGTTCTTGTCAGTTTTCAGAGAGAGAGATTTGTTCCAGATGATAACCTCTTTCCCCCAGGTTACCACAAAGTTTCTTTTTATTTCCCTTATTTCAAGTGAAACATTATACAGGCAGCCATCTCCTCTTGCATGGTCCACAAGGTCTTGCCAGCTTATCCTGTTCCAGGTCCAGCTGCTGCTGAACTGTAGAACTGAATTCTCTCTCTCTCTCTCTCTCTCTCTCTCTCTCTCTCACACACACAGAAAATCATATGACCCTCAGAAAAGCAATCTCTCTCTCTCTCTCTCTCTCACACACACAGAAAATCATATGACCCTCAGAAAAGCAAACTGCATTCAGACAGACTGCAGCACTGGATCCAACCTTTTGAGTCATTCATCTGTTGCTTTCCAAAACAATAATCCATTATTCCACAGCATGTCCAATTAACATCTACTTGTGAAGCCCTTCAGCAAAGCAGTTTCCATTGTCTTTACAAAGGCACTGGAGTCTGGACTGTGTGGCTTGAGCCAAGCTCTTGCATTTTAGGTGAGATCTGTTTTGAAATGTTTGTATTTGTTTGGAACCTACACTATTTAAAAAAAAACCCACAATTTATCTCCTTTAAAACATATCTATATATGATAGAAAATAACAATCTGTCACATTATTCAATTCCCTTTTCAATGTTACTATTGAATTTGACTACCCCTAGTAGTGCAATCTAGACCCTCACTACTTGCTGCATTGAAAAAAATCACTTCACATTAATTTTGGCTCTACGGCCAATCATCGTCTTAAAATGTCCTCTCATTCACGTCTGCTCCATTAACAGGAACAATTTCTCTGCCGCTTTTTATACATTACATAATTTGAACCCTATCCAGCATTTGCTTCAAACAGGGCAATCCCAGCTAAAGTGTTCCCTAAAAGTTGATACCCAGAACTAGGCAGATCTAGACTCATGATTTTTGGATTTGGTCGTGTTATAGTTACAATTTAGAGATTAGCTTTTGAAAAAATGTTACTTGAATTTAACTTTGAGTTGCCATGAAGGGATTCTATCTTGGTATCGCTGATCCAATACTTGGATTAATCATCCAATAATTTAGACATTGTGCTATCATGGTATATGGAGCCCCCATAAAAAACTAAAAAGTGAAGAAAATTTCATTCCATTCCAAATGGCATTTTAATAGTGGGGGGGGGGGGGGGGGAATCAGTTGACACTTGGCCCTTTCACAGTGAAAAAGCCAGACTGCAAAAGCAGAAATTCTCCACCCTCACGTTGAGGTTTACTTCTATGAATGCTCCATGGCTGGCTCGAAGGTGCCGACTGCAATCCCTCTTGGGGAAGGATCATTGGTGGAGCACAGCGCTCCGCCACCTTGCATGAATGTAATGCCACAGCAAGCAACTGGCTAGGGCCGGGTTGATGATGTCGCAATGACGCTGTCAGCCAGTGATCCATCTCACCCTCACTCCCACCCACTCACCCCCCTCCTTCCATGACCCCCCTCAGGGCAGAGGCGGCTGGTGCAAGGCATCAGGGCAGGGGCCATCAAGGCAGGGGGAGCTGGCAGGAGCAGGGTCTGTCAGGGGGTGGCTGGTGCTTTCTGTGACAGCCCCACTGGCCACTCTGGCACCTCACCGAACCGCTTCGGCTTTTGGGGCCGCTCATCAGCGTCTCAAAACATGGCAAAGTAATGGCCATCTTCCATAATACCCCCACACAACTGGAACTGTTCTGGGAAACATAGAGCAGTTCCAGCTGTGTGGGAGATTATGGGTAGGGAAGACTGCCATTGCTCTGCTGCTTACTTATGACAGGTGGCGCTATGAGACATGAATGCAATGCAAAAGCAGCCTTTTAGGGTTGCCCCATGAAAGGTGTTTATATTTTTCCCTCCCACGATTATAGCCGGCCTCCAGGCAGAGGCTTGGCGTGAAAGGGCCTAGTGATAGCACCTTTGCCTGCACAGACAATCGCGAAAGAGGTGTGACTAGTTCAGCTGAATATCTAGTTAATGGCAACCTCCCCCACTTTCAGCACGTTGATTGCAACGGGGTCTGCAAATGAAGAATACTTAGTGCCTGCCCAATGGGTAACATGATCAGTTCTCAGGCAAGCCAGAATGTTATCCAGGTCTTGCTTGTTTTTCCTCATGGGGGTTTCTTTATTGCACTATGACTGGGAATAGATTCTGCTCCCTTACTTTAAATTTATCGCTCACCTCCAATTTCATTAAAGAGAGTGAGAAAGAACCAATGAGGAAAATACACAGAGTACACAATGAGAAAATCAGTTAAAGTTATTAATTGCCATAAACATGGATTTATGCATAGATTATAAAATCAAGTGAATGCAATTAAATGTAAACTCCAAGAGAGCAAACAATACAGGATTACTGGAGGTCCATGTCTCATTCGCCATCACCATGCCAATACACACTACCCCCAATACACTCAAATTGGTGCTGGTTTAAGGAAACATTTCAGTTGCCCGATCATATTAGACTTGGTTTTGATCCAAATGACAAATCTGCATGGGAACACTCAATCTGCTCAATTCTTATCCACAATATCCCACGTTGGGCAAAAATTCCTCTGTAATTTTTTTCTTTCAGAGCAAAAAATGTGAACCAAATTGCAATATGTCTTCACAATCAGCAGGGCATCTTGTGTTGGTGTTGGTTGAGGGGATGCAGATGTTGCTGATTAAGCCACCATTGATCCTTCCTCTCTAGTTACTCCCAAAATGGATAGTAGAGTCATAATATTCCTGAAACCAGTGATGAAAATCACTACTGCTTGCTGTGACACAGTGACCGTGCGAATGATATGAGTGGGTCATGATTACCACACCATTGATTCCTTAAAGTGTGATGGGTCGGAGTATTTTATATATGCAATTATATTACTCTCTGTTCTGTACCTTATGCCACTTAAATTATTTTTAATGAAGTTTTGAGAATCAAAATGGTTAAATAAAAATGTTAATTTTTTGACATCAACCACATCTGAATTAGCATGACATATCTGCAATTTAGCACAGTGGTTCCTTTTTCAGGATAAATCAAACAACTTTTATTTTTAAACTGTTTACACCAAGTTAGAGTTTAACCTAGTTGAGTGAGTTCTCGGATTATCATCACTGAAGTGCTCTTCAAGGTCAAAAGAAGAACCATTTCCAATAAGAGTTTATGGGTTTTTATATATATATATATATATATATATATATATTTATTTTATATATATATATATATCTATATATATATAAATATATATATATATATCTAGAAATATATATATCTAGATATATATTATATATATATCTTTCTTTGGCTTGGCTTCGCGGACGAAGATTTATGGAGGGGGTAAAAAGTCCACGTCAGCTGCAGGCTCGTTTGTGGCTGACAAGTCCGATGCGGGACAGGCAGACACGATTGCAGCGGTTGCAAGGGAAAATTGGTTGGTTGGGGTTGGGTGTTGGGTTTTTCCTCCTTTGCTTTTTGTCAGTGAGGTGGGCTCTGCGGTCTTCTTCAAAGGAGGCTGCTGCCCGCCAAACTGTGAGGTGCCAAGATGCACGGTTTGAGGCGTTATCAGCCCACTGGCGGTGGTCAATGTGGCAGGCACCAAGAGATTTCTTTAGGCAGTCCTTGTACCTTTTCTTTGGTGCACCTCTGTCACGGTGGCCAGTGGAGAGCTCGCCATATAATACGATCTTGGGAAGGCGATGGTCCTCCATTCTGGAGACGTGACCCATCCAGCGCAGCTGGATCTTCAGCAGCGTGGACTCGATGCTGTCGACCTCTGCCATCTCGAGTACTTCGACGTTAGGGATGTAAGCGCTCCAATGGATGTTGAGGATGGAGCGGAGACAACGCTGGTGGAAGCGTTCTAGGAGCCGTAGGTGGTGCCGGTAGAGGACCCATGATTCGGAGCCGAACAGGAGTGTGGGTATGACAACGGCTCTGTATACGCTTATCTTTGTGAGGTTTTTCAGTTGGTTGTTTTTCCAGACTCTTTTGTGTAGTCTTCCAAAGGCACACACACACACATATATATATATATATATATATATATATATGTAAACACCCCAT
Organism: Narcine bancroftii; assembly: GCF_036971445.1. Lineage (NCBI taxonomy): Eukaryota > Metazoa > Chordata > Chondrichthyes > Torpediniformes > Narcinidae > Narcine > Narcine bancroftii. The sequence continues at coordinate 40,175,499 of NC_091472.1, read as the reverse complement.
TGGAGTTTAATCTTTTGTAGTCTATATAGATTTCAGTAAGGCCTTTCGATAAGGTTCCACATGGAAGGTTGGTGAGGAAGGTTCAGGCGCGAGGTATTATCTCGTCAGATGGGTTCAATGGTGGCTAGAAGATAGATGGCAGAGTGTCGTGGTGGATAATTGACTGTCTGGATGGAGGCTGGTGACGAGCTGTGGCCCTTGTTGTTTGTCATTTACATTAATGATTTGGATGATGGAGTGGTAAATTGGGTTAGTAAATAGGCGGACGAATCAAAAATACAGAGAGTTGTGGATAGTGAAGTTGGTTTTCAGGGACTGCAGAAGGATTTGGACTGCTTAGAAGAATGGGCTGAAAGGTGGCAGATGGAGTTTAATGTAGGTAAGTGTGAAGTATTTCATTTTGGGAAATATAATCATAACAGGACATATGAAGTAAAGGGGAGGGCGTTGATGAATGCAGAGGGACAGAGAGATCTTGGAATAACGGTTCATCGTTTTTTGAAAGTGGATTATCATGTAGACAGGGTGGTGAAGGCCGCTTTTAGTATGCTGGCCTTTATAAATCAAAGCATAGAATATAGCAGCTGGGAGGTGATGTTGAGATTTTTCAAGGCATTGGTGAGGACAAATTTGGAATGTTGTGTGCAGTTCTGGTCCCCAAATTATAGGAAGGATAAGGTAAGAGGGTGCAGAGAAGATTTTCTAAAATATTGCCTGGATTGCAGTATCAAGAATACAAAGAAAGACGGAGTAGACTGGGTCTTTATTCACTGGAGCATAGAAGGTTGAGGGGGGATTTTAGAGGTATTTAAAATTACGAGGGGAATAGACAGAGTAGATGTGAATAGGCTCTTCCCTTTGAGGGTAGGTGAGATTGGAACGAGGGGTTACAAGTTAAGGATTAGGGGGCAAAAGTTTAGGAGTAACATGAGAGGAAGCTTCTTTTTCCACTCATAGAGTGGTGGCTAAGTGGAATGACCTTCCGGAAGAGGTGATTGCAGCAGGGTCAATTTTGTCATTTAAGAGAAGGTTGGATGAGTGCATGGATGTGAGGGGATTGGAGGGTTATGGAGAGGGAGCAGGTAGGTGGGACTAGAGGAGATCACTTAAATCGGTCCGGACTAGAGACCTATTTCCGTATTGAAATTGTTATATGGTTATATGGCTATATAGCCATAGGAACACATGTCATAGTTTAAGGACAGGTACAGAGTAGAATTGAAAGGGTTTTCATTTAGCAGCTATTCCCACAGAACAGTGTAATTATTTAGTCATTAGATTGTCTGACCTAAAAATAATTTATCGCAAGGGCAGATTTGAAAGTGCATTGGAATATGCAGAACCAAATTCAGCAGTTTGGGGACCACTTTGTTTTGTTACAATTCTAAAGTGTCTGGTTAGTCAAAGCATTTAATTAGACTGACAACATTTTTTCCATTGCACCAGCCCTCAGGGCATGCATGAATTCTGGCAGTCATAGCAGGTTTTACCTGTTCTCGCTGATGACAACACCAAGATACCAAAGTAAATGTTGACAAAAATAGAATGAAAAATAAAATTACATTTAAAAATTCTATTCATTTTCCCTTCCCCCCCACCCCACCACCCCCACTGCTTTTGGGATGAACAGAAGCATGCCCTGCTCGTTGTTGATGGTTTTGTACATTGAAGTATTTGACAAACACTGTGAATGATTTAATGCTGTTGTTGAGATTTTGAAGCTTTATAAAATGGTTTCACATGATAACAGTTCTATCCTTTGGATCATTTCTGATTTAACTCTATTTGAATTGCAATTGTCCTCTTTTACCTTCACATCAAAGAAGAAAAAGATATAATCAAAATGAAAAGGAAACACTATTTTTGGTCCAGATAGAATAAGGATAACATTTAAGAGAGAAGGGAAATCAAAACAGAAATAAACATTTTATGTAAAAACTCTATAGTGTATGCATGTTAAATCAATCCTTCATTTTCCCGTTGCACTAGGTATCTTTTGTGTTGGACATAGATATATTATAAAACCATTGTTCAAGTTGATTTCCTGTAATACTGATCTCAATCTAGCCCCTAATTCAGGAGCCACAGTTCCTTCCATTGAATTTCTTCCCTCCCAACATTCTACATTGGATCAAATCAACAAGCTTTATAACAACTAGAACATCTTCTATTTTCCAAAACATTCACTCTGCAGTGTATCAGAACTTATTGCCATGAACACGTCATGAAATTCATTGTTTTGTAGCTGCGTCACCATACAAGCATTTATAGAAACCACCTTACAAAATAAATGAAAGGAGTGCAAGAAGAAGTCAAAGGCAGTATCTGTGGTTCATTGTTCATTCAGGAATCTGATGGCGGGGGGGGGAAGAAGCTGTTTTTTTACGGCTGAGTGCTCATCTTCAGGCTCTGTACCTTCCCCTCCCCTACCCCCCCAATGGTAGCAGAGTGAAGAGGGCATGGCCTGGGTGGTGGGTTGTCCTTGAGGATAGACGTTGTTTTCCGAAGACACCGCCTCTAGTAGATATCCTCGATGGAGTGAAGTCTGGTGGCTGTGATGTTGGAGGCTGAATTAACAACCCTGTGGAGTTTTTTTTTCTTGTCCTGAGCATTGGCACCTCCATACCAGACAGTGATGCAACCAACAGAATGCTCTCCACTGTACACCGAAGTTTTTGAGAGTCTTTGATGGCATAACAAAGTATACCAAACTCCTACCAAGAGTATAGCCACTAGTGAGCCTTCTTCATGAGCACCAACCCCAAATAAAATAGGGAAACAGAAAGACTGCAGATGGTAGAATCCTGAGCAGACAATAGATTGCTGGAGGAACCCAGCATCCGTGGGTAGAAATGGTCAGTCAGAGTTTCAAGTCAGGACTCTTTATCAAGACTAAGATACATAGGTGAAACTTTCTATATAAAAAGGCAAAGGAAATTGGGCAGAGAGGGAAGAGGTGATAGGACATAGGACAGAAGATGCAAGAGATGTTGAGGTAGAGGGAGAAACTATTGCAAGGGGAGGGGGAATGGGCAGAAGTGTAAGAGATGACAGAAATTCTTGTCCCCTTTCTATCTGTAATTTTACCTTTTTAGCTTGATGAAGGGTTCCCACTCTAAATGCTGATGGACTATTTTTATCCATGAATGCTGTCTGACCTGTTGAGTTCTTCCAGTGAATCTTTCACTGCCTATGAAAATAGGTGCCATGTTCCACAAATTGATACATTTTCAAAATGACAGGATAATCCAATCACGTTAATATTAGGTGTGAATAGAAAAGGATCAGCCAATCGCAGTCTGAAGTATAGAGATACAAACTGCAAATTCAAATATCCAAAGACAATTCTTGGACGGGCAGTAATGGGAGGCAACCCTTCTACCACCAAATAAGGATTTTGTGGCCCATATGCACGCTTAAAGGAAGACTACTTGTCTTCAGAAGTAATCAGAAGAGAGCAATGAAAAAGAAAGCACATTTCTTGAGCAACAGGAGGACATTCTTTCAGAAGTTCACAATTAAATTTCATAATTGTGGAGGTTGGCCTCCTCAGTATTGCCCAAATAGAACAATCAGGAATAGAACTTTGGCAAGCATCGGTCTCCGCATAAATTCCAGAAACATTAACTATTATTTTCCAACACATTTTAAAATTTCTGCCAAGTTCAAATGAATGCACAAAAGCCTTGCAACTGGAATTTCTCAGTTTTTTTTCCAATCAATCTATTATTAATGAATTAAAACTAATTAGATGGAATATTGGGGTTAAATAATTACCACTCTCAGTTTTTATTTCCTCCGCAGTAATTGTTCCCTCATAGATAATATTTCATCAGATGCAAGGATCGACAATGAGATAGACAACAGACTCGCCAAGGCAAATAGCGCCTTTGGAAGACTACACAAAAGAGTCTGGAAAAACAACCAACTGAAAAACCTCACAAAGATAAGCGTATACAGAGCCGTTGTCATACCCACACTCCTGTTCGGCTCCGAATCATGGGTCCTCTACCGGCACCACCTATGGCTCCTAGAACGCTTCCACCAGCGTTGTCTCCGCTCCATCCTCAACATCCATTGGAGCGCTCACACCCCTAACGTCGAGGTACTCGAGATGGCAGAGGTCGACAGCATCGAGTCCACGCTGCTGAAGATCCAGCTGCGCTGGATGGGTCACGTCTCCAGAATGGAGGACCATCGCCTTCCCAAGATCGTATTATATGGCGAGCTCTCCACTGGCCACCGTGACAGAGGTGCACCAAAGAAAAGGTACAAGGACTGCCTAAAGAAATCTCTTGGTGCCTGCCACATTGACCACCGCCAGTGGGCTGATAACGCCTCAAACCGTGCATCTTGGCGCCTCACAGTTTGGCGGGCAGCAGCCTCCTTTGAAGAAGACCGCAGAGCCCACCTCTCTGACAAAAGGCAAAGGAGGAAAAACCCAACACCCAACCCCAACCAACCAATTTTCCCTTGCAACCGCTGCAATCGTGTCTGCCTGTCCCGCATCGGACTGGTCAGCCACAAACGAGCCTGCAGCTGACGTGGACTTTTTACCCCCTCCATAAATCTTCGTCCGCGAAGCCAAGCCAAAGAAAGAAAGATAATATTTATTCAAACAATTGGTATTGATTCAAGAAAATTAATGGCAGAACCTTTTCCAGAGGGTACACCATTTTAAATGGAAAGTTCCATTCTATTAACTGCTGTATATTTGTAACCAATTTAATGGGATAAAAATGGACAGTTTTGTCCAAGTAAGATTTTATTCAGCTCCTAGATATTTAGGTGAACTAAGAAGTGCTGGTTTATGAAAACCTGTCTGTCCCAGTCAGGGTCTTCAAAAAGTTTGAAGTGGCAATTCACTGTGTGACCATTACATGCTTGGGGCTCCTGCCTACCATGAATCTTCCAATTGGTTAATTTCCTCGGAGGAGATTGGAAGCACCCTTTTTTATTTAGATCCCAGTTAACCCACCATCCAAATGAAGCAGAAAATCTCTCAGACTCCTTCCAATATACATTAGAAAAACTAAATAGGGTGATCTCTTTGTGGATCACCAGCATCCAGTAGCAGTCCTACTCTCCATCCCACTTTCAGTCAAAGGTTCCACTATGCAGCTAAAGGAGAAAACCTCCATATGCTGGGGTCCAGTGGTCTACACGAAAATGCTGGAGCAACTCAGAAAGTCACGTGCTCAGCCCAAAATGCCAACTGCCTTTTACTTTCTAAGAATACTGGGTGACCTGGTGAGTTTCTCTAGCATTTTTGTCTATCTGCAATTTGCTGTAGGACAGTTTCCCTATCTCTTCTAATACATGTTCTCAATTTGTGTTTCATCCCTCTATTGGCATGAATCCTCGCCTTACCAAAATTGAGATGCTCTCTTTGTCCCAAAATTCTTCTCTGCATTTGGTTCAGGTTAGGGTTTCTTTTTTTTCAGTTCTGACAAATCCCCTCTGTTTTTCATGGTCTACTGAAAATTTCAGAAATGTTCAGGTTTTAGTTAACCCATTCTTTTAAGTTAGCCTTGAACTCTATCCTGTTACTCCATGTTATAGCACCTGAGTCAATTTAATGGCAAATTATAATTATAATTTTTTCCCCTGCAACCGCTGCAATCGTGTCTGCCTGTCCCGCATCGGACTTGTCAGCCACAAACGAGCCTGCAGCTGACATGGACTTTTTACCCCCTCCATAAATCTTCGTCCGCGAAGCCAAGCCAAAGAAAGATAATTGTGGGTAATTTTCAAGCACCCCCGTCGGGCTGGTTAACCGAAAACATTCTTTTTCTCACAATTCTTTTCCAAGAACAATACAGGACAAGATCATAGGCAAAATCTTAAGTTGTTAAACAATTTAAGCAGTTGCTTCTTCAATTTGTGTCAGACCAAAAACAATTAATATCGCATTTTGCAAATTCAAAAAGACAAATTACTTTTTTTTTGGATTTCATTGATGAACAACCACTAAATATCCCTACTGGATTGAATCAATCAACAGAACAGGATTTCCCAAGACTACCAAAACAGTTTCCCATTTTGTTTTCACAGGACAACATAAAAAAGCTTGATATATTGTGCCGGCGTGAGTAAACATTTCGCAGACAACTTAACAAGGGAGCCCCAATCGGCCTGAAATAAAAAACAGATAATGGTGGAAACAGTCGGATCCTGTGGTTTTAACAGGTTGCAGAGAATTCAGTAGATTGTAAAACAATCATGCTTTAAATTGGAGGAAAGGAGGATGCAGTGTAGTGCACTAAGGGAACATTTTAATGATGGGTGGAGAACAAGAGATATTAATGTAAATTATGACAATGCAACGTGAGAAATGTTTTTAATGCAAATTAAATGCAAAAGTGGGTGAATAGGAGGGGGGAGAAATAATCCATGGCATCTAAAATAATGCAGTAACTGGAAGTCTGAAAAGAAAATATTCGAAATAGCGTCAAAGGGTGACTGCTACAGGTAGTTTTTAAATTTCCTTGAACCTTTAAGTCCTATTTAAAACATTCACTCTTATTCTTCAAATTTTAAAAATTAGTGTTTGAAATCTTCCAGAAATTATATTATCATGATATCTTTGTGCCACTGAAGGAGTAGTGTATCTTTTGCAATACTAATTACTTATCTATGTTAGGATTTTTTTTAAATTGCATGACAGTAAAACTTTTTTAAAAAGCAAGCATACAAACCTATGTTTCTCCATTTGTAAAACCAAGGTCTTAAATGGTATAAATAAAATGCTGATATGTTTTTGTGGTGTCACAACAACAACCTTAAACACATTAGCAAAAGCAAGGACCTCAGGAGGAAATCAGGAGGATACAACCCAGTCCTCATCGAGGGGTCAACGGTGGAAGTGATCAAGCACTTTAAATCCTAGGTGTCAGCATCTTTGAGTATTTGCCCTGGGGCCTTAATGTCGATACAATCATGAAGAAGGCTCACCGGTGACTATACTTCATGGAGGAGTTTGAGATTTGGTTTGTTACCAAAGATACAAACAGGTGTACTGTAGAGGGCATTCTGTCTGATTGCATCACTGTCTGGTATGGAGGTGCCAATCCAGAAGACAGGAAAAAAAACCTCCAGAGTGTTGTTAACTCAGCCAGCAACATCACAGGCACCAGTCTTTACTCTATCGAGGACATCTATAAGAGGCATGTCTTAAGAAAGAAGCCTCTATCCTCAAGGGCTCCCACCACCCAAGTCATGCCCTCTTCACAGTGCTATCATCAGGAATCTGAAGAACAACACACAGTGGCACAAGGACAGCTTCTTCTCTGCCATCAGATTTCTGAATGGACAATGAACCACAGACATTATCTCATTTTCTCCTGTTTTCTTGCTCTATTTATTTAGTTTTGAAATGTGATTTGGAGCAATTTTTGCACTGTAATTCTGCCGCAAAATGACAAATTTCATGGCATGCTCATGATAATAAAATCGGATTCTGAATCCTGCAGATGATGAAATCCAAAATTACAGCCAAAATTGCTAGAAAAACTCAACAAGTCAGGCAGAATCTGAAGAAAAATACATCAATGTTTTGGGTCCACCACCCTTTTTCAGAATGCAGTGTTCTTTGGCTTTTACTCTTTTGCTTGTTGAACTCCCCATCTCTAAGGACCATCCTGTTTGAGACATACTAGATGTAAACTGAGTCCCTGCTGCTTGTTAATGTAAAGCATTACTCCGGCCCATTGATCTGTTACAAGGCAGTAATTTTAAAACCAAAGATATGATGCCATTCTACAATCTTACATATTAACTTGGAAAAAAATGCACCAATCTGCACTGCTCCTGCTCCACCTCCCCCACCCCGATCCACACCCATCCCACCGCATGCACAATGTAGAGCAGGATGTGTGAGTGGTGCTCTGGACTGAACCAGATGGAATTGTGGTTGGTCCTGGTGCTTTTAGGCCCAGAAGAAAAGGAAAAGTTATTCAAAAGAGACATGATGAAGATAAGAAAGGCAAGTTCTGGTATCAATCAGATGCTAATGTTGGCAGGTTTAATACTGCTGAATTGGTAAACTTTACCAAAGCAACTGTTCCTGCATTGAGGTTATCCCCAGAAATCCAAAATAGAGGAGATAAATAATCACCATCAGAGATTACTGGTCAATACAAATCCATAGAAATTGACAAATGATATCAAGTTTGTCTCCATTAACGTTCACCTACCCTTTCTGAACTATATTACATGATGGATGAATACACTGGCCCAAGACATTAGAAAATAGCAATAGATCATAGTCATTGAGCAAGCTAAAGTACCTTGAAAAAAAAAGTAGAGATGGCAAAGAAATAAACTAATTCTTCATCATCAACAAAAGACTTAAAAATATAAAGTGATTCTCTAGAATCAGAGGGAATTGCAAATAAAATTGCAGCAATTGATGGAATTTCAAGCAGACATTTTCTTTTCAGATATTTCAAATTTGAAAATACCAGCCACAGAAATCACTATCGTCTATCCAATAATTTGGTGCCATGACAGAAGTCAAATATCCATACAAATAAGGGCATTAAAATCGAAGCTACAAGCCAGATTTAGAGGAGTTGAGTCTTCATTGACTTTGTTCGCTTTAAAATGCAGCCATTAGGAGTAAGCAATAAAATGACATTCAGACTGAATGAACAGTAGATTTGCTGATCAGAAATCTGGCAGGATTAAAGTTACAAAAGTGATTACTTGATAGTCATAGATCACAGGACGACAGCACTTGTGCATTAATTTGGAGCCCTCACATACGACATTGTCAAAGTTAAAGATATCAGGGCATAAATGAATTTGATCAGAGAGGATTTTTTTTTTAAAAATGTATTTTAAAAGGTGGAGAAGAAAACTAGCAAGCTGAAGGGGTTCAGGGAGGGAGTTTTTGTGTTTAAAGGCTTGTGAGCGGAAAGCATTGTCACCAAAGGTGCAGCAATTAAATAAGAGAATAATCAAGAGTCTAGATTTTAAGGGTGCAGCTATCACACACACTTGTAATGTTGGAGAGAGGATGAGGCCAGACCATTGACAACAAAGATAAAGTTTGGGGGTTTTTCCCAATCAAGGTGTTGGTTAACAGAGGTGACAGTTGAACTGGACTTATTATGAATTTGATCAGAAACAGTAGAATTTTGAATAATCTTAAATTTAAGAGCATACAATATGGGAGTCTACAGGTAAGAAAGCCATCAAGGAGCTCTTAAGTAGAAATCAGCTGATATTACAAGTATGGAACTGAACCACTCCAGTCATGCCACAGTTGCAAGGATCTTTGTTTGGTCTTGGTTTGTTGCAATAGTGCCACTAGCCAGGGTGCTTCTGGTAGCGACCAAGAGGAGAGGTCAGACAAGGTTCATCAAAATGGGGGCAAAAAACATAGGCCACATCAGTCATATTTTCAGAGATTGGAAGGTTGGTCGTGTTGGGAACGCAATGATAGATCTTCAGAAGGGAGCAAAGGGAACTGTACAGATCAGGAAGACATTTATCGTTGGATGTGAAGAAATGATTCATAAGTGTACCATTCAGCTGCATCAACGGCATTACTGGGGTCAAATATGTCGGCATAGTTCATTTTGGTCATCAGCATAGAATTGTAAAAAATCAACCATAGGGAGTCATGGCTTGAAAAGAGCTGCCTTGGGAAGCCACAAAAGGAAGTTGGCTGATTTATTTTTTCCATTGGTGTAAAGCCCTGATAATAAGGCTCAATCTCATGAATAAGATAAGGTTAAATTTAAAAAAAACATACCCAATGACCTCCGATTTCTCCCCTACACTACTGTCCTTTACAACATCACCTGAGAGGAGGAAGATACAGACTTATTGATGAACCAATAGATCACTGGATAAAATTTGACCCAGTGGTCTAGGGAAAGGGACGAAAACAACTGAGCCAGTCAAGCAGAAACTTCGATCTTGCTGCCAAAAGCCCATGAGCCCGTCACGTTATTTTTCTTTTTACAAATTTAAATTGGCTATTAGCTTGGAGCACTGAAATGCTGGGACCTTTGGTGTAGCTCTAATCTTCTTACACAATAATTTATTGATTATAGCTACATCCAAGTCTGCAGGTGCAAAGTAGAGCCTGTAGGGAGGGAGAGTAATTTAGTGGCAGAATCATCTGCAAGCCAGTATCACACTAATGCTCTGCTTCGAATGGTTAGTATTCAGGTGCAAATCCAGGTCTCTGCACAAAACAAGGATTTTTTTTTTTTTTTAAAAACCTAACGCTATTTTGTTTAATTTCCATTATCAAACATTCCTCACATTTTGGTCAATAAATTATTTTTTTTAAATGGCAGACAAAAGAAACCATGAACTGCCAAATTAAATTTATTGGGAAGGGTTTTAATAACAGTAGTTTGGATTTTTTTTTAAACATTGATCATAATTCTTCTTTAAAAATGTTTGCACACTTTCATTGAGAGGAAGCTTTTATTTATTTTTTGGAGTTTGGAAGTGTCAAATTCTCAATATCAAAAGGTTCCTTGCAATTCAGCCATGTACAATTGGGAAATTTACTGGTAGGTTACTTGTGGTATTCTGTTCAGAGAGCTCAAAGGACAATAATGTGCTTGAGAATCTTTCCAAGTTAACTTCAAGTATCGCAATCAACAGTACAGTTATAAAACTATCTCTTATTTTTCTGAACCCTGAACTTTGCACCTATACTCAAATAGGACTGGTGTTCTATCCCAACAAAAATAGTCTGCACATCCATATTTGGGCCTTTTCACATCATTGATCCCCTGTTGGAGTCGAGTCGAGTCAGACTCTGGCAGAATTCCAGCTATACGTCCCAGAGAATATTCTTCTGACTTCATTTCAATATGCAGTGCTGCAATGGTACACTCAATAACTCATAACAGCCTGAGATTCTCAGGACACACCCATAAAATGATCCTTTACACACACACGACTTCTCATGGCCAATTTTCACACAAATGTCTCAACAGCACCTGGTCCAGTGGTTCTCAGCCTTTTTTTTGGTCCCCACTCACGCGCCACCTTAATTAACCCCTTACTAACCATAGAGCATCTATTAAAGTGGTATGTGAGTCAGGGAAGAAAAGGTTGAGACCCACTGACCTAGTCTTATACAAATTGATGGAAAAACAGAGCTTATTTTAAATTTTAATTTCTATAGAGTTGAACATCATATGTGCATGCATTTATTTGTACTTCGTGAGATACCAGACATTGATTTAACGCCATTCTTACCAGAGTTCAAAAGCTTGCGGGTACGTAGGAAGCTAATAGTCAGGCGCATGATAGAAGCTTTGTCCAGGTGTGTACTGACATTATGTGGCAGCGGCAGCTGGTGAGCCAGCTCATAAAACACCTCGGTCTCTTTGCTCCTTCTGTATCTTGCTGCATCTCTTGACTTCTCCTTCCTCCTTTCTGAGTTGCTTCTGAAAGAGAAAGTTCCAAGATTGTCCATCAAGAAATTTCTCAAAATGTCACAGTGGCACAAATCATCAGGTACCCAGAGATTGAAGTTTGATGGATCCCCAAATTATTGTCAGTGATGATCTGATTGCTGTCAGAACACAGTGTACCTGAAATTCCCTATCAAAAAATGCACATTAAATTTCCCTTTAAGTATTTCAGCAATTTGCACTTGACAAGCATGTAAATGTACTGGAAACTGCAAATGCTTTACAGAGCACTGAAGATCAGAATAGTTTTGTGACTTTTTTGAAAAAAAAACTACAAGACATAGGAGCAGAAATAGGCTATTCAGCCCATCTACTCCAACCTACCATTAAATTATGAGCTGTTCCATTTTCCCTATTTACCCCCATTGCATGGCCTTCTCCCTATAACCTTTAATGACCTGGCTAATCAAGAACACATCAATCTCTGCCTTAAATACGCCCAATGACATGGGCTCTACAACCACCTGTGGCAACAAATCTCTACAGATTTATCACCATCTGCTGAAGAAATTCCTATGCATTTCTGTCTTAAGTGGACACCCTTCAATCCTGAAGTTGTGCCCTTTTGTCCAACACTCTCCCATATGGGAAACAACCTTTCTACATCTACTCTGTCCATTCCTTTCAACATTTGAAATGTTTCAGTGAGACCACTCTTCCATTCTCCTAAAATCCAATGAACACAGACCAAGAGCTGTCAAATGCTCTTCACATGATAACCCTTTCAATTCCAAAATCATCCCAGAGAACCTTTTTTTGTGGTAAATCTAGTAAGAAGGTAAAATCACTGATAAAATTATAGATTTATAACCTTCATCTCTATATTTCAGACAGGATGCCGATTTAGTAGCTCACACACCTTTTTTCTATCTTACCAGTGATAATTAAAAATAAAATCAGATGGGCTCTGTAAAACATGCAAAATCTGCTCGATTTTGGGAATCAAAAGGAAAAAAATCTACACCTGTAACTTGCACACAAAGGAAACTATACACAAACAATGCATTTTTTCCCCTCCATCACATGATATACAAGAGGGGAAAGACTTGTTGCCTTCCTCAGATATTAGGTGTGGATAAATGATAAGCTCATGCTTATCATACACGTTATTGCTGAAGATTGTAAAAACTCAGTAGGTCTTGCTGTGTCCACAGGAGGTTAAAAAAAAAACCAACCTTTCAAGCCAGAGCTGTTTTTCAATGCCTGAGTGTAAAAAAAACAGACAGGCACCTATGAAGCATTCTTGTGTTTTTTACTGCCATCACAGCATCTGCAGACTATCACGTTTCACTCTGCAGAAAAATGTAATAAGTTTACCACTTTCAAGTTCCAAAAACTCTAAGGGACAGATGGGACAAAGCATTATCTTCAGAAAATCTACCCTTAAGACATTTACTTGGAGCATTTGCAACACCTGCCATCATTATTGCTAAGTGAGTTTGTCAATTGGGTGTTAATTAGTGCAAAATAGCTTTATGCCATGGGTCATCAAGAGAGTGAAGCGAACAAAACATTTTATTCTATATACACAGAGAAGAGGAACAATACTGAATCATTGCTAATTATATTTCAATGCATCAAATAATTTAAAGATACAATGCCTCAAACTCTTTGCCCAGTCGAATCCTTGGCATAGAATGAAGGAAATGCTAATTACAATTTGGTTCAACTTTTCGGAGAGTGAATTATCCAAGAAATTCAACAGATTTTCTTGTAGTTCTATTAGTTTCTCAATACTAGGTCGAGTTTAAAAAAAAAACGGATTTCAGAGGTTACTTCCTAAAATAGCATTTCACTAGAGTGCTTTCCATTAAAATGCATTAAATATAAATATTGCATTTGTCACTTAAGAGTTTGCCTCCAGTGCAACATGTTACCATTTCTAGTTGTAAATTCAGCAAAAAGATCAGCACCCATTTGGCTGTTTTCTGTAAAAGACAACTACTGTTAATGCGTAAATTGTGATATTGAGGGAAATAGACCATGTGCAGGCAGATAAAAATACATTCAATACTGCAATGCAAGAATTGCTAAAATCTAGAGCCAAATTAATCTGAGGAACTCAATGGGTCAAACACCATCAGGTGGGTGAGAAAGAAAGATGGTGCTCTAGGTTGAAACCCTTCATCAAGACTGTCTAGATATTAGAAATTATTGCAAATCAAGGAAAGACAGAATTACTGACACTGAACTAATCTTTGCAGACAGGTTCTTTTAGGGTTAGCACTCAATAGGCCATTTTATAGTGGTTTTAAAAAAGCGAGCGTAAAGGCGGATATTCTCCACCTTCACATCGCTACACCTACCTTTATAAAAATACCGATGGTGGATGCTGGATGCAGACCCCGTCCAGGCGGTGGAGCAAGTCACTTCACCTCACTCCATAAAGGCAAAGCCACTGAAGGCAGCTGCTTAGGGCCAGGCTGATAACATTGCAATGATGTCATCAGCCTGCAACCCAGGAAACACCACCAGGGCTCCCACAGAGATTGGTTCTGGGGTTAGGGCTCTCTCCTGCCACCCAGAAATGACCTCTTCCCATTCCCCCTCCGCCCCTTGCTCCTTCACCAAGATGGTAGAGAAGGAGGGAGTCAAGGTCACAGCGGAGCCCGGTGGGGTGAGCCTTTATTTAATTTTAATAAGGGATCAATGGCCATCTTTGTTACCCTTAATACCCCACACAACTGGAACTGCTCTGCATTTCCCAGAGAAATTCTCATAGGGAATTATGAGTAATGAAGACAGCCATTGCTCGGCGTGTATGTTTGATCACTTGGCAACGAGCGGCTCTACAGCACCACTCGCCCTGCCTCCCTCAGCTCCAGAGGATGGCTCCTAACTTTGCTCTCCATAAAATCATGCTAGAACTGCCTTATAGGGCTTCTCCATAAAAAGTAAGTCCACCATTTTATTTCCTCATTCAGCTGTAATGCAGCGTCGCTCCATAAAAAGGCCTAAAGTGATCCCTGGTACCATGCAGAAAGTTGTGAATGCCACTCAGGACAACATGCAAACCACCTCCCCTCTGTCCACACCTCCCATGGCCTCAGAAAAGCCGTTAATATATTCAACAATCCATTCTGTCCCGGTCACACACTCTTCAATAAGGCAAAAGATATACAAGTCTGAAAACATAAACCTTGAGGTTCAAAGGGAGTAACGCTATACCGTGCACTTTTTGACCTACTGTGACACTATACTGTGCACGTGTTTTATCATTGCACAATTTGCTAGACTTAAGTTATGGGTTGACTTGTCTGAATAGCATGCAAATCAAAACTTTTAGCTGTATATTAACATAACAATAAACAATTCACTTCAAATCTATTAACATTTCCTATGCTGTGCCCTGCCTGCACATGTTCACATGTACAGCTGAATGCCAAAACAAAAATCTTTCCGTACTTCCATATGTCTGAATGTATCCAAATCTTAAACCATAATTTTCCCTCAGAGTCCAATTCTCTCTCCAAATTACCTTCTCACAATTTTGAAAACAATCTTGCCAAAGACAGACTTATTTGGTTAGAAGAACAGTAAGGGAAACAAAAGGGCTACCAACATACAAAATTAAAAATTGCACAAAGTTTATTCTTAAAAAAGGGTCAATTAATGAGGCAAACTTAATTCTTAATTAACAGTTGGATTAAACATGCTGTCCCAATTTTGTTGTTTTTTTAATGGTCTCTTTCGTCCCAAAAAGCATAGACTAATCGGATAAATAACTCCATCAGGGTTTATTTACCAGGCAGAGAAGGAAAAATAACTTGTAAATCTCTCCTGTCATTAATATGATTTGTATAATCTCTCAATTATCATCCTAGTAATGGTCTTAATATCCCCGAGAGTGAGGTCCCTGAACCTATTAACAGTTTTCAAAATTGCAGATAATTTTTCTTCACTTCTGTATGTTTGTACTTAAATATGTAAAAAACAGAAATAACGCGAGACTAAAGATGTAACTGATGTTGAAAATGTAGGTGATCTCATTCAGTGCCATTTCAAGAGGCTTAACAATTGCAAAAACATTTAATATTTAAAAGTTTCTTTACAAGTTACACCAAAATCATATATTACGTATAGGTAGAATCAATAAAACCATCACAAGAATCTGTAACAATCCTTGTATTTCATGAACATTCAAAGTATTGAAACAGTATCATCCATCACGTGAGTTTATGTCCTACCTTTCACTAAAGTTCAGAAATGGCATGACAAATCTTATGTAAGATTGATGTGTCTGAGAAAAGGGAAATTGCTCACGGAAAATTTTCACAAACCTATTGGCTGTAATTATTATATGGTTGGGAAGAGATAGGAGAAATTTGTGGGATGCAGTTTCAGAATAAGGAAATGGAGGGCAGTCATTCAACACAGAAATGTGAAATTTCTTGTTTTGAAGTGCTGCAAACCCTTGCAATTCTCTGCCTCAAAAATATGGGTGAATGAATGTGTGAGTAACTCTGTTTCTCTTCCCACAGATGCTACCCGACCTACCGAGTACTTCCAACATTTTCTGGTTTTATTTTTGACTTCCAACATCTGCAGTATTTTTTTTTAAATATTCGCTACAGAGGGCTTGTGTTTGCAACCAACACAGACTGAAGTTTGCCAGAAAAGGCAAAGGAGTGAGGGAAAAGCAAGGCAATAATTGATGTAGAACTAAAATTGGAGTTGAAGCTTGCATGGTAAATCTGCTGCAAGCCCCACTTAAAAGATAAGACATCACATACAACCCCAGGATTCTTTTTCCTGTGGGCCTGGCAGAATTTCTAATTATCTGTTTAGTTTCTTTGTATTGCACATTTAAAACAACTTGCATTGACCAAAGTGCTGTACAGATCTTAAATTACATCTTAAATTAAGCAGCTATTTAAAATGCAGTATAAAACGGGTACCCGAGGTTCAAAATTGTACATATATAGCATAACAATCACCTCAAAACAATTGCAAGTAAAAATACTTTAACCTGAATTTGAAAGAGTTAAAGGAAAGGGCTGATTTTATGGAGGGAGAAATGTTGTTCCACAGTTTGGGGGCTGCTATCACAAAGGCTTGATCTCCCCTGAGTTTACAATTTGAGCACAGTACAACCAAGTGCCCTGAATTGGCTGATCTGAGGGGTCTTGAAGTGGAGTAGATAGAGAGTTAGGAGATTGGTAATGTTGGAGGGGGCTAGTCCACAAATGGCTTTGTAAACAAACTGGAGAATAAAATCTATTCTGATCTGCCCTGGCAGCCAGTGAAGGGAGGCCAGAATAAGAGTGATGTGGTCCCTCTTCTTGGCTCCTGTCAGGAATCTTGCTGCACCATTCTGTACCAGTTGCAGATGGGTAATGAACTGTACTCAGAGAGAAATGTAAATAAAAGAGAGAAATCTAAACAAACTGACTGTGCAAATATAGAAAATATTCAGTGATAATGAACAAAGTAAGAGTCCTTAAATAAGTCTCTGATAGAATCTATTTAGGAGTCTGATGGTTGAGGCGTGACCACTATTCTCGAATCTAGAGGTACGAGTCCTGTGGCATCCATTCCTCTTTCCAATTGGCAGCAGCCAGAACAAAGCACGTCCTGGGTAGTGCGGAAGCCTAATGACCGTTGCTGCGCTCCAAAGGCAGCATTCCATGTAGATGTTCTGGGTGGTGGGGAGAGTTTTGCCTGTGATGTACTGGGTGATGTCCACTACCTTTCTGCTCAGAGGGATTGGTGCCCCCGCACCAGGGGGTCTCATAAACATTCAAATATTTTCGCTGCCTTAATCCAGATCAGTCTGATGAAATTTTTAAAATGTTTGTTCAATCATCAGTGCATCAGAGAGGACAGAATTGTTCAGATGAAGGCTCAGACCATTTTAATTGTGGGCCTTCTCCACATATGGCATTTGTGTATTAGCCAGCAGAATCAACAGGACTTACTTTTGTCACCTTAATGGAGTCCCATCAACAAGGCAGTTTTTATTTTATTTTGTCTTTCACAGGACTCAGATTTGTATAATTAAAAGGGTATCTTCACTCATGTTCTCCACACAGATTTAGGCTGATGTTCATTTCATCCCTGGAAGAAGAAGCAGCAACTGTCCACGGAACGACCTAACATTTTACCCTGTCTATTGTGCATTTTCACCCTCTCTCTCACTGGTACCCATAACGACAGAGAAACCTGTTCTGCACCAGAGAAGTTGACATTCAGACAGAAAAGATAACTGGTTGGTGAGTGCTTCCATTTGACCTGCTACAAAATGGATAGGGGCTGCACACATCAAGCAGTCTTAACTACATGCATTTATTGGCTGCCTTTCCCTATGGTTCTCTTGCAGTGCAGCTCTCAGCATTTTGCAATGCATGCTTTCGAATACAACTTCAACTGCTTCAGTTCACAGGTGAAGGCAGAACAGGGTGACACACAGGCACACCAAGCGCTCATTCCTCACATTTCTTCCGCCTTATAATGAACTACGCCACTTCCAGAAACCTACAATTCTGGAAAATTGCCAAGCTATTTCAGGGCTTTCAAATGGGGATACAAGTTAGAAAGGAAGGTACAAGATGCTCAGCACAATGGACATCAGTTTTTTTTTTAATCATTGCTCCTAGTCAACATCTAGAGAGATACAAAATATATTGCTAACCTGACAAAACTTCTTCCAACACTGTGCCTGTTTAACAATTCTATCTGTGAAAGTATATGTGGACAGGAAATAAATAATACTGTGGTAATATGGTACTGTGGTAACGTGGTACTGTATATTGATACCGTGGTAACGTGGTACTGTATATTGATACCGTGGTAACGTGGTACTGTATATTGATACCGTGGTAACGTGGTACTGTATATTGATACCGTGGTAATGTGGTACTGTATATTGATACTGTGGTAATATGGTACTCATCTGCAAAGAGTAGTTCACGGACAAGTTTCTCTTGTGTCTTGGTGTGAGCTTACAGGCGCCTCAGATTGAAGAGACTGCCATCCGTGCGGTACCGGATGTAAACAGCGTCTTCATTGTTGGGGTCTTTCATGGCTTGGTTCAGCATCATGCTGAAGAAGATTGAAAAGAGGGTTGGTGCGAGAACACAGCCTTGCTTCACGCCATTGTTAATGGAGAAGGGTTCAGAGAGCTCATTGCTGTATCTGACCCGACCTTGTTGGTTTTCGTGCAGTTGGATAATCATGTTGAGGAACTTTGGGGGACATCCGATGCGCTCTAGTATTTGCCAAAGCCCTTTCCTGCTCACGGTGTCGAAGGCTTTGGTGAGGTCAACAAAGGTGATGTAGAGTCCTTTGTTTTGTTCTCTGCACTTTTCTTGGAGCTGTCTGAGGGCAAAGACCATGTCAGTGGTTCCTCTGTTTGCGCGAAAGCCGCACTGTGATTCTGGGAGAATATTCTCAGCGACACTAGGTATTATTCTATTTAGTAGAATCCTAGCGAAGATTTTGCCTGCAATGGAGAGCAACGTGATTCCCCTGTAGTTTGAGCAGTCTGATTTCTCGCCTTTGTTTTTGTACAGGGTGATGATGGTGGCATCACGAAGATCCTGAGGCAGTTTACCTTGGTCCCAACAAAGCTTGAAAAACTCATGCAGTTTGGCATGCAGAGTTTTGCCGCCAGCCTTCCAGACTTCTGGGGGGATTCCATCCATACCTGCTGCTTTGCCACTTTTCAGTTGTTCGATTGCCTTATATGTCTCATCCAGGGTGGGAACCTCATCCAGCTCTAGCCTTAGGGGCTGTTGAGGGAGCTGGAGCAGGGCGGAATCTTGGACTGAGCGGTTGGTACTGAAAAGAGATTGGAAGTGTTCTGAGCATCGGTTGAGGATGGAGATCTTGTCGCTGAGGAGGACTTTGCCGTCTGAGCTGCGCAGCGGGCTTTGGACTTGGGGTGAGGGGCCGTACACAGCCTTTAGAGCCTCGTAGAAACCCCTGAAGTCGCCAATGTCCGCGCTGAGCTGTGTTCGTTTGGCGAGGCTAGTCCACCACTCATTTTGGATCTCCCGGAGTTTGCGCTGAAGATGGCTGCATGCGCGACGGAAGGCTTGTTTCTTCTCTGGACAGGACGGCTTTGTAAGGTGAGCCTGGTGGGCAGCTCGCTTCTTTGCCAGCAGGTCCTGGATTTCCTGGCTGTTTTCGTCAAACCAGTCCTTGTTTTTCCTGGAGGAGAAGCCCAGTACCTCTTCAGTGGATTGCAGTATGGTAGCCTTCAACTGATCCCAGAGGGTTTCAGGGGACGGGTCCGTGAGGCGGGTTGCAACGTCGAGCTTTGCTTTGAGGTTTGCCTGGAAGTTTCCTCTCGCTTCGTCTGACTGCAGTTTTCCAACATTGAACCTCTTTCTGGGGGCTTTATTGTTCCTGGGCTTTGGCTTGAAGTGAAGGTTGAGCTTGCAGCGAACCAGCCGGTGGTCAGTGTGGCATTCCGCGCTAGGCATGACCCTGGTGTGGAGCACATCTTGTTTGTCACTTTCTCGCACCAGGATGTAGTCCAGGAGGTGCCAGTATTTGGATCGGGGATGCATCCAGGTGGTCTTAAGGCTGTCCCTCTGCTGAAAAAGGGTGTTTGTAATGACAAGCCGCTGTTCTGCGCAGAGCTCCAACAGGAGGCGCCCATTGTCGTTGCACTTGCCGACGCCATGCTTGCCCAGGATTCCTGGCCAGGTTTCTGAGTCTTTGCCGACACGAGCGTTGAAGTCGCCCAGGATGACAACCTTGTCGGCTGTAGGGGTACGTTGGATGAGGTTGCGCAGGTCGGTGTAGAACTTGTTCTTTTCTGCTGGTTCCGCCTGGAGGGTTGGAGCATAGACACTGATGAGGGTGATGTGACGTTTGTTTTGAAGTGGGAGTCGCATGGACATGATTCGGTCGGAGAGGCCTGTCGGAAGGTTTTCGAGTTTGGAGGCAATGAAGCTCTTGACCATGAAGCCTACACCAGATAGGCGTCGTTCATCCGAAGGCTTGCCAGACCAGTAGAGTGTGTAGCCCGCGCCGCGTTCTTGGAGGCTGCCTACATCTGCCAGGCGGACTTCACTGAGAGCGGCTATGTCGATGTCAAGTCTGAGGAGTTCATGTGCAATGAGGGCAGACCGACGTTCAGGTCGGTGGCTGTCAGTCTTGTCTAGCATGGTTCTGATGTTCCAGCATGCTAGCTTGAGTTTGCGAGCATCTTTTGAGGGGGAGGACGTGGAGGGGGAGGACGTGGAGGGGGAGGACGTGGAGGGGGAGGACGTGGAGGGGGAGGACGTGGAGGGGGAGGACGTGGAGGGGGAGGACGTGGAGGGGGAGGACGTGGAGGGGGAGGACGTGGACCTGTCCTCGGGCCTGCGCAAAGGAGCTTTTAGGTGGAGTGCAGTGCGCGCAGTACTGGCCCCACCCTTTACACCCATGGTTCGTGTGCTTTAGTTGCCCATTCAGAGCCAGCTCTTCAGCGCTTGACGTCCTGCTTTGCGGAAACTGCCAAAATGTTTGGCCTGGAAGTCAGCCTGAAGAAAACTGAGGTCCTCCATCAGCCAGCTCTCCACCATGACTACCAGCCCCCACACATCTCCATCGGGCACACAAAACTCAAAACGGTCAACCAGTTTACCTATCTCGGCTGCACCATTTCATCAGATGCAAGGATCGACAATGAGATAGACAACAGACTCGCCAAGGCAAATAGCGCCTTTGGAAGACTACACAAAAGAGTCTGGAAAAACAACCAACTGAAAAACCTCACAAAGATAAGCGTATACAGAGCCGTTGTCATACCCACACTCCTGTTCGGCTCCGAATCATGGGTCCTCTACCGGCACCACCTACGGCTCCTAGAACGCTTCCACCAGCGTTGTCTCCGCTCCATCCTCAACATCCATTGGAGCGCTCACACCCCTAACGTCGAGGTACTCGAGATGGCAGAGGTCGACAGCATCGAGTCCACGCTGCTGAAGATCCAGCTGCGCTGGATGGGTCACGTCTCCAGAATGGAGGACCATCGCCTTCCCAAGATCGTATTATATGGCGAGCTCTCCACTGGCCACCGTGACAGAGGTGCACCAAAGAAAAGGTACAAGGACTGCCTAAAGAAATCTCTTGGTGCCTGCCACATTGACCACCGCCAGTGGGCTGATAACGCCTCAAACCGTGCATCTTGGCGCCTCACAGTTTGGCGGGCAGCAGCCTCCTTTGAAGAAGACCGCAGAGCCCACCTCACTGACAAAAGGCAAAGGAGGAAAAACCCAACACCCAACCCCAACCAACCAATTTTCCCTTGCAACCGCTGCAATCGTGTCTGCCTGTCCCGCATCGGACTGGTCAGCCACAAACGAGCCTGCAGCTGACGTGGACTTTTTTACCCCCTCCATAAATCTTCGTCCGCGAAGCCAAGCCAAAGAAAAAAAAAAGAATATGGTACTGTATATTGATACTGGAATCTTTTCCAGCAAAGCACAAAGTATTTCTATTGTTTACACACTAGCCTTGCCTTAATTAGTGCATGAATATTTTCTTGGACTTTCTTGTGGCAGTTGCCTGTGTGCTAAATCCCAATCATCACATGGCAATAGCACATGCTCATAATAGATATACAGTATGATCTGTTGCAGTTGAGCTGATTTCACTATGCAAAATATCAATTTGTGAAAACCATGTCAAATGACAAATTCATGTATGCACCAAATGCCATGAATATACAGTTTAGCAGAGGTAACATTTCACTCCAGTGAATACACCAAATTGCTGGAGAAACTCAATTGGGTCCTGCAGCGTCCATGGGAGGCAAAGACTGACAAATGACTCAGACCTGAAACGTTGGTTTTACCTTGTCAAATGGCTCAGACTTGAAGCATTGGTTAGACATCTTTACCTTCCATGGACTAAGGGGGAACCTGCTGTTTCTCCAGCCTTTTTCTGAATTTATTCCAAAACAGCATCTGCAGACTCTTCTTTCACTCCAGGCTCATTAAGGCAGCTATCACGGGCAAGCAAAATATCACATCCCAACTTGGTGAAGCAGAAAGAGCTGGTGAAATATGTAGAGGGAGACATAAGGAAACCAAACAGAAGGGCAGCAATTCTGCAGAAGATCACCAGTGTAGCTCTACCTATATTATGGGGTTGTTCTTCCTTTCAGAAGAGAAGGTAATATGCAATTTTATCCTTTCAAGATATTGCTTCATCTTAATTGCTACACATTGCACCCTAGATTATAAGAATTTAAAAACAGAAAATTCTGCAATAATCCGTATTCACACATAACATGTAGAAAGAGAAGTAGCAATAGCAAGTCAATGACCCTTCTTCTCTCTCTCTCTCTCTCTCTCCACATCTACTGTTTTAGGTGCCTCAGAGGATTAGAACACTGGAATTTCCTCTCAAGGTTTTCACAAGCATCCAAATTAAAAATGCTTTTTAAAATTCTTATCTGGAACCTTTGAGTTTGCAGAGAATAAAATCTAGCAAGAAATAAAATGTATCTTGATGTCTAGTTATCTCCAAATTCTTATTTTTTTAAGATGAGGATTTAAACATTAAAATACTTCACAATAGACCTGCAAGGAAGGCTGGTGATACTGTAACACTCCAAAATTCTGCAACAGTAAAAAATTATTTTTATTTTATATGAAAAAAATGTTTTGTTAATAAATTATCAAAATGTACTTGTTTATTCTCCTTAAATTTGAATTTTAAAGGCACTGCCTGTAAATCCAGATGGTATCAATCCTAAGTAGTCCAGAATTTAGGAGTTTTACTGTATATTTGCTTGTTGTTGGGTAAGGCAGATGCCACTGTAACCTACTGCAGGCCAAGTCAGGTCAAGAATGGGCACCTGGACCCAACCTAGCGATTCAGATGAAAAAAAAAGTTTCTTTCTTACCACTGCCAAGCATACATATTGATGAATCACAATCCATCCAAACACATAACGTTAAAATATTAAATGCACACAAAAGTGATTGTAATCAAATGTTACCAATGTTTTCAAATGATGTACTACAATTACATAATCATTATGGAAGATTATACAGGATATCAAGTAGCTATTAAAATGACAGGGTTACTCTGGATTCAAATGTAAAGCCTCTAATTCATTCATTGGAGTAGAGGCCAATTGCCATTGACAAGGGTAGCCAAGAGAATGGTAGATGAATACATTTCAGTGCCCAAAAGCATCCCTATTATTTAAAATATTTTAATGTAGTTCAAAGTGATGTCAGAAGCGAGATACATTGTCTCCTAAGGCAAAGATGTTCTATTACTTAACCAAGTGTGACAGGTCAAATGGAGATACAAGAGTTTTCAGATGCTGGAGTCTGGGGCAAAAGACAAATGTAGCAAAAGATCTGAACTCTAAACAAGACTTGGACAAAAGGTCCAGGAGAGGAACTGGATATACTGCTCTAACAAAAAAGCAAATATGAGCTTAGCGTGTCAATTGGTTTTCTGTGCAGTAATTTGAACCCCACCCAATTTGCGTGCGCAGTGGAGCTGGTATTGAGGGCAGATCTCATTGCCAGTATTGTTTTTGCTGGGTGAAGCTGGTTAAGCTCAGTGGCCTGGTATACTATTTAAGCAGATGATGGATAATTTCTTTCAATTTGTACACTTGTTTAAAAAAAATTATTTCCTCTTCCATTTATTTTGTTCTGATTTAAGTACTGTTTAGTTTTACTCTTCCTCCACTTCTTAGAAAGTTTATGCGCACATTTTTAATGCATCTGGTGAGTTTGCCAAATATTTCTAGCCTTCCAGTGTTGATACTTCAATTAAATGAATTTCATTATTCAATGCAAAATCACCTTGAAGTTCGCTCCAGTTTAAAAATGAAGGTAGACCTGCAAAGATCACATAAATTTGAGAAACTTATGAATTATTATTGAATTGCAGAAAGATACAAAATTGAAATGTGTATTAAAGCAAGCATAAATTTAAACTCTGAGTTGTTATTTCTTATGCAGAGGTAAACATATCTATCTGTGTAACTTGCTGCTGGGTGCTATCACTGACAGTTCAATCGCATAGAAACACTGCCCAACTTATCTGTGTCAACCAAGCTATTCCCATTGCCAGCACATTTTCAGTCTGAAAAGTTTCAGGTCTGCAGGATAAACCCTGCCATTCCTTGATTACTTACCAAAATATGTCGAGATATTTTGGTAAATATTTCATCAGATGCAAGGATCGACAACGAGATAGACAACAGACTCGCCAAGGCAAATAGCGCCTTTGGAAGACTACACAAAAGAGTCTGGAAAAACAACCAACTGAAAAACCTCACAAAGATAAGCGTATACAGAGCCGTTGTCATACCCACACTCCTGTTCGGCTCCGAATCATGGGTCCTCTACTGGCATCACCTACGGCTCCTAGAACGCTTCCACCAGCATTGTCTCCGCTCCATCCTCAACATTCATTGGAGCACTTTCACCCCTAACGTCGAAGTACTCGAGATGGCAGAGGTCGACAGCATCGAGTCCACGCTGCTGAAGATCCAGCTGCGCTGGGTGGGTCACGTCTCCAGAATGGAGGACCATCGCCTTCCCAAGATCGTGTTATATGGCGAGCTCTCCACTGGCCACCGTGACAGAGGTGCACCAAAGAAAAGGTACAAGGACTGCCTAAAGAAATCTCTTGGTGCCTTCCACATTGACCACCGCCAGTGGGCTGATATCGCCTCAATCCGTGCATCTTGGCGCCTCACAGTTTGGCGGGCAGCAACCTCCTTTGAAGAAGACCGCAGAGCCCACCTCACTGACAAAAGGCAAAGGAGGAAAAACCCAACACCCAACCCCAACCCACCAATTTTCCCCTGCAACCGCTGCAACCGTGTCTGCCTGTCCCGCATCGGACTTGTCAGCCACAAACGAGCCTGCAGCTGACGTGGACATTTACCCCCTCCATAAATCTTCGTCCGCGAAGCCAAGCCAAAGAAAAAGAAGACCAAAATATGTCACTTAGATTACAATCGGCAGTGTACATTCAGAATTACAAAGGCTGCTGATTGTAACCCCAGGCACACTGGCTGATGTACGCAGTTCAAGTACTCAGAATCAGAATTTGTTGTCATGAACAAGTCATGAAATTCAGTGTTTTGTGGTAGCATCATTGTCCAGACATTCATATTATGACCATCTTACAACATTATTATTAAAAAAAATGAAATACTAGCACACAAAAAGTAAGGCAGTGCCTTTGGTTCTTTGATTATTCAGGAACCTGATGGCAGCGGGGAAGAAGCTGTCCTTGGGCTGCTGAGTGCTCGTCTTTAGGCTCCTGCACCTTTTTCCCAAAGGTAGCAGAGTGAAGAGGGCATGGCCTGTTGGTGGGGGTCTTTGAGGACAGAGGCTGCTTTTTTAAGACACTGCCTCACGTAGATGTCCTCGATGGAGTGAAGTCTGGTGCCTGTGATTTCGCAGTCCGGGTTAACAACACTCTGGAGTTTATTCTTGTCCTGAGTGTTGGGACTTCCACACCAGGCAGTGATGCAACCAGCCAGAATGCTCTCCACAATACACCTGTAGAAGTTTATGAGGGTCTTCAGTGACACACCAAATCTCCTCAGACACCTCACAAAGTATAGGCACTAGCGAGCCATCAATGTGGAAGCTCCAGGACAGATCCTCAGAGATGTTGACGCCCAGGAATTTGAATTTCTTGACCCTCTCCACTAATGAGTCCTGGGTCATGTTCCCCCGACTTCCTCCTGGTCCATAATCATCTCCTTGGTTTTGTTGATATTGAGTGCAAGGTTGTTGTCGTTACACCATTCAATGAGCTGATCTCTCTCCCTCCTGTACGCTTCCTCATTGGCATCTGTGATTCTGCTGACAACTGTGGTGTCCATGGGCAAACTTGTAGATGGCATTGGAATTGTGCTTGGTCCCATTGTCATGAGTGTATGATGAGTAGAGCAGTGGGCTAAGCAGGCATCCTTGGGGTGCACCTGTGTGGATGATCAGTGAAGGAGGAGATGTTGTTTCCAACTCGTACTGACTGTGGTCTTCCGAGGAGAAAGTCAAGGATCCAGTTGTACTATTTTTTTTTAAAAACAGCTCTGAAAATTCAACCAAAGTAGTTTTAATCACCTGCTTTCACCAAGTTAATGTGATTCCCTTTGCAGTAAGATTCTGGATGTAGCTGATTACTTGTTCAGTGAGATTTCCTGCTTTTCAAAACTAAATTGCTTATTTATATTGTGAAGTGAGAAAATTGTGTTATAAAAATGCTAAGTGACAGGAACTGACCTTTGAACAGAATACCTTTGTTTTTAAATGGAAGAGGAAATATAGGAAAATATATATTTTTATTAGAAAAAAGTAAAACAATCTTTTTGGAGTGATGAAGGAAAATAGGCAACTTAGTGAAGTCCTGATTATCCAGAAACTGGGTCAGGCAATTCACTCCAATGGAGATGTCATTGCCCTGTTTCACATTGATGAGGTTATGAATGTGTTTATTTCCTAAGTGTCAGCAGAAGTTTAGCGAAAAAGGTTGCAATCCACAAGTTCAATTTTTTCCATTCACAGTAGAACAATGCAGGATATTAGGGACATGCACTCCATTTTAATTTTTTTTTAAATCACCCACTCTCTGCATTAATTTACAAGCCCTTTATTTTTTTACAAAACGTAGCACTGACAAAAATGACAGGATCCTCTGCAATGAACGCTGCAGCCCCCAAATTTAAATGTCAATGGTCCAATTGTGTTCGTGTGACTGGATCTATTACATTAAGCTGCACGGTTTAATTTTTTTTATATATATGACCCAATTTCTTCCCTGCCTCCTCAAATTTCTGCCTTCGATTTTTCTCATCTCCATTTATGTCTGTAATAGGGAAGTCACTTTAACAGCATTGACTCACTACCAGTGGCCAGGAGATCAAGCAGCAAGTGATCAGCTCATTTCTTTTATTGGGAGAAAACAAAAAAGAATTAGGATATCCCGATTCAGTGACATTTTTGGGGTGTAATAGTGACTACTTAGTACATGATGAAATATGTGGTGTCCAACATCTAATTTGTATTGTTAGAGGCAAGTTAAATAGAGCATAGTTCAAATAAAAAAAAGCATTTTGTCTAATTTGCTAATATTAACTCCAGGTGTTGAAAGGAAGTGCACAGGGATTATAGGTTCATATAAAGATGAGTGGACGGACCAGAGAACTGGAATCCTTCAAAATAGCAGAGAGCATCAAACATGGCACAGATGTAGGTGGGAAGGGATTGGCCAGGAAAAGGGCTAGAGTCAAGGTAGGAAGAAATATGTTGGCAGGGCAAGAGCAAGAACAAGCTGAAACTGCCTGAATTTGTAGAGCTAGAGATCAAAATGAGTATCGGGGAGTGAGACAGGAGGCAATACTATATCTCCATAGTCCAATCTCCAGTGCATTAGTTCATTAAACATTTCCTGAACAAAATGTCCAAAAGCCTCTTCATTTATTTCTATTTTACTTGTGTTTTCTCAGTTACTCTACATTATTGTGGGAGCGGAGCAGAAGGGTTTCTCTCTTCTCATTCCCCACCAAACCCCCCCACCCCTCCTCCACCCCACTTTCAGTCCTATGTCAATACATCTCATTCTGTAAAGGGATTGATCCCCCTTATTTTCTATCCAATACAAGAAATATTTCTATACTTTAAAAAAAAATACGCTTGTTACAAGTTTCCAGCATCTGGAGTTCTTTTCATGTGGTTCATCAAGGCTTAGAGGACAACAGTTTCAGGTGACGGTAGGAGAGATGTCAGAGGTCAATTTTAACTTAGACAGTGCTGGGTGCCTAGAATGCATTACTGGAGGTGGTTGTGGAACCAGTATAAGAGGGATGTTTAAAAGACTCTTTGATCAGCACATGGATGTAAGAAAAATAGAGGGTTACGGGCGTGAGGTGGGGAAAAATTAGATTTTTGTGGAGGTCATTGGTTGTACTGTTCTGTAATATTTTCTGTTTTATGTAGATGCTTACAGTTATAAGATTGAAGTTTAAGTATTTAGATACATTCTGAATAATTGGTACAAGTATGAGATAAAACTTCACTTTCAATAAAACAACACAGTGACAACCACAAACATTTAACCGCAAGTGAATCAAGTCATTCAAGGAAATACCAACATAAGCTGTGGTAAGAGCTTGGTACAGCACTCTGCCCAAGGCACTTGCCACATCACCCAACCTCTGTCTGGATTGGCACTTCGCCTACTGTACCACTTTCATGTGGCTGAGTCAGCTAACCACCATATGGTGGCTATAGCATGCTTGAGCAAACCTGCAAAGAGAATTGTTGACATTGTCAAATGTGGACCTGTGTTCAGGCAGATTAAGAGAATCAATTACATTTCATTGATCACTGACATCTGACATCCCAGCAGGCTGCAATCAGTTGCTCAACAGAATGCTGTTGGCTATCTGCTGGGCTTCTTTAAATTTAAAAAATGATCTCATATTTCATACCTTACATAAAAAGGGAGCTATCATTTGATCAAACATTATTTAGTTTTATTCAATTTATAAAATCTCTTTTCACACTAGGAGTTAAGGGAGCAAGAATGCACATTCACACAAAAATAAAAGTTGGAGTGAGTGGGGCAGAGAGAAATGGAAAATTGTTCTGTAATACTTACACGAATTACCAAAGCATTAATGAGCTGAAAACATAAACATTTGCAGAACAAGTCATGCAATAGTGATCAGAAAGTTGGAGCAGATGTTTGCAGTGTTTTTATTCCCTCCACTGACCAACAAGATTCTGTTTTGAAAGCAGAGTCTGATGATCATATATGATGATATCACAGGGAAAAGTTATTGTTTGGGAAGGTAATTGAGGGAGAAATTAGTCTTTAGTAGGTAGCATTTGGTTTAAAGCTAGACTTCCTTTTAAATTCATAGTCAGCATTCTACAGCACAAACACAGGCCCTTTGGCCCATCTTGTCCATGCTGACAAGTTAGTTCCATTTGTCTGTGTTGTCCCATATTCCTGCAAACCTTCCAATCCATGTGCCTGTCAAAATGTCTTTTGAAAGGAACAAATATACTGTACCCACTTTTACCACTTCCTCCATATATTCACCACTTTGTGTGAAGAAAGGTATCGCTCAGGACCCTTTAAAAATCTGTCTCCTCTCACTTTAAACCTTTGCTCTGTAATTTTAGATTCGACTGGGAAACAAGACTATGACTATTTAGCTTATCATGACTTATGTGGTCATTTGACCCAATTAGTGAAAGTTCTCTTCCTTATCAGGATACATTATGTCGAAAGTACATTTTATCATAGATTTTATGATGTGCTGAAAAAAACAATAGATCTTAAATTAAAATCTTTAAATATAAACAGTCACTTGATTGGAGAAAACAGCAGAACGCCCTACTGCTCTCCATGACTACCCTGAAGAAGTTCTTCTCCTCTCTTCGAAGGGAGATCTGTGAGATTCTCTCTCTTGTTGCTTCCCAACTGCACTCCCTGCTGCTCTCTTTCTCTCTTCAGTAACTTTTATGAAGTGGCCTTTATTTTTAGAATACATAAGATTTATTTGTGATAAGATGTCCTTATGCTTTGGCTAGTTTCCTCCAAGGGAGGTTCCTTTATCAATGACATACCCATGGGGAGAGTAATGTCTTACACAGGTGTCAAGTTGAAGTGATTTGTGCCCAGAACTACTCATCCATATGTTAAAGGGTTTGTGCTGTTTGCTTGCCTTTCTGCAGGGATCAGTACAAATGATAGTATGACTAAGGAAGATGGCTTTGATGTTGTCAAGAAAAATAGTAGTCAGATTTATTGTAATCGTTTATGGAATCAAAATAAAACAGGGAACTCTGTCATTATCAATGTATTCTAAACATTTTTATTTATATCAGGACTAGAAGCAGGAATCCTCAGAAAGTCAGGGAAGTCAATATTTAATTAAATTCTGCCCTTCCCTCCACCTCACTTCTTCCTCCAGCTCTAAATCTCAATTCCATCTCCTTTCGCACAAACATAAATTCTTACCTCGTCCCTTGTCATATCCAATTAACACCTTTTGTTGGTCTGGATTCTTCCACTAGCCTGTCTGTATTCTGAGATTTCCTGGTTCTGGCTTATTCTGTTTATTCCTTGAAGAAGGGCTAAAACGTCGGCAATAAATCTTTGTCTCCTATGGACGTTGAAAAGATCAGCTGAGTTCCTGTAGCATTTTGGTGTGTTTTTACTACAATCTGCAGACTTTCATGTTTCACTAGCTTTTTCACTCTGTGGACGAGAACTAATTTTTCTAAATCCCTCACTGGTATTTTCAAGTGAGCTTTTATTTGGTGTTGTTTTTTGTTTTCTTTTCTCTGCTAAATCTAATCCTACTTCAGTACGTCATTAAAGCAGTCAGTCTTTCTTCTCAGTGCAGTGATAGCAGTTGATTTGATGGTTGTGTGCATTACAGCTCAGCTAAGCATTATTGAATAACTGACCTATTACACACACAGATAAAAACACATACAAGCCCCACCTCCATCTCAAAACATTGACGCAACTGCAGTTCCATTATCGAATCCTTAGCAGAGATCGACCAGATCAAGAAAATGTATTTTTTAAATAGACGTTCACCCAAAACAGGATACCTATATTTCAATTACATTTCAGATTTTCAACATCTGTATTCTTTGCCATAGAAATGTCAACTTTCAGACTTACGAACGCAGTTGGCACATTGTTTAAAATTGTGGAAGTGAAAAGCTGCTTTACTAATTTCCCATAAAATGAGTCAATAATCAGCTTGCTAACAAAAGAAAATGTTTAAAACTGATTCAGAGACATCTTCACATTTGTGACATTGAAACATACCAACTGTTCTGAAGAAAATTGTGCCAAAAGCGTCATTTAAAAGGATTAAAGTGTGAGAAAAATCAGAATGGAGAGAATGTGAAGGGGCCAATGACAGCTTCATCAGCAAGGCTTTTCTTTTGCAAATCCTCTTACATTCATAATCAAGCAGAACATTTTGCAGAAGACAAATTAAGAAAAATATATTGATAATTGCAGCCCCTGAATTCTATATGAAATGGCAGTGTAGTTTAGGAAGGTTAAGCTACACTTAGTCAATAGAATGGGAATGAAAGGGCTCTGCAGTTTATTTTAGGAATTTTTGCAATGAGTAAAAGAATTAACGACATCCTGAGGAAAGAATAACCCTTCTCCTTCCTTCCAGCTCAGAAGTTTGCTTCCATTCATTTATCCCCCAGCAAATCAGTGCATTCATTTTTGAAAATAAAGTTAAGCATTTATTTATTTTTTAAATAAAGTTACATTTTGCAATTATCACAACAAACATTGTTTTGAGTTTTGAATTTCAAAATAAAATAACATGAGTGTTTTCAATCATATCAAATAATTTTTACTATCACCTTGTTACTCGAAAACAAACAGGAACTAAATTCACCTCTAGCTAATGCAAATAATGTTTCAGCACTTGGATTTATTTTGCAAGCCATGAAATGTAACCCACACCAGAAAACATTATCTGCAAAGTGAGCACATAAAAATACCAGCATGTTTAATATAATGGATTTAGAAAACAAAAATATCTTTTGAAGAAAAATAGGCCTGATCTTCTTCATTCAGAGTGTCTCAAGAAGAATACATTCTTTGCTAAATACATTATTGTGAGGGGAAAGAATTGTGGATGCTTCAGGTCAGAGTGGAAAATGAAGATGCCCAATGTAAAGATGAGGGACAGGGCTGAAATAGGAGCCAGTAGGTGATAAGTTGACTGAAGGGTGCAGAATGACAGATGGATGGAACCATGTGGGAGAGATGGAGATGGGGGACAGATGAGGTGAGTACTAGATGAAAGCAGGCAGAGGAAAAAAAAAGCAAATAGATCTTCTGGGGGGCGGGGGTAAAGATGGCTCCTGGGGAGTGATAAGCAGGAAACAAAGGCCAACATTGCTAAATTATGACAAAGAAGGAAGGTCATAATTGGGACTATTAGGGGAGAGGTGAAGAGCAGATGAACCAGATGGAGAGGGGGGTTATGGAAAAAGGTACAAAATGGGAGGACTGAAGGAAAGAGAGGGGAACACAGGCAGTAAGAATTATCTGAAATTGGAAAATTCAATGCTCATACCATTGCAAGAGATCAGGGAGATGTGAGTGGGGAGAGATGAGCAGACTTAGAGGAATACCACTCTTGATAGCAGCTACCTTCCCTCTCCACTCTCAGTCCTCATGCAGTCCTGACCCAAAATACAAAATGCATTCTTGCACACATGGTTTGAAACTCTCCTCCCTGTTCCTTTGAGAATCCTACCCCTCTTCAAATGTATATCCCGCGTCAGCACAAATTAAGAGACAAAATATGCAACTTCTCAGCATGGATCAAAGATTGCTCCATTCTCTGCCAATATCTTCCATGAAGAGATGAGAGTTTATTGTCATCCCCCAATGCAGAAATGCACTGAAATTCCTTTGCTTACTGCAGTTACATAGGTAGGCAAAACACACCAATAACCAATCAGCACAAATTAAAGTGTGAGAGAATAATATAATAAATATTCAGTTAGTTAGTGTAAAAAAAATGCAGACAGATCTTTGGTCTCCAGGCACAAAAGAATGTCCCAACTGAGACCCTCTGATTTTATTTTTCCCTGAAGAAAAGCACAATGCTTCCCCTCAGCACAAAGGCAGGCTTCCTGCTGTGACTACATGTTAACAAATCTGTAAAAAGAACAGGAAGATTTCCCCTTATTTCACTACTTTGAGTAGAATCATAATCTCTCAGGACACGCATTTTACTAGAAATAGCCAACGTAGGAAATCTTCCCACTGTGTTTACAGTATCACCGGAAGCTTTAACCTGAATTGAATCAAACTTAGTTTAAAGAAAAAAAAACCTGCTGAAATACTCAGCAGGTCAAGGAGTATCTGAGGTCAGAGAAACAGGATTAACATTTGACATTTCAGTATTTTGTTGGAAGATCATTAATAGGAAATGTTATCTCTGTTCCTCTCCCATGTTCTGTTTAGTCTTCTGAATATCTGTTTTTACTTCAGCATCTGCAGGTTTGTTTTTCCTTTTGGAGATGGATATCCCCTCATACCACAGTAATCAGTCTTCAAATAATATTTTCCAGGTGCTTTGACAGGTGACCTGTGACTAGGACCAGAACACTTGCAACAGATCGTCAAGTGCAGAAGCAGAGTTGATATAAAGAATCATTTAAGTACAAGATCATGCTTGGGTACTGTTGGTCTGCAAATATGTACCTTGCCATTTAGTTCAACCCTCTTCTCCAATTTTCCCCCTTTCTCTCTGAAATATTTTGACTCAAAACCTCAAATTAGTTTCTTGCCTCAAGTGCATTTCTCCCAC
This sequence comes from Narcine bancroftii, assembly GCF_036971445.1. NCBI lineage: Eukaryota > Metazoa > Chordata > Chondrichthyes > Torpediniformes > Narcinidae > Narcine > Narcine bancroftii. The sequence continues at coordinate 40,141,737 of NC_091472.1, read as the reverse complement.
TTCCATGCATTCAAGATCTGAAGCCTGCTTGTAACCTCAAGTCCTTCTACAATTCTACTTGTAGCCTGACCCCCTTCATCCCCCAGCTCACTCTGCAACTAAACATTCATTTTGATTTTCCATTCTCTTCAAGGCCTCGGGCTTAGCAAAGTTTAATGACACCTGCCCCTTTGCTTGTGGATTGAACATTAATGTTCACCTTCAGCTTTCCTCCTTCCCACTTCACTCTTGACGAGGCAACACCAGTGAATCATTAAACATAACAGGTATGGTAATATCCTTTCCAAAATGCTCAAAACTGCATATAGTTCAGCAACTATTAGCTATTGCCTTGAGAAATACAATTGAGTCAAGAGCTCTGTGCCCTTATTGTGTTAGTATGATGGTTAGAATTACCCTTCAGTACATTTAAATCTAATGAAAATTTGATCTATTTTCTCTGCATTGGATTGCAAATGGTCCACATCTTCTAACATTGTGTAGCTTTCTTCATTCAATCCAAACAATTCCCTTTAAAGCTAACCTCTTGCTATCCATTAACCTACTTTTTATACAAGTGATCTCTTTACAATACATTCAATGTTTCATACAAACTTCTTAAAAAAAAATCAGTCTATTCCCTTCATCTGTCCAATCAGAACCAATTGTGAACGTGTCACAAAATTTGTTGTTTGGCAACATCACTATTGTGCATTAAAGATACAAAATTGCAATAAATTACATTTTCGGTAACACACTATTTAAAAAAAAATAAATTAGTGCGAAAGAAAAGGTGAGGTAATGAAATTGTTCATGTTTCATTCAGAAATCTGATGGTGGATGGGTCTTCGTCTTGAGGCTCTTGTACCTCAGTCTTGATGGTAGTAGTGAGAAGAGGACATGAAATGGGTGGGGAGTGTCCTTGATGATCAAGGTTGAATTCCTGATACACAGCTTCTTGTTGATGTCCTTAATGGAGTGAAGATTTGTGGTGCACTGTTATCCAGAATCAGACACACACAAAGATAAAGACTGTACAACAGGCTTTAATCCACAAAGACTTCCACAGAGCCAGGCTGGCTGTGGCTGCAGCAACTCTGAGTGAGGCCGCCACTGGCTTATATCCTGGAGGGTGATTGACACTCGACCGGATGGGGCTTGATCCCTTCAGGCCGACTGATTGACAACCAGCCAGGTGTTATCCTGTCCCCTTACAGTCCTGCAGGTACAGAGGTTGCCTCCTGCAGTAGGCTGGTGGTGTACCACCTCAAGACTAATGCCCATGGTGGTGCTTGCCGAATTCGCAACTCTCTGTAGCCTTTTCCTGTCCTGGGCATGTGCACCTTCAGACCAGACCAGAAATTTGCAAGTTTTTTGTGGTATGCCAAATCTTCGTAAACCCTAACAAATTATAGTTGCAAGCAAGCCTTCTTCATGATTGCATTGACATGAAGATCCTAGGATAGATTTTCAGAGTTGAGGACACCCAGAAATTTGAAGTGCTTTTCCCTTTCCATTGCTGACTCCTCGACATAGACTATTTCATGTACTCCTGGTTTCCCCTTCCTTAAGTCCACAATTAATTCCTTATTAATACAAGGTCGCTGTTGTGACACAACTCAACCAGCTGATCTATATCATTCCTGTACGCTTCCTTACTGCCATCTGTGATTCTGTCGGCAACCGTGGTGTCAGCGGAAAATTTGTACATGGCATTTGAATAGTGTTTAACCACACAGTCATGGTCATAGAGAAGTGAGCAGCGGGCTAAGCATGCATCCTTGAGGTGTGCCTGTGTTGATTGCCATTGAGGAGGAGATGTTGTTACTGTCTGACTGTGGTCTTCCTAATGATAAAGTCAAAAAGATCCTGCCTTTTGTTGTCATCTTTCATTATTCATTGTACTTTATGCACTAATTAATTTAATTTTGTTTTCTAAAAACATATGAAGGAAATTGTTGTGTTGAATTTGCTAATAAAACCACAAGCTGAAAATATAAAGTCTAAGGTTGTGATTGGGATTTCAAAAATACAGAAATTCACAAAATAAAAATAATAGTATGGTGAATGAAACAATATTCAGGATGTAAGTTTACTTCTATTTACTACATCATGGGAGAATGAGAAGGATTCTTCCATGAGCAATCTAACAAGTTAACTCTAGCAAACATAGAGCAGCATTAAGTTGAACAGGAGTACAATAACATGGTATAGAATTGCAATGAAAAGAAAATCAAAGTGCCAAGCATGGGCAGTAATAATAGCATGTCATGGGGTTCTTTCAGGAACCTGATGACTGCAGGGAAGCCTGTCTGGGTTTGTTGGTGCAAAATTTTCCACCTGAGCTTTCTCCTTGTGATGGCTCCTTCAGTATATTGACTGTCTTTCCCAAGCAGCAGGAGGAATCAAGGGAGGGGAGGGATGTCTGCATTATGTTCTGAGCTGCATTCACTACCTTCCATGGAGTCTTCCAACCTTGAGCAGAAGAGCTCCCATACTAAACTGTGATGCATCTGGAAAATATGCTTTCAAGGCATCTGTAGAAGTTGTTGATGGGCAAGTGGGGCATGTTAAACTATTCTCTGAGAAAAGTAGAGGTGTCCCTTTAAATCAATGAGGGAGAGGGAGAGGGAGAGGATTGTGCATGTGCACAAATGCATGCCTTAAGCCTAAATCCCAACGTTTTGCAATGAATTTGTTGGGACTATAGTATTGAAGGCAGAGCTGTAACCGATAAGCATCTATCATAGTCAGAAACAAGTGTCTTTGGAGTTCAAGTGTTGTAGAGCCATGCAGATGGCATCTGCTGTGAATCTGCTCGGAAGGCAAATTGAAGCAGGTTAAGGCTCACTGGCAGCTGTAGTAGTTGATGTGATATCATGTCCCCACTGGCTCTCTGTATACAGTGATGAGGAAATATTTAGCTCCACAGGGATTGTTGTGTCATTGCAAGTTATGTTCCTCGGGTTTTCATTAGGTGACTAATCCTCTTAATTAGCCTGCAGCTGACGTGGACATTTACCCCCTCCATAAATCTTCGTCCGCGAAGCCAAGCCAAAGAAGAAGAAGAATCCTCTTAATTATTATAAATACCACTACTATATTTTAAATAATAACCCTGCTTTTCAAATCCTACTTATCCTGAGCTACCTAATTAGAGCTATGTGGATGAGCAAGTGTTAAACAAGAAACTGAAATGCTGGAGGAACTCAGCTGGTCTTTTCAGCATCTATAGGAGACAAAGATATAACGCTGATGTTTCAGGCCTGAGCGCCCTTCAAGGTAAAAAAAAGAAAATGCATAAGCAGGATTCTCAATTTTTTTTAATGCTAAATTGGCTAAGAAATGCAAGTTATGGTGATGTAGATGGAGCCTTCATGTCTCCCAATGACTTTAAAGAAACCATGAAGAGTGCCTGTGAAGACTTCACAAGTAGGTGTTAATTTGATGTTGTAGAATTGAAATGGACTATTGTCTTTAAAGGAATAGCATGTTTGAACAGATGTCCAAGCTCAGAAACTGATTAATCTTTTATAGCTTAAATGGTGCCAGCGATCCAAATTTCTGGTTGAAGTCTCCTGTTCTACGAGGGGGTCATGTGGTTTTGCAAACAGAGAAAAACATGCCTTTCTTGGGGGGGGGGGTGGGGGTGGGGAGGAGAGGGAGACACACACACAAACAGTCAGTTTTACTGCTGCAGTTGGTGTTGAAGACTGTAAGTTTGCAGACCTGCTGCAAGACCCCATTTGAAGATGGGTTTCGAGTTCCAAGTTCAGCCTATTATAAGCCCTTGTCGACAATTACAAGAGGCTTTGGCTGGTTATTGTGTTTCTCCTGGAATAGGGGGAAAAAAAAGAACTTTTTGTGGTAACCTGGAAGAAGAGGTTATCTTCTGGAAAAACCCACGAGGGGGGAAGTTTCTTTGGCAAGACCTGAAGTGTCTGATTGGAGGAGATCAGTTTGTGTGTGTCCAGTGAACAATGAACATCTCTCTGAAACCAACACAGACCTTTATGAGTGGTAACAATTTTAGTTAAAGCACCAGAGCCTGGTGAAGATAGTAAATGTTAAATTCTATGGACAGTATGAAAATTGCCTGACACCAGTGAATTTAGAGAAGCGAAAAGTGGAGAGTGAAACAAAGAACTTTGCTGAACACAATTACATTACATACACATGCGCTTAGAATCCGAAAGTTAATAGTAATGATAAGATCAATATTTAACTTGTGTATGAAGAAAATTTAAAATATTTTTGTTTAAGTAACCATTGTCTTGGTGAATTTCTGTTGGTTTTTGGAGCCCTCTGGGCTCATAACAAAAGTGCCTTGGACAATGTTCAGGGGGTACAAGTAGTTTGAAAATAGGTGAACATAGCAGCATATTAATGAACCGGATGAGTTTTTAAAATGGCAATATTGTGTGGGCCTCACAGATTATTTTCACTTAAACTCCAGATTATTCAGAATTAGAATCTAACAACAGCATTGGAATTTGAACTCTTGTCTCAGTGTGTCTGATCAGTCCTCTGAATTACTGTCCTGATAAATGAACAGGTGTGCCACTACCATATGCTGTACTGTAACCATGATTCCAAGTGTATATAATAGGTGCTTAAGAAACATATTAGATAAATTTATCTTTTATCCAGTTCAAATGATGAGAGTAGGATGCAGATTTCTTAAAATGAATTTTCACAATGAAACTTTGCACACAAATATTTTTCACCTCCCCATCCCTGTATTCTGTTTCTATAAACTAGCAATCAGAATTTATTGTCGTGAACAAGTCATGAACTCAGTGTTTTGCGGTAGCATCATAGAGTAAACATACATATTATAACCATCTTACAACATTACTATAAAAAAATAAAATAAAATAAAAATAATACTGCATGAAAAGTGAGGCAGTGTCTTTGGTTGATGATAGCAGTGGGGAAGAAGCTGTCCTTGCACTGCTGAGTGCTCGTCTTTAGGCTCCTGATAGCAGAGTGAAGAAAGCATGGTTTGGGTGGTGGGGGGTCTTTGAGGATAGAGGGTACTTTTTTAAGACACCACCTCATGTAGATGTCCTCAATGGAATGGAGTCTGGTGCCTGTGATGTCACAGGCTGAGTTAACAATCCACTGGAGTTTATTCTTGTCTTGAGAGTTGATGCCTCCAAACCAGGCAGTGATGCAACCACCCAGAATGCTCTCCAGGGTAGACCTGCAGAAATTTATGAGAATCTTCGGTGATGCACTGAACCATCTAGATACCTCACAAAGTATAGGTGCTAGCGAGCTTTCCTTATGATTGCATCAACATGGAGACTCCAGGACGAATCCTTGGAAATGTTGACATCCAGGAATTTGAAGTTCTTGACCCTCTCCACAACTGAGCCCTTGATAAGAGGACTGGGCCGTGATCCTGACTTCCACCTGAAGTCCACAATTATCTCCTTGGTTTTGCTGACATTGAGGGCAAGATTGTTGTCATTTCACCAGTCAACGAGCTGATCTCTCTCCCTCCTGTATGGTTCCTCATTGTTGTTCGTGATTCTGCTGACAACTGTGGTGTCAATCGGCAAACATAGATGGCATTGGAATTGTGCCTTGCCACAGTCAAGGGTGTATAACGAGTAGAGCAGTGGGCTAAGCACGCATCCTTAAGGTGTGCCTGTGTTGATGATCAGTGAGGAGGAGACGTTGTTTCCAATTCATACTGACTGTGGTCTCTCAATGAGAATGTCAAGGATCCAGTTGCAGAGTGGGGTACAGAGGCCTAGAGTTTGTAGCTTCTTGACTAGCACTGAGGGAATAATGGTATTGAAGACCGAGCAGAGCAGCCGATTGTATGAATTGCTGCTTTTGAGGTGATCCAGAGCTGAGTGGAGAGCCAGCGATATTGCATCTGCAGTGGAGCAATTGCGATGATAGGTGAATTACCATGGGTCCAGATCTTTACTTAGGTACATGTTAATTCTGGCCATGACCAGCCTTTCAAAGCATTTTGTCAAAGTAGAAGTTAGTGCTACTGGGATGTAGTCATTGAGGAAGCTCATGCTATTCTTCTTGGGTGCCAGGATGATTGATGCTCTTTTGAACCTGGTGGGAACCTCTGACTGTCACAGGTGTGGTGATATGTAATTACACCACTAGGTCACCGGGGTCATCCCAGTGACCTTGTATATAAAGCAGTCCAGAGCTACAGTCTAGCCTTCCAGGTTCGTCTTGCAGAGAGACAAGGCCACTTAGAGTACATATTAGTTTATTAAATTATACTCGCACTGCTGGTGTGGTTATTGTCAGTACAATGGGAGGTTGAAAATGTCTGTGAAAACTTCAGCTAGTTGGTTGGCATAGATTTTCATTACCCTTCCAGGTACTCTGTCAGGGACTGATGCCTTGCGAGGGTCCATCCTCTGGAATGATGCTCTGACAACGCTCTCAGAGACAAATATCACAGGGTCCTCACCCTTTACAGGGATTCTAGTAGACACTATTTGGTTCTTCTTCTCAAAGAAGAAATAGAAGTGGTTCAGCTCATTGGGTAATGAAGCGTCGCAACCATCAAATTATTGAATTAGGCTTAATCCCATCATCCCCTTCACTTGGACAACTATCTAAACAAGTTTGTTCTTAACATACCATAAAACTATTAACTGAAATGCATAAAATTAATAACACTTCCAACTTAAATCAGTTAAAAAAAATTTGTTTAACACTTCCTTCCCCTCCCTCCACCTTCAAATTGTAACTCTTTCTAACTCCATCCGTGGTTATTAACTATTCTGATAAAGTGAAAAGCTTCAAGGATCTGGTTTGGACTTCAAATGGAGGTCTTTGGCATCTTTGTTAGTCTCACGCCTTATAAAAGGAGATAGACAAAAGATATTTGTTTTTTTCTATCTATTTACACAGTTAGCACATACAAGTTTAAAGTCAACAATTAAACAGATCCCTCAATACATTACTGGCAGTTTATTGGCTTTAGTTTCATTATCAAATTATAAACACTAGTCATTACAAAGTCCAGTCTATCAGTTGCACCTTGCTACTCAAAATACTTTTCAGTGAACTCTCACATAAATTACACTAATTGATTTGAAATATACTTTTAACATTTTGTTCATCCAAGTTATTTTCTATCAAAGTACACAAGGAACATTCATAATAGTTTTATAGCTCCAAAGGCCAATGTATTTATGAATTTTTAAATCAACAATTAAAGATTTGAAAAATTGATATTATTGTTGCTTCCATTGTGATTGAACTAGTTGACCTACGTTACTGAGCTGGCAGAGCATCATAACTACTGTAGCTTCTCCGCAACTCCCTCGCCAATCATCCCTCCCCACCATTTGCCCCCTTGGCACCTTCCCCTGTGGCCACATTTGCACCAACATCTCCTCCCTCGCCACCATTCGGGACCCTAAACTGTTCTTTTGAGTGAAGCAACACTTTGAGTGTGTATCCGCAGGAGTCATCTACTGCATCCAGTGCTCTCACTGTGGCAATCTCTACATTGGAGAGACAGGGAGATCGCTTCACTGAGCACCTTCGCTCTGACTGCATCAGTGACAAGGATCTCCCAGTAGCCCATCACTTAAATTCTGCATCCCACTCCCATAGCCTCATATACTATCCCACCAAGACCACCCACAAATTGCAGGAGCAACACTTAATTTTCCATCTGGGCACTCTCTAACTGGACAGACATCGACTTTGGTTTCTGCTAGCCTACTCTGTTCTTCCTCCCTTCCCTTCTCCTTTCCTCCAGCTCTCCAATCCCTTCCTTCTCCATTCACAGAGCCACCCCTCTTCCCCCTGTTTGCTGGTGTTCTGTCCCTCCCTTATCCACATTACTTTTTGCCTTTGGGATTGTGCTCCTCCCCCTGCCCCTTTTCCACCCCACCATTTTGTTCGGGCGCCTACCTACTTTTTTTCCCCCATACCATGATGAAGGGCTCAAGCCTGAAACATTGATTATGAATCTTCATCTTTGCTCTATAAAGTACATTGTTTGACTGTTGAGTTTCTCTAACATTGTATTTTTAGTGTAACTTTTCATATGATATTCTTACATGATGCATCATTCCAGTTAGAGTAAAAATATTCATTTATAAGGCATGGAACCAGAGAGCAATCGCAAAACATGCACAGATTTGCCTGATTGATCTATTGGCATCACCGCCTGGGACAGGAACAACCCTGGCCAATTGAAGAGCATTGTAAACATAGCTCAGTCCATCACACAGACCAACCTCCATTCCATCGACTCTGTCAATTCTTCTCATCAACTTGGAAAAGGTGCTAACTTATTAAGGGACTCAAACTCACCCCATTCATTCTCCCTCCCCACCACCACCCTTTGCAAATTCAGGGACAATTTCTTTCCTGCTGCTAGCAGATTCATAAATTAAACTCTGGCTGATAATGGATGATGCCCTTGCTCTGCTTTTACCTGTACTTTTCTCCATACTCTGCACTGTGATTTTGTACTTTTCTTTGTATCCTGAACAATTTGATGAATTTCTAGCATTTCTCTTTACACTATTTTTAATTGCTTTCTATTTCAGCGATTTGTGTACAAGTTGACACCTGGATAGCAAGTAAAATGAAGCTTTTTACTGTTATTTCAGTGCACAAGATATTTTAATTCAATTGTACATTTCTCTTAAGAGTGCATTTAGATTTCATCTTAAAAGCAACTAGTTATTTATCCAGAAGTGGGTTCAAATTTTGAACTCTGGGTAAGGCAACTCCTTCCTTGTGCCCTATTGCCTTCATTCACAACATTTACCTGAGTAGTCACTTGTTCTGCTGTTCCCACAGCACTCCACCCCAGCCTTACCCTTCAAGAATCTTGGAGCAGATGCAGAAAAGTCTACTAAAAGGACTTGAGAAACAGAAATGATCAGGAAGGTCCCAACAATCTAAGACTACTTTAGCCAGAGGGGGAAAAAAAAGTGCCTCGTTGGATTTTAGGGTGCAGCGAGAAACATGCAGCATTTGTTGGGGACCGCCGAACTAGTGGCCATTACATGTACGATGATCATCAATGAATCTAATGGGGAACTTCAGAGGGATTTCTTTTCCCAGGGATAATTTAGAATATAGGATCTATGACCAGCAGTGATCAAGGGAATAAGAATAGATGCTTTAAGGGAAACATGAGAAGAAAAGAATTGAAGAACACGTCTTGAGATGAATTTAGGATGTGCACCTCTGCATGTCTTGCAACCGCATTGTAGTTCTAGGCAATGTAAATAGCACTTCTTACACTAAATTAAATGACTGTGTCTGCTTTATAATGCAGCATGAAAGAATGTCTTCATTCATTTTTAATTTGCATTTCAGCCCACGAGCCATTGCTGCCCAATTACACCCCTTTTGACCTATATCCCCAAAGGAAACCAGAGCACCTGTAGGAAACCCACACAGACATAGGGAGAATAATCAAACTCCTTACAGACAGCTGGATTTGAACCTCAGTCGCTGGCATTCTAACAGCATTGTGTTTCACCTGTCTTGTCACATCATCTGCTCAAAGTCAGCAGTAGAGAGCTGTTGACTCAAATGGAAGGGATTTCTACTTCAAAAAAAACTTGCATTTCTATCACACCTGTTGGAACCTCAGAACGAGAAGTTCAAAAACTAGAAAATTCATCAATAGTTTTGAATTATATTGATTGTAATAAAGCAGGAAATTCAGAGGTCAATCTGCATACATTAGTCAGTCCAATGAGAAAAAGTACTCTGTAGTTTGATCATTAAAAATCAAGTTCTAATTTTCCATCATATACCATTTACACAGTACAAAATCCAATTGTCCCAAAAGCAAAATAATCCACGAAATAGGGTAATGATTTGCCTTGAAGTTACATTTGTATTTTCTTCAAGAAATTTAAAACAAACGTATTTTTTTCCCCTAATGGAAACAGCATCTGACCTGACACAATGGTTTTCTGCTGTAGACTGGCAGGAAGGAGATGTTTGTTTTGCTGAAGTTGCATCACTGAGTTAAGTCCTTTACCTTGTGACTGATGAAGGGTAATTGACCTTCACAGGCCAAAAAAAAAGTGCTTGTTTGCATTAGCTCTGCACAAGCTTTTTACCAGGTCTCTGCTAAAAGGTACATTAGATTAAATAATGTGTTGTTTTTTTCATCTATAATTGGCAAACCAGTAGTGAAATGTCCAGTAATCAAATTAAGTTATGACAGAAAGCAACTGCTACTACTTACAGCATTATCAATTTAGCATTTCTAATGACATTTCCTCTATGTTTTAAATATACAGTGGCCATTGCATAAAAAAGTTAACATGGTATTTAACTCCGACAAGTGAGAAGTGAACCATTTTGGGAAGCTAAACCAGGGCAGGATTTGAATGCACATAACAGAGCCCTCTGGAGTGTTATTGAACAGATAGATCTTGGGGTGCAAGTACAATTTTCCATGAAAGGGGGGGGGGGGTGGAGGAAAGACACAGGAAGACAAGGTGGCAAAGCCAGGGTTTGGCGCGCTTGAATTTTCTCACACAAAGCATCGAGTAAAACAGTTGGGACGTCAAGTTACAGCTGTGAGAAACTGTAACTTGGAGGACTGCTTGAAGTCCTTGTCACCATGCTATGGAAAGGACTTGATTACGCTGGAGAGAGTGTAGAAAGGATTCACAGGAAAGTTGTTGGGTCAGAGAGCTGAAGTCACAAGAAGAGACTGGATCGGCTGAGACGGGTTTCCTTGGAGCAAATAAAGGCCGATGGGCAACTTTAGAGAAGTTTACAAAATCACAAGGTACATGGGGTGGTGGGGGGGGAGTCCAAAACTAGAGCGCATAGATTTAAGGCAAGGGAAGAAAGATTTAAAAGGAGACCTGAAGGCAGGTGTTTCCACATAGAGGGTAGAAGGGAAATTAAATGAGCTGCCAGAGGAAGTGCTGGAGGTGGGTACAATGACAAGGTTTAAAATACATTTACTCAGGCTCAGGGATAGGAAATGTTTGTAGGGTTTATGGACTAAATGCAGGCAAGTAGAACCAACTCAGGAAGGCACCATGGATGCCATGGTGAGTTGGGCCAAAGGACGAGTTTCCATGCTGCCCAACTTTGTGATTCTATGAAACCAGAGAGCATGAAATTGGGACCAGTAGCAGCATAGTTTGGGCATTATGGATCTCATTTGGGGATCAAATTGGTATTCAAGGCTTTTGGTGCACAAACTTCCACCTGAAGTCTCATGAACTTCCATGTTCTCTCTCGGAGAGTCTCTCTTAATTGAGAATTAGTTGGTCCATTCTGAATCTATGAGATCTGAAGCATCAGTTGCTGCCAACATGGGAACCCTCTCACTTGCCATAGGCGAGGCAGGAAGTGTCGGAGGCAGTTCTCCTGCCCTGTCAAATATTTAAGCTGGACTTCTGATTTGACTCTGTTCTCAATGCCACCCTGAGTGCTCCCCCCATTCTGAGTGGTTGTAAGCCAGCAGCTCTCAATCATCCTCAGAGTTTGAATAAGAACTTCATGAAGAGTTTTCTCTTTCCCACATCATTAGAGCCTGGTCTGGGGGCAGATGAATAAGTTGCCTATCAATCAACTGACCTGGATGCTAAGGACACTGAGCAGGAATGCAAAGTTGGGTTGCTAATCTCACTGGCAAAGTTTGAAGGTTTTGTGGATGCAGCACCGGTGAGGGTTCTCCAGCGTTTTGGGGTGTCTGCTGTAGGAGGTGGTACCACATTAGCGAGAGAGCAGCAACCATCATACAAAGGGATGGTATCCAGATGGATTACCCCCCCCACCACCCATCCACCAGCCTGCGGCCCTGACTGAACTGATGCCCTCTCTTAACTTCATGTGGTTGAGCATGCATTCACCAATGCCTTCTGTCATTGTGAATTCATGAAATTCTCAATTTGTTTTTTTTTGTTGTTGCTGCAAATTTGTTTTGGATTTTGCCTGCTTGCATAGAGATGCATAGGGTGTAGAGTGATAGCACTGCAGGGATTGGCTGCTACAACCTTGGAGGGTTCTGCACAGACTATTGTTGCTGGAAACAGGTTGGTTTTTGAGATTGGTGATGTTGAGAGAGAGTGTGATCAAAAAGGACTTATCAAACAAGGCAAGGTATTCGGAAAGGAGAGCGGTGGTGACAAAGTACGAAGTACACTTGACAGAAATTGTTGACAGGCAACTTGATAGGGAAGCGGTCAATGGAACAATGTCCGAGGCTGCTCAGGAAGGCAGTATGTAGCTTTACAAGATGCCCTCATTGACCGTGAATGATGATGGTCACGTATTGTATAAATGTACAAAAATTCTAACTTGCTACAGCCAAACAGGTATTTCATCAAAAAAAAAATAAGTATGCAGTAAACTAACTGAAAAAAAGAGATAATAAATACAGATAAATACATTTTCACAGTTGCCATGGTGAAAGAAAAATCGTGGCCTTGCAATAATGCAGATAGTCTTCAATGTGGCATCGGAGCAGACCATGATTAATGTAGCAAGGGGAGGCTCAAAAGCCTGACAACTGTCGGAAAGAAACTGCTCTTGAACCTCAAAGCATTGGTCTTCACCTCTGTACCTTCTACGTAAAGTACAAGCGAGAAGAGGTCATGAGCAGGATGGCGGGGGGCCTTTATTATGTTGGCTGCATTTTTGAGTCAGTACTTCATATACATTATCATCAATGGATGGGAGTTTGGAACCTGTGATGGACCAAGCAAAATTTACTACCCTCTGCACCCTTCTGTGCTCCTGGGCACCCAAAATTCCATACCAATTGGTCTACTTTCCATAGTGCACCAGTAAAAAGTTTGTTAGGAGTGCCCAAGTACATGCCAAATCTCCTCAAACTTCTGAGAAAGTAGATGCATCAGCATGCCAGATGCCGTTTTGCTAGCTCCAGGAGAGGTTGTCTGATATATGGATTCCCAAGGACTTGATGGTTCTAACCCTCTCCACTTAAGTCCCATCAATGTGGACAGGTGTGTGGTCTGCCGGGCTCTCCTTCCTACAATCAACAATAAGCTGCTTGGGTGTTGTTGAGAGCAAGATTGTTGCTCTGGCACCACCCACCCAGGTTCTGGTTCCTGTATTCTGACTCATCACTTCCAGATCTTCAGCCAACTATGGTAGAATCATCAGCTAATTTGTAGATTGACCTGGAGCCAAATTTGGTTGAGCCAACATAAGCGTGCAGGGAATACAGCAGGAGGCTAAGCACACATCCTTGGGGTCGTTGAGTTGATAATCAGAGAGGAGGAGGTGATGCCGATTGGCATGGATTGGAGTCTGCCAATGAGAAAGTCAAGGATCCAGTTTCAGAGATGAACAGAGTAACAGTTTAATTTGGTCACTTTTGCTGATACGATGGCAAAGAAATGGCTACAGACCCACAAAGAGCGTGAAGAGGACACATGGCACTCCTCCACAGGATTCTTAGTCCCAGTCCAAATTCTGACAGCTCCTCACAGACTTTAAATGGTCTGTTAAAATTGATTTTAAAATCCTGCGCCTTCAGTGTCTGGGACAAAATGGTGACATCTATTTTTGGCAGTGGCCACAAGGGGTTGCAGACTTCAGGGAAGCAGAGAACTGGTGCAGGGCACCATAAAACAGGGAGACCACCCTCTATTCGAGAAGGAGAAGCAGAGGAGATGACCCTGGGATGGCAACAACAGCAGCAGACCAGTGAGCAGCTCTGCAGTCAGACTGCAGACTGTTGGTGACTCGAGGTGAGGAACCCACACAGGCTGTGGGCAACTGGCTCAACACTGGCTGAAGCAATAGCTGTATCGGAACCAGAATGCAAGAGGGTGCTGAAGGCTCCCTGATCTTGTCTGAGGTTCAGATCTGCTCGGGTTGGATTGGGGTCTGTGCGGCTGCAGAGGCTGTGGGAGCACTGGAGGCAAATTCACAGACAATCAGTGACTCTGGGGTGACTCTTTAGCTCCTTTCTCTGACTGAGAGGCACCCAGCAATTTCTGCTGATGGTGAATTTGTCCACCTTATCACAGACTATTGCACATTTTGAGCTATTGCACCCATTTTATTACATGATAATGAAGGAATTTTGAATCTTGAGTTGTAGTCAATGAACAACAGTTTGATTGAACTCACTTTAGCTGGATTCTCACACTGTACATCACAGCTACCTGTTCCTTCTAGCTCCTGAGATTGTGTATGGAAGTCCCTCCTGCAGCTTCAGACACTAAATGCCAATTCCACTATCTACTTCCTCCATGAAAAGCGTCTATTGCTTGTGTCATCCTGCAAAGGGTGTTCCTGGTCTCATTCGATAATATCAGCAGTGGGGTTGGTGCTGGCAAGGAATGCTTTAAAGTAAACAGGTATCACAAAGCTGGCATACTGCCCATATTGCAGTCTATAGGTGTGGGCCAACTATGCATCACAATACCTAATCTATTCTTTTGGGAAGTAGAGACCTAACTTTTTGTGTTAAATCCATTTACAGAATTGACACATTTATTATGTGGGAAGTAACAGACAGTACATAAAAAGCAATAGGAAACTGATGTATTATTTACTTATTAATATTTTACAGTCATAATCAATCATTAAAATATGGTACCAACATAATTAATTCTGGAGCAAATGGCTTTAATTTTCTTTGCCATGGTCCTTGTTATTAATACGATTATTATGGCATGACTCCTATAAGGTTCCGATAGCTTCGTGGTTGTAAATCAGGGGTCGTGAGCTCGTACCTTGCTGGCGCTTTATTTCTGTGAAGGGCGCTGGACAAAGTGGTGATTCTATCTTCCTTCAATAGACAAAGTTAAGGAGTTTCATGTATGCTGCATTCTAAAAGTAGCATTATGTGACAATAATGAACCTTTACCTCCTCACAGTTGCTGAATCAGGCAACACGTATCGAATATTCCTGACAATTTAGGCCAATATCACCATCTCACACCTAGGCAGAAAATCTGATTGCAAATACATTCATGTCAGTTTGAATTATTATTCCTCAAGTCATTACTTTTGCACACAGACTCATTCCCATGCTTCCTATGTTACATTATTAAGAAATATATATTTTGTAAAAATGCTTTGAGGTGTGCCATAAGCAAAGTATTTTTTTTTCTTTTTGACGCCCCTTTCTATTACCACACCTGTTCCTTATTTTAAGACTTCCTAATAACCACTGAAGCAAGTTGAACTAAAACAACATCAACATTTTGCATGCAAAATTGTTTTTGCTCATCTGTGACCCTTCTTTGAGGACAACAAAAAAGTTAAACAATTTTGACAATATTCTTGATACAGGCAAGGTTTGAAATTCATACACCATTCATAAATAAGTTTATGATATTTCCCCTTTTATTATTTACCCTGTGTTGAAGTAAATCATCTACTTAACTTATTCCATGCAGGTTCACAAACTTGTTGCAATTCCAAAGCATTTACAATGGAAATCTGTGTAATTAAATGTTGAAAATGAAATAAAAATTTTAAATTAAGTTTAAACGTTTGATTAGAAATATTCATGATCCTTTTGAGTTTTAAGAGCTAGTGAACCCAAGTCTTCAAATCAAATCTTTCTCGACATTTGCACCACCTCATGACATTTACATCCAACACACAAGGCCTCAATGTGGTCAGGGTGTTTTGGCAAAATCTTTGCCAGAAAAAGATCCACCTGAGGCAACTCTGCTCAAAGCAGGTTGAGACCCCAACCGAGTTAACTCACCAATCATCTTCTGGCACTGTGAAACAACAAGTCCTACCACGTTAGTGCCTGCGTGTTTGCATCAGTTTGGCAGGTAAATTTCACAGCACACTCTGACAGCCCCCCGCCCTGCTGCCTGAGCTCCACGCTCTGACAGCCCGTCCTTTGACAGCCCCCACCCTGAGCCCTTTCCCATGCTATTCAAGCACAAACTGAGTTCTCCACAGTTTAAGTCCCCTGAAAGCAGCCACCACGAGGGAACAGGCTGTATGAGGGAGGGGGGCATGGTAACGGGCAGTGAGGGAGCGGGGCAGGGGAAATAGGCAGTGTGAGGGGGAGTTGGTCCGGCATGAGTGGGAGTGGGGCAGGGGAGAAGACCTGGCTTGCAAAGCCGCGCAGCCGAGACACTGTAGGCACTCCAGGGCACCGGTGGCTCAGCAGCAGTGGTGTCCCATTTGCAGGAAGTGGGAGGGGGGCTGGTCTGTTGCGATGGACCCCGAGTACCATGAAGAGGTAGCCGGTCTGGCTGGAGCCGTGGCCTCTCATGCCGGAGCCCACCTGGCTCTGATGTCCAGCCTTCTGGCCTGCTTGGCTGCTGACTCAGGGTAACAGACGCTGGCGGCTCACTCACTCACTGGCCACTCTGAGTGAGGTAGCCCAGGGCAAACTATTAATCAGTATTTAGAAAGCCTTCCATTGAAAAATGACACGAAAAGTATTTTTTGTTAAGTGTCGAGATGTTATTAATATTTCAACAATAAACATTTGACAAATTAATCTGGTTGTGATTTTATGTTTGTGAAGATCTTAATATCTAAAGCTCTGACAGCTTTGAAATGTCGCTGTGCAGTTTGCTGGCTGTCAGAGCGCTGTACTTAATACATCAGAGCGCTGTACTCATGACATCATCACTGGAGGCAGGACCCCTTTTAAAATCCTGAGCAGCAGAATTACCTATAAATAATGGTGCAGGGTGAGTGGAGAAAAAAAGGTTGAGAACCACTGATCTTAGGTTTCTTTTGTCACTTACTGAAAAATATCGCAATAAAATGTTTGAAAATAATTTTTAATAGGACAGCTTGTGTGAGAATTTGAAATGCCTCCAAGGCTATGGAAATGGCAGTTATGGTCTCTCGTATAGATAACATAACAGTATACCCTCTTCCACCAGCGTTGTCTCCGCTCCATCCTCAACATCCATTGGAGCGCTTACATCCCTAACGTCGAAGTACTCGAGATGGCAGAGGTCGACAGCATCGAGTCCACGCTGCTGAAGATCCAGCTGCGCTGGATGGGTCACGTCTCCAGAATGGAGGACCATCGCCTTCCCAAGATCCTGTTATATGGCGAGCTCTCCACTGGCCACCGTGACAGAGGTGCACCAAAGAAAAGGTACAAGGACTGCCTAAAGAAATCTCTTGGTGCCTGCCACATTGACCACCGCCAGTGGGCTGATAACGCCTCAAACCGTGCATCTTGGCGCCTCACAGTTTGGCGGGCAGCAACCTCCTTTGAAGAAGACCGCAGAGCCCACCTCACTGACAAAAGGCAAAGGAGGAAAAACCCAACACCCAACCCCAACCAACCAATTTTCCCCTGCAACCGCTGCAATCGTGTCTGCCTGTCCCGCATCGGACTTGTCAGCCACAAATGAGCCTGCAGCTGACGTGGACTTTTTACCCCCTCCATAAATCTTTGTCCGCGAAGCCAAGCCAAAGAAGAATACCCTCTTGCTGTACTTGCCTTGGGACTACTTCTACTAATCATTTCCTTTTAAATTGGGAAAGTGTTTCAATTACCTACTCTAAGCTGCCCCATTCTGCCTTGCAGAACACAGAAATGGCATTCAAAGTGGCTTTTAGTGTACCAATCATTTCAGCACCAATAAACTACCAGTGCATTAATAACTCAGCAGAATTTCTGGCATTGATCTCATAACCAGGCTGTGTAAACCCAGATTTACTCCCATTCTAATCAAACTAACGTTAGTCAAATCATTTTTTTTTTAAACTTTCCTCGAAACCAAACTATGCAAAATCTTTTCAAAGAACTGCATTTAGGGAAATGAAAAGAAAATTCTAAAAACACTCAGCAGATCAAGAAGCACCTCTGGAGAGAATAACAGAGTTAACTTTTAGGTCAATGATCTTTTATCAAATCTTTCATCTGTATCAGAGTAGCATATAATGAGCTTTGACTCATTAGAATGATACTAATAAACAGGCTTTAAAAATAACATACAAATACCCACCCACAATGTTTAAACAGAAAATAGCCAATATTAATAATAAAAAGCAAGGAAAGTATGGTCTAAAATTTGTCTTACATTCCAGACTGATCTTGATATAAACAAAATTTATTACCATATCGTAATTACTCAAGTTTTAGTGAAGGTCCTTTGCTTGTCCCATTGCAGTTGGACAGAAATAAATTCTTGTTTTCATTTTAAGCCAACAGTCATTTGCCACAGAATATTTTTTTCTACAGCCATGAAATGACACAATTAAATAATGTAAAGTCTACGTGGCTAAAGAGTTTCTGCTGTGAATAGAATGAAGAGCGGATACTGATGGAACTGAAAATTCATCAATTAGGCAACACTTAAATCCTAAACTGACTTTTCCTTTGGTACATTAGTAAGCACATGGATTAGCTTTGATTGATAGCTTGTGCATCTTTTGAATAATGTTACAAAAACTACAGATGAATAGATCAGACCAAGAATTACAGGAAGTGCTCAGCAAGCCACAGCTTGAAACAGTTTGGTCCACAATTATATTAATTAGTCAATATTTCCATGATTCTTCCCTCCCTCCATTCCAGCCCCCCCCCCCTCCTTTCCAAAACAGCACAAGTCTACTGCATTTTTTTTGTGTGCATTGTTTATAGGAGAACTTGGCAGACAGTCAATCCTTTGGGAATGCATTGCTGGGCTGTTTGAGGTTGACCTTTACTGTATCAAGTTTGGTCGCAGTTTTCTCAGGGATAATTTACCTCAGGGTAAAATAGCTCAACAAGCTAAACAGATGGTTAAGTCTTGGACTTGTCAGTCCCCCAAGAGTCCTCACTGAGAATTCCTGCTTGGCAGAATATCAAAACCATTTTCCCTTTAAAAAAAAGACATTTCCACTACAATGCCCTTTTTTCAAAGAATTGCAGTGGCAGACTAATGAAACCCAGATTGTGCAGTGAATCGTTAATTTATGTGGTTTTGTGTAAATATCCTAAGGTCCTCCTACATTTTTTTTACTGAGGATTTATTGGAAGTTATAAAGAATCATATTTTGTACAACCTCCATGCAATGTGTAATGAGTCATGTTGGATTAAACCACATTGCATTTCTCCACGGGCCAATTAATCCTCCTGGTGGCAAATGGTTCAGGAAGCAAACAGGTAAACAGAATATTTTTTTCATTGAATTTGCAGATATTACAATTACGATTTCATTTCAAGCAAAATTTACTTCCGAAGCCTAACCTGAACTTAATCTTTGAATATTATTGAGTATGAAGGACGAAGATAAAATTCTAAAGGCCTCATCATCAATCCAACTGACAATGAATCTCATTTTAACCTACTAACAATCTTTTGTCAGAATCTGACCATCCTGCTAAAATTCCAGTTTATAGTTTCTGATTCCATGATGAATTAAGGCATGTTTAGGGCATCAATAATCAGGTTTTGCAGTGTATGATACATAAAAAATGCATAATGGCACAGTAGAATCTCCAATGCCACTAACAGACGGAAAAACCTCTGGTAACCAGCATCTATGGGGATTGGTAGATGCCAGATAAGCAAGGTTTCCGGTTGCTTGAGACTCTCTCTTACAACGCCTAACTGATACACCTGCATTAAGAATAAACAGTTTAAAAGACAAAAACTTTATACTGTGCTGATACTGAACAAACTTCACTTCCGTGAATATAGAAATCTTAAAGTATATTACTTTATTTTCAGTCACATTCTTTGAAAACATTTAACTGTCGCTGCATCTTCAGGTTCTTTCCCCTTCGTGGATCCATCCGAAAGATGAACAATAATATTATAGATAATTAACCCCCCAAAAGTTTACAGATAAACCCTCACTAATACTCATAATAATATACTAATAAATAATGACGCTTACTCAGCAGGGATAAGGAAACACTTTAAGGATTAACCCCAACAGTGAGCAGTATCAACCAGCTGGGCAACACCATTTTATTCAAACACAATTTTATTCAAACAGTTATTGCGAGCAAAACCCAACCAAAGCATCCCACTGTATCAAGGGAAAAACAATTCATTGCCTCAGAATACATCATATTGAAGTTCCACATTCACCTGTTCCAAAATATCCTGTTTCAATCCTACTTCTTCCATGTAACACTGCCATGTTCTTTTCGTCAAGAAATAAATGACTATCATGGGATTTTATCTTTCCCTTTTCTCCCCATGCAACCTCCTACATCATCCCAGGTTTGTGATACTGTAGGTTCCTCAACATCTAAATATCAGTCCATCTCCAAGAAAGCCTCAGGTTCTCCTTCCTTGTAGTATTGTCTCCTTGTTCAGATACTGGCTGTTGTCAAACATATAGTCACAGAATGGTCCTTCATACTCTTGCTCCTACAACTTCAGCAAAACAGAAGAGCTTGTCATCGATTTCAGGAAACAGAGAGGAGCTTAAAGTTTTAAGGTTGGAGAGTTTATTATCATCACTCAAGTAACAGATATGTACAGACGCACCAAAATTGTGGCTTTCTGCAGCCACAAGGTACATAAGATACACCAATGACATAAAAACACAAGAATATAAGAAATAGGAGGAAGAGTAGGTGATCCAGCCCATCAAGCTTGCTCCACCAATGAAATCATGGCGGAACGGATGATAGACTCATCCCGACCTACTGTACATGTCTTTTCCCCATCTCTAATTTTCCTACTTTGTAAAAATCTATCCAATAGTATAAATTACCACAATATCCCAAGAAAGAAAAAGATAATACAAGCAGATAAATAATAAATATTCATAGTTCCAAAAAAAGTAACATTTCCATAGAGCAAATTGATCTTTTTGTGGTCCTGGACTAGTTTATAATTAGGGGAATAAGAGGAGATTCAAGAGCTTGATAGCCAATGGGGATAAAAGTGTTCTTGAACCTAGAGGTGCTGGGCTTTAGGCTACTGTACTGAGGGGGATGTGTGTCTTTTATGATGTTGGCTCTTTTTTTGAGGCAACACCTCATATAGACATCTCCTATGGATGGCAGATCGTAGTCTGTGATGGACTAGGCTAGATCCGCTACTTTCTGCAGAAGTCTGTGTTCTTAAGAACAGGAGCTTCCAAATTAGACCATGATGCAACCAGTGAGTATACTTTCCACAGTACACCTGTAAAAATGAAATAGAGTATTCGACAGCATGCCAAATATTTTCCTTTCTTTTTTAAAAAGCAGAGGAATTGGCGTGCCTTTATGATTGCTTTGATATACTGGCCCCAGGAGCGGTCCTCAGATATGTGGAATCCCAAGAATCTGAAAGGTACTAACCCTCTCTACTGCTGTCTCATCAATGTAGACAGGTGTGTGGTCAGCAATAACCTGTTCTGACCTAGTCATGTTCCAGTTATAACCATAAAAAAAAAAATCACACATTGTACTTTCTTTAAAGGGTGGAAGAAATTTGGCACATCTGACATCTCTTACAAACTTCTACAGCATTGTAGAAAGTATTCCATCAAGATGCATCCCATGTAAGAGAATAAGAAACTGCAGAGAGTGGTAAAGGTAATTCAAGGGTATCCAGAAACCCAACCTCCCTTCCATCAACATTTATACCTTACATGGTCTCAGGAGTGCTGCTAAAAAATTAAAAGACTCATCTCACCTTGGTCATTCACTCTTCTCCCCTCTTCCATCAGGCAGAAGATACACATGCTTGAGAATGTGAAACTCTATGTTCAAGGATCATTTTTTTCCTGCTTTTATCAGATTCTTGAATGAATATTGCATGGACAAAAGAAGATGCCCTTGCACTTTTTTCTTTACCCTTTTCGCTATATTCTGCACTATTTTACCACTACTCCCTACACTGGAACTCCTGGACAGCAAAGATGCATACATCAGAATGCTCTCTATTGACTACAGTTCAGCATTATTCAGTGACCTCCATAACCTGAGCCTCAATACCCCATTGTCTAATTGGATTATAGATTTCCTCACCTCCAGACCCCAATCTATGTGGATACATCTCCTCCACAATCTCCATCAGCATCAGAACACCAGAAGGTTACTTACTCATCTCCCTGCTCTACTTGCTTTACACCTATGACTTTCCCGGATCCATCAGAGCAATGTCTTTGTGAAGAAAGCTCGTCAAGGCTTCTATTTTCTCAGGAGTTTGTGGAGATTTGGCATGTCATCACAAACCTTAGCAAACTGACAGATATGTCGTGGAAATTGTGCTTGCTGGCTGCATCTCATCCTGGTACAGGGGCATCAATACCTCCAAGTGGAAAGCCTCGCAAAAGGTATTGGTCATAGCCCAGTGCATCACAGGCAAAATCCTCCCCACCATCGAGAACATCCGCATCAAATGCTGCTGTCAGAGAGCAGCAGCAAATAAAGGATCCACACCATCTAGTACTTGATGGGGAGGGGGAATTGGCTCTGTGAATGCAGAGCTAAGGTAAGGGAGTCAGATGGAAAAGGGAAGAGAGAGGAAAGGAGATGTTGGGGGGGGATTGTAGCATGCTAACATATAGAGAATTTGGGAGAACTTGCGCATGAATTGCAAAAGGTTGGCTTATAGGAACATCAGGCTATCAAGAAGGCAAATTAAATGCTGGCATTCTTTGAAATGAATTTAGAGGAGAGAGGTTATGCTACAAGGTTCTGGTGAGACTGCATCTGGAGTACTGTGTGCAGTTCTGGTCTCCGAACTTAAGGAAAGGTGTACTGGTTTTGGAGGCTGTGCAGAGGAGATTCACCAGGTTGATTTCAGGGATGAAGGGGTTGGCCTATGAGGAGATATTGAGCCATCTGAGACTGTACTCACTAATTTAGAAGAATGAGAGGGGACCTTATAGAAACATGAAAGGGATAGATAAGATTGAGGTAGGCAAGTTGTTTCCATTGGTGGGGGAGACCAGAACTAAGGGACAGAGCCTCAAGAATCAGGGTAGTTAATTTAGGAACGATGATGAGGGATTCTTTTTGCAGAGGATGGTGGAATTTGCTGCCCATCTGAAGGAGTAGGGGAGACCTCAGTAAATATTGTAAGAGAATTAAGGAATATAGCCTGTCATCAGATAAGCCATGATAACTTTGAATTAGAAACTCATTGAAGGACTTTTTCTTTGCACATTTTTTTTATATATGCTCAATTTGTTTGCATTTCTGTCCATATATTTCTTCTAGAGTACAGTTTTCGACAAATAGAAATTCTGCCTTGGCCACAGGAAAAAGAATCTCAGGTTGGTACTTTGTGTCATGTATGTTCTTGGACAATAAATTTGAACGGTCTTATTTGTCTGTTATTACCGCACTATTTGTTATTTGAGTTGGATTGCCTCAATAGCACACAAAACAAGGGGTTCTAAAAAAAATGTGTATATTGCTGTACGTGACAATAAAACAATTCAACATAGTTTTGTTATCTCCACACTGAAATAAAAGGAAATGATTGACAGTGATAAGGTAAAGCATTTTTTAAAAAGTATTATTTTCCATACTTTAAAGATTGAAAACTAAATCCAGCATGGTGGATGAGAGGAGACAAATATAACCAACTTTATGGAGACAAGTATAATTATTCACTAAGAAGCATACCAATTTCTGAAGGGCTTTGATGATCATGTGGGGGAAAAAGTGAAAACTGGTGACCATTAAAGGAGGATTTGATTATAATGAACATAGGATCCACAGGCTCATCAAGAGTGAACAGTTTCATCACGTCTCAATGACTAAATTGTCAGTCACGGCTACACATCATTCCAGATTTGAGTTGTACAGGGCCTCCCCTCTAAGGGAGGAGTCCAACTCAGATGTTCTACAGAGATTCTGATCAAAGTCAGATAAAATTGAAATAATTGTCCGATTGGTTTATAAACAAATGCATGAAAAAGAACTTATCAGGCCTGCTTGTAGTTGTCTCGGGTTGACATTCATGATTCCAAGTAAAGATTACTGCAGTGAATTTGGTAAACAAGAAGCATTTAGACCTCTAGAAACACTTGCTGAGTGTTTACAGGTCACTCCTTTACACAACCCACATCCATATATGTACTCTATTTTTTTTAATGTGGAACTTCAATTTCAAAAATATTGAAAAAAAGTCATAAAGTCCAAGGAACTTTGTTGATTTTAAGAAGGAGAGACCAAGGGGCCATTCACTCACCTGCAATGATGGGACTCCATTAGTAATTTCTTATCAGAAGATCACTTCTGGAGCCAGCATATCAAAGCAACAAAGAAGAAAGTATACTTTCTAATAAGTCTGAGGAGATTTGACAATGATATCAAATATTCTATTCACAATGTGCCTGTAGAAATCTGGTTTTATCACAGTCTGGTTTGGAAATTAAAGTGCCCAGTACAGCCAGATCCATCATACGGTCTGATCCAACCTATTCATTGAAGACATCTATGTGACGTGCAGCCTCAACTAGGCAGCCAACATCCATTGCTCCTTTCCTTATGCTCCCCACCCCTTCTCTCCATTCAGAGAGCTACCCTCCTGCCCATCATCTCAGCTCTTTTTCTCCTACCCTCCCACCTATATCTACCTATGACCTCTTAGCCTGCACTCCCCCTGCCACTCCCTCCTCTACTCTGTCCACTCCAACCTCTTATTTAGGTGCCTGCCTGCTTTTCGCGCAAACTTTGACAAAGAGCTCAGGCCCATAATATCAGTGTACTGCCAGACTAAGACCACCTGTTTAAAAACTTCATCTTCCAACTAGGCATCTTCCAACTAGGCACCTTCCAATTAGGCACCTTCCAACTAGGCACCTTCCAACTAGGCACCTTCCAACTAGGCACCTTCTAACTAGGCACCTTCCAACTAGGCACCTTCCAACTAGATAACATTAATATCAACTTCTCTGGTCTTCATTAAATTTTTCCACCCCTCACCCCCTCCAGAACCAGTGTTCCCTCTAAGCTGTGCACATTGGCATGCACAAAACAGACCGTGTGCGCGCTCACAAAACAGACCGTGTGCGCGCTCACAAAACAGACCGTGTGCGCGCATTTCGATTTCCTTTGTGCGTGTGCACACAGACCATCCACAGCTTAGAGGGAGCACTGCCCACCACCCCTATTGACTCTCAATTCCCTGTCTCCTTTCACAGAGAAAGGAGAAATTCTACCTAGTCCCTTAACACATCCAATTAACACCTTTTGTTGGTCTGGATTCCTCCCCCATTGTTTGAAAGCTGAGACTTTCTGCTATCTCCTGGTTCTTCCTTTTCTGATTTTTCCTTGAAGAAGGCCTCAGGCCCGAAACATTGGCAATATATTCTCCAGTAGTTCAGAGTTTTTACTACAATCGCAGCATATGCAACCTATCATGTTTCACCCATAATAAACCTTCTTCCCATATTTGCTGTGTTTCTCCACACTTTTGTGTTTGGGTAAAAAAAATGGGAAGCTCAACTATTCCCAAATTTCCCTCCTTCAACATTAGCATCTCTCCATCCACCTCAGCCATCAAAGATGATCCTTCTGAAGGAAATGTGTTTCAAAAGTGCTTTGGATGCTATAAGCATTTCCGCCATTTTCTACTTTTTACTCCAATGCATGCGAGGGAACAGTGGCCATGAACCAAATCCTGCTTCACATCACCACCTTCAAGTAGGATCAACATCAACTCATCTTGAAAGTAGAAGGATTAGCCAGTGCAAAATAAATGTCTCTCGTTGCAGTTTTGAAGAGCTTCCAAAAAGGAGAAAAGAATATAATGAAAGCAGCTCAAAGATTGGGATGGAATGTTCATTGGGCTGGGGATATTGTATACCAGGACTGCTGGAAGAATGGAAAACTGGAAGAAATCAGCTGAAGTAAGATCATGGAAATAAAAAATTAACAACTGAAGAAACAACTCAACTTCACAATGTACAGCATAGCTGATCAGCCACAATAAGAAGCATAAACAATAATTGATTATGCCACTGATAACTAAATGAAATTTAAAATAAATACCAGTATGTAAAGACGAATAATTTAGGAAAGCCAACATACTCTAGATCAGTGGTTCTCAACCTTTTTCTTTTAACTCACATACAACTTTAAGTAATTCCTATGCCATCAGTGATTAAAAAAAAGGGATTGCTTAAGGTGGTATGTGAGTGGGAAGGGAAGGTTGAGAACCACTGCTCTAGATTAACACCTCTTAGCCCAGTATTTAAATAGTGTCAATAAGATGGAAGATGGAATGTAAATCAGAGTGAACGTACCTTGTTCAGCAAGAGATTTGTTTTACCTGATATGCAACACTGCAATTCGAAAAATATCTTGAATAAAACATGCCTTTCAAATCGTGATGCACAACAGGAATTTCACAAAAACAGAATCATGGTAAATTTATAAACACTGAAACTGCCATGTGACCCATCATGTCTCTCAGTTGAAATAAAAACTGCAAATGCCAGAGGAACTTGGCGAGGCAGGCCACATTCATGGGTAGGAATACAAACAGAGAAATAGGAGCAGGAAGGAATAGGTCATCTGAACTGTCGAGCCTGCCCCGTCATGGCTAAACTGGCTGAGGACTCATCTCCACCAATCTGCCTTTTCCCCATAAACCTTAATTACCTTGCTATGCAAAGCTCTTAATGACATATAATGAGACAACATCGATTGTTTCCTTGGACAGGGAATTCCAAAGATTCACCTCACTCTGAAAAAAGTAGTTACTCCTCATCTCCATCTTAAATCTACTCCGCCAAATCTTCAGGCAATTCCCTATAGTTTTAGTCTCACTTACCAGTGGAAACAACATTCCTGTCTCTTATCTATCCCTTTCATAATTTTATATGTTTACATCAGATCCCCTCTCATTCTTCTGAAATGCAGTCAGTATAGATCCAAGCTCCTTAATCTCTCATCATAAGCTAAGCCCCCCATCTCTGGATTCAACGTGGTGAACCCCCTTAGGAGTATCTCCAAAGCTCATATATTCTTTCTCAAGTAAGGAGAAAAGAACTGATGGAATCATTTCCATCCACACATCTTGCCATTTCTTCCTTAATGATAGCTTCAAGCACTTCCCCAACTGCAGACGTTAAGCTGAATGGTCTATAGTCACTTGCCTTAATGTTTAAAGTCATGATCCTTAAATGAAGACAAAAGTAGAAAGGAGTGATATCAATATATCAGGGGAAGGGGTAGTGTGATAGATAAAGGGGGAGATCATGGAATGGGGAGGAAGTTAGAGAAAACTAAGAACCATAGGTAAAGACGAGATGGAAATAGTGGAATGGGGGGGGGGGGTGGATTTACCATAAGTTATAAAAAATTGTACTTGTACCATTGGATTTATGGCCACCTGGGAGGGATGTGTAATATTGTTCCTTAGGTTTTCACATGGCCTCACTCTGGCAATGGATAAGATAGAGGACAGATATGTCCTTGTGGGAATGAAGGGAGTTGAAATGGTTGACTCTTAGAAGTTCAAACTTAGATCCACGCTGCTCAAGTATGTAGTGCGAATAAAAGCTCTCACGACTGGAGGGAGAACAAAAACTTTTATTAGGTTATAACTATGGGTAGGGTTTCACAGTCGTCTTTGGAAGGGTTCTGGGTTTAGGCGGGAAGCCAGGGTTATATGTGAGCAGATGGGGGTGGAGCCAGCCATCAGCCCAACACACTACCAGTGAATCCCAGTTCCTTGCAAGGTGCTCAGTGATGTAGTCATCCAAACTGCATGTGGTCTCACTGATGTCGAGGAGACCAAATACAAATCATGTTTCTACGTGGATGAGACCAAATGCAGATTGGGTGTCCACTTGGCCATACCTCTGTGTTCTGTCTTAACCTGTGTTAAGGGCTTTTTTCCCCTTCCATGCAGGGTCCTTGATCACAACCACTAGCCTTAAACCAATGTGCAAAGGTCTCTCAATTCTATGCGCTAAGTCTCACCACAAAAAAAAACACCAGCCTATCCCATCTTTCCTCACATCTAGATTCTTCCACCCCTGCCAACCCCTTTATAACTCCACTTGACCCCTCTCCAATGCAACCATGTTTCCTGTAATGCAGTGAGCAGAAATAAATACACTTAGGCCACAACCAATGTTAGGTCTGCTTTGTTCATGAATGAGTGAGACAAACACCAGGCTGAGTCGAAATCAGGGTTCTTTGTTCTTTATTACCGGATTGTAACACTTGCGACCAACCAGGTTAGTCGGAGAATGCATTCTGCCGTTATCAGCAAAATGGTGATTTTTTTATACCCTTGGATATGTGCTTAGAACATCATCATATCATTACTTGTCCAATGACTAAAACTGTTGCTATCCTTTCCCTGCTAGCTTCCTGCCTCTCAATCCATCAATGTCTCTCTTATCTTGTAAGTACAAGGATGCATTTACATCTTGTTACAGCCCTGTACATTCCCATCTCATGATGTTTTACCTAACAGGAGTACAAGGACACCTCCCCTTCTTGTTACTGCCCTGTACAGGGTAACTCCCTACACATTCCCATCTCATGATGTTTTACCTTACACCAACTAAACTGATGTATTAGTTCGACTATCCTCCAGGTCTTTCTATTGTGTTTTGCAAAAATGGAACTGCATTTTCAATTACCTTAGAGTTCTGCTAAAGACTGCAGCATTCCTGTATTCCTCTATTATCAACCATTTAGCATACATTCCCTTGTCATGAGCCCCACCAAATGCATCACATCACATTTCTCTGGATTAAATTCCATTTTTCTGCCCATCTGGCCAAGACATCCATAATCTTCCTTCAGTCTAAAACTTTCTACCTTGCTGTTAACCAGAAAGATAAGATTTGCCTCATCTTCAAACACCTTTACACATGTCCCTACTATTTAGGCTAATCGTTGACAATACATTACTGAAGATATCTGATTTTTGTAACACATCTATGATCTTTAAATGCCTGCAGATTCTATCAGATATCTACAGATATGCAATAGGTTGTTTGTTTGATTTTGTTACTCCAAGTATAATTATTTATTTTTTTACAAAGCATCCTTCACTCATGCAGAATGAGAGCTTGTTCATTGAAACAATGATTCATCAAAAATATTCATCATGGGTTTTAAAGAGAGATCCTGTCTGACTAATCCAATCAAACATATTGAGTACAATAACTGAGTTGATGAAAATACAGGAATACATTTTCTGGAGTCTACATGTCCAGTAAGGGATTTGACAGAGTGTGAAAGTTTTTTATACATTTGGTAGTGTATTGTGCTAAAGACTGGCTCCACCTCCTGGCTCCGCCCCCATCTGCACACATATAACCCTGGTTTCCCACCTAAACCCAGAACCCTTCTGAAGAGTACTGTGAGACCCTACCCATAGTTATAAGCTAATGAAAGTGTTTGTTCTCCCTCCAGTTGTGAGAGTTTCTATTCACGCTTATTCCCTAAATAATGGAAGCGCTACTTAAGCCGATAGACCCTCTGTCCTCCGACGTGGCTCAGATCATCATGTACTGGCTAGACTGCTTCCAGGCCTATCTGAACGCGACCAGAGAAGTCTTCCACACCAATGAACTCAGGAGGTCCACACTCAATTCAAGGGCAGGAACGAAAGGGTATGCAGTCATCAGGGACTACACTATATGTGACACTGCCATTGAGGCTTTGAAGGCTCAATTCCTGAAGTCACAAAATGAGCTTCTAGCAAGGCACGAACTCACTCAACATTGCCAAAGGCCAGGAGAGACCATTGATGACTATCTGCTGGATCTGTGGACGCTTGCCAAGGAGTGCACGTATGAATCAGTTACGGGCTGCATTCATGAAGAACAGATTCAGGACACCCTAGTCGTGGGGGACCACTCAAGGTACATGAGGCAGCGTCTACTCGAGTCGGCTAAGAAGGACCTGGCTAGTCACATTGAACTGGCCAAATCATTGGAACAGGCCAAGCTCTAGAATGATAACAACCTCGAAGCCAGTGAGCTCCCTCACCCAGGTGACCCCTTCTAAGGGCCAGCTGCTCCCACTACCCCAGCCTATGCTAGGGAGTGCTCCCACACTAGTGAGTGCTTTATCTGTGGCAAGAGACAGCATCCCTGATCTCATTGCCCTGCTAAAGACTCAGTGTGTTCCAGCTGTGGCAAGAAAGGGCATTGGGTGAGGGTTTGTTACTCAAGGGGAAGCCCGGGGAAGTCCATGGCCTGCACTGCTCCTGGATCCAACTCCAGCTCCCCAAGCCGTCTGCCCTGAATTCACCTGAACCCACTTGCTGTGCTACATGCCGACGGAAGGTGGCAGTGAGGAAACAGTGCAAAAAGGCTCGGTGGCCATCTTGCCATGCCACGAAGTCGACGCCATCTTACCCACGCAGGGCAAACTCTGACAATGGGGGCCACTCGAGGGAGGAGTATGGAGTCTCTGGGGTTCTAGCCTCGATGGTCCTAGATCAGGACAGACCTCACAAACTCCATAGCGACTATGAACATAAACGGACATTCTGCTAAATGCCTGATCGACACAGGCTCTACTGAAAGCTTCATAGACTTCATAGGAGTACAACCTAACGATGTATCCTTCCATTCCACTTATAAAGTAAACGTTCTGGTACCTTCTCCCCGATTTTATCTAGCTCTATCTTGGTCCAATCTGGTTTTTCCCTTGTTTGATAAAAATCTGATAGATATCTTAATTGTGCTGCTCTATAATAATTTTTAAAATTTTGGTTGCTGCAAATCACCTTGTTTGTACCATTCTGTTCATTTATCTAGCGCTATCCTTGGTTTCCCCCCTTTCCATAAGAATTTCCTTATTATTCTCTTTAGATCATTGAAGAATTTCTCTGTTAAGGGAATTGGTAATGATTGAAATAGGTATTGTATCCTTGGGAAGATGTTCATTTTAATGCAATTTACCCTTCCTATCAGTGTTATTGGCAATTCTTTCCAATGTTCTAAGTCATCCTGTAATTTCTTCATTAATGGCTGATAATTTAATTTGTATAAGTGGCTTAAATTATTATCTAATACCTAGGTATCAGCTTGCTTCTGTTTGCCATTTGAGAGGTGATTCTTTTTTAAACTGTGTAATCCGCATTATTCATTGGCATTGCTTCACTTTTATTTGTGTTGATCTTGTACCCTGATATTTCTCCATATTCCTTCAATTTCTTATGTAATTCTTTTATTGATAATTCTGGTTCTGTTAAGTATACTTATGATGTCATCTGCAATTAAACTGATTTTATATTCCTTCTCCTTTATTTTCATCCCTTTTTAATATAGAAGTTCACCAGTACTGCACCATTTATTTAACATATGTAAGAAGATTCACTTAGAAAGGAAAAAAAAACAAATTACCAACTACCAACATTATTATTGACAGAAAATCAACTAATCCCTTTCACAATAGATAACCTTTCCTTTAGAGAATGGGAGAGAAAAGGAATTAAAAGAATAGAAAATTGTTTTTTGGGAAATAATTTATTATCATTTGAACAAATGAAGTACAAATATGGAATAACTCATGGTACAATGTTTGTATACCGCCAACTGAATACCTACTTAAAGGATAAATTGGGAAGCAGACTGAGATTACCAGAAGGAAGCAGCTTTGAATATGTGATTACAGAAACAATGATAATAAAAAGATTTATTACAAGCATGTACATCAAGCTGCAAGCGAAAGAAAATGATGAAATAAGCTATAAACCGAAACAAAAGTGAGAAAAAGATCTAAACATAAAGATAAAAAATGAAATATGGGAAAAGTTATGCTCTGAAACTATGAGAAATATAATAAATATGAGGTTACGCATGATACAAAATAATTGGTTAGACAGGCTATATATCATGTCCCAAAAGTTAAATAAATGGGACCCATCATTATCAGATAGATGTTTTCGCTGTAAGAAGGAAACGGGAACAACAGTACATGCAATTTGGGCATGTGAGAAAGTGGAAAAGTTTTGGGAAGATCTAAATCAGGTATTAAATAAAATCACAAAAAGCAACATACCAAAAAATCCAGAGATCTTTCTTCTAAGGAATATAAGAAGTAAAGAATTAGTCCTTAAACTGGATGAAGCACAAAAAAGATTTATTATGATAGCCTTAGCTGTAGCAAAAAAATGTATAATGTCAACCTGGAAATCAGATGAGCCTGAGAGTACAGCAATGGTACATGGAAATGAATAAATGTATTCCATTAGAAAAAATAACATATAATTTAAAAAATAAAGTCACATTATTTGAACAAATTTGGAAACCGTACATGGAACACAACAGAGAGGGCCTACCGTGGACCTCACCCCCCCAAATTGATGGAATGAGAAGACGACGAAATGAACTGATCCAGTGTGTAAAAGTAGATGACATAATTTTCTTGTTTATTTTCAATGTGTGATGACATTGTTTAATGGGTTTATTGTATTGTATATGTTGAACATTTAATGGGTTTGGAGGGGGGTGGGAAGGAAAGGGAGGGGGATAAAAAGGGAACAAAATGTATATTCAAGAGGGAAATGTCTGTGTGTATTTTGATTAATATGGTTCATAGTGTGAAAAATAAAATAAATTTAAAAATAAAAAAATGTATCCTTCCAATTATTGCATATTCCTAGCATCTCATTTGCATTTCACTCATATTCAACAACATGGTATAGTGCATTTGTAATTCGAAGGGGGGAATTTTGTAAATTTTGCCTGTATATACTTGATGAATTGTGTGCTCCGGTGTTGTTGGGTTTGGACTTCCTGTCTCACTTTAAAAGCGCGACCTTGGAGTATTGTGATCCCCTCCTCCCTGTAATGGTTCAGAATGGATGGCCTCTAAAATCAGAATCACATACAACCCCTCCACAACGAATATCGACCCCCACCCCCCACCTCTCTTCCCAAATCTGTCCTCAGACTGCAAACCTGTTGTTAGCAAGATCAGTATGTACAGCACAGTAGACTGAGATTTCATAAAGTCAGAGACACAACAAATGTTCAACGAAGGTATCATCGAACCTAGCACCAGCCTGTGGAGAGCGCAAGTAGTAGTAAACAAGTCCAGGCTAGTAACTGACTATAGCCAAACCATTAATCCATTCACAGTCCTGGACACTTACCCCCTCCCTTGAATTTCGGACCTGGTGAAAGATATTGCGCAGTATCGGGTCTATTCAACCATCGACCTGAAAGCTGCTTAACACCAGCTGCCAATCCATTCCAAGGACCAACGATATATGGCATTTGAGGCTAACGGTCATCTCTATCAATTCTGGAGGGTTCCTTTCGGTATCACTAATGGGGTTTCTATCTTCCAGAGGCAGATGGAGAGAATGATGGATGAGTATGGGTTGAAGGTTATCTTCCCCTACCTCAATAATGTCACCATATGAAAGCCCAGAACCTCACTTATAATTCTAACAAGTGTGTGTTCAGGACTAAACATCTGGCTATCCTTGGCTACATGGTAGAGAATGACAGCATTGGTCCCGAACCCAATAGAATGTGTCCCCTGTTACAGCTCCCCATTCCCAGGACCACAAAGCCTTTGAGGAGATGCCTGGGGTTTTTCCTCATATTACACCCAGTGGATCCCGGAATACACTGATAAGGTTCGTACTCTCTTAAAAGCCACTAATTTCCCTCTCTTGGTAGAAACTCAAATAGCTTTTAACTACCTCTGGAATCACCTTGCAAAAGCTACCATGCATGCAGTAGATGAGAATGCATCTTTTCAAGTGGAAAGCAAAGGTGCAGACGTAGCTCTGGCCGCTACCCTCAACCAGGTGGGCAGGACGGTTGCATTTTTTTCCCCTCAGACATTAGAAGGCCAAACTCATCTGTGGAAAAGGAGGCTCAAGCCATTGTAGAAGCCTTGAGGGTCTGGAGACACTACCTGGCTGGCAGGAAATTTACGCTCCTCACTGACCAGCGCTCTGTAACGTCAAGAGGGGAAAAATCAAAAATGACAAGATTGCTAGGTGGAGGATCGAGCTCTCCATCTACAATTGTGACATTGCCTATCGGCCAGGAGCCCTTAATGACCCCTCAGATGACTTATCCAGAGAAAGCTGTGCCTCTGCACACACCGGCCAACTGCAGTCTCTGCATAATGAGCTTGGCCATCTAGGGGTTACCCATATGGCTCATTTTGTCAAGGCGTGCAATCTACCCTACTCCATGGAAGATGTCAGGGAAATGACCAGGTCTTGCCAGGTCTGCGCGGAGTGCAAGCCGCACTTCTACTCCCCTGCAAAGGCGCACCTGATAAAGTCATCCAGGCCCTTCGAACGGCTCAGTCAAATTTAAGGAACCTCTCCCCTCCATGAACAGGACCATTTTCTTCCTCTTGATCATCGATGAGTACCCTGCTTCTTGTTCGCCATTCTATGTTCAGACACGTCCACTTCGTCAGTCATAAAGGCCCTAGATTCCATTTTTGCCCTGTTTGGGTATCCCAGCAATATACATAGCCACTGGGGGTCATCTTTATGAGTGATGAGCTGCGTCAGTACCTGCTGGTGAGGGGCATCGCATCCAGCAGTACTAGTAGCTACAACCCCTGGGGGAGCGGGCAGGTTGAAAAGGAGAACGCCACAGTCTGGAAGGCTGTCAAACTGGCCCTGAAGTCAAAAGGCCTTCCAGACTCATGCTTGCAGGAAGTCCTCCCCTTGGCGCACCATTCCATCCGGTCGCTACCATGACTAACGCTACGCCTCATGAGCTCCTATTAAATTTTGAAAGAAAGTTGGCATAAGGAACTATGCACCCTACCTGGCTCACCACTCTCTGTCAGGAAGCACCTGAGAAGAAGCAAGACCAACCTCCTGGTGGAAAGGGTGAAACTGCACCATGCCAATCCCACATGCTCTTATGTAGAGTGCCCGGATGGCAGAGAGGATACCATCTCCATAGGAACCTGGCACCTGCCGGATCAGAGGGTCCATTGCCTCAAATCTGTAAATTTGTAAATAACTATATTTTTCGACTTAGTTTCTGAATCCATGTTCTCTGTCTTCATTCACAGACCCTAAATTCTGCAGGAAGGGGTGAATGCAGTGAACTGGGATTCATTGGTAGTGTGTAGTGCTGATGGCTGATCCCATCCCCATTGGCTCATATATAACCCTGGTTTCCCGCCTAAACCCAGAATCCTTCTGAAGTCTACTATGAAACCCTATCCATAGTTATAAGCTAATCAAAGCATTTGTTCTCCCTCCAGTCATGAGAGCTTTTATTCGTGCTACACACTGTTATTGTGTACATGAAAGAGGTGCCAAAATTCTTATTAGATACCTCTAAACGTGTATGCAAGATACACCAATGACAGTACAAATTGATTTACCACAATATGCCAGAAGACAGTGAAAGATAATATACACACATTAATAGATAAATAGTCAAAGTTAGTGCCAATATTCAATAGAGTGGACCAAAAGATAAAGCCCCTGGGATCAAGAGCATTTTGACAAATTTTATGTGAAATTGTCTTGGTGATGGGTGCTCTTGGGTGATGGGTGCTCTTGGGTGATGGGTGCTCTTGGGTGATGGGTGCTCTTGGGTGATGGGTGCTCTTGGGTGATGGGTGCTCTTGGGTGATGGGTGCTCTTGGGTGATGGGTGCTCTTGGGTGATGGGTGCTCTTGGGTGATGGGTGCTCTTGGGTGATGGGTGCTCTTGGGTGATGGGTGCTCTTGGGTGATGGGTGCTCTTGGGTGATGGGTGCTCTTGGGTGATGGGTGCTCTTGGGTGAGGGTGCTCTTAGGTGAGCGTGCTCATTGCTGTAACCCTTGCTGTTTCTTAAAACTGAACAATCTGCATTGAATGAAAGTAGTATTATTAGTATGCTCACAAGTAACAGGAAAAATAGTGGTGTTATTGATAGTAGGCCTAATCTTTGTCAAGAGGTTGGCAAGATGAGGAGATAGAATCTGATCCTAGAGAATACAAGATGATACATTTTAGCCTAACAAACTTATGATATACAAAAAGAGTGGTAGAACCCCAGAAAAGACTGTGGAATGGAGGGATCTAGGTACAAGGCTTTGATAGTTATTCTTGTTAGTGCCTTTATTGACTAGGGTATTATAGCATGAGAGTGGGGAGGTTATAATTCAGTCAGGTAAAGCAGCTTGGAAGAGTCTTTGTGCATTTCTGGTCTCCATGCTGTAGCATGATTGTATTATGGAAGGTTCAGAAGGGATTTACCATGAACACTTCAGGTTTGAAGAGAGGATGAATTTGGAATTGAAAAGCCTGAAAGGGAGACTTGATTGAGGTGTCCACAACTGTAAAGACATAGAATAAAGTAAGCAGTACAAAACCTTCCCTGAGGCTGTCTCCAAGAAGGGTTTTAAATTAAGGGTAATTTACAACAACTTCAGGATTTTTAAAAAAAAACGATAGAGGGCAATTAAAATCTGGAACAGACTGCCGGAGGTGGTGGTGGAGACAGCTCCATTTAGGTGAGCATTTGAAAAGCAATGACAAAGGCAGCCACAGGTCAAGTGCCGAGAAAAAAAATGTGATTGCCTGCTGACCAGCATAAACACAATCGGCCAAAGGGTCTGATTCTATGTATTTTTTAAAATCTTTTCTCATGTTATTCAGTGATATGAGCAGCCACAACTCCATTCAGACAGCATGTCTGGTTGAAGATAAGATTAGATCAGAGAAAATGGAATGCTGCAGGGCAAAAGGCATTATGGCAGCTGCCCAAGAATCCTGCACGCAGGTGCATGCAGATCATGCTGTAGTTAGGCACTAATTCTAAATCGACAGACTGAACAATAAATCCCCTTGGGTGTTTGGGGACTGGGCACCTCAATTGCTACTGGTGATGCACTGTCCCTGAGAGAGCAGTGGCCAGAATCTCAAATGCCTGCTCATTCCCACCCAATGAAATCATTGCCTGAAACAATTCAGATTACAGCCCGATATCCGTCACCTGCCTCATCCAAGGGCAAGGACCAAAGAGTGATTCCGTGAATGCCTCCACCAGGATGGAGGGCTAAAGGAACGCATAGTGGGAGCAACACCTCATTTTTAAAAAAAAATCAGTTATGGGATCTGTGCGTGGATGTATATATTACCCCTCCCTAACTGCCCTCAAGGTGGTAAAGCAGAGTTACCATCTTAAACAACCACAGTCCTTCCACAATATGTTGTTAGGTCATAAATTACCAAACTTGGACCAAGCAACAAAAGGAAAAAAAAAAGTACATTTCCAGGTCAGGACGGTGTGTGATGTGGAGCAGAATCAGTAGGTGAAGGTTTTCCATGCACTTATAGCCCTTGCACTTCTTTGCCATTAAGTTCATAGGTTTAGAGGTGCTGTCAAAATAAAGGAGGCAAATAAGTGCAATGACTTCACTCTTGATTAGCTAGGGTATTAAAAGTATGTGGAGTGGGCAAATGAATCAACTAAAATGGAATTGTGGGGCAGATTCAATGGACTGAATAACTTATTCTGCTCTTAAGTTTTATGGACTTTAATAGCAGCCTTCATCAGACAGCAGATCTCAACTATTCTCACACTCAGAGTTGAGGAAAATTTGCTTTACCCTTTTCAACCTGTTTGCTGGGTATAGTTTTCTGCCATCCTAAATCTGTTGATCTGCACTCCTGTGGTGAAGCAATCCAGTGCTTCCTATGCATCCACTTCATCTTGGTCCCCAATGAGATCTAAAGTGACATAGCACAAGCTGTACCCTTGTTGCTCGGATGGATTG
Source organism: Narcine bancroftii (assembly GCF_036971445.1). NCBI lineage: Eukaryota > Metazoa > Chordata > Chondrichthyes > Torpediniformes > Narcinidae > Narcine > Narcine bancroftii. The sequence goes on along the minus strand of NC_091472.1, from coordinate 40,104,194 downwards.
AGATCCTGGTTGATGATCAGCTGCGTCGTCCTGTAGAGTTGCCACAGTCAACTTGCATTGTCAAAGTAGGCCCCCATGCTGTCAAATTCACTTCTCAGCACAAGAACAGTACAGTGAACAAAACCTTTCACCCATGAAGAGAGCTGCCACATTTTGATTTCTTGTCAATTCTTAGGTCTTAGGTCAAATTGGTCTTAGGTCCTTGCCCGGATTTTTCCTACCACGCTTCAAAGGGCCAGGAACTGCAATGATGGCCAGAAAATTGTTAAAAGATGCAAACTCCAGTCGAATGGTCAACACATTGAAAAGGCAATACTGCTTCCATAAGCAGGTTGACCCAGAGTTGAAAGTGTGAAATTTAGGGTCCTCCAAGTTTATCTTCCTTTTAATTATGTAAACAAAATGTTGTATAATCTGTTATCTTCAACTATCTCGATGACAAGAATTTTATAAGTACATTTTACATGTAACTTACACAGAAGTTCATATTTGTAAGTTTTTTTTGTATGTAATAGATAAAAGTGACACAAGCAACTGGTAGTTTTCTTTCCAGCTCTGAAACATTGTTTCCGTCATGAACAATATGGTATATGTCAAATTTAATGTCCCAAGCAGATAACTTCAAACTTAAGTTCTTGTTCAAAAGACACCATTGGGACTGCCCTGAAATTATTCTTAAAGAAGTTATTATAGCCTGATGGCATATAATAACCATGTGATATGTTCATTGTTTACTGATGCCTATCCTTTTACAACAGCTTTCGTAATTCACAAATACATCATGGGCAGTGATCCAGCCAAATATCATAGTTATAGAAGAGGCAAGGAAATATTATGCAAGTCCTCAGGAAGTTCGAGGAGACAGCTTTCTGGGCAGGCCTGGCGAATAGTCTGTGTGAACTTAAGCTGAAAGGCAAAAGTTCAACCACAAGGGCCAAATCAGTGGCAGTCATTCCCACTGTGGGAAGGGGATTTACTGTACACACTGCAAGTAGGTTATAATCCAGAACTTTCTGTGCTCGATCAACAAGTATTCAGCCTCCCTGCTCTTAAATTCTAATGTGCTCATTACTACAGCACTGATTAACTACTTAAGTGACCGTGGGTACATTGTCACAAAAAGGAGCATCTGTTCCATTATGTTTTTCAGCTGAACTTCTAACCTCAAACTTAGATGAAATTGCAAAAATACGCACATGATGTTCTTTTACATATTTTTTAAACTTTGACATAAAGGCAACTGCATTCTCAAGGAATCTATTCTTGTTTAAATGGAGCATACATTTCTTTTATACTTGTAACAGATCAAGAAAAAATATCCAATGAAAAATAGGAGGCATTTTCAACAGAAATTTTAAATGCTTTGAAATACAGCCTAAATATTTGACAATCTATAAGCCATATGCAATTAAATTGTGAGCACAAGGATTCTTGCCATTGGTCATTAAAAATATATTTCATATTGCCAGTCAAGCACTACAAAATTCCAAGGAGCTAAATTATAAGAGTCTCCCTGCCCATAATATAATTCACTGCCATGACCAAACATAATTGTCTCAATTTTCTTTGCAACTCCCCTCAAATACCATCCTGGAGTTCTAGATCATCATTAACCATACCATGATGACCTAACCAGGATCTTTACATTAATCACACACACTGCCTTATTGTAATGATAGAGTGCAAGTAATCCTCCTGACCACTAGAGGGAGTCAGAGACTAGTTTGTTGCAGCTTGGGTTGGATTCAAGATGGATGCCTCCACATGGTCTTCTGTATATAACTAATAATGTAGAATTGTTTTAAAAGAACCCAAGCTTCTTTATTACAACAAAAAGAAACATCATACTTATGATCTCTTATGAATTATCTATTACCTAATAAAAGAGCTCAAATTGAAATACCAACTTCGAAAGTGATGAGAAATAAACAGAATGTACTCATTGTGCTATAATGGGCCTAAAGGAGTGCTGGAACAATAGTAATAATGAAACAATTGTGTTTTCTCTGCAACTTCATCCAAACATAATGTGACGTACGGTAAAACTCCAATAAACTGCACATGGATGGATCCAGATTTTCCAGACTATTGGATATTACTCCTATAAATATCCAAAAACACCTAATTCCCATTCCACCAAATAGCAGTATAACATTTTTTCCAGTGTTTTCAGCAAGTTTGAAAAAGGGAAGCAAGAAACAGAGCTTCAGCAATTTTGAAAAAGGGGCATAGAAATGAGTCATGGAAGGGTTTAAAATGAGTTCAAGAAAGACAACCAGATGAGCCACATGCTGAAACAGGAGGCATTTATAAAACTCAGATCACAGATTTCACAGTAACAAGCCCTTCCAGATCAAAGCCTGCACTGCCGAAACAAACCCATGTGATCAATTAACCTACTAACTCCATCTTTGGAATATGAGAGGAAACCAGAGCAACCAGGGGAAACCAATGCGGACACAGAAGTTCTTAACAGCAGCAAATTTGAACCCAGGTCACTGGCACTGCAATAATGTTGTACAAACTGCAATGCTAACTATGCAATCCCCACCCCCTCATTTCTAGATGTTTATTGTACTGTGATCTGTCAAGCATCAAAACCTTCATTTTTTTTTTGCAAAAATGTTGCAAAAATTTTTGGAAAATATTATGCAAGGTGTGATAGATTATGTTATATTTTATAATGTATGTAGATTTATTTTAAAGGAGATAAATTGTGGCAGATTATTTTTTAGTGTAAGTCATGCACAAACACTTCAAAACAGATCTCATTTAAAATGCCAGAACTCTGCTTAAGCCTTTGAAAAAACTTTGAAGGATACCTATAAGGACTTCACAAGTAGGTGTTAATTTGACATGGTGTGGAGTAATGGATTATTGTTTTGGAAAGCAACAAGTGAATGAACTCTGAAGTTGAGGTCCGGAGCTGCAGTCTGTCTGAATGCAGTTGGCTGTTCTAAGAGGGTCACATGGTTTTCTCAGAGAGACAGGGACAGATCAGTTCTACAGTTCAGCAGCAGCACCTGGGACTGGAACACGACAAGCTGGCAAGCTTGTGGAAAACCCCATTTTGAAGACAGGTTGTGAGTTCTTAATTCTGCCTAGTCAAAACCCATGTGATCCATACAAGAAATGGCTGGCTGCATAATGTTTTAATTGAAATAAGGGAAACAACAAAAGGAACTCTGTGGTGACCTGAAAGAAAGAGGTTATCATCTGGAAAACTCTGAGGGGGCAAATTTCTTCGGCAAGACACTGAAGTGGCTGATGAGAAGGAATCAGTTCTGGGTGTCCAACGAGCAACAAATCTCTCTCTGAAAACTGACAATAACCTTCCTGAGCAGTAACCATTTACTTTTCAGCACCAAAGCCTGGTGAACTTTATAAATGTTAAATTCTATGCCCAGTACAAGAATTGTCTGCAACCAGTGAACTTGGAGGAATGAGAAGTGAGATTGGACTGTGAATCAAATAACTTTTCTGAACTTGCATGCACATTACATACACTTGCACTTAAAATTAGATTGTTAATAGCAATAAGTTAAAGTTTCATCCTGTTTTTATGTTTAAAGATAATTAAAAGCAACTTTTGTTAAAGCAACCATTTGTCTTGGTGAATTTCTATTACCGCTGGGTTTTGGGGTCTTCTGGGCTCATAACAAAGGCATCACAGATTTTAAAAATTCCACTTGCTATCCAATGATAAACTCTGTACACAACATAAGCCATCCAAACATAGAATAATGCCATGTGTAGAATTCCTGTTAGGTTTTTCATTCATATCAGTTATGCTACAATACCATTAAGTGTTACACAAGGTTTCATAAAGTGGAGAGTCTAAATTTGGAAAATGGTTCAAGAAAATTACAAATCACTTTATTGTGTCATTACAAGAGGATGAACAGCAATCTCAATTCAAAAATCAAAATCAATTGTCATGAACAGTCATGAAATTTGGTGTTTTGCGGCTGCATCATAGAGCAAACATTCATATTATAACCACCTTACAACATTAATATAAATAAAAAAATAAAAATGCATGAAAAGCAAGTCTTTGGTTCATTGATTATTCAGGAACCTGACGGGGAAGAAGCTGTGCTTGTGGCATTGAGTGCTCGTCTTTAGCCTCCTGTACATTTTTCCCCCTGATGATAGCAGAGTGAAGAGGGCATGGCCTGGGTGGTGGGGGTCCTTGAGGATAGAGGCTGTTTTGTTTTTTTTAAAAAAAAGATACCGCCTCATGTAGATATCCTTGATGGAGTGAAGTCTGGTGATGTCACAGGCCTAGTTAACAACCCTCAGGAATTTATTCTTGTCCTGAGAGTTGGCACCTCCATACCAGGCAGTGATATAAACAGCCAGGATGCTCTTCAAAGTACACATGTAGAAGCATGAGAGTTTTCGGTGATAATTGAAATCTCCTCACAAAGATGTGAGGCCTTTTTTGTGATTCAGGCTCAGCACCAGAGTCTTGGGGGGGGAGGGTGGGAGGAGAGGGGGCATGCGTGGTTTCAGAAACCACGCAACTCCTTTTGGTGACCCCCCTCTAATAGTGTCACCCACAACCCCGAGAGACACTAGTGTTAGGGTTTCTGCACTTGGACCTGCATCTTAAAGGCCTACAACTTTGGGTCCTGGAAAAAGGGCTGAAAGAATCTCAGCAGCTGATAACTTGCTTCCCAGGATTTTGAAATGGGTGTTCATGGAGTTAGTGAATAAAATGGTTGTCACATTCTAATGTACTGTTTATTCAAGAATCGTCCCTGCAAATTGAAGGCAGCAAATGCATTCCCACTGTCTTCAAAAAGTCTTTCAGTTCTGTACAATTGGGACTGGGATCAGAGAATACAGAAAAAAAATTAAAGCCTTGGAAATGATTTACAAATGGCTGTCTTTGTTCTTGTAAGTTACTGTCCGTCTTAAACTCCTTCTCAAGACTAACTGTTATTTAGGACTGCAAACTGTTCAAAGCAAGGGAGATTATACCTTGTGTAAGGCAGCTAACACTGCAACCACTGTACTAAGAAAAATGGACTCGATTAATGTTTAGAAAATTTGGAATTTATTCAGCAGTGCCATGTTGAGCCCAAGCACGTTCCACGCAGTCCAACGCAACTTCCTTTTTGATGCCATGGGCGTATGCAATTTTCTTTTCCCATTTTTGTTTTAATTTCAATTATAAAAGGTAAGTTTTAATATGATAAATATAATTTAATTTATAAAGTTTTCAAAGGATAGTCCTGTTGGTCTGTGCGGGTGGGTGCGTGGGTGGGGGGGGTCACAAGTCCTCATTTGGGGGTAATGCCTGCAAATGCCCCCTTTGGTGCCAACTCTGTTGTGATTGCTTCAACATGGAGGCTCCAGGACAGATCCTCTGAGATGTTGACACCCAGGAATTTCAAATTCTTGACCCTCTTCAATACTGAGCCCTCGATGAAGACTGGGTCGTGTTCCATGACTTCCTCTGGAAGTCCATAATCATCTCTGGTAACCTTGAGCACAAGGTTGTTGTAGTTACACCATTCAATGAGCTGATCTTTCTCCCTCCTGTATGTGTCCTCATTGCCATTTGTGATTCTGCCGACAACTGTGGTGTCATCAGCAAATTTGTAGATGGCAACAATATAATGAATTACAAATCCACACAAATTAATAGAGGGCTGCAAATGAACTTCTTGTCAAACTACAGAAGCTTAAGTTCTTTGAGAATGCGGCAGAAGTGGCTATTTATCTGGTTCTTTGCCACAAAATATCTTGTACTTTTACAGCAACTTCTCTGGTTTCTTGTAGACCATTCCCCCTCTTACCTGTCTCCTTTCCTCCAGCTCTCTACCACCTTCTCTCTGCATTCACAGATCTATCCACACCCCTTCCCCATATCTTCACTGTGTCCTCCCTCCCTTATCCACCTATCACCTCTTGCCTGCTGGCCTGTGCTCCTCCCCCTCCACCAACCATTTTATTCAGGTGCCTGATGACAGTTTGCTCACACCTTGATGCCCAAAATATTGGTTATGCATCTTTAGCTTTGCTATATAAACTATGGTGTTTGACATGCTGACTTTCTCCAGCACTGTGTTCACCTGCAAACAGACCAAGATGATATCTCTAATCATTTATACAGCCATGTAAAGAGCATAATTTACAGAATATCACATTACAACGAAAAAGATCAATTAGCACCAAATGCAGCAGGGTAGCACTCTTATGGGGCTCATTCGTGTGCCTGATAGCTGCAGGGAAGAAATTGTTTTTAAGCCCATTAGTGCAAGCTTTGACACATTCTTCAGCATGAGCCGCAATGGGATAATATTTAGAACATATCTGCCAGGAATGACAGGATGGATTTGTTCCTATAACCAAGGCTTGGATGCAGCCATACAATATAAAGGAAGTGTATAACAAGTCCTGAATCAATCCAAGAGTTGTCCTCTATGGTTTGATCAGAGTTTTCTGGCTCTGATTTCAATCTGCAGTACCCAAACTGAGCTGTTGAAAAAAAAGTTAGGATCACATCTCCACAAACTCCATTAGGGAAAGGACCCAGTACAAGGATGAAAGACAGAATGCATGTCAAACAATGAGAAATTATGAAAGGGATAGATAAGAAAGAGACAGGAACATTGTTTTCACTGGTAGGGGAGACCAGAACAGGGGGACACATCCTCAAGTTTCAGGGGAGTAGATTTAAGACGGAGATGAGGAAAAACTGTTTCTCCCAGAGAGTTGTGAATCTGTGGAATTCTCTACCCAGGGAAACAGTTGAGACTACTTCATTAGTTAGATTTTTTTATATAAAAAAGGAATTGAGGGATATGTGGGAAAGGCAAGTAAGTGGAGTTGAGTCAATGATCAGATCAGCCATGATCTAATTGAATGGCGGAGCAGGCTCGACAGGCTGGAAGGCCAACTCCTGCTCCCATTTCATATGTTTTTATGTGATGTAGAATTAAGGAACTGATCAGGTCAGCCAGCAACCATGAGAAGAAATGGTCAGGCAATGTTTTGAGTCAGGAACCTGCAGCAGAGTCTTTAGAGAACGTGTTTAAAGTGCAGATGGTTGGAAGGAGTTTAAAGCAAATAAGTGGGAAAGATAGTTTTTTTTAAATTTAACACAAAAAGGTAGATACCTGAAACACATCATCAGTGGTAATGTTGAAACAGATACAACAGCAGTATATAAAAGGCTTCCAGATAGATGCATAAATATGTTGTCACCTTTATTTATTGTTCATACCAAGACGAGATAGCATTTCTCCAGGACCACGGAGCATATTTACATAAATATAAGTTAGATTAGCTGTTAAACACATTGAAGTATTAATATGTATACAGTACCCTATCCCCAACTGGTCTGGGAATTCAGAAGCCTAAGGCTTGGGGGTGTGGAGGCAGGGAAACTGTTGCCCAATCTGGACGTATGGGGCTGAGTTCTATGGTATCTCCTATCAGATGGCAGAAGAGAGAACAGTTTACATGAGGGGAGTGTGGAGTCCTTCACAATATTTATTGCCTTTCGCTTGCATCGAGTGTTTTAATTGTCCTTCATGGTAGGAAGATAGGCCCCAATGATCTTTTCCACTGACTTCACTTTCCTCTGCAGTGTCTTGCGGTCCAAGGAGGTACAGCTTCCAAACCAGGTGGTGATGCAGTTGCACAGGATGCTCTCAATACATCCTCTGTAGAATGTAGTGAGGATGGAGGGTGGGAGATTAACTTTCCTCAGCCTTCGCAGGAAGTAGAGGCACTGCTGGGCTTTCTTGGCTATGGAGCTGGTGTTAAGAGACCAGGTGAGATTCTCCACCAAGTGTACTCCGAGGAACTTGATACTCTTGACAACCTCAACTGTCAAGCCGACAATGGGCAGTCGAATGTCGTCCCCCTGGGCCCTCCTGAAGTCAACAACCATCTCTTGTTTTTTTTTAAAATATTTTTTAAAAAATCATCGCTCAGATACAGGGCCGTTAGCAACTGCACCTCATCTCTGGGAATAGAAGGATGTATATCATATACAAGGAGCAGAGCTATAGTTTCACTTGGCATATTTGGCATAGACATAATGTACTGAAGGGCCTGTTCATGTGTGGTGCAGTTCTGTTCGAAAACTGCCCAATAAATGCTGGATAAAGAAGCTGAAGATTTGCAGCTGTAACTGATCCATCAAATTCAGCTCTACTTGAGAAAAAAGTTAAAAAGCTATTTTGTTTGGCTTTTTATCCAAAATAATTATTAAATCAATACAACTTGACAAACCGTAACTTGAGCAAACAATGAGCCGCTGGAGTAAATGGGCAGCTAAGACAGCAACCATGGGTAGAAGTGGTCAGTCAACATTTCAGGGTGTGACCCTTTATCAAGACTGATTAAATCGAATAATTTATTGAGATGGTGATTAAGTTCACAGGACAAGTTAACAGCAATTTGCACTGTGAACTTTCAACCAATTTACGTGGATTTGATTTAACAGCTTCTACTGAATTAGAAAACTAGAAATTGATGAATTATGTACATTATAATATTTGATTCCGCAAAGCAGGACGTCAAGCGCTGAAGAGCTGGCTCTGAATGGGCAACTAAAGCGGCATCGTCTGCAAAGAGTAGTTCACGGACAAGTTTCTCTTGTGTCTTGGTGTGAGCTTGCAGGCGCCTCAGATTGAAGAGACTGCCATCCGTGCGGTACCGGATGTAAACAGCGTCTTCATTGTTGGGGTCTTTCATGGCTTGGTTCAGCATCATGCTGAAGAAGATTGAAAAGAGGGTTGGTGCGAGAACACAGCCTTGCTTCACGCCATTGTTAATGGAGAAGGGTTCAGAGAGCTCATTGCTGTATCTGACCCGACCTTGTTGGTTTTCGTGCAGTTGGATAATCATGTTGAGGAACTTTGGGGGACATCCGATGCGCTCTAGTATTTGCCAAAGCCCTTTCCTGCTCACGGTGTCGAAGGCTTTGGTGAGGTCAACAAAGGTGATGTAGAGTCCTTTGTTTTGTTCTCTGCACTTTTCTTGGAGCTGTCTGAGGGCAAAGACCATGTCAGTAGTTCCTCTGTTTGCGCGAAAGCCGCACTGTGATTCTGGGAGAATATTCTCGGCGACACTAGGTATTATTCTATTTAGTAGGATCCTAGCGAAGATTTTGCCTGCAATGGAGAGCAACGTGATTCCCCGTAGTTTGAGCAGTCTGATTTCTCGCCTTTGTTTTTGTACAGGCCTGGAAGTCAGCCTGAAGAAAACTGAGGTCCTCCATCAGCCAGCTCCCCACCATGACTACCAGCCCCCCCACATCTCCATCGGGCACACAAAACTCAAAACGGTCAACCAGTTTACCAATCTCGGCTGCACCATTTCATCAGATCCAAGGATCGACAATGAGATAGACAACAGACTCGCCAAGGCAAATAGCGCCTTTGGAAGACTACACAAAAGAGTCTGGAAAAACAACCAACTGAAAAACCTCACAAAGATAAGCGTATACAGAGCCGTTGTCATACCCACACTCCTGTTCGGCTCCGAATCATGGGTCCTCTACCGGCATCACCTACGGCTCCTTGAACGCTTCCACCAGCGTTGTCTCCGCTCCATCCTCAACATCCATTGGAGCGCTTTCATCCCTAACGTCGATGTACTCGAGATGGCAGAGGTCGACAGCATCGAGTCCACGCTGCTGAAGATCCAGCTGCGCTGGATGGGTCACGTCTCCAGAATGGAGGACCATCGCCTTCCCAAGATCGTGTTATATGGCGAGCTCTCCACTGGCCACCGTGACAGAGGTGCACCAAAGAAAAGGTACAAAGACTGCCTAAAGAAATCTCTTGGTGCCTGCCACATTGACCACCGCCAGTGGGCTGATATCGCCTCAAACTGTGCATCTTGGCGCCTCACAGTTTGGCGGGCAGCAACCTCCTTTGAAGAAGACCGCAGAGCCCACCTCACTGACAAAAGGCAAAGGAGGAAAAACCCAACACCCAACCCCAACCAACCAATTTTCCCCTGCAGCCGCTGCAACCGTGTCTGCCTGTCCCGCATCGGACTTGTCAGCCACAAACGAGCCTGCAGCTGACGTGGACTTTTACCCCCTCCATAAATCTTCGTCCGCAAAGCCAACAAGCCAAAGAAGAAGAATATTTGATTCAACAAATGCACATGTTTAAATAGCTACCTTTTATTTTAGAATTAATAAATGTGTTTTGTCAAGATTATTCATTGAAAGAATTACACTATTAACTGTTAACAACAGTTGTTTTAAAAAAAAAACCAGGCTTGAATATTCCAGCATTATCATTTATAAAAGTGTTGTTATTAATTTTCTTTAAGTCTCCCAAAATCAAATGTTCAGTGAAAATTCTGCAAATTATTCTTATTCTCCTACAGATCACCAACCTGATTGGAGCTCTTATTTTTGCACACTATAGATATTTTACAAAGCTTTCAATCAAAATACATTTCTTAAAGGAAGTATTAAATTGGACACAATAAACATTCTTTTTAAAAAAGTGAGAGCAGCTAGCTGTTTCAAATCTACTATTCCATTATCGCTATATAGACTTTTTTAAAAATAAAACTTAATATTTAGACATAATGCATGGTAACAGGTCATTTTGGCCCACGAGTCTGTGCTGCCAAATTTACACCCAATTAACCTACCCCCCACCCCCCAGTATGTTTTGAACGAAGGGAGGAAACTGGAAAACCCACACAGACATGAGGAGAACCTGCAAACTCCTTAGGCAGTGCGGGATTCAAACCTTTTAAATTTTATCATGGGACTAGACAGGGATGCCTTCTGAGTCCATTGTTGTTTAATTTAGTCTTAGAACCACTGGTTATTGTCCTTAGAGAATCTCAGGATATTTCAGGTATTTTTATGGGAGAAATGGTTCATAAAGTTTCTATTTATGCTCGTAATATCTTACTTTGGATCCTAACTCCTCAGTTCCTGCTACACTAACATTATTTAAGCAATTCCAATTCTGGATACAAATTAAATTTACAAAAGAGTGAATTATTTGTTTTGAACACTCTAGCCCCCTTACATATTGCTTTTCCTTTTACGATTCCCAAAACCCAATTTACATACCTTGGTGTAACAATTGCTAAGAGTCATAAACATCTTTTTAAAAGAAAATTTCCTTGTCTTATTAAATCAGGTGAAGGAATCTTCATCCTAGTGGTCTCCTCTTTTAATGTCCTTAATTGGACAAATTATTGCCATAAAGATGATTATTTTATCAACATTTTTAATATATTTTTCAAGCTATTCGAATTTTTGTTCCCAAATCATTTTATCATTTACTTGATTCCATTATATCATCATATATTTGGAAAAAATAAATGTCCTCGTGTAAGCATATTGCCAAAATGTTAAGAATGGAAAGGTAAATGTTCATTATCGTCATGTAATGCTACATTTAGAATGTAACATTCTGAAATTCTTTAACTTTGGTCTACCATAAGGAAGACAGAGAGTTGCCACTTTGTCCAGTGCCCCTCACAGAAACCTACAGCACCAGGTGTTTCTTGGTAGTCTCCCCTCCAAATACTGACCAGTGCTGACCCTGCTTAGCTTCTGAGAGCAGACAATCTCCAGTGTATTCAGGGTATTAGGTGCCGCTAGGCTTGGTTCCACCCAATTTCAGATTTTATTATTGGGATGTCAATATTGCAATATTATATTTTGGTTATATTATGATAGTAAAATGAATGGCCTGGCTTGGGTTGATTTTGAGCTGAATTCAACCCAAAAATTCTCCATTGTGCCTCTACCTTTTCCTTTTGGTAAAAAGGTTGATAATCTAGTGGTTAAACATACAATTAGGATTTGGTTTCAGTTCAGAAAACATTTTGGGCTTCAATGGTTTCTTCTTTTCAGTCCTATTTTATCAAATTTTTTTTTTCTCCAACCTTCTTTGATGAATTCTGCTTTTCAGGAATGGTCACAATTAGGTATGAAACATTTTATTATTTATTGATAATAATCTTGCTACATTTAAGCAACTTTCGTTTAACTTTAATACATCAAATGTTCACTTTTTTCAATATTTGCAAATTGGGAACTTTCTCTATTCTCAATCTTCAAAATTCTTGCAGGTTCATCTTACGAATTTAATAGAAACAATTTACAATCTTCAGAAAAGGTTAATAGCTGTTGTATGCGATGCTCTCCTGAAATCTAGGCAAATTTCTCAGTGAATCAAATTAAAAAGGCATGGGAGCAAGACCTCTATATTTCTATTTCTGATGATTCTTGGAACACTATTTTTAAGTTAGTTAACACATCTTCTCTTTGTGCTCGTTACTCCCTGTTACAATTCAAAGTTATGCATGAAGTTTACATGTCTAAAGTCATATTAACTCTTTCTGTGACAGATGCAGGAAGGAGGACGAATCATTAATTCATGTGTTTTGGTCTTGTTCGACCCTTGCCAAGTATTGGGAAGAAATCTTTCATACTTTATCAATAATTATTAATGTTAACCTAACACCAGGCCTGTTGGTGGCCTTGTTTGGGATGCTTGAAGAGAGTAGTGAAATTGTCTTCATTTCAAAGTCACATATTAGCCTTTGCCTCTCTCTTATTGCAAGATGAGTTATTTTGATCAGATGGAAAGATGCTGCCCCGCCCACTCATAATCAATGATTATAGAATGTCATATTTAACCTCGGAGAAAATAAGATGTTTCCATAAGTGGCTCAAATCTAAACGTTCCCAATCTTCGGGGTTTTAAAAAAATTATTTTCACAGTCTCTAATGGGAATCTTAATCAAGTTTCTTTGTGGTTTTTGTGATTATGCGTTTCTTTTTATTTGTACTGTCGGTTTTTTTTTCTATATCGCCTTGTAACTCAGGAATAGTTTTGGGTTTAGATTAGTTACAGTAATTATATTTTTTTTCAATTTATCTATGAATAATACAGTTGCATAAGAATTTTTTCTCTCTGACAGTGCAGTTTGCATTAGATCTATGCATCATTCCTTTATGTAGTATTATATAAAAATATTGAAAGGCCTGGCACTAACGGCTATGCCAACCATGCCTCCCAGTCAACCATGCAGTCCTTCACTGGAATTAGTCATCCAGAAAATAAAACAAAAATCTCCTTACAATAACCTTGACCAGAATTTACCTTCAAGTTACTGAACATGGCAGCCTACATAAAAGTATTATTATTACCACGTGCCAAATTGAAATATCAGAAATTATATTGATGTGATGGACAATATTTTAAATACCCCCTCATCTTTAACCTAGGCTGATTGAAGCTGCCTCCAATTAGCCAGAGGGTCATGGATTTCTGGAATTTGTTGCCACATACAACTGTGGAGGCCCAATCATTGGGGGAGTTTAAGGAGGAGATTGATCGGTATCTAATTAGTCAGGGTATCAAGGGATATGGGGAAAAGGCCAGAATTTGAAACTAGATGCGAGAACGGTTTTGCTCAGGGTGGAGTTGTGGAGCTGAATCAATGGGTCGAATGGCCTAATTCTGTTTTTTATCTTCTGAAAACAATCAAGTGAGGTTGGGGGGGGGCGTGGGGGGAAAGATCGAAGAAACTATTGGGTCTTTCCATTCTGCCTTAAGCCTCTGCAAAATGGAGATGGCCAAGTCTTACTTACATTCATACATAATCCCTTCTCTTGTGTGGCCTATCTGGGTGGTAAGTAACTAGTTTCGAATGACAAATCAGGAGCCAAATTTATAAAGGGCATAAATACATCCGTAATGCAGCACAATGTGGCACAAATACAGGGAAATAATGTGAAAGATGAATTCCTATCTACTAAGAAATAAAAAGAAAAACATGCAACAGGAATCAACAGATACATTTGAAAAAGGCAAACACTGAAACATTCCTCCCTAACCAAGGACAGCGCCTTGAGACCGTCATATTTACATGAGACCTTCTCTACATGGGTGAATATTGCAAAGGCAGAACACATTTTCTCATCAAATACAGGAACATAAAACACAGGAAACAAATTATACTACAAAGATTTCTTTGGCATGATACATGACTTGATATTATCATTATTCGTGTAAGGAAGAATATTTTTAAAAATGCATCACAATAAAATATTTTAAACAATGTCCCACTTCCTCAACAGGAAAAACTGTATTTGCATACTTTCAGTCCTGCCATAGAAATCATCATGGAAAGAATCTTAATTGACATGTTTACCAAATAAAATAAGACATGGAAGTTGTACATAATAGCAAAGAGAAGTGAGATGTCGAAGCTGGTTTCAAACAGCATTATCTAAATAATGCATGTAACATTTAAAACGTAATTAGATCATTAAAGTTACCTAACTGCCACTGGTGAGTTCTCTGGATTGATAAAATGTAATGCCATCTACAAACAAGTTTCTTAAACAGCTCATTTGAACAAATCTTACATTTTAAGTTTGTTGTCTACAGTTCTCAGACAGCAAACAATAAAAATGACAGAAATTAAGCCTTTGAATTAACTTGTTCAGGCAAAATTCAGGTTCCTTTCAACATATCTTTTGTTGCAGAATAAATCTAGAACAGTAGACATCAGAAGTAAGGGCTGGTCTGTTTTGTACAACTTTCTCATCAGATGAATTCACAGTTCCGGCAGGATACAGAGTTTATGTAAAAGTTTCAAGAGAATACCCTTCAATTGGTTCCCCAAATAGTGTAACTTTCTCACAATTCCCATGACTGGGTTCAATTCTGCTATCCAGAGTTGAGTGGAGCTTGATAACTTTACTTCTGCATCCCAAAGACATGGGTTGGTAGCTTAATAGACCCTGATAATCTCACAATAAGCTAGTCAAATTTCTATGCAATAATGTAAATAGGCAGAGCATTGGGGAATAGTGGGAGAATTGGAGACTATTATGGGGCATGTGAGAGAGGATTTGTTATAGATAACCTAATGGTGGAATGGATTGCTCTGAGAGCCAGCATGAAAGGGTAAATGGCTGCTCTGTTGAAACATGATCAAAATTAGATTGAGAGAGGCCAAATGGAAAGCATCATATTGTTAAATCTAGCAGAATAAACAGTCATATTGGAAAATATAACCAAGAGTTGTCATGCATTTCAAGTACGAGTTTGAAAAAGCTTGCAACGTGGTGCAACATTAAAAAGTTACCCCGCAAGATAAGAGTTCACAGCACTGGAGGTAATGTACTGCAATAGAAAGAGGATTGACTGATAATCAACACAGAAATGTTGGAGGAACTCATCAGGTCTCACAGGGTCGATAGAAGGGCTCAGGCCCAAAATATCAGTTATATATCTTTACCTCCAATAGATGCTGCAAAACTTGCTGAGTTGCTCCAGCATTTCTGTGCTTTTACGACATTCACAGCATCAGCAGACTTTCGTATTGCACTAACTAATAAACCAACCAGTCAACAACAATGGGCCATTTTCAGTTTGGGAAGTCGAAACCAATGCAGTGCCACAAGGTTCACTGCTGAAGCTTCAATTATTTACACTGATTTACATGCGAGATTGGAGTGAATGGTTGTTAATTTTGCTGATGCAAAGCTGGTTGGGCAGAAATCAAGTTATTACAACATAAAGATGCCTGAACGGACGGAGGTGGGTTAAGTGTGTGGGCAAGTTGCAATTGGTATGTACAAAGTTTATCCTCTTTGATATGAAAAACAGAAAATGCAGAATTCAAGTGGAATGGAGATACAATGGAATGTTCAAATAAAGATACGAATCTTGCACATGAAAACAGGAAAACAGTATGCGCACACAGCAAGCAATTAGAACATGCCTTTATTGCAAGAGGGATGCATGTGAATGTCGAGAAACCTTCATCACAAAAATGAAAACACTATTGTAAAGGACACAAAGATTCTAATGCATGGATTTCACCAAACTGGACATTTCACACTTACAAAATGCAATCTCAATCTTTTTCCTGAAAATACTTCAAATGCCAAAGCATTTGAAAACAAACCACAGACGTGCACTGCCCCATGAAATTTTCTGCAGTAATGTCGTGCCTATAATTGGATGAAAACATTTCTTGCACCTCAGATTACTAAAACCACAAACACAACGTTTTGAAAGAAGAACATACCAAACAAAAGTATCCAAAAACTGAATGTAAACATGCCTCAAGGCAGCTTTAAAATTCTGTTGTCAAGATGGCTAGGCATATAGCAGATTCAAATTAAACTGAACACCATCTATTTTCAAGATGAATTGAAGAAAGTTTTCAATGATGGCAGTAATTATTTTTTTAAATCTTAAACTTATATGGCCTTCCTTGTCTTCTTCCTTCACCAATACCCCCACCACATTTTAATTGATGTATTGAAGTCCAAACACTAAAAGTAAATGTATGCGAGTTCATGGTTCTCAAAGAGCAAATCACTTTTTAAGATTATACAATTTAAGATGAAAGGAGTGGTATCGAGTTAATAAGGTTGCCAAAAATTCAATGAGGATCTTAGTCTTAAGAAATGGCTGAACATTTATAAATAGGTCAGCTGAAATGATAAATAAAACAAAGTGTGGTGACTGAACAAATAGACTTTCGTGTCAGTGGGCAAGCCAAACTTCTGCACACCGTGCATACAGTAAAAAGCTTTTTCTATTTATTAACTACAGCTCCACTTTATATTCTGAAAGCTAAACCCCATGCTACGTGACCTTGGTCTCCACACCCTCTTCTGCTATTGGATCCAGGACTTTGTACGCCACAGGCTGCAATCTTCAATAATGGGGCATCACAAGGAAATACGTGTAGTCTTCTACTCTACTCCATTTGCACCATTTGGGTGGCCAAATACAGCTCTATCACTATCTACCAATTCGCGGATGACATCACTGCCAGAGGCATTATCTCTACCAACCATGAAATGGAGCATAGAAGGGAGGCAGAGGAACTTGTGGCTTGATACCAGAATAACAACCTCCCCCTCAGTGTCAACAAGATGAAGATAGTTATCGACTTCTGGAAGAGGGACAAAGTTTTATCACCAAAGGGGAAGAGGCCCTTCTCCTCTCTCAAAAACTCCTGTTGCCTTGGTGGGGGGGGGGGGGGGGGGGGAAATCAGCCAACATATCAAAAGACTCATCCCACCCTGGTGACACTCTCTTCTCTGCTCTCCCATGAGGAAGATGATCCACCAAGCGTACCACCAGATTTTGCTATTATCAGGCTCTTGAATGAAATTCAAAATAGCTCTGCACTTTTGTAGTGTCTTGCTTACTGTACTGTGCAGATGCTTACTGGTCTGCTCACAAAACAACCTATCATTACAGTGTCAATATATGTGACATTGGAACTTGAGCCCTACTGCATCAAAGCAGCAGTCAAGGATTCTACAGCAGGAATCTGACAGCCCAGTGAGCTGCCACTGCAGTTTTCACTCATTGGTTTGCTTCCTTCTGGTGTTACAATGGTGGTCACCAAACCCTCAACATGGTGGAGCTAACAAGTGCATAAATGGAAAATGGTCACAGCTTGCATTCCAGAGTAAGTGGGCTCCAAGTTCCATGGAAAGCTCTTGTACCAGATTGATGCTAATTTCTCCAAACTCAAGACTAGTTTTCCCAAGTCACCACGTTGTTGTATTTATTAGCCATCATTCTCAAAGTCCAGATCAAACCCCAATGGAATAGAACTTGCATTTAATGAAGTTCCACAATCCTCTCCAAAGTGGCACCTACATTATCCATTTTTTACAACATGGGGTTACCAGTATCCTGCAACTCGCTATATGTTGATCAAATTTCTCTGCAATCATTCTGTTCAGTATCTGGCTACATTTGAAATTAAATGGCAGCCCATCATTCTCTTCTCAGTCCCTCCATATCCTGGCCAGTTTGGTTATTTGATAGGAAAAAATGGCAAGGTTGCAGAACAGGGAGATGGAGAAAATGTAAAATGAATCTAAAAAGCTGTTAATAATGACCCCCATGAGCAGATATGAAATGATAAATTTAAGGGAACCTAGTTGTACTGACATCCACAAGCATCTGCTCCCATTGGCTTGAGGATATGTGTCAGGAGAGCTTCATGGATGTCACTCCAACTTTGCATTCCTTACAAAGTTTCCAGTGCAATGTCAAAAAGCTGTTATTAAGCACAAAAATGAAAATAATATGACAGACATATCCAATAAACATTAATGAAAGTTAAACAAAAAAAAAGTTAAGGTGAAAAACATTAAGTACCTAAACTGCAAGATGATTCCTTTAAGTGGAGGAAGTCTTGTGTTCAATCAACAGTTAAAAATATTTTCCTTTTGAAAAACACACTGAATCTAAATGTTTCTAGCACACCAAGACTCAAAGTGACACCAATCAACAGGGGAAAATAATGACGTTTAGGGAAATTGAACAGGACCTGCCCATTATCTTGCAAAACACAATTAAATCCAATGTAAAAAGGTGCAGGAATCAGATACTAATCTTTTCTACCCAGAAGCTTGAATAATTAAACATGGTAGGCTCCCAAATATTGTTGTCGAGATCCTTTGAAGGGAACACCCTAACCATTCTTCAAATGAAAGTAAAATGCTGATTACCATTTAAATTACTAAAGGTTATAATCAGGACATGTATATAACAAACACAATTTTAAATTCAACTAAACCATCTGTTCCTGGCTAAAATGCCTGATGGGTTGTTATTGTCAGGAATATAAAAGATTTGCTGCATCATATACTAGCTACTGTTTAAAAAAAAATTCTAAGAAACTTCAATTCATAGATTATTTTCTATCCTTTAGTTCAACTCTGAATTATAGCCTTGGCGATAGAGTTAAACTGTATTTGTTGATATGTATCCCCAAACATTAAAGCAACTTTCAGGCAACGATGGATCTACAGTTTTAAAAAAAAAATCAAAAATCTCTTCAGCCCCTTCATTTCATAGGTAGGTAGTGGTGGCAGAAGGGGCTGTAGGAAATGTGGTGTATGACATTGCTTGAAAGGTTGTAGCACAGTATTAGTGTGCGGAGAGATTTGATATGCTTTGATCCTTCTTGGATGCTTCTCCACCAGTTTAAATATCATCAGGCTGGAGATTCTAATGAGTCAATGGGAGATAATGCAATCTCTTTGTATTTTCCTCTTGTATTGGACTTAAAATGCTACCCCTCACATTTGCCCAGATTTAATTCCATTTGCCATTCCTTTGTCCAAATTTCCCATTAATCTGCATCCGGCAGCATATTTGACAATTTTCCTCACTATTCCAATTGCCATTCATTTGTGTTGTCTGCAAACTTACTAATCAAACCACCTACATTTTCTTCCAAGTCAATACATATTTTACAAACATGGGTCCTAACACAAATTTTTGTGGAACATCATTTGTCCCAGACCTCCAGTCAGAATAGTTCCCCTTCACCTCTGTCTGCTGTCTTCTACGATCAAGCCAATTTTGTATCCAATTTACCAACTCATCTTCTGCGACAACCTGCTGAACCAGTCTACCGTGAGGTCCACTTTATTCAGGCACCTGCCTACATTTTGCTTATACTTTAATGAAGCCTGAAAATGTAGTTATTACCTTCACCTTTGCTATTTAAAGTCAGTTGTTTGACGTGCTGAGTTTTTCCAGCAATGTGTTTTTATTTAAATCACTGTGGCTGGAGACTTTTTTGTTCTACCATGAGGAGGCTTGTCAAATAATGTTTACACCTGCTTTATCCTGTGGTTATTGTCTCATTCGGATTTTGCTATTGCACGTGTGCCCTTCAAAGAGTCTACAATTTTCACATTACTTCAGACTTCACAATTAAGGGCCACTCCCTGCCTCCTATTTCTTATTTACTGTAGTTACTTCCATTAATCACAATGTTTCTCTTCTATTCCTAACTTTAGACACTTGACTTCCTTAGATAATTTAAAAAAAAAAGTATATTCTGAATCAATAGTAGTTGATAATTGAACTCTCATTTGATTGTTTGGTAAATTCATTGCACTAAAACTGCAAGTGGCTTGTATTAAGTCTAGTATTACTAGTTAAATTCTTTGTTTTAAATTTTTGTCATTACTGCAAGCCTCAATTGTCACATACCCATTAATGGAATGTACAAGTGTGCTCATTAGTAATAATCTACCACAGAAATTTAATCACTCAGGGCTGTTACCACAAGAACTGTAAAGTAACTTTAAGTGGTAAAGCTGAAGGTGGCATTATTGATTGACAGGCAAATATTTACAAGGTAGAAGTCCAAATGTCAGTCATGTTATCCAAGAGCCACAGTTGCAAGAAACCCCATATTACAAGTATCATTGTCTTGTGTTCAATAATCTTTATTCTTAAAATATATACTTCCATAATCGCTGCTGTAATATCACTTAATGAGTACGAGATTTAAACACCAAAATTTAAAGTGGTCATTCATGACAATACAAATCTAAGGTGAAGATATAACTGAATTACATTAAAGCACAACAGCCAATCAAAATTCTGTCACCCCACAAAGCCCTCCCAAATAAATTTCCACAGAAGTTGCAAGAACTCTGAACTTAAGTGGTTACTTGCTTGCATTTCCTGAATGCTCAGGTTTGTTTCAAATGATCAGTTTGCATTTTGTTTTAACTATGTACTTTTGTGTAATTTTGTTTTCAAATCACAGAAAATCCCTTGGGTCACACTTCAATAAATCAGGCCATTTTACAGCAAAAGTCCAAACAGCAAAACGTTGTTTGGGAGCTTCACAAGTTCTTCAGTAATATATAAAACTAAATGAGTTATGCCACTGCCAACATTCCTTTTATGATACAATTTGTCCTACATTCATGGATTTAAATCACAAGTGAGATGGAATTCCAACTGCATTACAAAAATAAAGGGAGTAACATGCTCTCATTTTTTTAAAAACCTCTTTTCCAACTCCCCAAATTAGGATTGCTGGGAATACATCAGTTACTCACAATAACTGCATCGCCTTTTCACAGTATATAGCCAGCACAAAATACAATTTATCACAGAGGACAATAGGTACCATTTTTTAAACCACCAACTGGCCAGAATTAACAGAACCAAATACTAACTCATTGCGACAAAACTCTGGTGGGTCACTGATGGCCACATCTTCCATCCAACATGTGCTGTCAAAAAGAATGAGGATCACAAAATAAAGTTTTGTTCGGTTATTTTCCCTTCGTACCTGGATGCATAATTTACAAATTACTCTTTTTTTAAAGAAAATGTCAAGACCATTAACTCAATGTACCATGGAAACAAGATCATTAAAATCGGTGTTGATGACATCTCTCTGAAAGATGTCACCCACCGTTCAATATCAACCAGGGCTTTAAAACACCTTGTGGATCAAAATTTGAGAGAGAAATATTTAAAATCACACCTGGTCATTTGCTCTGGGTGCTTTAAAACTCGTCACAACCCCCTGTTCTTAATTCCTTCTCCCACACCTGGTAGTTGGTCAAACTCTATCCGCTTTGCATATGCAGATACCACTAAATATAGAACATCAGGAGATTATAATGCAAGGTAGCTCCTCTGGACAGGGAAACATGATGCAACTGCACTTGCGCTTCTCCGATTAACAGGTTCGACGGATTTGGCACTTAATTCATGGAATAACGAGGTGTGATTGATTAAAAACAATTGCGCTCGGGGCAGACGTTAATTCCACACTTTCAATTTCGCTTCTGTTCACTGTAATAGGATCTTCCAAACCCCACCTTTTAGGGGACCTCCTTCGGGGACAGGAGCTTCTTCAGCCTTCACTGCCATCCTCATCCCAATGCCC
This sequence comes from Narcine bancroftii, assembly GCF_036971445.1. Taxonomy (NCBI): domain Eukaryota; kingdom Metazoa; phylum Chordata; class Chondrichthyes; order Torpediniformes; family Narcinidae; genus Narcine; species Narcine bancroftii. The sequence goes on along the minus strand of NC_091472.1, from coordinate 40,082,468 downwards.
TCAGAAGGCACTTGGTGGTGTGGGGTGACTGACAGAGGAGGCACAACCCCAGGAAACATCCAGCCGCAGTTTTACAGAAAATAAAGTGAACCTTCCGTCGTGATAATGTAATGGTAGAGATCTGCTATTTTGCAATGGTCTCTCCCGACGTGAGGTTGAACCACAACCACGTTCCCATCATCAACGAAATAGCCTTTCCTTTCACCCACCATCTGCCGCGATTAATGTATCTATTTGAGAGTTTTCCTGATCCTCGCTTTATTGCTAAAGATAGACTTTTCTATCCTTCTTTGGGAGGTGGGGTTGTTCTTCATAGGCTGATCCTTAGTTCAGTAAGGATGCTCAGAACGTGAGCTGACGAGCAATCAATCACGTCTTTCGATGTCACCGAGTAAGTCCGATGGACTGTCGGCTTCAAATAGATGCGTTCCCTTCCCTCTTTCAACATCACTGCAGCCCCTGAGTTAAACAGTGGCGAAAAGTTGAAGAGTGCATTGCGACTTCAACAACATTGAACGTGTTGGGACCAAAGAGCTGCGCGGTGGTTGTACGGTCAATAAAGGGAACTGGGAACTGAACCCGCGAATATACTGTATTTGCAATATAAATGTAGGTGCACAGATGTTCCCCTTGACTGCATTGATCTTTAAAATGGAGTGATCTTTCTTTCGTTCATTATCATAACCCCTAACGAGTTACCACAATTTCACTTACTGCTAAGATTATTTCAGAAATTATAAGTTGATTTCTGCACCCAAACTGCTTTAAAGTTTAGAAAATGTCTAAAGAGAAAGTAAAAAAGTCATTAGGGTTATATTCCTGCAACAAAGCCTTACTGGTCCTTATTTTAAAGCCAACAATCTCCGTTTCAGTGTTAAAATCGGAAACCAGTTTATGGTTGACTCTTCCGCAGATACAATACAATTGCCCCATCACTCATTTCGCTGTCCGCGCTGCAACATGTCGCAACTTGCGCTGGACAGGCAGCATTCAGAAGCAACTGCTGAGTTTGGTCCATTTGGCATAATGTGAATACAATATCTGTGGGGGCGACTGGAAGCGTTGGGGGTTGCGATGTTTGAGCACAGACGTGTCCACGCCGCTTTTTTTTCTCTGTCAAACGTTTGGAAATATCGGTTGGTATTTCTCCCACACCCTAATGAACACGACAGCCATCAGCTGGGATGTTTAGAAAACTGTGACGACTCGAAAGCATTCTTTTCCTCAATACATCGAAATTTTGAAATGAGACGTCTCGCCGCAAATAGGAGAAAAGTGGACAGAGATTGAGGAGACACGCCAAACCGAGAAATCATTTGGATACGTACTCAAACTATAACTAACTAGAGAATAAAAATTCGTTATTAAACAAAACTTTCATTGTGAATTTGACTTTAATCAATTATACATCAGAATTCCAAGAGCGAATTTTCAGCTTGGATGTCTACTGGCAGGACCCAGAGTTGCACATCGTCCTATCATTAGGACGCTGCTTTTTGAAGTGACGAGGGTCTGTTTTATACTATTATGTGTTGGACAAGATACAATATAATCTACTTTAGAATGAGAAGTTAGTGAGGAAAGGGCAGAGGATTTGACAGTAATTTTTCAAATGTCATTAGAGATGGGTATAGTGCTCATGTGGTTCTTTTGTTTAAAAAGGGTTCCAGGAGCAAGCCTAGCAATGATCAGCCTGTAAGTTTGACGCCTCTGGTAGGTAACTGAATGGAAAATATTCTTGAAGATAGTAAATATAAGTATCTGGAGAGACCGTCTGATCAGGAGCACTCAAACGGGTTTGTGCGTGGAAGTTCATGTTTGACCAATCTTGATGAATTTTTTGAAGAGGTGACTAGGAATGTTGATGAGGGTAGAGTGGTGGATGTTGTCTCTATGGACTTCAGTAAGGCTTTCAATAAGGTTCCACATGGAAGGTTCGTTAGGAAGGTTCAGTCATTAGGTATTATTTATGAGCTATTCCAATGGATTCAGTAAATATTGCAGATGATATTAAAATAGGTGGAATTGTGGATAATGAAAAAGGTTTTCAAAGATTGCAGAGGGATTTAGACTGCTTAGAAGAGTGGGCTGAAAGATGGCAGATGGAGTTTAATGCTGAGAAGTGTGAAGTGGTTCATTTTGGAGGGAATAATCAAAACAGGATATAAGTAGTAAATGGGGGGGGTGATTGAAGTATGCAGTGGAGCAGAAAGATCTAGGAATAACAGTGCATTATTCTTTGAATGTAGAATATCATGTGGATAGGGTGATGAATAAGGCTTTTAGAATGCTGGCCTTTATAATTCAAACCCTAGAATACAGGATGTTGAGACTGTACAAGGCATTGGTGAGGCCAAATTTAGAGTACTGTGTGCAGTTCTGGTCACCGAATTATAGGAAAGATATCAACAAGGTAGAGAAAGTGCAAAGAAAATTTACAAAAATGTTACTTGGGTTTCAGCATCTCGATTACAAAGAAAGATTGAGCAAATTAGGTCTTTATTCTTTGGAGTGTAGAAGGTTGAGGGGGGATTTGATAGAGGGATAGATAGAGTTGATGTGGACAGACTTTTTCTATTGAGAGTAGGAGAGATTGAAACAAGAGGTCATAAGTTAAGGGGCAAAAGTTTAAAAGTAACATGAGGGGGGACTTCTTTACTCAGAGAGTGGTGGCTCTGTGGAATGAGCTTCCAGGAGAAGTCGAATTTTGTCATTTAAGGAAAAATTGGATAGGACTATGGATGGGAGGGAAATGGAGGGTTATGGGCAAGGTGCAGGGAGGTGGCACTAGAGCAGAGTACTTGGTTCGGTGCGGACTAGAAATTGGCCTGTTTCCGTCCTGTAATTGTCACATGCTATTACTAACATCCACCTCCCCATCCCTGCCACCGCCGGATCTTGTTTGTTCGTGGATCCATCTGAAAACTCTACCTGTGATTCTCAAAGGTAACACTGCCATCAGCTTTTGGATGAATTGCACTGGCTGTCCTCTCTCAGGTTTAGTGCGTCGGTCCTGGTAATTTCTCAAAGGTAGGCCTTTTTCTGCTCTCAAATGGCCTGTGATCAGAAGGGTTCGCGGTATCTTTACTCCAGGACCCTGGAAGAGGGTCAGCGCAATTCACCCAAAAGGAGGGTGGCAATGTTACCATGGAAAATGTTATACTTTCAAGAGCAGTTAAACCATTTTCCGATCTTCCAGATGAACAGCTCCTAACAAATGCGTCCCAACAACTTCAACCCAACTCCTTGCACACAAAGATCTCACAATTCACTTACTGGTTGGGCAGCACTGGAAGTGGGGTGACTCTCCCCCCACCCCCACGCCCCTCTCTCTCTCTCCCTCTCCGAAAACCTTGGTGTTGGTGGGTGGGAGAGGGAATGTTTTTGGCTCCCAGATAATATTCAACTTTCAGCAAAGGTGGGCTCCGAAAATGTGGAGAAACAACAGAGGTAAATGTAGAACGGACGCTCGGGATCTGGAGATCGGATGGCAAATCCCACGCTGGGCAGAGCGACGGATGCGATCGCCAATCCATCGAGTTTGCAAGCGAATACATGTTCTTCCAGCCAAGAGCACTCGAAGCACGCAAACATCTCCAGATGCAACGGACAACCACCGGTGTAGAGTGGAGGTTCCCCCCCACCCCACCCCCCCCTAGTCGGGTGACCGAGGGGCCACGCCAGCGCTTGTTTGCCCCCGTGCGGAAAACACACCGAGCGCAAGATAAATCAATCCCTCTTCCAATACTTTTCGCCACGGATTGAAGCGGGCAGCCCGTTTGCCCTTGGCGAAAGGGTTTGAGGGACGAATTGGCCACATTTGAGAGACAGGTAGCAGCTGACAGGCAGCGACCTGTTCACCTCCACCCCAGCCCATCTGAATCAGGTTATTCTCTCCGTTGCTGGTCTGGGCTCCAGTTACCCCAGTTTGATCGATCACCTGAAAGTTGCGCCGTGGGACTTACTGGAAACAAGGGCTTACCTTCTCTTTTCCTTCTCGGCTGTCATGCTTGTTCGCCTCGATATCAAAGCAGAGAGTGACAAGAGCGGGCGACAATCAAAAGTTCAAACTTGCAACGCACTCATACTTGTTCTCTTCTTCCACTTTCTTTCGCACAGGCAGAGCCCGATTTTGACGTTGTTGGTGGATATAAATATATGGTCGGGGCTTTCTTATTTTGCTTTGCCTTCTTTGCTTATCCGCCTCTTCGATCGTGTGTCTGGGTGAGTCTAGTGATTCGGGTGGTGGGAGGGGGAGCGGAGATAGGGAGCCGACCATACAGTCTCAGAACACTGCTGAGGATTGTACAGCCGCTCCGAGGGGGGAGACCAATTTTAAAGAGGGCCGGCAAAAGGGAAAGTCTTGCTTTTTAACGTCGCGAGGGCGGGAGGTTTTACGCTTCGATAACGCTGGCAATATTCTCTCTCTCTCTCTCCTGTCCTTCTTCGGACAGTTGACAAGTGGTGGAGCGATTTGCCATAGGTTGAGCTCAGGGCGGTCCCGCCTCTCCGAACTCGCTCCTAACCTTTGCCCGCTGCCTGTGGGAGGACCAACCCACGCCACCAGTTCAGGTTACATAACAACTTTTCGTGTCAGATAAGTCCCAGGCAGTTCAGGCAGCGATAACTGTTGACGAATCACACACAAAAAAGGAGCAGGGGTTGAGGTTGGGGGTGGGGGGGAACCCCTGCAAAATAGCACCGATTCCCATGACTCGTAATTAATCGATCTTCTAAAGAAAATAAGCAAACTCCAAACTGTTAGTAGCCGTACAAGTTCTGAAAACTCAAGGTCCATGTTAAAAAAAATAATTTAAAAAAGACTGATATTTTAGAAGAGAGAATCAAGCGGGAGCTGGGGGGGGGGGAGGGGGGGGGTGGGCTGGTACCCCCATTTGATGCGATTACCGCACTGCCGTATCTGTTTCAGTAACTTTACTACCTTATTTATTCTTCGGGACAGCGATCGAGCGATTGGAATCCTTTCAGAATGTAAGATACGTGGGAAGTTTCCTTCACACAATCCCAGGGAACCACTGAAGCCCATCAATAAGTGCAGTAAAAGCAAGGGACCCCCCCCCCCCCCCAACTGCACGGACATTGCAAGTGGTCCCCTTTTTGTTGAAGACCAAACGCAACACGCATTGAAAAACCCTGTCAGATCCCATTTGAGTTACTTGGATTGTAATTCTCAATGTGTCACTCTTCAACATTGATGACCACAAAATTATAGCTGCAGATCAATGGACACCTGAAATCACTGAGAATATTTTCCACATTATAGTAATGTGAAAGTAGGAAGTGAGAAATACGGAGTTTTATCTGATTCTATTGCAAAATGGAGTAAAAACATTAATGCCAGGAATTAAGGGCATAAGACCATAAAACATGGGAGTAGAAATAGACTATTTAGCTCATCGAATTTGTGGCACGATTCAATCATGAGCTCATACATTCTCCCACTCAGCCCTAAGCCCCGGCCTTTTCCCAATAACCTTTGATGTCCTGGGTAATCAAGAACCTATCAATCTCTGTCTTAAATACACCCAATGACCTGGCCTCCACAACCACCTGTGGCAACAAATTCCACAGATTCCCACCATCTAACTAAAGAAATTGCTCCGCACGTCTGTTCCAAGTGGACGTCCTTCAGTCCTGAATTTGTGCCCTCTTGTCCTAGACTCTCCAACCATGGGAAATATTTTTTCTTCATCTACTCTGGCTATTCCTTTCAACCTGCAAAAAGTTTCAATCCGATCCCTTTGCACACTCCTAAATTCCAGTGAGGAAAGGGCAAGAGCCATCAAATGTTTCTCAAATGATAATCCTTCCATTCCCAGAAACATCCTTGTGAAACTTCTCTGCACACTCTCTAATGTAAGCACGTCCTTTCTTTTTTTAATTTTTAAAAGATTTTTCACACTATGAACCATAGTGACCAAAATATACACAAACATTTCCCTCTTGAATATATAGTGTCATTTTCTCCCCTTTTCCCCCTCCCTTCCCTCCCTCCTTCACCCCCTCCCTCCCCACCCACTCAACGTTCAACATCTGATACATTAAACCCCTTAAACAATGTCCTCACACAATGAAAATAAATGAGGAGTCTGAAACTGCTCTCAGTACATCAAATGAAGTATCACCAGTGCCCTATAAAGCCTCAGTGTCACATCCCTGCTCTATTCCATTCCTCTTGAAATGAATGCCAGCATGCATTTGCTTTGTCACCATCAACTCAACCTGCAAGTTTACGTTCAGGGCATCCTGCACGTGGACTTCCACGTCCCGTTGTATCTGGGAATTTTCTATTTTCTCCCTGTTAAGAAAATAGTCTGCCCATTTATTTCTTCGACCAAAGTGTTTGACTATACACTTTCCAACATTGTAATTTATTTGCCATTTTTCTGCCTATTCTCCAAACCTAAGACCTTCTGCAGCCTCCCTGTTTCCTCAGCACTATCTGTTACTTCACCTTCCTCTTATCATCTGCAAATTTGGCCACAGAGCCATTCATTCCATAATCTAAATCACTGATAAACAACATTTAAAAAAAGTGCCCCTAACACCGACCTCTATGGAACACCGCTAGCAACTGACAACCAACAAGAATATAATCCCTGTATTCTGAATCAGTCTATGCTCTACCCATGCTTTGCTACCCATGTATTTCCTGTTTTACCATGGTCTCTTATCTTGTTATGTAACCTTATGTGCGGCACCTTGTCAAAGGCCTTCTGAAAATCCAAATACACACGTTCCGCTGCCTATGTCTTTATCTGCCCTGCTTGTCACTCCTTCAAAGAATTCCAATAAGTTTGTCAAGCAAGATTTCCCCTTAAGGAAACTATGCTGGGCTTGGTATCTTTTGTAAAGTGCCTCCAAGAACTTCCTTGTCAATCGACTCGAAAATTTTCCGAACTACTGACACGAAGCTATCTGGTCTACAATTTCCTTTCTGCTTCCTCCTTCGCTCCCTTCTTGCAATTTTTCAGTCCTTGAGAACCATGGCGGAATCTATTGATTTCTGAGATGTCATTACCAATACCTCCACAATCTCGACAGCTACTTCTTAATACAACCAAAACAAATAATTGCAAGAGTTTTGTCAAACATCAGATCATTAGATGAAAGTAATGATATGAGATATTTGATCAGGGAAAATAAAATCTGTATGCTTTGCATCAGGGCTGATCATTTGAACATTTTCCTGATATTTGTTGCATCAGTACATGCAGTGAGAGTGAAACACATCGATGATCCCCTGAAATGTTTAGATCTATTTGCAGAATATAACGTTGAAACAGACCATTGTATACATGGTGAAGAACTTGGAAGTTAAAACACAGGCAAAGCAGTAAACAGTAGAACGCTAAAGGGTATTGATGAACCAAGTCTTCAAGTTCATAGTTCCCAGAAAGTGGCAGAGTGTAGAATACAAATATTGGAAAGTCATGTTGAAACTTTATGTCATGTTTATTGTCATCTGATTCTACAAGTACAACCCGACAAAACAGCGTTCTCTGGTCCTCAGTGCAAAACGTACAACCAGACATAACACACATACAGACAAACAATACATCTGCAGGGCAAGTATTCATCTATACAAATAAATAAATAAATGTTTTTTTTGTGTGTGAATTGTAAGAGTCTTGGCTGGACAAAACACTTGTTAAATCTTATTTGGAATGTTATGTGCATTTCTGGTTGCCACAATATTGGCAGGAGGTGATTACAATAGAGAGAGTACAGAGGAGATTTACCAGAATATTGATCGGATTTGAAGACTTTAGTTAAAGTTAGATATTAAATAGGCTGTGTTTATTTTCCTTGGAGCGAAGGAGACTGAGGGTTGATCTGATAGAGGGATACAAAATTATAAGAGACCAAGATAGGGCAGATCATGAGTATATATTCATGTTAGGGGTAATAAGAGCAAGAGCCATAGACTGAAATAGAGAGAAATGAATTTTAAAGGAGAGTTGAGGCAAACATTTTTTTTTTAATCCAGAGAGTGGTTGACATCCTGGATGTTGCTCCCAGAGGAAAGTGGAATCACCATGTTTAAGCATTTAAGAGACATTTTGACAAACACTTAAGTAGGCATGACATAAAACAATACAGACCTAATGCAGGAAAATGGGATCAGGATAAATGAACAAAAAACTCAACATGTATGTTTCTTAGTCTGCAATGTCGGGAAAATTGCAGAAAAAATTAACATAATTACTGCCCGTGTGGGCGTTCGCACTGGATGCCTTTTTAGACTGCAAGTACCTGAGTGCAGCACTCCCGGTGGTTGGACTTGCAGTAGAGTGGATGACCGTCAATGAATTTTTCCGGTATCATTTACACTGCAGGCTTTCTCCAAAAAGTTGTAGGGGTCCTGCAGGATAAATCACAGTGCAGGGATTGACTGAACATTCCTTTTTAGACTGCCCATGTAGTGTCAAAATTCCTTGATTGTGCCATTACATGCAGTCTAAAAATCATAGTGGACTTTGTGAGCTGAAGGACTCCTTTTATGCTATACAGCTTCATGATTCTTAGCCACATTTATTGCCCTGTCTTCAGGTGCAAGTCAAAATATATCTTACTTGATGCAGTTTTTCCTTCTCACTGACTAAACTATTTCTCAATCTTCTCTCATTTTAGGATGTGAGTCGAAGTCATACAGAATTGGTCCATCAGCCCAACTTGATGTTATTGCCAATTAAAGGCCATTAAGCCCAATTGTTTTTTTTGCATTGGTGATTTTGACATATCATGGAGGAACTCAAAGTCCAAGGGTTATGGAATGGATGAATACAAAATCTTATTCTATCTACATTTTCTGTCCACAAAAACTAATTTTCTTATTCCCATTTTGGTGTCTGCAATATTATTTTTTCTATGTTCAGACTTGTGACATCTAAAATGCAATGTTTTGGATTTTAAAATTCACAGTAAAATCAAAGCAACCAGAATCGTCGTGACAATGGTCAAACTGGCCTTCTAGCATTCTAACATATATTAGGCAAATCATATTTGGTTCACAGCAGCTTCCTGATATACCAGGAGCCAAGTGGGAATTGGTAATTAGATGGGAATCCAGTCATTCCATGTCATCAGTCATAGTCTCAGTGTGCCAAGTCCATTTAAGTGGTCATCTGTACTTTTCTTAAATGGTGCCAGCAACTCTGCTTCCATCCTGCTCTTGGGCAGTGCATTCCCGATCCACACCACTGGATAATCCCCCTTAGAATCCCGCTGCCTCTTACCCCTTCTCTAAATCCATGACCTCCAGATTTATCTACTGAAAAGACAGGAGGTTTCCTGTCAGCTGACCTATCTTTCTCCAAGATTAAAGCCATAGAGTTAACGGTAGTATATTTGTTCACTGCACTGCAGGATGACCAGTATTTTGAAATGCAGCACAATAACAGACCTTTCTGCCCACAAACCTGTGCAGCCCATTTAAACCCAATTGATCTACACCCCTGGTACTTTTTAACTGGTGGGAGGAAACCCACGCAGATAGGGGGAGAATTTGAAAACTCCTTACAGACAGTGCTAGATTCAAATCTGGGTCGCTGATGCTGTAATAGCATTGCGCTAACCGCTTTGTAAACCATACCACCCTTACGCTATCCATGCCACCCTAATGGTTCCAATTATGGTTGCAATCTGATAATAGACAAAGCTTTTCTTAATTCCCTAAATAACTCTACTGTCTAAACTTATTCCTGTCTCTACATCCTTCAAAGCCTCCCCAAAATTACTCTTGCGATCATGTCATGTGTCCTTTTCCATAAATTTTCTTGGTTGGTTTTTCCCCTCATCCTCCACTTTGTGATTTAGTCTGTTGTTAAAGATGAAACATATATTGGTTTTGTTGTTTCTCTCTGCATTGTTCACTACAGGTTTGTGGCACAAGCAAATATTGTAATATGGTAAACATTTGAGATTCAATATAGGTCCTCATGAGACACTATAGATCGCATTCTGAAAAGTGTATTATCAAGGATTCGATAGATTTTTGGTATTAAAAGGAACCATGGATGATGAGGATTTAGGTCAGAAATTGGTGCAGCAAAATCCAAATGAGTTAAGTTCAAATGGAATGCCACAACAGGTTTGAAGGGCCGAAACTCACTGTCCTTTCTTGTGCTCCAAAAATATTTTGCAGTTGCTGCATTTATTTGAATTGTTTCCCTTCATCTTCTTCTCCCTTCATCTGTTTTCCAATCCTGGGATCTTTACTATATTGACACTTTGCCCTTCCTGGCATTTCTGACAAAATTCTGGAAGGTTCAGTCAGCCATGGGGCTTTCATCCTGTGTGATTTATTGTGCATGTTTAAAATATGTTTTGCCTGCTATCTCCAGTTTCATTTGAATCTATATACTACCCACATATTTTAATAAAAATATTATGGAGTTTTGTAAGAAGATGTTTCGTGCTGATTTCAAAGGGTATTTATTTACTGAGCTTCTTCTGTGAAGTTCTTAATTTAGATTTATATTTAGGTTTAGACAAACAGCACGGTAACAGGCCCACGAGCCCATGCTGCCCAATTAAACTACAACTCCCAGTACGTTTCACCCAGTGGGAGGAAACTGGAGTCTATAGGGAAAATCCACAAGAATGTACAAACTCTTTACAGACAGCATGGGATTCAAACCCCGATCCCAGGTGTTGTAACAGCGTTGTGCTAACCACTATAGCAACTGTGCTACCCTTTACAAATTGTTGTTATAATTTGTCAAATAATTGGTAGTATGATTGAAAATTAAATGGGGACACTCTGATCATATTATTGCTAAGATCCAAGGTTCTGTTGTGATCATTTAACCTGTAAAGGCACACAAAGAGGCACCAATAATCTAGCACCCCGATCAAGATGAGAAAGAGAATCAAAGGAGAGTCTGCCGCAGAGACTTTGTGTGTCCACGGATCCCACCACCTGCTGCGTTCCCGTACTCACCATAGCTGCTCGACCTCCTGTCCAGCCCAGCAGTGAGCCGGAGCTTGAGGTATCCCCTTTCTCAGCTCCTGGTTCTAAACCTTGGAAGCAATTAGAAAGCTGTTAGAGCTCGAAGCCCATCAGGAGCTCTGCTCTTCATCGGCATCCCAGTCCAGATATCTGACTCCTGGAAAGCAGTCGCAAGCAGCCCATGGCCTGGTGTGAGGCCTTCAGCCTCAGAGCCCCACTCTGTTCCACTGCTGTGGCTTCCTACTATCACACCGTCTCTTAGGCTTCCCTTCTTCATGGTCTGAGCTTCTGACGGTGGGTGTAAAAACCTGGGATCCAGTCTCCATGGATTTTCAATGGCAAAATGAACCACTGCTGGCTCCATTCTATATTCAGTTTAAACCACCATGGGGCTGGATTCTGAAGATATTAATTTTTTAAAAACATTTTGTAAATTAATAAATTTATGCATTTTACAATTATGAATTCATTAGATAGTTAACCTTGCCAAATTCTTTGCTAGTATTTTTGTCCAATTATATGTAAATAGTTAATTTATTGATATATTTTTAAATATCTACTTTAAGTTCATTGTGAATGGGCATTCTGGCTAACATATCCACCATAGATCAATTTATGCATAACCCCATCTTTTATTGCAATAAGTGGAGTAAAGCCATGCCCACAAACAAATTGCAAATAAACTTTGCACAGGGGGCAAACATGTTTGCAGCAAGCGCTGCAAATGATTGAGAGTTTCTGCAAAATCCAACCTTGTAACACTTTCACATAAATGCAGAACAGTAAATCAGATCAGCCTGCATAGGCATAATATCCAGAACATGCTGCAAGATAAAGAAAAACAAGTTCAATTGTACCAGCTGTAATCTTCAATTTTATAAATTTTAAACTTGTTTCAATTATAATGCAAAGCATTAGTCTATGGGAATATGCTTAAAGTCTGCCCAAGCGTCTTCACCACCAAGCTGCAAGCCACTAAATACTGATAGTTGGAGATAGTTTCTAATTGCTCTCATTTTAATTAAGCAAAAGCTTTGATTAATAAAGAATGTATGAAATACGAACTTGAGTTTAATTCACATCTCTGATAAAGTGTCTCCACTTGACATTTGTCCATAATGTCCCGATTGAAATCAGGAGCTAAATTGTTTAGAAAAATCAATCACAGATAAAAAGGATGGAAGACCATGATGCAGCAATCTGGAGAATTCTGTAAAATCCCACCGACTATGATCAGGGATCCAGTTCCTGTTAAAATGTTCATGATTGTAATACAACAGCAATTCTCATTGAAAAATGCTGGAAATCTGATATAAAAATGGAAAATGCTGGGAACTTACAGCAAAGCATAACAGTTAACAATTCAGATTGAGACTTTTTCGTCCAAACTAAGTGAGGAATCAGGGTGCTTTGATTTGTTGAGAAGGGGAAGGGACAAAGAGAACAAAGAGGCCCTCTGTGACAGGCAGAGACCAAGAGAGATTGAATACCACAAGTAGCCATCGTGCCAACTCAGAGAATCCCAACTGATCAGTTGGTGGAGATTCAGAATGGAGGACAGAGGAGAAGAAAATCAATGCTGGAATGGGGAGCTACAAAATACGACAGATGTTTGAAATTTGAAGTGAAAGAATGGTTAGAAACACTCAACAACTCAGACTGCATCTGTGGAGTGAAGAAACACTAAGTTAACATTATTGGTTGAGCGAGGAAACATCAAGTTAACATCAATGCCCAATCCAGCGTGATCTCCCATCTCACTGCTCTGAGAAATGATTGTCCTGACTCTGTTTTTCCTAACCCATTCCTCTGAACTGCTCTGTAGAGACCAGCATTCACATTGCATTGTTTGACAGGGCACTGCACAGCACTCTGCACAGTCATTGACACAACTCTCAGCTCACACTTAAAACTGACCTTCCTCACCCTAACCCCAAACCTTTGCAAGTCTGACCAGTGACCAGGCAGTGCTAGATATGCCACAAGCACACCCTGCTGACCCTCAAAAAGGGGAAGGTAGCCAAAAATATGGGGATCTCGGGTGGGCACGCATGTGGTCACAGTGAGAAAATGGAATCCCGGGACTACTCTGCTAAGGAGCTAACCGGCCGACGGGATCAATACCACCAGCAGCCAGGTGAACACTTAGCCATGCCACTGCTTGAGTTGGGAGATGAGAGGGGGCTCCAATACCCTTCTCTCTCATTGGGAAGCGAGCACCCTGCGTGATTTGTCTGACCAACAGATGATGGCCAACGCCTTGTGGGCACTGCCTAAAAGTGCAGATTGGATCTGCCTGGGGTGGTGATTGTGCTCCGGGTCAGATTCATTGCCCTCCTAGAATGGGGCCAACATGGCCGGTTGCAGTGGCACACCATTGATGTTGGGACACGGGACATTAGGAAATGGGCATTGATTGTGGGTCTCTTCAGGGGCGCCCACAAGAACCACCCCAGGGAGCATAAAGGTGATTGGTGTCTTGGTAGGCTTTTTAGTCAGCACCGCATGCCCCAACCTTGGAGGGATTGCCTTGCCCCTCTTGGGACTGGCAACTGGGAAAACCCTCCTAGAGGGATCAGGGTACATGGAGTGGAGAGCTCCCGCTCAAGTTTGCAGGACTGTGGGGAGGTTTGGTGACATCATCCCCCCTGTGTCTCACAGAGACATGCATGCTCCAGAACTCCCATGAACAGAAGCAAATGCCATATATTTTCATGTGTAAGTCAAGCTTTGAAACACTAAAAAAATTCACTCAAAAATGGGGGGTTGATTTGTATGCCAGATATACTTTTGAGACCTTAAATTCAACTTCAAAAAAAAAACGCTCAACGCCGATTCGACGTTTAAGTCGACCCTTGAAAAACAAAAACAATTACAACAAATTTTCATGCCAACAGTATGTCAGAACAAAATTTTTATTTGAAAAAAAACACAATTAGAATCCTTCAAAATCAGTATCATCATCCATCTGAGGCAAAGAACGTACAAGCATATCGATACTCTCACTGTTTCAATTGTCATATGGGTCCCAGTCTGGATCTGATGAGGCGGTTTTGGCTTTGTCATCAGTGTCCCACAATAAATCAACTTCCGTGTCATCAATTGCACAAGAGATACCACTCTTTTTAAACAATGTTATTATAGCCTCTACTTTCACTTTATCCCAAGTTTTAAACACAAAGTCACACTGCACATTAAGTGATGCAGCAATCATTGCCCGCCTTTAGTGAGCAATTTCTTTTGTACTCAACATCCATGTATTCTATTCTTGATGCACATGGTCTTTAAACGGCTTGTTCAAGTAGACATCAAGAGGTTGCAAATCACCTGGGATAACCACCATGTAAGTATTACTTAGTGCAAACCTACTTTTACTGTTCTCAGTTAAGTGGCCACAAACTATATCACCCAGACCAGCAAACTCTGTTCCTTGCACAAACCGTCTGGCTGCCTGTTCCGCACATTGTCTATTCATAGTTTTACACCATTTTCATCCATCCATCCTTTTTTATGAAAATGTACAAAAATACCTGCTGGGAATTTTATTTTAGGCTTAAGTTTGCGCTTGAAGATTACCATGGGTCTTAACTTCGTCCCATTGGCCAGGCACAATAATGCGATTTCATGGCCTGTATTTCTGTCTTGCACAGTTTGCACACCTTTCCATTCCACTGTTCTGTTGCCTATCATGTCAAAATTCATGGGGGTTTTATCCATATATCCAATATTTGCCAATGTAAACTGGTGTTTCTGCCAGTTATGAATAATAAACCGGTGAAAACACAGCTTTATGATCAAGATCTTTTGATAGTTTCTGAGCAATTTTTTTGTTTTATGTCGTAATACCAGATTTTTCCTGCCCACGAAATGGTTGCACCAGCCTGCTGTAGCATCAAAATCTTTACTATGTTCTGGGAGTGACTTTACCCACTTCAGTGCAAGTGCTCTTATTTTTAAACACACAGGAAACTATGTAGCAATTTTGCCTCTGTTCATGTACCCATTCTGTAACGTGATTTTCCAACTACAGCGAATGAGTGAGTCCTATTCTCAACAAACATTGCCTTTCTGGTATTTTTCTTAAAGACTCCTCTTTCTTTCTCCAATCTCTTACCAACTTCTCACGTATCTCAAATTTTCTTGCAGCAGCACAGTTGGATTTCTTGGCCATTTCTATTACCTTTCACTTAAAAACTTGCTTCATAGTTTTGCCATTTTGCCTGGGGCCTCCATGATAACAACCACTCTCAGCCAACGCCCAACAGCTCAATCATCATGATGTTTGGGGGGGGGAGGGTCAACTTATACGCCCAATATATGTTAAAACCATTAAAATGAGGCCGAAAATGGGGATTTGACTTAGATGCTGGTCGATTTATACGCCAAAATATACAGTACCTCATGGGGTGGGGGCTTCAGGAGCTTTTAGTTAAAATCATTAATAGGCTAACTTTCACTTCCGACTCCTCCTGGCTGTTGTTACAGGGATCAAACATATGCATTTTCTTTAAACGGGTGCCACAAGTTCACAAATGCGAGCAGGAACAGCATCCTGGGGTTGGATGAGAGCCCAGGGAAATGGGGGGCCCAGTTACACCCTGGATATATATCTGCCAGTCTGCCCATTGACTCACCATGAGATAGCATGGTGACAGCCATCTGGGAGCTGTGCTTTGGGAGCACCCAACCATGAGACCAAGGCGTGCGATGAACAAGCCAAGAGGGGGCTCTGGTACCTGATGGATGATCTTGCACTGCCTACTCGAAGATGTTAGTAGTAAGGGTGCACACATTTGCCAGCTAAGCCAGAGAAACCAAGCACGTGAGTTGGAGACCAGGCAAATTTCTTTCTCTACCCTCCTCTCTGACACGGGGGAGAAGCTTCCACAACACCTTTTTCCATTAGAAACATAACAACCCTATTTTTTTGGGGTGGGTGGGGCAGGTGAGGCGTTGTTATTGAATTTGATTATGCACCTTGTCCAGCATACAGAAGGCACTTACACAGGTGTGTATAGATAGATAGATAGATAGATATACTGGTATCATTTTTACACATCCTTTTGTTCTTTTATTTTCTTCTCCAGTTTTTTATAATCATAACAGAGTCATTGAATGTCTTCGTAGTGATTGGAGAGTAATGTGACTTCTGAGGGGTGGAATATTGTGTATGGAGAAAACATGGCTTTCCTGGAATGTGTACTATGGGTGATCATGTGTCCTCCCTTTCTGAAACTTATTCAGAAGTCACATCACCTGTCAGTCAAGGTTGGACTTTGGTCACTAACTAGTGCACACCTTGCCATTGGCTAATTTAAATCACCTAGGGTTATTATTGGCTAGACACACTGATTAGCCCTGTATTTAACTACAGCACATTCTTTCTCTCTGACTTGTGGTCCAAGCCCTGGACATCGCTCCACATCAGGTTGCTACTGTGGACGTTGCTGGAAGTGTCGTGGCTAAGGTGTGCACTACACTGAAGCTGAGCTGTAGTATTGTGATAGATCAATACTTGCAGGGAGCTGCATCCCCACTGATCAGGGAGCTGGGTATGTGTAGGAGTCCCTGTTTGTAGTGTGTGAGCGAGTCGAATATAGGTTTACCATTGTCAGAATCGAACAGAAAACCGAGGTAAATATCAATATCGTCGCCTAAGTGAAATAGTGATTGAATACCTTTTTCACCATTCTCCCCTGTTTGTTTCCTGTGTGTTAATAAATGTTATGTGTGATTATAACACTTGTATCCAGACTCATCTCTCTGTGAACCCACCAAATCTGATAGTCTTCCCAAAACGACAATCCTTCCTCACAATTTTGCTACACAGCCTGTCTACTTGTGTGTCATCTGCTTTATTCATTGCCCTCATTCTGGTTCCCATCTCCCTTCTAATTAAAACCCTTCCCAATAGCTTTAGCAAACTTGCCCACCAGGATATTCTTTATGGTACCCTCCGTCACATATCTGGGCTTTACAATTAACAGCGAAGGCATACGAATGGACTCTGCTGGCACCAAAGTGGTCCACAAAGCAACCTAGCCAACAAACAGAGCCAAATTGCAGATGTTCCTAGGTTTGCTTAACTATCATCGGAAGCACGTCCCAAATGTGAACCTCTGGTTCAGTGCAATCTGTCCTTTTTGTATAGGTCATACCTTCCCCTGAAGAGATCCCAATAATCCAAATCTGAACCCCCTGCCCCCTGTTCCAACTCTCCCACCATACATTCATCTGCAATAACCTCATATTCCTGTCCTCCCTGCTGTGTGCCACAGGCAGCAATCTAGAGATTACCATCCTTGAGCTCCTAGATTTTAGCTTCCTTCCTAATTCCTGATATTCCCTCATGCCTTTTCCTACCTATGTTATTGGTACCAACATGGACCTTGGCATCTGCTTGCTCATCCTTCTACTTGAGAATACTCTGCACTTGATCTGAGACTTCTCTGAACCTGGGAGGCAACATACCATTTGGGTATCTTGATCTTGTTCATAGAACATCCTCTCTGTTCCTTTAAATATCAAATCCCCAATCCTTATTGTTCTCCTCTTCTCCCCTTTCCCTTTTGAGCCAAATGGCCAGACTCTGTGCCAGAGTCCCAACCACTGACGTGTTACAAACCCAGAGGACCCATAAACCCAGCAGCAATAGATATTCACCAAGACAAATGGTTACTTAAACAAAAGTTGCTTTTAATTATCTTTGAACATGAAAACAGAATCACACTTTTAACTTATCATTATTGACTTAACTTACCTAACTTAACCCCCTTCTAATTCTAAGCGTACGTGTATGTAAGTTCAGAAAAGTTAATTGATTCACAGTCCAACCTCACTTCTCATTCCTCGAAGTTCACTGGTTGCAGGCAATTCTTATACTGTGCACAGAATTTAACATTTATAAAGTTCACCAGGCTTTGGTACTTGAAAGGTAAATGGTTACTGCTCAAGAAGGTTTCATGTTGGTTTTCAGAGAGAGATTTATTGTTCGCTGGACAACCACAATTGATTCCTTTTTAATAAGCCGCTTCAGTGTCTTGCCGAAGAAACTTGCCCCCTCAGGGTTCTCCAGATGATAACCTCTTTCTTTCAGGTCACCACAGAGTTCCTTTTTGTTTCCATTATTTCAAGAGAAACATTAGACAGCCAGTCCTCTCCTCTTGCATGAATCACAAGGGTTTTGACCAGGCTGAATTAAGCACTCACAACCGGTCTTCCAAATGGGGTTTTACACAAGCTTTCCAGCTTGTCCAGTTCCAGTCCCAGCTGCTGCTGCTGCTGACTGTAAAACTGCGGAACTGAATTCCCCCCTCCCCTCAGAGAGAAAGCCTGTTTTACTCTCTCTGCTTGCAAAACTACATGACTCTCTTAGAACAGCAAGTTTCACTCCAAACAGCCTGCAGCTCCAACAAGTTCTTTCACCTGTTGGCTTTTTGTAAACAACAATCCATTAGTGAAGTCTCTTGGGCACACTCCAGAGCTTTTGCAAAGGTTCTTGGGCCAATATGTTTAGCATGAGCTAAATAAGATCTGTTTTAAAGTGTTTGTATGTGACCTACACTAAAAACACCTGCCTCAAATTATCTTCCAAAAACATATCTATATAGAATACAAACACAACATAACCTGTCACGCATGCCTCTGGTAGATTGTGCAGTATACTTACTTTTTGAAGGGAACAGGCACAGGAGTGCCCTGCTCTGACTGCCTATTGCCCTTCCCTTTCTTCACAGCCACCCAGCTATCTGCCTCTTGCACCTTGGGTGTGACTGTCTCCTTATAGTTTTTGTCTATCACCCCCTCTACCTCCCGAATGATCCCAAGTTCATCAGCTCCAACTCCAATTCCCTAATATGGTCTGCAAGAAGCTGCAGCTGGATGCACCCCTTACAGGTGAAGGCATCAGGGACACCTGTGCTGTACCAGATATCCCACATCCTGCAATCCTGCCTTAGCTCCCATCTTTTCTACCTACTCTGGGTTACTAAGAAAAGGTCTTATCTGACCTTTCCTCTACCTGTAGCACATCCTCAGCCTCTGCTCACCGAAGCCTCTCAAGCCAAAGCCTCAAACTTACCACTCTTGCACTGGGCCACTCACACACTGACTGCTCTACAAAGCTTGAGCTTCCCTTTTCACTTTTTTTTCTTCGTCAGTTGTACATATTTTAATTATGTCAACAAATCATGTCACCATGATCTCTTAACAAAGAGATAGTACCATCAACATTCTCCCCATCCAGGTCAGTTCTTCTAATCAGAACTCTTCCAGACCTTCATGTATGTTATCCATAATGATGCTGAACTTGTGCTCTTTACTCAGGTAAATTACAGTTTGTTGTTCATTACTAGGTGTGTAAATCATGCAATGGCATAAGCTTATTGCAGGTATTTTGCTAACTGTAATTAAGTCGTTTGTTATGGTTGGAGAATATTACCTCTAATTGCTCCACTAGTGACAGTTGGAATGGAATCTAATTGCTATTCATATATATCTTTCTTTTTTCTTTTTCAATCTTTTTATTATTATTATAATTTATAAACACATACAGTTCAAAGAGATAAAAAATACATAGTAAGTAATGAATTAATACAGAGATATTAAACAATAATATTACAGAATAAAAATATATCATAAAAAAATAATTTTTGATCAGTTTAGGGTGTGAACTATCTCTAAAAAAAAATATAATTAATAACAATATATGAAAAAAGAGAAAAAAAACCCAAAAAAGAAGAAAAAACAAATCTGAATTAAAAAAAACTTTAAAAAAACCTACAGATATAGCTAAACCACGCCGATCACTCCGATCTCATCTTACAGCCCAATTATCATACATAATCATAGAAAGAAAACAGAGCCAGATCAACTCACCACAAATGAAAATATTGAATAAATATATATATCATTCACAATCTATATCTGACCTCACCAATGGTAACCAAACGTCAAATATGTGACTCCCAACAAATGTACTGTAGTTGACTGCTTACCCATCAACATGCCATTGTCAACAAATCCCATTGATGAGATTTCTCCACATGAGTTAGAGCTGATTGAGTTATTATGATGGAATACAGGTAACTAACATACTAGAACCTGAGATGTAACTGATTAAGCCTCAGATATTCAAACCCCAGTTAATGTTGACCCATATTCAACTCAGTACAGTACTACCAACGACAAAGGTATAGATGAACACGACTATTATTTGAGACATCGTTGACCCCATTACCACAGCCATGCTCCTTATAGTACTGTCCACGGAGTTATTGTTATATGAACTAATGTCCACTGAAACATTAGCAACCGAGCAACGGAATAGTGGACTACTCTGACTAGAGTAGACTGCAATACTGTAAACAATATGCTATCAACCATACTATGGCTAGTATTTGCAAATCAGCACTTTTAATGATCGCACTGCATAAGTATCAATCCACAGAGTAACTATGATGAAGAAGGAATGATTTATAGTAGAAATTATTACACATTATACTCTGATTTTAAGCTATGGGAATAATGTAGGCATCAATGAAACAAACCATAAAACAGAATTTTACCTGTAAAATTAATGTCATTTAATAACTTATTGGCAATTGGCATTTTCAGGTCAGTATACACTTTGTCTTTTGTGTATTTTTTGTTTCCATTGCTTGGACTTGCACACTGAGATCCTTATATTTATTTTCCTACGATTGGTGATATGATGAGCTGTCTAAAGCCAATGCTTAAAGCTCTGAAATGTTTAAATACTGCAGTTGATCCATTAAAAATGTATTTAATTTTCACTAGTAAACTGGCAGGCAGTTTACTATTCAAAGGCATTTACCCATTACGTAGGTTGTTTACAGAATGCTACCAAGGATGGTTGGATTCTCATATCAATGATCGGTGTTGTGTGCTTATTATACTCCATTCAGATATTACTTCAAGTCATTAATATACAGTGCCTGATTTAAAATCTGAGATGAATCTCTATGAAAATAAATGGAACATTATTTTGAAGTACCTTCTTCCTTTTCTTTTACTCCTGTGAAGAACCAGCATAACCATGAAAAGTGTAGGTTATAGTTTCTTGAGTGTAAGCGGATTATTATAAATTATCACAATAAAATGGTTGAGGTTTCAGTTCCAAATCAGGCTGATAATTATATAATGCCTGCATAAGTTCTGTTCTAATTTAATTGTATTTTATAATCCTGCTCTTTTACTACCAGTGGACTTTGATGTCACATTTCCTTTCAACAAACTTGATTATCTTTTTAACTGGTGAAGTAAGACCAGACAGATTGGGAAATAACCTGCTGATCTTGCTGCAAGATCATTCTCACTTCTTTCCCCTTAAATATCTAAACCCGCCCTGAACCGTGATACTGAATTCAAAAAATCTTATTATTTATTGGCATCAGGAAACGACTATTAAAGCATAGGATTACTTTCAAATCCCATCATTTCACGATGTCAACAGGTGGTTAAAAAAAATGTTCCAGTGCAAATTCTCCCAGTAGATTTTAATTGTCCCGCCTGCAAGCAGATTAAGGACATATCAGAAAAATCACGCTGTTTCCTGGTCCAACTACAAAAAGCAATTGTTGACATTAATATTCTGTTAACTATAGGGAAGGTCGCAGTTGCCACTTGGCACTCAACTCACTATGGATAAATTAATCTGGGAAGTAAGTTCTAATTCAGAGCATTACTTCTTACCTGTTATGAACCTGAATGGAAACCCTAGATAAATCCCTGGGATTCTAACACTCACACATGCATGTTGATTATCAGAAAGTTTCCCCAATTGTCACTGTGAGGGTCTTTTGTTGTGCTCTTGAGATTTTCCTTATTCAGAATTGAGTACAACATTTTACTGGATTAATTCAATGAATTGCAGGGAATGACTGAAACTTTTTGATCATATTTTTAGATGTTCTGGTACAAGCATTGATAAGTTTCAGTTAGTATCACTACCTTGTACATGACTATTAATCCCTGGTTGCATTGCTCCAAGAATTTCTGAAGCAGTTATTTAATTTATGCAATCTTAAGTGACGGTGAGAATGTTGTTGGTAATAGTTTTAAAAATCTGGTATCTTTTAAAAACAGCAAATGGTGATAAAATGTCCCACCAAAATATTGCACTGCATGAGAATCTATGGGAGTAATTAATGTGATGAATGGGGAAAAAATAAAGCCAGAAAGAAATCTGCCAGCCTGAGTTATGAGAAAATGGCCATTGAGATGTGTTTTCATTTCAGTAAAAACAAATTAAACTAATCCTCAGGAGCTGAGGTCTGGTTTAAAAATTAGCAGAATTAGATTATAGAACATGCTATATTTTGGAAATTTGCATTTTTACAGCATGAAGAGAAATAAATAAGCCATTTAATGTAATCTCAGTGATTATCTTGGCCAAATGTTTCGCACATTTAGACCTATAAAAAGGTCAAATTAAACAATAAAGGCAAAATCCTGCCAATTATTACTACTCAGGGAAAATATACAAAACATATTCACAATTCCTACCTTTCTAATTAAAATACTTTGAAAGTAGCCTGATGGCAAATTTCCATCTTAATCCACTAAACTCCTACTTCAAATATAAAACAGCTAACTCTCAAACATATCATCCATGTAATAATTTGACAAATGATTTTGAAACTTGAATTTACAGGAGGTATATTCCCCCATTTGAGACACAGTACCTGCTTTCCACTACACTTTGAGACACAGTACCTGCTTTCCACTACACTTTGAGACACAGTACCTGCTTTCCACTACACTTTGAGACACAGTACCTGCTTTCCACTACACTTTGAGACACAGTACCTGCTTTCCACTACACTTTGAGACACAGTACCTGCTTTCCACTACACTTTGAGACACAGTACCTGCTTTCCACTACACTTTGTTATGAAGATGCACTTAAGATTTCTGAGGGGGGTTTGGAAATGTAAATGTTAAATTAATATTTTCTTGAAATAAAGAATTTAAAATTGATTCCAGGCTAAAGAATCTGGCACATAATGCTGAGATGAGGAGGAATATCTTTCCTCAGAGAGCAGTAAGTCTTTTGGATTCTCCACCTCATGTTAATTTACCTGTGTCCTTATCTATCTCCAAGGTCACTGGCTAATACTTTAACATGCTTCCAAAGGCTAGAACAATGTGGCAACCTTCTTGGTTTAATCCAGCATATCTGTAATAGCAAGATACAGTAAACATTTGGCAAGGTACAATAGTACACTAATATGAATGTAGGAGGTATGATTAGTAAGTTGGTGATTACAAAAAAATTGGTGGTATTGTGAACAGCGAGAATGATTGTCAAAGGCTACAGCAGGATGCCGATCAGATGGAAAGTTGGGTAGAGCATTGGCAGATGGAATTTAATCCTGACAAGCACAAAGCGATACATTTTGGGAATTGTACTGCACGAAGAATGTTGATGAATAGAGAGACAAAATCCAAGACAATCGTTCACTAAAAGTGACAACACAGGTCGATAGATTGTGAAGGTAAATTACATTTTTGGAGATTCATCAGCTTGTCACTTAGATTGAAAGATTTTAGTTATGAGGAGAGAGTAGTAGGATGGACTTGTTTGCCCTGGGGAAAATTATGAGGCTTCAAAGGATAAATGGTCACAATTCTTCTTTTCCATGGTAGGGGTATCAAGAATGAGTGGACATATCTTTAAAGTGAGAAGAGGGGTTTTCAAAGGGGACCTGAGTGATAAGACTTTTACACTGAGAGCAGTTGATATTTGGAACTTAATGGCAGAGAAGGTGGTGGTATTAGATCCAATTATTATATTTAAGAGTCATTAAGAATGTCATTTAATTTAGCAAGGCACAGATGGATGCCTTCTAATACAGATACATTGGATTAGAGTAGATAGGCAAAAAGATCGACATGGAAGTGATGGGCAAAAGTGAATTTTGTAAAATATGTCCTAGAGTTTTTATTTTATTAAATGTGTGGGAGACCATCTATTTAGTTTTTATAAAGTTGTCCCAGCCACAGATCGAGGAGCGCAAAGACAAGAAACTATTGTAGGGTCAGCAAAGAGAAAAATAAAAGCAAAATTGGGAATTAAATGGGACACAAGACTTAGGATGAAGTAAACTCAGTTTCCTCCTTTACCTGGCAAATGGGAAACAAATATTGTAGAAAAGGGAATAATAACCATGGGGGGGAACTTGTGTCATAAAAGTTAAATGGATACACTTAGTTGATGGAAAATGCTTCAGATTCTTCCAGCAACTCAGAATGCAGATCACGTATGGAAGTGATTAGAAAAGTTAGAGTAAATGTAGGAACATTACAAAATATATTATGGGGTTTATAGTCAGGCCGTTTAAAGTTTATGAAACCTGTACGGCTCATCTAAATGGGGCAAGACCAGGGTTTGTGAGGTTTTGTATGTTCTATGATGGAATATGTATATCATTGGTAATACTGACATCTGTTGTCCTTATCTAATTGCTCCTGAACTAAGGAGTCATTCAGATTGGTAGATCTGGTCACATATTATGCTCCAGATAAGCATGGAGAAACTAAAGTCTGCTGCAACAGAATTTCAGTGGAGTAAAGGGAATTACTGTCCCAGGAGAGAGGAACTGGCCAAAGTGGATTGGAAGGGGGGACTAGTATGGAGGGCAGCAGAGCAGCAATGAATGGAGTTTCTGCTAGAAATGAGGAAGGTGTAGGAGAGGTACATACCCAAACAGAGGAAATATTCCAAAGGAAAAATATGACATCTCTAGCTGTAGATTTACCACGACGTTGCCTGGGTTGGAGAACATGTCTTAAGAGGCAAGGCTATAAGATCTAGAGCTTTTCCCTTCAGAGCGAGGTGACTTAAAAGAGGTCTCCAAGACTGTAGGAGGGATAGATAGGGTGGAAACCACCATTTTTTTCCTGGGGAGAGAGTAGTAAACACCAGAGGACATCTATACAAAGTGAGGGGAAGAAGGTTTAGGGGAGACTTCAGGGGTAATTCTTTTTTTTTATACACACAGAGTAGTGTGTGTTTAGAATGTGATGTCAGAGGTAATGGAAGAGGCTGGTTTAAAAGAGACATATAAAATACTCTTAGAGACACATGGATGAAAGAAAAATAGAGGGTTATGAGGTAGGGAAGGTTTTGGTTTTTTAATTTGATTTATGGGCCATTCGTCCTGCAGTGCTGTAATGTTCTATGTTCTAAAACTTGCATGCACATAACAAGTTATCAAAACAAAAATTCTCAGAAATTGGGAAAGAGTAGAACATGAATTAGTGGCTATTTTCCATATTAATTTGAAATTCACAAAGAATTGCCAAGTTGGGCAATGTATCTTTGATCAGGTTAGATTTTTAACTTTGAGAAATGTAGTGCGAATAAAAGCTCTCATGACTGGAGGGAGAACACATGCTTCTATTAGCTTATAACAAAGGGTAGAGTCTTACAGAGGTCTTCAATAGTGCTCAGGATTTAGGCGGGAAACCTGGGTTATATATGAGTAGAAGGGGACGGAGCTTGGGGGAGGAGCCAGCCATATGCACAACCCATCACCAGTGAATCTCAGTTTACTGCATTCAGCCCTTCCTGCAGAATTAGGGCCTGTGGATGAAGACAGAATACAGAGACTCAGCAAAAAAAATAATCAAAATATACACAATTATTTACAGATTTAAACAATCCGGGGATCTAGAAATCCTGAAGGTGCGCAGCAGCACTGGTGGGCCTTGGGCTCCTTGGTCTCCTGGTCCCCTCGTAGGGGAGGTACAGTGGGTGGTAGGGTCTCCAGTTCTATGATGGAGGGGGATGATTTTTCCTCCTGAACTGAATCTCCTGAGGCCCTGATTGGAGGTGGTGAGAAAGTGTTCTGGAACTCATGGATCACCTGAGGCAATGGATTCTCTCTTCCGGCAGGTGCCAGGTCCATGATAGAGATGGTGTCTTCCCTACCATCTGTGTATCCATATAGGCATACATGAGATTGGCATGGAGCAGTCTCACCCACTCCACCAGGGCATCTGTTTTGCTTCTCTTCACATGCTTTCTTAGGAGGACCGGACCTGGTGTGGTGAACCAGGTTGGAAGTGTGGTTCCATTCAAAATTGAGGAAAAACTCGTGAGGAGTCACATTGGTCGCTGTACAGAGAAGCGACCGAATGGAGTGGAGCATCATGGGTAGGACATCCTGCCAGCGTGAGGCTGGAAGGCCTCTTGACTTGAGGGCCTATTTGACAGCTTTCCAGACTGTGCCATTTTTTTTCCACCCGCCCATTCCCCTAGGGTTGTTGCTAGTAGTCCTGCTGGGTGTGATGCCCCTCACCAGCAGGTACTGACGTAGCTCCTCGCTCATAAATGATGAGGCCTGGTTGCTATGTATATAGCCGGGATACCTGACCAGGGTGAAAAAAGAATCTAGGGCCTTGGTAACCAAGGAGGTGGAGGTGTCTGGATATGGGATAGAGGATGGAAAATTGGAGTATTCATCAATGATGGAGAGAAAGAATGTGTTCCGGTTCATGGAAGGAAGAGGTCCCTTAAAATCAACACTGAGCCATTCGAAGGGCCTGGATGACTTTATCTGGTGCGCCTTTGCAGGGCAGTAGAAGTGCGGCTTGCACTCCACACAGACCTGGTAAGACCTAGCCATTTCCCTGATATCTTCCATTGAATAGGGCAGATTGCGCACCTTGACAAAGTGAGCCATGCAGGTGACCCCTGGATGGCAGAGCTCATTATGTAGTGCTGAGGCAAAGCTTCCTCTGAATAAGGCATCTGAAGGCTCATTAAGGGAACATGGCTGATAGACGATGTCATAATTGTAGGTGGAGAGTTCAATCCCCCACGTAGCAATTTTGTCATTTTTAATTTTGCCCCTCTTGACATTATTGAGCAGAAATGCGACTGTCAATTATTAGCCTGGAGTAATTTTCAGTGAGGAGTGCAAATTTCGTACCAGCCAGATAGGCCTCCACAATTGCTTGAGCCTCTTTCTCCACAGAGGAATTCCAGAACTCATGACCTTTCAGGGTTCAGGAAAAAAATGCCACTGCCTTGCACACCTGGTTAAAGGTAGCCGCCAGAGCCAAGTCCGAAACATCACTTTCCACTTTGAAAGGTACATTCTCGGCCACTGTGTGCATGGCAGTTTTGGCAATGTGGCTTCGGACATAGGTAAAAACCAGTTGGGCTTCAGCCAAAAGTAGTGGATTTTAAAAGGGGGTGAACCTTATCAGCGTATTGAAGGACCCACTACACGTAATATGAGAAAAATCCCAGGCATTTCCTCAAAGCTTTCATGGTCCTTAGAATAGGGAGCTCTCATAGGAGACGCATCCTATTGGGGTTGGGGCCTATAATACCATTCTCCACCATGTAGCAAAGGGTGGCCAGTTGTTTAGTCCTGAACACACACTTGTTGGAGTTGTAAATGAGGTTCAGGGCTTTTGGTGCATGGAGAAAGCTCTGAAGATTTAGCATTATGATCCTCCAAGGTATGGCCACATCTCACCTTCAACCAGCTCTCGACCACCTTCCTGTTCATCTGCCTCCAGAAGACAGAAACCCCACTGGTAATACCGAAAGGGACCCTCCGGAATTGATAGACGGCCATTTGCCTCAAAAGAAGTATAGGGACGGTCCAGGGAACAGATTGGCAGCTGGTGATAGGCATCCTTCAGGTTGATTGCGCAATATCATTCACCATGTCCGAAATTCGAGGAGGAGGTTATGTGTCCAGGAATGTGAAATGATTAATTGTTTGGCTATTGTCAATTACTAGCCTGGACTTATTTTCCCCTTTTCCTACCATCACTTGCGCTCTCCATGGGCTAGCGCTAGTTTCAATGATTTTCTTGTTGAGCAGGCATTGATTCTCTGATTTTACGAACTCTCGATCATCAGCACAGGTCCACCTGCTCTCCGTAGCAATTGGCTTGCAATCCAGAGACAGGTTTGGGAAGATGGTTGGGGCATCGATATTAAGTATGGAGAGGCTGCACGTAGATTCTAATTTTAATGGCTCTCAGTTCTGACCCGTTATGGGAGGGAGGGGACCAGAATACTCCAAGGTCATGCTTTTAAGGCGACACAAGAAGTCATGACCCAACAGTACCGGAGTGCACAAATCGTTAAGCACATACGACCAAAGTTTACAAAATTCCGTCCCTTCAAATGTTCTTGGATACGAGTGTGAATGAGAAGCTAGAAATATACGGTAATTGAAAGAATACCATTTAAGTTTATATTCCCGAGCATTCTGAGAATCTATGAAACTTTCTGTAGAGTCAGTGTCAATTAAGCGTCTAGTTGGGTTTCTGTTTAACCTGACTGTCACTATAGAGTTGCTGTTGTCTGTCTTGGTCCAGAATTATTGATGCTAGGACCATGGAGACTCTGTAGTCCTCCTCGCGCAAGCAGCCCCCTCCTTCCTTTTTAAAATTTTTAAAAATTTTTCACACTATGAACCATACTGACCAAAATACACACAAACATTTCCCTCTTGAATATACACAGTATCATTTTCTCCCCTTTTCCCCCCTCCCTTCCCTCCCTCCTTCACCCCCCCCACTTACTCAACGTTCAACATGTATGATACATTAAACCCATTAAACAATGTCATCACACAATGAAAATAAACAAGAAATTTGTGTCACCTACTTTTACATACTAGGTCAGTTCATTTCGTCTTCTTCTCCTTCTGTCATTTTAGACGGTGGAGGTCCACGGTAGGACTTCTCTGTTGTGTTCCATGTATGGTTCCCAAATTTGTTCGAATACTGTGATGTTATTTCTTAAATTATATGTTATTTTTTCCAATGGAATACATTTATTCATTTCTATGTACCATTGCTGTACTCTCAGGCTCTCTTCTGATTTCCAGGTTGACATAATACATTTTTTTGCTACAGCTAAGGCTATCATAAAAAATCTGTTTTGTGCTCCATCCAAATCGATTCCAAGTTCTTTACATCTTATATTATTTAGAAAAAAGATCTCTGGATTTTTTGGCAAGTTGCTTTTTGTGATTTTATTTAATACCTTGTTTAGATCTTCCCAAAACTTTTCCACTTTCTCACATGCCCAAATTGCATGTACTGTTGTTCCCGTTTCACCCCCCTCCTTCCTGATGCGCCAGCAGGCAATACAGCGTCAACCTCATAGCGCAACAAGATGGCCACCCTTCTTCCTTCTCTGACGATGATGGCGCTAAATTCAAATTTGAATTGCAGCAAAATAGTCGCCGAAGCTTTTTGCGCTATTTTCCCTTACTCAGCTTAAGCAGTGCCTCCATTTTCTTTTTATTAAGCTAATAAAATTGTAGCACGAATAAAAAACTGTCATGACTGGAGGGAGATCACACAGCATTATTAGCTTATAACAATGGGTCTTACAAGGGTCTTCAGTAGGGCTCTGGGTTTAGGCAGGAAATCTGGGTTATATATGGGTAGATGGGGCAGAGCCTGGGGAGGAACCAGCCATCTGCACAAACCATCACCAGTGAATCTCATTTCACTGCAAGAATATATTAAGGTTTGATCAAATGACGTTGCAAAGCATTTGCTTGCACATCCAGTTTTTGAAAGTATGAAAATGACCCTATCGACACATATCATGTCTTGTTACACCATTTGTACTCAATGACATGTGTACTGTATCCTACAAAACAGAATGCCTTGTGTTCATATTTCTGACAAGAACTTGCAATAAAAGAACTGAAAAATTACAGCTGAACTTGAAATTAACTCTCAATAGATGATTAATTTAAGAAAGGCAGAGTGAATAATTTAGTTTTGAGTTTGTGACCAACAAAAGGCTAATCTTAAAGAATCAATGCTCAAAGATAGATTCTCTGTGGCAGGGATTTCATTTTACAACCTGATTTTTACTTAATATTATTTTACAGGGAATTAGGGTGCCAAGTGTAGTGAATTTATGAAGCAACCAATGAGATGAAGGTATTTTTTGTAGACAGAAAGAGCAAACTTTTTCTAACTTATCTATTTTACAGAAATGAAATAAAGATTGAAGATACAGGAAGCATTATGATAGGCAAAATATTCTGAGTAAAATTGTATTAATTCTTTTAAAAATCCCTTGTTTAAATATTATATTGAGGCAGATGTTCCATGCTTAAAAAATTATTTTTGGTGGGCAGAGAATAATTTCTCTAGCAATTTTGTGCAGTGCACTACAATGGACAGTGTCTGCAGACTTTCCTGTTTTACTTAAAATTTTCATTGTGTTGTACTGAAAAAATTAGTAGAAATTGAAGGTTAAATCAGTCACTAATACATAGTCACTATGTACCTGAGGGGCAATGATTTCTGGCTATCCACGATCAACAGTGTACATAGAGAAGCTAGAATTTGTTGTCAGATTTGTTCAGTAATGATGATGAGTGCTAATAGCAGAGCTGGATTCAAACTTGGTGAGGCCCGAAGCTATATAATCATGGAGGCCCCATGTTAAAATATTATGCTAGAAGGTCTCACAAAACTTGAAAACATTGTTTGTAAGCCTGAAAAATAGGAAATTTATGCTTAAAATATTATAATTTAAGTAATATTTTAAAACTACACATAAAAATTTGCTTCACAAGCTATTTAAAAAGGGTCTACATATATATACATATGTATACGCATACACACGTATACGCACACACACACACACATACATATATATATACATACATACATACATATATACATACATATATATATATATATACATTCTTTGGCTTGGCTTCGCGGACGAAGATTTATGGAGGGGGTAAAAAGTCCACGTCAGCTGCAGGCTCGTTTGTGGCTGACCAGTCCGATGCGGGACAGGCAGACACGATTGCAGCGGTTGCAAGGGAAAATTGGTTGGTTGGGGTTGGGTGTTGGGTTTTTCCTCCTTTGCCTTTTGTCAGTGAGGTGGGCTCTGCGGTCTTCTTCAAAGGAGGCTGCTGCCCGCCAAACTATGAGGCGCCAAGATGCACGGTTTGAGGCGTTATCAGCCCACTGGCGGTGGTCAATGTGGCAGGCACCAAGAGATTTCTTTAGGCAGTCCTTGTACCTTTTCTTTGGTGCACCTCTGTCACGGTGGCCAGTGGAGAGCTCGCCATATAATACGATCTTGGGAAGGCGATGGTCCTCCATTCTGGAGACCTGACCCATCCAGCGCATACATACATACACACACATATATATATATATATATTTATACACACACACACAAAAAAACCATACAACAATTACAGTACGGAAACAGGCCATACGTCCCCTCGAGTCCGCACTGATTTAAGTGAACTCCATAGAGTTCTATATATATTCTATATATATGATATAGATAGATTATAAATATTTTTAAAAAATAAATAGATATATACTGTGCTGTTATTGCGCGCTAAGCCAAGGAGAATAACTTTCTTTCCGACTTAATTTATTACTTAACATTCAAAACCTAAAATAGATAATTGAAATAAACTCGAATAGTAATGTGACCATCAGTAATTGGAGACTTAATTTACCAAAATCAATTTTATATCAATTCAAAGCTATTTTGTTATTTGCTTTATTTGCCAAAATATTTAGACTGGATTTCAGGTTATACTCACGTTTTGGAGATTTATTTCCCTGGACCATATAGTTTAGGGGGGTAGTTTGAAATCCACTGCCGTAAAGAAACGAATAATAACACTATTGGGTGGAGCCCGTATTCCCAATGCGCAGATTGAAAGCCAAACATAACTGCCTAAATTAAATAGAGCGCAGTGATGCATGTGAGTTGAAAAGTCTCTAAATCACCGATGGCCTGAAATTAAATACAAAATTCATAAAATACAAAGCGGAAAAATATAAACGTGAATCTCTAAATAGAAAATTTTAAAAGCGCCCCCCCACCCCCACCAAATTCTAAAAATGTTTTGAGGCCCCTGTGGATTGTGAGGCCCCGAGGTGTAGCTTGTTTTAGCTTACGCCTAAATCCGGCACTGTCTGATTGTTTCAGTTAGAAAAATATTTTTGGAAAATGCAAAGGTTTCTGAAGACTTCGGCACTTGAAAGTTTTAATTTATACCACTTTATTCCCATGATATGAAATTATAGCAAAAAATACCCAGCAAGGAGGAATTGGGCAGTAGCCAGCAGAGGGAGCAAACTTTGACCGGTTAAAAATAGAGGAAGATCACAGCAAAATGAGAAAATGCATCTGAAATGGAATTGGGATAAATGCAAGTTCACACTTAAATTGAATAGATAGGTAGTCATATCAGAAAATTACCCTGCTCAGCTTATATTACTTCTTATGTATTTTGGAGATTGAAATTAATAATAGAAAACAAATTGCAAGGGCCATGAATCGGCATTCTGACCCCTGTATTTGAATGTCTAAATCTTTTTGTTGAATACTTGGATTACGCTCTCAAAAAAAATTATTGTGAAATGCCAAGAAATACTAAAAGGAGTTAGTGGACCTTAGAGAAACTGAGAACCCATATTGGATTTGATATACATAATTTTTTATATAGCTCAGTAGAGCTGTTAAAGTGCTGCTGTTGTTTGTAAAAGGGTTATTACTGACTGTAAAATTGCTGTTGACTTAAGAGACAATTAGTAAGATCTGGCCAGTCTAAATGAATATGCTTCCAAACTATTTCCATTCATGCACAGGAATCCAGTTCATTATAACAAAGGTGAATGCTATCATTATGGGCTTCCTCCTCAGATTCTGAACCCTTGCCGTTGACGACTTCTTCTTTACCCAGTGACTGCTTCAGACAGATATTTGGTTTTGCTGAATTAACCTGGGCACTTTTGCAATGCTTCTGAACTACACATCTTCCTTAAATTGCAATCAGGAAAGCCAAGACCCGATCCCTCACCTCACAACTATTAACCTGGGAGAATGCCATCTACTCACCTCAGTACATCTGTACAGCCCTTGGATTTCCTTCCACCAAGCCCCCACTTCCTCATCTCTCCCTACTACCTACCTCAGATCTCTGCATTCACAATTAACTCTCATGTATCTTGCTGTTGATCCAGCAGCTTTCAAAGTAGCAGATATAGGCCAGAGACGAATCCAATGAGGCATTAGATTATCGGATTGATATCCATAGCTTATGTTAATTAAGACACGAACTTCAAAATGGTAGAGGTCTAAGCGCACGTACAGTAGATGGGCTGCTGACGCACTTCAACAGTCATTTGAAGCATGCTGAGCTCCATCACAAAGTGCAAAACTACAGGTAGAGCCAAATAGAAAGCAATAGACCAGAGGTCTTTTAAACATTGCGATGTGAGAACTCTATTGAATTATCTGACGACTTTCAGGAGTTTTTTGGAGAAAGAAATAGAACATGATGGAATCATCCTCTTTTTGAAAGTCCCTCTCAGAAATGTTCTCATCAAGGAAAACAACATTTCCAATGATTTCTCGTTTATCACATGGTATAAATGTTTGTTTCTATTGCAAAAGGATATTACTCACCAACTGGATGTGTTTAAAATACCTCTCTTTGCACAATTGTTCTTGTTACCACCAAGTCATTTAAAATGAAGTGCCAAACCACAGAGAAACATATATGCAGGTACTGAATTCTGAAATATAAGCAAAAAAAAGTTGAAAATATTTAATTGGTCTGGAAGCATTGCAGAAGTGCCCAGGTTAAAAATAAAACACTAAAGGTTCCAGCTGAATCTGATGAGTTAAAATCACTGTTTACAAACTTACAGTATTCTAGATGACCATTTCCTTTGATGTATTTTCTACTTATGGTGAAGATTATAGTTGCAAATAGTTTAAAATTATTTATGTGTCAAAGTCTTTGAGGATAAAATTGTGCCAATTTACTCAGCAACATATCCTTGCCGAGGTCAAATGGCAGATTTTAAGCCCGTTAATATATTTGACATAGCTGGAATTGATATTACCTTTCAATTGGTCTAACAACAGGAAGCAAAGTATTTCAATAAGTAGTGGTTTTTTAAC
Source organism: Narcine bancroftii (assembly GCF_036971445.1). NCBI lineage: Eukaryota > Metazoa > Chordata > Chondrichthyes > Torpediniformes > Narcinidae > Narcine > Narcine bancroftii. Next base: position 40,048,515 of record NC_091472.1, on the reverse strand, counting down.
AATTATTTTCCCTAGTAAAGAATTATGCCAATTTTGCATTAAGGCAAGAATAATGCATCTGTATATCTTTGAACATGTTATGGGTTCAGTCACCACTTTAATCTATTGGTGATCCAGTCACTGCACTTTTGGAACACCAATTTCAGGGTGAGTTGCCATCAGGGGTAAATTTTTACATGTTAGAGGAATTAGGGGATATGGGGAGAAGGCAGGTAGGTGGAGTTAGGTCATAAATTAGATCAGCCATGATCTTATTGAATGGCAGATCAGGCTCGATGGGCCATTTTTGGCCTACTCCTGTTCCTAGTTCCTATGTAGGGGGTGTATCTACGGACTATAGTGCCTATGGCAGGGGTGGACAACTTTTTACAATCCACGCATCAAAATAAACGGTGACAAGGAGGTCTTGCAAGAGCCAGCCTTGGTGGTCACCATGTTGTATTTGGATTCAGCCTTTTAATAATTTGAGAGCGAACGGTGCATGGAGCGGAGAAGAAAGAATTTTGTGTTCAGACAGGGGAAAGGGGGTAGCTGGAGGGGAGCACAAATTGGACTCTGTCTAGGCAAATCAGGCCTCTGTCTATGCTAATCATGACTCCTTCCATGTGCCACTTCTAGTCATTGAGAGAGGTGCGGGGTCCCAGGGTGATTAAGAAGACCACCGGGGGCCCAGCTGAGAATTTTTTTTTCACTATCTGAGGATGGCTGGTCTGACTTTAATAGAAGCTTCTCAGTAGCGCCCCCTTCATGTGGCACCCAGGGCATGTGTCATATCTGTCATGCCTTAGATACACCTCTGGTTGCTGCAGCCAAGACCAAGAAATTTGCACAACAAGCACAAAATTAGAGACAGTTCAAAGAAAATTTAAAGGGCTGAATCAATTAACATAAAAACTATAGATATACAGACCTTGCAATATTGTAGGTGCAAATTTTATAGGACTGAGATGGAGAGAAATATCTTCAAACAGAAGATTATGAACTTATGAATACAGTAAGTTGTTGAGGCCACTTTGTTAGATATATTTAAAAGAAAGTTTGATGCTACTGTTATGGCTGAAGCCATCAAGGGGTATTGGGAAAAAGCAGGAATAGGGAACAGAAGTCATATGATCAGCCAATATATTAAAGGGTTACGCAGGCTCAAAGGGCTGAATGGCATCTCTTTTCAATGATATGATCATTTTCCTTAATATGTTGACTGTGCTGGCAGCCTTTAAATCAAGGGGAGGCTTTAATTCTTTCTTGGCTGCTCACCAATATACTCTGAACCATACAGTATCAGATATATGGTCCCTTAACAAAAGCTCCATAGCCAAGAAAGGCCAGCAGCACCCCTACTTCCTGCGAAGGCTGAGGAAAGTTCATCTCCCACCCTACATCCTCACTACATTCTACTGCATTACCGCCTGGTTTGGAAGCTGTACCACCTCAGACTGCAAGACAGACAGGCACCTCAATAAATTAGTGGGGGTGGGGTGAGGAGCTGAGGAGAGGAAGGGGAGGAGCAGAGGCCAAAAAGTAAGAGGTCATGGGTGGATATAGGTGGGAGATCAAAACTAAGGTTATAAGGGGAGGGTGGGGGGAAGAGCTCTCTAAATGGAGAATGGATGGAGCTGGAGGAAAGGAGCCAGAGGGAGAGGGAAAGAGAGACGGGCTAGTTGCAGAGATCCAAGATGCAATGAAATTAACTCAAGATATCTTTTAGTGGCAGGATGTAGTAGCTTTATTCCCATACATTTAATTATTTCAGTGGTCTGACTGTGTTTTCTTTCTCATAATTACATTTAAAACAATAAAAACTCTGTTTAAAATTTTATATGTGACCATATCAACAACAGAGATATGACTTGAATTCATAGATATTGTAGCTCCAAGTGTTCTTTGACGCACCAGATCTGACTAAAAGACAGCTTGTGACATGAACACATTTGATAACAATATAGCTGCAATCTAAGCTTGGATCCTGGAGTTAAAATGCATAAATCCAAAACTTCCAAATTATAATCAGTGGTTCTGGAAGCATAGCATATGGTGGCTTTTACTTGTGATATGCTTTATAAAGCATGAGCACTTTTCATCCCAAGATTTTAGTGCTTAGGCAGCACTCCCTCTACTAATCCAAAGCCTGGGATAAACTTTTGTCTTTACCCGTCCTTTAACATATTCTGAGATGTATTTTGTGGGATGGATATCATCTACAGAAATCTTCTGGAAAATGTCATCTTGTCCCTTCTCCACAGTGATTCTATTATTAAGTTGATGTCAATATGGACTTCGGTGTGGCATTTGGGAAAGACTCCAGAAGATTAAGGCACTTGGGATCAAGGTGACTTGGTGGGTTGAATTTAAAATTAGCTTGGCTCGAGAAGGCAAAGGTTAGTGGCGGAGGGATGTTTCTCTCACTGGAGGTCTGTGACCAGTGATGGCAAGGATCAGTGTTGGGAACCTATGTTGTTTATGATACAGATGTAGAAATGATTTGGACAAAAATGTCGGCAGCTTTGTTGGTAAATTAAAAGATAACACAAACATTGGCAGAGTTATAGACAGTAAAGAATGTTGATGGAGATCAGGGTGGCGAAATGGCAGGTTGACTATAATCCAGATAAGTGTGAGGTGCTGCATTTTGGGGTGGTCAAATGTAAAGGGAAATTACACAGTAAATGACAGGGCTCCTGGGAGCATTGATATACAGAGGAATCATGGAATACATGTCTGTAGCTCCTTCAAAATAGCAACACAGAGTAGATAGGATGGTAAAGAGGGTGTACGACATGCTTGCTTTAAGCATTTTGGACATTGGGTATAAAAGTTGGGAAGTAAAGTTCTCCCTGGATAGGGATAGTGTACATTATCCATTAACCTACTAACTCAACAGCTTTGCGATGTGGGAATAAACTGAAGCCCCAAGGTGAATTCACAGTCATAGGCAGAAGACAGAAGCCCCTCACAGACTCTGCATGCAGGATTGACCCTGAGTTTCTGGAGCTGTGAGGCAGCAGTTTCATTTTGCCATCCCTGGATCTGAGGCACATTCTGCTTCCTAACCCATCAACAGCTTTGGTAAGGTTCATCTTGGAGAATCATGCACATTTGTGGTTGCTGCATTTCAGGAAGCATGCGGAGGCTTTGGAAAGGATGAAAAGTTCACCAGGATGTTGTCTGGATTTAGAGAGTATTTGCTATAAGGAGAGCTTTGATAAACTTGTTTTCCCCTGGAGAATCAGAGACTGGGGAGGGGGGGGGGGGGGGGGGAAGAGAATTACATTGAATTTGTCACTTCACCCAGATGTGGTTGAAAGCTTTGTTCTACATGCTCTCCAGGCAAGTCAACCCAGACTCAAGTTCAGAAGGTAGTGCACCAATAAAACCAAAGTGCAAGTTGTAGTGTAACAGCAACTCAAGAGTGCAGAGTATAATATTACCAAGATAAAATTCACAATGTAGTTAAAAGAGCAAGGGCAACAAGCGGCAACAAGAAAGAAACTGTCCTTGAATCTGGTTTGTATTTTCAAAATAGTGCATATTCTCCTTGATGGAAGAAGTAGAGAGTGTCACTAGTGTGGGATGGACCTTTTAATGTGTTGGCAGCTTTCTCAAGCAGCAGGAGATATAGATTGAGGGAAGGTTCATTTGAATGATGACCTGAGACCATTTATGACTCTCTCCAGTTTCTTGTGATCCTGAGCAAAGCAGTTTCTGCACCAAGCTACGATGCATCAGGACAGGGTATTTTCGATGGTACATGTGTAATAATTGGTAAGATGCCTCGAGGACATCCAAGAAAGTAGTCGGTGCAACCTCTTGGTCATAAGGTTGACGTGGTTGGACCAGGACAGGTTGTTGACGATAGTCACTCCTCAAAATTTGAAGCTCTTCATGATCTCCACCTCAACACCACTGATGTATACGGGTCGTATGGTCCTGCATGCCCCTCTGCCCCATTGCCTGACCCTTGACCAACTCCATCCTCTTTGCTGACATTGAGGGGGAGCTTATATCCTGACATCATGCCACCAGATTCTTCATTTCCTTCCTCACCCCATTACATCATCATTTGAAATCTGGCTTATGTCTTTGGTGTCATTTGGAAATGTAGGTAGAGTTGGTGCAGTATTTGGCCACACAATCATAAGTATTCAAAGTACTGTCTAGTAAAGGGCTGAGTATACAGCTGTTCAGGTGCTAAAACCCTGCTGATTGCAGTCTGTCAGAAAGTCAAGGATCCAGTTGCAGATTGGGTGCTGATACATAGGTTTTGGTGGATGGCTGACTTCCAGGCCAAACATTTTGGCAGTTTCCGCAAAACAGGACGTCATGCACTGGAGAGCTGGCTCTGAATGGGCAACTAAAGTGGCATCGTCTGCAAAGAGTAGTTCATGGACAAGTTGCTCTTGTGTCTTGGTGTGAGCTTGCAGGCGCCTCAGATTGAAGAGACTGCCATCCGTGCGGTACCAGATGTAAACAGCGTCTTTATTGTTGAGGTGTTTTAGGATGAGGTTGAAACGTCACTAAATGGGAGTCTGACATGCCAAACTCTGAAGGCTGAGTTCTGGGCCATGGTGAGGGAATCTACCACAGACCTGTGGCAACTGTAGGAAAATTGTAGTGGATTAAGGCTGTCAGGAGCCTGGAGTTAAAACAATTTGGTATGTTGATTAAAGCTTTGCAATACTTAGAAACTATATGATAGAAACAAGCCTACATCAGATTCCTCCAATAAGTGATAATTGTGATAAATTGTGGTAGCTATGTCAGTAGCTGAACATTTTTGCTAATCTACTACTTTAATAATGAGTAATACCGGTGCCAAATTCTAATAATATTGTTAAGAGGAGGCTTGCTCTCCACAATGCAGGTTTGTGACCACATCTCCCCATGGAGGAAGTGCTCATTCTTAGTTTCACTTCTCTTGGCTCTTTCTAAATCTGCTTCGTTGTTCTAAAGGGTGGGAAGGAGGTTTGATATGAAAACAGATAAAAGAACTGGCATTGAACTTGAAGCATCCAGAATTAACTGCACATTCAACAGAAAGGGGAAAAAAAAGAAATTTTCTTCCTAATGAAGCAATATCATGACTTAATATATAAAACATAAATGCTGACTCTATTGTCTGAGTGAACAGTGGGTCAGGCAGTGAGCATACATAGAAATGCTCCATCATCAATTCTGGTCATGAGCCTTTATTTAAAGTAGGAAGGGGAGAAATCATATATAAAGAGGGGTAAAAAGGGGGAAGAGTCCAAGGGATGATAGACTACACTGGACCATGGAAATGTTGGTACCATGAACACTTTTGGGTGTATTTTATGGATTTTGAGCTGCTGATCACAAAAATCACCTTCAAATCTTCCTATCGTACCATTTCATTTAGATATAATCTATTTTTGTGATTCCCTGTCATGTTTTAAGTCTACTTAAGCATACAAAACCAGTAAGTACAGCATTTCATTGAAAATTCATTTTCTGCATTTGCACTTAAACTTGGTCTTAGTGCAGACAGTGAAAAACTTTGATGAAAGGCTTCGCCAGGACATTGTGACCATGGAAAAGCAGTACCAGGGCAAATGAAATCCATCAATGCTGGCCGACTATTCTTGGACACTGACACGAGAAGCATCAGATGCTGAGTACAAATGAAAATCAGCGGCAAAACATGTTTAGTTGAACATTATTATGCAATTAAACATGCTAAATCCAATAAAAGTTAATTTACTTGTTCTCCAACCTCCTACATCATCTTTATGTTCAGCTTGAAGTTATCTGTTATAATCCTCATTTGTTTTTCAGGAAGCAAACCTTTTGAAAAAAAATTTTTGTCTTGTGCTATTGGACAGAAGAAGGTGGGAGATGTGAAGAGATATGCAGAGGAAGAGACCACTGGGAGAGGGAAAATGGGCCAGGATAAGAAGTGAGAATCAAAGAAGGTAGAGATGGAGACAACGGAGACAGATAGGGGGAGGAGTTATCTAAAATCAGGGAAATCCATGATCATGCTGTTAGGTTTAAGGTGGTTGAAGAGAAATGTACAGTTTTATTCCCCAAGTTGATGTTTGGCTTAACCCTGACAATAGCTGAGGATACATATCTGAGTGGGAATGGTGAGAGGAATCAAAATGGCTGGAAATTGAAGTTTATTATCATCCACTGCGCAAGTACAACCTGATGAAAAAGCATTTTCTGATCCTAAGTGCAAACCATGCAGACACACAAGCGTGCATAACACACACACATGCAGGCAAACAATTCATACGCAGGTCAAATATGCATATATAAAAATTAATAACTGGACCTCCAATCAGAGCACAGATGCTTGGTCTCATTGACATAGAAGAGGTCACACCAAGGGCAGTAAAGGCAACAGAGTAGGTTAGACAATGTGCACATGAAGCTATGTCTTGCCTGGAAGGTCTGTTTGCGGTCTTGGATGGAGGTGAGGGATGGGATGTTGGGATAAGCTTTGCTCTTTCTGCAATTACAGCGGGAAGTGTCTAATGAGGTGGAAGGATGGGGTGGGAAGGAAGGACCGACCAGAGAACCTCTTAGAGACAGATCCGTGTGAAAAGCAGATGAAAGGGAAGATGTGTTGAGTGGTAGAATTATATTCAAGTTGACAGAATTGCCAGAGCATGAAATAACAGATGCAGAGACTGGTGGGGTGGTGAGGCCCAATGGGGTTTGTCGAGGCGTAGGAGAGTGGAAATGTGAGAAATGGGATGTGAATACAGTACCAATGACAACAGGGAGTGGTGGCAGGTTTCTTGAAGAAAAAGGATATTTTGGATGTCCTGGAGTGGAAGGCCTCATCCCAGCAACAGATGCAGAGGAATTGGCAGAAAGGGATAGGACCAATGTTCCTACAATTTTTAGTAGTTAGTGTGAGCTAAAATCTTATGCTGTGCTGTGGTGTGCTAACGAACAGAAGCAAATGCAAAAACCATAAAGACTGTTCTACGGGCTTTATTCAACATAAACTTCCACAGAGCTGGCTGTGGGAACGCTGTGGCAAGCTCTGAGACTGTCTTCGAAGGGCTGAATCTGGCTTATCCTGGAGGTTCAATGACAGCTGACCGGGTGGGGCTTGGTCCATTCAAGTCGGCTGATTGACAGCCGGCCAGGTGTTGCCTGGCCCCCCCACCCCGTGCTCTTCTGCAGGTACAGAGGTCGCCCCTGCAGTAGGCTGGTGGTGTACCACCACATGTCCAAATTTAGTTCCTGTGACAAAAGTATATGCATATTGAATCCTTGTGCAACTATAAAGTTGAAATAGTTTCAAGGTAATTTTGGCACAGCCCATCACTCATGGCTAATAAAACTGTATTGGCATGTTTTAATATAATACAATATGATTGCATTCAATTAAGTAAGGCATTTAGCTAAGATTTTATTTTAGGTAATTAACCTTTTTTGCGCACATTAATTTTGTTTGTTCCCTGGTTGCAAAACGTGTGTGCCCGCACAGCTTAGAGGAAACAGTAGATAGCATCCTTATAAGAGGCAGCGTGAGAAGAGTTTAGCCCAGGTAGATGAGGGGAGCAATGGGTCTGAAATAGATGTCCATGGATAATTTGCGGAAGGGGGAGATGAGAATATGAATGGCGTGGGCAGGATGGATCTTAGACAGTAGGATATATGGACAGAGGATTGGCTTGTGATGACCCGAGTTCACAAATATCTGTAGTTTTTTTGTGGTCTTGGGCAGAGCAGTTCCCACACCAAGCAGTGAAGCATCTAGACTGGAAACTTTAAGGACACACTGAATTTTCTGAGAAAGGAGAGCCTTTGGTATGCACACTTAACTGTATTGGAGTATATGTCCTTTTTTCTGAGAAGCACTTTATAAACATCTTCAACACCTCACTGCAGCAGTCCATCGTTCTCACAGGATTTAAGACAACCCCCAACATCCCGGTACCAAAAAGGGTGACAATAACAGGCCTCAAATGACTACTGTCCTGTGGCACTGACCTCAACAATTATGAAATGCTTTGAGTGTCTGGCGATGGAATGCATCAAGGTGCACCTCAGAGAGATGCTGGATCCATTTTAATTCACCAATAGACGAAACCATTCAACAGACAATGCTATAGCCTTGTCCCTGCACTCTCTCCTGACCCATCTGGAGAATGACATCTCATACACCAGGATACTGTTCATTGACTTCAGCTTGGCATTTAATACAATAATTTCCCAGAGGCTGGTGGAGAAGTTGTTCTCACTGGGACTCAGCCTCCCTCCCTGTAACAGGATTCTGGACTTCCTAACAGAAAACTGTCTGGATTTGTAGCAGAACGTCAAGCACCATCATGCGGACACTGGTGCACCTCAGGATTGTTGTCTTAAGAGGGTGTACAAAATCACTGAGGACTCCTTCCACCCTGCACAAAGCATCTTTCAGTTGCTCCCATTGGGAAAAAGATACAGGAGAATTAGTGTTAGCACCACCAGGCTGAAGAATAGCTTCTTTCTATGGGCAGTGAGAATCAGGAGCGGCCAAAGGAACTGTTGTAAGGTAAAACATCATGAGATGGGAATGTGTAAGGAGTTACCCTGTACAGGGCTGTAACAAGATGTGAAATGCATCCTTGTACTTACAAGATAAGAGAGACATTGATGGATTGAGAGGCAGGAAGCTAGCAGGGAAAGGATAGCAACAGTTTTAGTCATTGGACAAGTAATGATATGATGATGTTCTAAGCACGTATCCAAGGGTATAAAAAAATCACCATTTTGCTGATAACGGCAGAATGCATTCTCCGACTAACATGGTTAGTTGCAAGTGTTACAATCCGGTAATAAAGAACAAAGAACCCTGATTTCGACTCAGTCTGGTGTTTGTCTCACTCATTCATGAACAAAGCAGACCTAACACTGTTCACCCCAACCATCTGAAACACTAATATTCATGAAGCAATATTTATTTATTTGTATATATGAATGCTTGTCCTGCCTATGTATTGTTTGTCTGTATGTGTATTATGTCTGGTTGTACGATGACCAGCGAACACTGTTTTGTCAGGTTGTACTTGTACAATCAGATGACAATAGACTTGACCTGAAGACCATAAGATATGAAGCTCATCACATCATGGCTTAAATATCTTTTCTCTCGACACCATTCAATCAGACCATAAGATGTATGAGCAGAATTAGGTCATTCGTCTACTAATGTAACTGAATTGCTTGTTACAGACCATTACTTAAATTGACCAGACAACAGGATCCACTTGCAGCACATGTATGTGCATAAATACTCTCTAGGATTTATGTTATGATCAATGCGGGCCTTTGCATTTCAGGCCACAACACTGCATAGGTTTACCAAAAGAAAATTAGGGAGAGGGAAGGTGAGGCCATTCAGCAACACATAGATTATAGAACATAACAGCACAGTACAGATGCTTCAGCCACAATGTTATACTGACCTTTGTAAACCTCCTTATCTTGCGCACTAAGATGTTCTTTGTTTATTCCGTCACTATTCTTGTGAGGCCTAAAGTGGGTGGGTGTGTACTTTTGAAAACCATCTCCCTCAGTCTTTTCCTTACTCACAGGTAAGGATTGTTTCACAATGTAAAATCAGTTGATCTTCCCCCTTAGGCTTGTGGCTTGAAGGAGGCATTGACAGTTTGCAACTCAAAATGTTTACCAGATGCCAAGAGCCAGTTTTATGTGGTGCTTTCATCTGCACCACAAACTCCAAAAAGCATAAGAAGCGAAGGTGGAAAATTCAGAAAAAGGGTTGCACTTCAATGGGCACAGATCAGGACTTGTCTCACGGTGCTGAACTTTCATTGTTCACTGATAATAATTCCGATCAGCATTTTTATTGGTAGTTCTCAGTTAGAGGTTTATGGGTTTAGTCGCTTGCTGTCTGGTTATTACTACTAATGCACAAGTACTTTTTGTTCTGATTTACAGGGTATTTTTAATGGAATGTTAAGACCTTGCAGTATGGCTGTGGTGCTATTGCAACAGAGCTGGGAGGAGGAGAGGGCCCATGGCCTTTCCATCCTCTTCCCCAGAGACCTACTTCCTGGCCATCTGGTGATACTTTAATTGGCTGTAAGGGTATGGGGCCAATGGTAGTCCGCCAGACACTGAGGGGTGTGGATGCCAAAGAAGTGGGGAAATTGGTGCAGGGCACCAGGGTGGGAGTAACCCTGCCCCTGACCTCAAGGGAGGAGCTTTGAAGGGGCCATGTCAGCCATGACTGAGCTGTAGCAAAGTGACGGTCAGGGGTGGGGGACTTCTGTAAATCCTTCCAGGTTATCATGTAGAGCTCAACACAGCTGCTATGGCAGGCTCCAGGTCAGCAGCTGAAAGCCTCGCGCCAGGCCACAGGCTGATGGTGATCGACCTCTGGGAAGCAGGAAGCAGAAAAGTCCAGGATCCCAGTTGGTGTGAAGGAGAGCAGGTCACCTGAAAGGCCTCAGGCTCCAATGGTTTTCCATTACTTTTGGGATTCCGAACTGAGGGTTGAGGAGGTGCTATCTGGTTTCAGTGCCTCAAGCTCAGGTTTAATCGCTGAACAATATGCTGTGTAATTACGGAGTTTACAGAGGTGCCAAAATTGACTATATCAGTGCAGGCAGCAGGATTCACAGCCTATCAATGTCTGATGTCTGTTTCTTTTTTTAATAATACCACTTGATCACTTTGTGACACTTTGTTCAGTTTCACATGGCAAGTAAAGGAAACCTATTCATATAATCTTGTGTACTCGACGATGAATCGAATCTTATTCTGAAATAAAGAGGCTGTTCTTGAAATCTGTCCTCCATAACTGCAATAAGGATCAGACAAACAGAAATACAGAGGTAAAGCTTCTGTTTTCTGACATGAAATGGGTGTAAAGCATAAATAATTTTGCGATGGAATCGTCAGAGTCTCATCTGCACAGCTATTTCTGGGCTAATAGCTTCAACATGGATCAGGCCTCATCAATGCATTAATGGTGGCACAGGTGACAGCACAAACTCCGATTCATGTTCAAGATATATTTGATTTAAAATGTTAAAGGATTAATTGCCCTCATATAACAGCCACATTATTGTTATTACCTTTCAGAGTTCGATTTTAAATTCCTCTTTTCATGTAACTGGAACATTTTTCTAAAGGCCTTTGGACAAGTGAAGAAATGCTTTTCACCCTCCTGTAAATCCACCTTAAGAGATGTGTAATATTAGCCCAGTTTGACACATTGGTCTTTATTCTATCCTGAAGTGGGAAGTGAAGATATTGGATAGAGAAGGAGGGTAGAAGATAGAATCAAGAGCAAGCTGTTGTGTCAGAACTGATGGGCAACACCAGAGTAGCAGATAGAAGTAGGGTCTGCCAAGAAGGATAGACGCCTTCATGAAATTTCAACAGGTTTTTGTGGGCATTCTGATCAAAGCCAACGTCACACGAGGTAAGATCATTCTGATTTCTGGACTAAAAAAAAAGACATGGTGTACCATGTTTTTGCCTCTTCCTCCCATCTTTACGAGTATTCTGACTTCAGCAGTAGGATAATTGAGATTTGACAGGTACTAGATCAAACATCTGCAAGCTCACTGTGGAAATATACTGGCAGGTTGCACCATGGGTGGGTTTGGCAATTCAAGTGCTCAGGAATACAGAAGGTTGCAGAAGGTAACAAATGCAGCCAAGTTAATCACACTCTGCAACATTCCATCCAATGCAGACATTCATGAGAAGGGTGTCTCAAGGAGGCACCCAATGTCATAAATTAAAATCAGAATTTGTCATAAATAAGTCATGAAATTCAGTATTTTGTGGCAGTGAAAACATTCATATAACAATCATACAACATTACTATATTAAAAATAAGAATAGTGAACAAAAAGTTTGGCAGTGTCTTTGGTTCACTGATTATTCAGGAATCTGATGGCAGTTGGGAAAAAGCTGTCCTTATGCCACCGAGTGCTCGTCTTTAGGGTCCTGTACCTTTCCCCCCTGATGATAGCAGAGTGAAGGGGGCATGACCTGGTGGTGGGGGTCTTTGAGGATAGAGGCTACTTTACAAGACACCGCCTCATGTAGATGTCCTCGATGGAGTGAAGCTTGGTGCCTGTGATGTCACAGGACTCTCATCATCCTGATCACCTCTTCAGATAGAAGGTACAGAAGCCATTCAAACCTGCTCCTTTAGGTACAAGAAGCTTCTTTCCAACAGTTATCAGATTGTTGAACTTCCCCTTGTTAATCATGGGCTGCATGAATGCAAGACACTTTTTGTAGAAGGATTAGTCAATATTTATTATCTATCTTCTGTATTTAATGTCTTTTTTGAAAATTTTATTCAAGAATTTTACAAAATAGACATACAAAATATACCAATTTAAAAACCCTACTACCCCCTCCTGCCTAATCCACCCCTAGCAACCCACCCGCTTCAGTGCTTTCCCCCCCAAAAAAAATCAATATCAGGTTTTAAGAGGTTGCTGTATAGTGTGCCATCTTTTAAAAAAGATTTACTCAACATCCAAAATCTTACACTTGAAATACATACTCCATATTTTAATAAAAAACAATAATTATTTCACAAATTGTAGGCTATCTTTTCCAGGTAAATACATGATTGAATTTCATTGTGCCATCTTTGTATACTCAATTCAACATTATTTTTTTCCCCAAGTGACAGTTATACATTGTCTTGCCACTACCAGCCCTAAATGTATAAATGCAATTTGAGGATTCTTCAAGTGTAAACTTGTCATTAGTGTATTCATAGATCCCAATAAACATACCCATGGATCAACATATGATCTTGCAAAAATTTCATAATTTTTTCCCAAAAAGGTCTGACTTTTGTACAGTCACATACTGAATGTAAAAAAGTATCTGTCTGTTCACCACACCGAAAACACAAATCTGATGAACTAAACCCATACTTTTAAATTTTTTTTCAGAGGTTAAATATAACTGATGCAAAAAAATTGTAATTAACCAATCAGTATCGTACATTAATCAACTTTGTAACTGTCAACACCCATATTAGACCACTCCTCCAAAGATATAGGAATAGATAGGTCCTTCTCCCATTTACCTTTCATTTTATATATATCAACCTTCATCTTTTCCTGTAGTAACATGTACATTTCCAAAACAAATCCTTTTTGCCCCTTATCAACAATTAGTTTGTCAAGTTTTGTTTGACCAGGTAATACAAACTCTCTACCGAAACTTTCTAACAATAAATCTCGTACTTGATAATAAGCAAATAATGTGTTTGGTAGTATACCGGACTTCTCTATAAATCTATTGAAAGAAAGTAATAGACCTGCTTCAAAACAATCCTCCACTAGTATCACACCTTTTAATTCCCAGTCTTTCAGATAAGGATTATTCAAAGAAAATGGGATTATCTGGTTCTGATATAATGGTCTCTTTTAATCCTATAATTTGATTTTGTTCATACCATAAACCCATCAAATTTTCAAAACTGGCAGTTTATACTGCTGTCTCTTCTCTTTGGCTTGGCTTCGCGGACGAAGATTTATGGAGGGGGTAAAAAGTCCACGTCAGCTGCAGGCTCGTTTGTGGCTGACAAGTCCGATGCGGGACAGGCAGACACGGTTGCAGCGGTTGCAGGGGAAAATTGGTTGGTTGGGGTTGGGTGTTGGGTTTTTCCTCCTTTGCCTTTTGTCAGTGAGGTGGGCTCTGCGGTCTTCTTCAAAGGAGGTTGCTGCCCGCCAAACTGTGAGGCGCCAAGATGCACGGTTTGAGGCGTTATCAGCCCACTGGCGGTGGTCAATGTGGCAGGCACCAAGAGATTTCTTTAGGCAGTCCTTGTACCTTTTCTTTGGTGCACCTCTGTCACGGTGGCCAGTGGAGAGCTCGCCATATAACACGATCTTGGGAAGGCGATGGTCCTCCATTCTGGAGACGTGACCCATCCAGCTGAAGATCCAGCTGAAGACACTGCTGTAGAAGTGATGGATTCCCTGTATTTAATGTCTGTTTTTAATTTGTTTACTATTAGTTTTTCTTTGAGTACCTGTGAGGATGCAGCATGTGTGAAGGACTGACATGTAATCAATGTGTATGACAATAAACTCATTAGCTTTGACATACTTAAATGCCAGCCTGCACATAGAGTGAAATGCCAGTGAGTATTGTTATTGAAAACTCATTGGAGCAGGCTGTCCATGAAGTCATTAAGATTAGAACAGGATTTCAATAAATAGCTAACGACCCATTGGTCTCTCCCAGCTACGCAGATGTGAAATCAGCCTTACCCAAATATTTCCTTTAGCTACACAGGGGCATGTTTACCCAACTTGTTTTTGACTCTTATACCTGGTGTTACAACCAGGATTTACAAGTTTACCTGGAAAATGAACCCACAAGAAAGTTTAAAGCTTAGTGGTTTAAATGGTAGTTCAACGACTCTGATCTTCAAAGGATTAACTGATGACAGATACATTGTATTAATGTTTTGATATGTTTAGTAATTTCAACACAAGTAGACAACTGATCCTGTCAAGCTTTTCATTTTTTGTTGGCATTGCAGTTTGATTGTTAATCCAAATTCCCTGCATTTTCTAATTTTATTTAATCAAGCTTCAAAGTATTTCATTGCTTGTAAAATTCTTTAAGATTTCTTGAAGTCATGATAGTTATAAATTTATTCTTTTAGAGTTTTTGCTCTTGAGCAAAAAAAAGAAATTATATATTTGCATCTAAATCCTTCTGGGGGAAAAAAGCCTTTCAAGAAAGAGCCATTTACCTGTATTTGATTAACTGACATGAGAACTACTCCCAGTGTTCCAAACAAGGGAGTTGTTTCTCCAATTGACCTTTCAAATCTTTCATTACCACTAAAATAAACAGAATGTTCAGAGGCAGGGTTGCAATCATTTTGTTCGAATATTGATTTTTATTCTTTATTGAACTATTAAAAGGTGACTAAATTTGAAAACGAACACCCAGGATGGCGGGAGAAAAGTCCTCTAATTCACATTTTGCTAATTAAGTTATGAAAGAAGAATTCTATATAGGTCACATTCACAAAATTTCAACTCTGAACATGACCTTTGAATGAGTCTGCGTACCAGGTTGCCAAGTCACTTGTCACAATGTTATGTGCTTTCAATAAACATCTGTCATTGTCATCTTCATTTGGCTGTGCATAAATCCACTTGCCCTTTTACTTCTGAAAAGCTGAGATAGCATCAAAAATTTGATCAACATTTTGATAATGTATAGCAAGTACATGGAAAAATGCTAAGGTGATTGATATTAAAAGATGGCATAATGAGATGAAAACTTGTTTGGTAATGGAAAAAATTACATACGTTTTACATAATTCTTTTTTCTTAAAAGTGGTCTTTATATTTAGAATATTTACATTTAGATTTACCTTGATTAGATTTTAGTCAATATATTTCGGTTTTCTTTTCTCTTTCTTTGGCTCTCCTAAAGAGAGCTGGCTGAGAGGAGGGTTTTCTTTTCTTTTTTTTTAAAAAAAATATATAAAGAAATTTTTTTTATCGTTCATAATATGTATTTTTCTCATTGTATGTAATAACTTTGTTGAACAAATAAATAGTTATTAAAAAAAATTGATTAATGTCAACATTTTGAGACAGCTCTCCAAATAAAGATGTGATAGTGCTTGAGGTTGAACTATTATCAGAACAGACTTCAGATTTTTTTATCCCCCAATTTGCCAGGTGCATTTTTATTACTTATTTTGTCTTCTGGTGTAAAAGAAATAACTTTTAAAAAAAGTTGTAAAGGCGGTCCAACACTTGACAAAGTGTGATCATTTTGACGTGTTGATGTACTGAACAAGCTTAATCAGCAGAAAGAGTTGAAATGTTGTCTGACCTGTATTAATCTAAAAAAGCTTTTGAGATTTCACTGGAACCCAAAGTCAAAGATTAGTTCCTGCCCAAGGTATGAAATGTGTCATTAGATGAAAGTTCCACCTCCCCACTATTTTTCATTATCATTATGAGCTGCCTAGTTTCTGAATTTTATTTTGACTAAAAATATATATTTTTTTAAACTTGGGAATTTATGATGAAATAAGAAAAGATCAGTTTGTGCAGCCTATCACAGGAACAAAAATTACATAAAAGCTTTCCTCATTAGAGTGAAGGAAACAGGGATATCATACAATCCAGTACAAGATGAACTAGCTGCGGAGCGTAACTGCAATCTCAATTTAATTTTATTCCATCTCAGGGAAGAAAAAACTGATTGGAAAATAAGGGTCAGTTATCAGAGATCAAATCTGTTTGAAACTGTCCCTGCCATCTGGGAACTGGTTTTACTGCTTGTGAGACAAGAATGTTGAAAGTCTTGCAGAACAGAAAAAGGGACACCACACAATTAACCAAGAACTTTTCACGCTGCTGAAGATCCAGCTGCGCTGGATGGGTCACGTTTCCAGAATGGAGGACCATCGCCTTCCCAAGATCGTGTTATATGGCGAGCTCTCCACTGGCCACCGTGACAGAGGTGCACCAAAGAAGAGGTACAAGGACTGCCTAAAGAAATCTCTTGGTGCCTGCCACATTGACCACCGCCAGTGGGCTGATATCGCCTCAAACCGTGCATCTTGGCGCCTCACAGTTCGGCGGGCAGCAACCTCCTTTGAAGAAGACCGCAGAGCCCACCTCACTGACAAAAGACAAAGGAGGAAAAACTCAACACCCAACCCCAACCAACCAATTTTCCCCTGCAACCGCGTCTGCCTGTCCCGCATCGGACTTGTCAGCCACAAACGAGCCTGCAGCTGACATGGACATTTACCCCCTCCATAAATCTTCGTCCGCGAAGCCAAGCCAAAGAAATAATTCCATTAAACATGGTGCAATAAAGGATCACAAATGAAATCAGAAAATCTAGTCACGTTTTCATTAAAGACAATAAAACAGGCAGATCCATTACCAACAAAATCTTGGTTATTCTCAAATATGTAAAGAATAATGAAACATGCAAACATTTAAGTCATTGAGTGGAGCCTTTAGTTCTTTCCATACCTTGATGAAGGACTCAAGCCCTAAACATTGGTTATGTACCTTTATCTTTGCTATATAAAGGACATTGTTTGGCTTATTGAATTTCTCCAGCCTTGTTTTTAACATCAACCACAGTGTCTGCAGACTTTTGAGTTTTACTTTTCTCCTCCATAAATGTTGCCTGACCTGCAGAGTATTCTCAGATTGTGGTGTTTCTTTCATCATGAGCTTTCCACAAGTTCTTTTTCAGGGTTACTGACACACAGAATTTTTATAAATGTCCATGTTGTGGAAAAGAGAACTCTCCAAGAGTTGGGAGTGCGAGGAAAAAACACCGACAAGCAATCTTTGACCTCTCCAGAGCTGCTGAAAAGGCTAATCAGTGGCTCTAGATGAGGAGAAAGGATTCCACCTGGGCACCCAAGTGAGTGAATGGCATCTAGGGGGTGAGCCCAGGACCTTGGGATTCATTGCTGAACCCTCGCAAGGTATTGTAAGTCTATCAGTGAAAAATTGAGGGAGGGCGCCCATTTGATAGTAAAGTGAGTGGTGGCATCTTCTGGGTTATGTCACAGAGTCTAGGCAGCAAGTCTCAGGAGTGCAATATGGGATATTAACATCCAGTCCTACATAAAATACATTCATATTAGTGAAAACTTGATAGCAAAGGTTGTTTGATTTTTCCAATGATTGTTTCATTAACAAGAAGGTAATTGAGTATAGAACCATAGAATGCCACAGCAGATAAAACTGGCCATTCAGCCCTTCTAGTCTGTGCCAACCATTGTTCAGCTAGTTCCAATAACCTGCTCCCATTCCATAACCCTCCAGACCTCTCCCATCCATGTATTTATCCAATTTATTCTGAAAACTCAAGATAGAGTGCACACTCACCACATCAGATGGCAGCTCATTCCACACTCCCACCACTCTGAGTGTAGAAGTTCCTCCTAAACCTTTCCCATTTCACCCTAAAGTCATCCTCTCGTATTCATCTTTCCTAATCTCAGTGGAAAGAGCCTAATGGCATTTACTCTATCTGTACCCATCAATTTTGTAAACTTCTATCAAATCTCCCCTTACTCTTCTTCATTCCAAGGAATAAAGTCCTAACCTGTTTAATCTTTCCTGAAGACCTGGCAACATCCTAATAAATCTTCTCTGCACTGTGTTTGTCCCCATCCCCCTTAATTTTATTGATATTCTTCCTGTAGCTAGGTGACCAGAACTACACGCAATATTCCAAATTTGGCCTCACCAATGTCATATACAATTTTAACATAACATCCCAACTCTTATACTCAATACTTTGATTTATAAAGGTCAAGATTCCAAAAGCTTTCTTTACAACCTTGTCCACTTATAACTCCACCTTTAGGGAACAATGTACCTATATTCCCAGATCCCTTTACTCCTCAGTGCCCTACCATTTACAGTGCACGTTCTTCCATGATTTGCGCTTCCAAAATGCAATACTTCACACTTGTTGCATTAAACTCCAACATCCATTTACTGTCCCATTCTCCCATTTGGTCCAGGAATATAAAAATATTCCTCATTGTCCACTACACCTCTTATCTTCGTGCCATCAGCAAACTTACTGATCCAATTTACCATGTCATCATCCAGATCTTTGATATAGACAACAAACAATAATGGCCCCAACACAGATCCCTGAGGCACACCACTCATCACAGGCTCCAGTCTTAGAAGCATCCATCCACTACCATGGTTTTCTCCCACACAGCAAATTTAAAATCCAGTTTACAACTGGATGTGGGACCTTGTCGAAGGCCTTATTAATGTCCACGTAGACATCATCTACAGCCTTTCCTTCATCTGCTGTCTTGGTAACTTCCTCAGATAAATGCTACAAGGTTTGTTAAACACGACCTACCACGGACAAAGCCATGTTGACTGTCCTTAATAAGTCCATTGCTACCCATATACCTATATATCCAATCTCTCAGAACTCCTAATAATTTACCTACTAATGTCAGGCTCACTGGCCGAAAGTTACCTGGTTTACTTTTGGAACCTTTCTTATATAGCAGGAAAACATGAGCTACTCTTCATTCCTCCAGCACTCTCTTGTGGATAAGGTGGTGAATATATCAGCCAGGGCCCCTGCAATTTCAACACTTCTCATCCTCAAGGTCAAAGGGAATATCATATCTGGCCCAGGGACTTGTCTACCTTTATTCACTGTAAGACAGCAATCACCTCCTCCTCCTTAATCTCCATTTGTTTCATGACACTTCTATTTGTTTTGCTTACAACCACATGCACTATGTTAGTTTGCTGGGGGGGGGGACCGCGCCGACCCGCTGGGGGGGGGGACCGCGCCGACCCGCTGGGGGGGGGGACCGCGCCGACCCGCTGGGGGGGGGGACCGCGCCGACCCGCTGGGGGGGGGGACCGCGCCGACCCGCTGGGGGGGGGGACCGCGCCGACCCGCTGGGGGGGGGGACCGCGCCGACCCGCTGGGGGGGGGGACCGCGCCGACCCGCTGGGGGGGGGGACCGCGCCGACCCGCTGGGGGGGGGGACCGCGCCGACCCGCTGGGGGGGGGGACCGCGCCGACCCGCTGGGGGGGGGGACCGCGCCGACCCGCTGGGGGGGGGGACCGCGCCGACCCGCTGGGGGGGGGACCGCGCCGACCCGCTGGGGGGGGGGACCGCGCCGACCCGCTGGGGGGGGGGACCGCGCCGACCCGCTGGGGGGGGGACCGCGCCGACCCGCTGGGGGGGGGGACCGCGCCGACCCGCTGGGGGGGGGGACCGCGCCGACCCGCTGGGGGGGGGACCGCGCCGACCCGCTGGGGGGGGGGACCGCGCCGACCCGCTGGGGGGGGGGACCGCGCCGACCCGCTGGGGGGGGGGAGTCCACTCTTGTCTCTTGTTTTCCTCTTACTCTCAATATACTTGCAGAAACCCTTTTGGATGCACCTTTACAACTTTATCTTCCAAAGCACCCTCATGCCTTCCTTATTTCGTATACTCTTACATTTTCTATACTCTGCAAGTACCTCATTTGCTCCTTTTTGCCTATACCAGTTATACCCCTCTTCTTCTTAATCATGTGAAAAGCAAGGTTCCCTATGCCTGTTAATTTTGCTTTTAATCCTGGTAGGAACATGCAAACTCTGCACCCTCAAAATCTTGCACTTGAATGCCTTCCACTTGCCAATCACATCTTTGCCAGAAAAAAAATAGCCTCTTCCAATAGACTCTACCGAGATCCTCTCATTTCCACAAAATTGACCTTTCTCCAATTTAGAAACTCAACTCTCGGACTAGTTCTATCCCTATCCATGAAGCTAATGACATTATGGTCACCGGGCCCAAAATGCTCATCTACAGACTTTTGCCACTTGATCTGCCTAGTTCCCTAATAGGAGATCAAGTATTGCATCCTCTCTTATTGGTACCTCTACATATTGATTTAGAAAACTTTCCTTTGAACATTTGATAAACTTCAAGCTATCTAGTCCTTTTACAGTATGGGAGATGTATTCAATATACAGAAAGTTAAAATCTCCTACTACCACAACTTTGTTTCTTAAAATGGTCTGCTATCTCCTGACAGATTTGCACCTCCAATTCTCTCAGACTATTGGGTGGTCTATAATACAACCCATTAGTGTGCTCACACCTTTCCTGTTCCTTAGCTCCACATATATGGCCTCTATAGGCAAGTCCATTGCTGTCCTGTCTGAGCAGAGCTATGATATTTTCCCTGACTAGCATTGCAATTCCTCCTCCTCTGTCACATCTGAAACATCAGAACCCCAGAACACTGAGCTGCTAGTCCTGCCCCTCCAGCAACCAAGTCTCACTAATAGAAATAACATCATAATCCCATGTGCAAAGCCACACCCTAAGATCATCTGCCTTACCATCAATACTCCTTGCATTGAAGTAGATATATCTGAGATCATTTCTATCATGTACAAACCCCTGCTTTGTCTTTACATACAGTCTTCAAATGACCCTTATCATCCTCCACCTCACTATTTACTTTATCACTCAGGTTTCCCTCCCCCTACAAATCTAGTTTAAACCCCACAGGGCAGCACTAGCAAACCTACTCACAAGGTTGCTAGTCCCCCTCCATTTGGTGTAAATCATCCCATCAGAACAGGTCCCACCATCCCTGGAACAAACCCAATTAATTAGAAACATGAAGCTCTCACCATCTCTTTAGCCACATTATCTTCCCATTTCTAGCCTCACTAGCACATGGCATGAGTAGCAATCCTGAAATTACCACCCTGGAGGTCCTGTACATCAACTTTGCACCCAACTTCCTAAACTCTCCTAGCAGGACATCCTCACCCTTCCTACCCACATCTTTCATCCCGACATGGACCATGACATCTGGCTGCTCACCCTCCCTCCTTTGAATTAGGAGGACTCAATCAGAGATATCTCAGTCTCTGGCATCAGGGAGGCAACAGACCATATGAGATACTCAAATCCTTCTACAGAACCTCCTATCTGTTCCCTAACTATCAAATCCCCTATCACTACAGCACTCCTCTCCTCCCATTCTGAGCTGAGGGCCCAGTCTCAGTGCTAGAGATATGAGCACTACAACATGTCCCTGGTAGGTTATCCCCACCAACAGTATGCAAAACTTTATTCCTATTGTTGATGGGAAACAGCCACAGGGATACTCTGCTTCTTCCCCTTGGCTTCCCTGTCCAGCTGCCTGCCTCCTGCCATTTAGGGGGTGACTGCCTCCCTAAAACTCCTCTCTATCACTGCCTCTGCCTTGGAAATAATCCAAAGTTCATCCAGCTGCAGTTCCAGTTCCCCAACTCAGTTTATCAGGAGCTGTAGCTGGGTCCACCTCTTGCAGATGTAGTCATCAACAACAAATGTGTTGTCCCTGAAATCCCACTGGACTTCCCTAACAACTGCCTCCATTACCCAAATCCTCAGTGAATCAACTAGTATAATTAAAGGAACTTACCACTCTTGTCATGCTGGGAGCAAACTCCCCTGCAGCCACAACATCCCTCTCTAAACTACTCCATCACTGGCTACTTTAACAGCTGTCCCTCTTTTTATATGACCTTATCTATTATCTCAATTGCTCCCCAGCCCTAATCAATTAACTCAATTGTAGCCTCCTAACTCCAACTCAAAAAGAAGCAAGGTAAAAGTTCCTCACTTTACAAACCTCCCTCTCAGCTGTGCTGACGTCACACACCTGTGCAATCTACCCTCTCCCAACCCAACTTTAAAAAAAGTATCTTTCTTAGGAATGTGCTATCCTCTCAGACTGATTTTTTTTCTATGGGACTGAGTAATGTGATACACTCAGGCCCAATAACCAAAAAAAGCTTTATTTTTATTTTCATTTACTTTAAGCATACAGCACAGTAACAGGCCTTTCCTGAATAAACCTACAAACCCCATACATTTTGAAGGGTGGGAGCAAACCAGAGCACCCGGAGGAAACCCACGCAGACACGGAGTGAACATACAAATTCCTTACACACAGTGGCGGATTCGAACCCGGCTCACTGGTGCTGTAATAGCATTGTATAAGAACAGCTTTGCCCTAACCACAACGCCAACCGTGCTGCCCACTGTCAAACTGTTGCCCTTTCAATTTTGTAGTCTTCACAAATAAATGTTTAAAGTCCTTTGTAAAATTGGTCATGAAATGTCCTGATTTCCTCCCTTATTTCCTGTTTTCCTTTTATCTACAACTCCATACCCTGATTACAAACAATGGTATGTGCATTCACAAAAGAGGAGAATATTAGGGTGGTGTTTGAAACGGTCAGTAAAAATATATCTTTACCTCATATGGATGCTGAGAAACCTGCTTTGTTCCTTCAGCATTTCTGTGTTTTTACTAAAATCACAGCATTTGCAGACTTTTGTGTTTCAGTCATTGCAGCATTTAGTATCCAGTAGGAAAATTATAAAGTGCGCACTGACCAAAGTCAGAAACATCAATGAAGGGCACTAATGACAATTTACTCAGAGAGTGACTTGGAATCCATGGTACTGAATAATTCAGAGTAAAGCAGAATGCTTTATATTTATTATTCTCAGCTAGCTTCCATGGTAGAACATGATTTTTGAATTAAAAAAAAATTTTGAATTTAGATATACAGCATGGTAACAAGCTATCTTGGCCCACAAGCCTGTGCAGCCCAATTACACCCGATTGAATTACACCCCTGGTATGTTTTTGAATGCCGGAGCCCCAGAAAACACCCATGCAGACATGGAGGGAATGTACAAACTCCTTACAGACAGTGCGGGATTCGAACCCCGGTACCGATCTCTGGCGCTGAGGAGGCATTGCACTAACCACTACACCAGCCGTGCCGTCCTTTATATCCAAGTGAATAGAAGCAGAAATGAATCAACCTCAATTACTCCTCTGTGTCCTAATAGCCTGAATACGCCTGGGATTTTCTGATCTGGGAATCTAAGCAGGCACAGGACTGGTCAGTAATTGGAGGGGAGACCGCCTAGGAACACTAGTAGGATTCTGTGATGGGAGCTGGACAAAGTGGCGTCTCTCTGTCTGTCTTGTGGTAGACAAAAGCTAAAGAATTTCATGTATGTTACATTCTAAATGTACGTGACAATAATGGAACCTTACCTTATAACCCTCATTCTGGTTTCTCTGAAATATCTCCTAATGATCCAGCCCTACAATACTTCAGGGTTGAGAATTCCAGACATTCATTGTCTTCTGCAAGACGAAATTCCTAAGCACTTTAGTTTTAAATGGTTGTCTTCTTATCTTTTAACTGTTTCCCCTTATTTGAATCCTTCTCAGTAGTGGAAACATCCAAACAACTATCCTGTCATACCCCCCCACCCCACCCCCCCCCCCCGCCCCCCACCACCGGAACTTACAGCTTTCAAAAGATCATTCCTTGATTTTGTAAAACTCTAAAAAAAGCAATTCTTTAGTTGCTCATGACAAGCCAATCCATTCATTCCAGGACAAATAATTGTCAACGTTCTGAGTCCAAAGTATCATCAATTCTTTTCTCTCCGCACATGCTGCTTGGCCTACTGAGAAAAGATAAGGGGACTGCGTAGTGGTGTACTGTGTAGTTCTGGTCTCTTTACTTGAGGAAGGATGTACTGGCTTTGGAGGTAGTGCAGGGAAGGGTCACCAAATTGATTCCTGAGATGAGGGGGTTAGTCAATGAAAAGAGATTGAGTCTTTTGAGACTGGAATTGAGACTGGAATTTAGAAGAATGAGAGGGGGATTTTATAGAAACATATAAAATTATGAAAGGCATGGATAAGATAGATGTAGGTAAGTTGTTTCCATTGGTGGGGGAAACTAGAACTAGGGGATTTAGGCTAGTAGATTTAGGATGGAAATGAGGAGGAACTGCTTTTTCCAGAAGGTGGTGAATCTATGGAATTTGCTGCCCTTTGAAGCAGTGGAGGCGACCTCAGTAAACATATTGAAGACAAGAATGGGTAGATCTTTACATAGTAGAGCAATTAAGGTATATGGGGAAAAGCCATGAAGGTGGAGATGAGCCTATCATCAGATCAGCCATGATCTCATCGAATGGTGGAGCACGCTCAAGTGCCTCTATTTCTTATGAATTAGCACAATGAATCCTTTTTGGACTGCCCAGAATAAGGGACCAAACAAAATACAGTTCTCTAGCTGTGGGCTTAACCAGACGCTGTGCAATAATGATCATTTAACTGATGTCTAAACCACAATCCCTTGCAATAAAGGCAAAATGTACCATTTGCCTTCCAAAGTGAAACAGTTTCAGGGAGAATGTGGTGCTGGGGTACATTTACAAATATTACCAGATTCCACCCTCCTGCCCAGAACTACTCCCGATTTCTGACCACTTGCACTCCCTGGTATTGAGCATCGCCTTGACTTTGGAAACCTCTGCACACTCAACCAGTAGCCAAGCTTGGCAATCTGTTTACCTTCTGGGGGGGTCAACCTATCAAGCAAAAAGACACATTAAGTGAAATAAAAACTCGACATTTGAAGAAATTCCAATGTTAAAATACATGAAACTCCATTCTTAGCACCTGCTACTAAGAATTAAGAATTAAAAGAAATCTAATAGATTTTGCATTGACATTGTACTTTTTTTATTGGGTCTTAAAACATTACACATTCACATCCTGTTGCATACAGTACATTTGGCACACATTAATAAGGTTTACAATGAAATAACACTACAGATGGCAGGAGAGTCAAAATAGTTGAAATACATCCACAAAGAAAACAACTTTTATACAAACAAAGCATCACAAAAAAACAGAAACTAAAAATAAAACATTTTGATTCAGCCAGACTCATTCTGTACATTACTTAAGTTAAAAAGAGGTAATTTTTTTTAGCCTTGTTTTTGGGAGACAAACCTTTTATCACTCTCCATTAAGCACACGTGATTCCTTCTTATTAAGGAAGATGAATGAGAGAGGAGAATCACGGAGACAGAAGTACTGCCACTTTATTTTTGCATTGAAGTTGGCAGAGGTAGAAATGGAGAAGATCTATTGCCAGATGAGGAAGCTTTGCAACCTGCTTCCATATTTAAGAAAAAAATAGTTTTGTAATTAAGTATGGAGGTTAACAAAGATTTCTTTCATGTGAATGTAAACCAATAGCGAATGTTAAAGGGAAAGCTGATACAATGATAGAGCCATACAGCATGGAATGAGGCTATTTGGCCCATTGAGTCTGTGCCAAACATTAAGCACTCATTCACATTTACTGAACATCATGATCACCCCTCTACTTGTTCCATAACTGTACAAACTATAAATACAAGTGTGCTTAAGACCAAGGCCTGCTTTATATCAATATCACCATGAATCCCATGCTTAAAACAGTAGATAGAAGCTTGAGGAATGTACAGGATATAAAAAATGTTCTAACCTTTTAGTTCTACGTACAAAAAGGCCTCTTGCCTCATAAATAATTAAAAATGCCCCTTCAATTTGAATCTCTATTCTGAACAAACGTGCCTTAAGAGAGCAATTGTAACAATACTGCAAATGTTTGCAATAATATCCTTCTTATTGTTTAATAATACCCTTAATGCAGTTTGAAGCACTGTACAAGAGCTCCAGTATAGCTTGATACATGGTTATGACACTGGACAAAAAAAAAATCAACTTGTTAGACAGCAATTTGAACAAATACACAAACGGAGTATTGCACATGGACATATCATTAATTTCTTTATTTCAATGACTAATATATATATATATATATTTATATATACTATATTTATACTGTAATATGCCTGAACATGCAGCAGTTGATACTGTTCAAAGATCTCCACAGGCCTTGCAGCAAACAGTATTTATAACTTTTTGCCTGTATAAAAAGCAAAGAGCCCTTATTAGTGCTACCTTGCAATTCACAAGTACTTCTTCACATCTGGAAATCCAGATGCATCAGCTAATATGGGTCCCAGTAACTGGGATGCCAATCCAGTAAAATTATAAATGATTTTAGGGGCACATGTGTACACAGACACAGACACACACACACACACACACACACACACACACACACACACACAAAATATACACACACACACACACACACATAACACACACACAATATACACACACACACAAACACAATATACACACACACACACACAATATATACACACACACACACACACAATATACACACACACACAATATACACACACACACACACACTATACACACACACACATAACACACACACACACAATATACACACACACACACACACAATATACACACACACACACACACACAATATACACACACACACACACACACACACACACACACACACACACACACACACACACACACACACACACACACACACACACACACACACACACACACAAAATAAGGAAGGACCTGCTTGTTAGCATCTGTGTACATCTATTATTCTCAACCACAGTCACAATTTTCAGAGGATTTCTCATAAAGTCCAACAATGCTCACCATCATCTTGTCAGTTTTTGTGTCATTTGATCGTCAGTTGTCTATGGTTTTTGGGTGTTAGGGTCAATATTTCATACTCTGTATTTTTAGTTGCAAATAAAGTACACATTTAGAAAATATAGTATAGGCAAGGGACAGTAGTATGACAATAATTTGTGCCAAATTAACACATGACAGTGACACCTCAGATAACTCTGGTTTTGGTGACAACCATTGGTTTTAAATTAAGCCTACAATTCAGTGCAATGTGATTGTTCAAGGTCTAAGTTACAGCAAATTGTGACACTGTATGCTGTAGGACAGTCACCAAAGAATCGAGTAGTCAACAGGTGAGCTCAAAATCATTAATGAGTCACAATCTCTACTAGGCGAGGCAGCATCTACATGGATAATCTGATTTCAAACACCCTAATTCATTAAAACATTGCACAAGAGAGTGACAATTTAAAACAGTGTAATCAACCACTCTGTAACCTTTTCTCTTTGCCTGAGCAATATCCGTACTGGTGGAATAATCAACTGATCGACAAGACAAGCCGGCCAATGGTTGATTTTCCTAAGCTTCTGATACATAGTTCTGCTTCACATGCTCCTGTTGACTCACAGCCATTCCATTTCTTTGTACCGGAGTTCCTGCTGTACATGAATGAACCTGCAGTACTATAGGTAATACAGTACTTTTAATACGGTTTACATTACACACACTAGTTTCTTCTGTAAAGCCCAGTTGCATTGAAGGGTTGAAGACGTGGGCAAAATAATAATTTCTAATAGAAATTAAGGAATTAAAATCTTGGAGTTCATTATGTTAACTGGAAACAAATAAAAACATAAACACATATTACTGCAGGGAAATACAGGTACTACACAGTACTAAGTAACTCAAGTCTAAAACTTGCTAGCTTTGTCAGACCATTGCATGTATTGGTATGTCATGGCAGCACCAGGATGTCTTAGGCTATTGATTCTTCTCCAAAATAAGAGAAACCTTTAAATTCATCTTGGTTTATTTGCTTAACAATAGCATCATCCACCAATGTCAACACTGGTTCTTCACGTGTGAAGTCTTGGTCGAAGTTGTTAACATCCCTTTTCGTTTTCTAAAAGAATAACAAGAAGTATTTTAGTCGGACAAATAACAACAATAGCTGTAGAACTTCAGAAATAAAGGATGTTGATTCAAAGACACAAAGCACAAAACCATGCAATATTAGTAACAATAATTGAAACCAGTCCACGTGAAATTGCCGTCTTTACTGCTTTAGAGATGATATGTATGGAAAACAGTTATGTACACAGGTAGCTCAACTATGTTTCCTGTTAAATTAGGGGGGGAAAAGTGGACATTATCCATTGTATTTCAATCTCAGGCTGCCCAGCCCTGAGTCACGTTAAGTGTAATCTTCTGCCAGGAACTTGCTCCCAATACTTCAGCAAGGCTGAATGCAGTTTAGGGATTTGGAGCTTGGCCTTTGTATTAGGAAGGGCTGTAATTGTATTGGGAAGGGCTGTAACATGTGACAGCACTGCCCCCTACCTAGTCGGGGGACACACCAGTTGCCAATCAAGGTTTGGTTCTGCCCCACCCATTAGTGCACACCTTGCTGTTGGCCACATGTAAATTACCTGGACTCCACTCTCCAGCCTGCCTGTACTTGGCCTTGGGCCATTGGCTGTCGTAATTACATTAACCCTCCTGCCACTAAGCTATTGACCCCTAGTAAATGATGTGGGCTTGTCCCTCCAGCACATATGCTCTTTGTTATTTCTCTTTTGCCAGCTTGGGACCATCCTGCTTCGCTCCAGGCTTAGAAATATGAAAGGGTGCTGGAGAAACTGTTGGTAATATGGGCACTGTTAAAAGGGTTGGGAGCGTTTAATTAGTGTCCCTTGCAGCATAGAGCCGGGCCTGCACTGAGTCGAGGGCATCCTAGTGATTTTTCCCTGATCATTGTATGTACCAGTTCATTGTGTGTTGTGTGTGTGTGCTCTGCATCAGTTGCCTTCTGTAAATAAAATCCTTCCCTACATCAAAACTGTGTTCAGAGTCCTTGCCTTTGAGACCCACCAAACCTGTTTTCTCACTTGCAACAGCCTTCGATGGGTTTGTTACCTCCATACTTGAGCTCCATGATTGAAGATGGAAATTGGAATGACCTTGATTCTGGATTGGAAGTTAAACACTTGTCCGTCGATTGCCCCCAGGTGTGAGGGACTTGTTGGATGCGAGTTTACATTGAGATTGCATTTGCTGTGGATTATTGGTGAAGATCATAATTTCCATGCTGCCATGAAGCAGATGCGAGACAGAGACTAATTCTTTGGCAGCTAAGTTTGAGAATTTGAAAGCTGCAAAGTCCCTCTCATTGATGGAGTTAACTATCTTATTAAAATTCCAACAAAAAGCTTTCAATCATTCAGGTCAAAGCAATATGTTTGTCTGGCACCATATTTGCTATTCCAAATGTTCAATTCCTACACATCAGTTTACCACGACTGGTATACTACCTTAGCAGCAACTTGCCAAGACTTGTCAGAATCTGTTAAAAACTGTGACCTCAAATATCTAGAATGAAAATGGCTTGCTGTTGCATTTGTTTACCTCCATGTCATATACCACGCTGACCCAAAAATGTATTTGCAACTCTGCAAAATCCTACTTCATAGCTCCATAGCAGGATCTTCATTATGAGCACCATAGAGGTTAAAGAAGGCAGCTCTGCATCACATTTTAATTAGTGACATTTGTTAAACACGAGCTTGATGGAAGGCTGGTGACTGATGGTGGGAGACTGCAAAATGATTTTGAAGGATGATCTTAATCTAGGATTTAGAATATAGTACAAAGAACAGTACAGGCTCTTGGCCCTTGATGTTGTGCTGACTTTGTATATTTTTACACTGGTCCATCTTATATGAAGAGAGGCTCAAGAGAGCAGAAGCAACAAGTGGTCTACACACTGATGTCAAAAGCCAATCAATCATTGGTAAACCAATGAAAAGCTTCATTTCACAATGTAATCAAGCGACATTTACTCACTTTTGGTTTCACCAAGACTGTACACTCCACACCTGATCATTTTGATCTGATCCAGTGGGAAGATGAGGAAGACAGTCTGTGACCTCAAAGCAGCATTAATTGATGCAATATTAACAAGTCCTCATGAAAATGAAGTCAATGGGCATCAAGATATAAGCGCTCCGAAGATTGGAGTTATACCTCACACGAAGGAAGATGGTTATTATTTCTTGAAGGTCAATCATTCTAAACCCCAGAAATCAGAATTAGAATTAATTGTCATGAAATGTGTTGTTTTGTGGCAGCGTTACAGGTACAAATATCACTATAAATTGCATTAAAAAAAAATTATTCTAAAAGTGAGAAAGTGAGGTAGTGTCTGTGGTTCATTGTCCATTCAGAAATCTGATGGCAGAGGGGAAGAAGCTGTTTTTGTACCATTGGGTGTTTGTCTTCAAAACCCTGTATCTCCTTCTTGATGGTAGCAGTGTGAAGAGGGCATGGTCTGGGTGGTGAGGATCCTTGAGGATAGAGGCTATTTTCTTAAGACATTGACTCTTGATGGAGTGAAGACTGATGCCCATGATGGCATTGGCCAAGTTCTCTGTGGTATTTTCCTATCCTGGACATTGGAACCTCCACTCCAGACAGAATGCTCTCCACAGTACATCTTTAGAAATTTGCAAGAGTCTTTAGTGACGTACAAAATCTCCTCAAACTCCTCATAAAGTATAGCTGCGAGCAAACTTCTTCATGATTGTATCAAAATGGAAGCCCCAGGATAGATATTCAGAGATGCTGACATCCAGGAATCATCACAGGATCACAAGAGTTCCACAATGTAGTGACCGAGACCAGACTATTTTCAGATGTTTCATTAATGGTCAGAAGGAGGACGCTCGTGAATGATTTCACAATGTTGAATTTCATTTACAACTCCTCAGTAAATTAAGTACTGTACCTTGTTTGGCCACTCCAAAAGCTCATGCCTGCCTACAACCTCCACTACATCAAATGATAATGCACCAGGTGTGTGAAGACACCATAACCACAGGATTTGGAAATATACTCTGGTCCTCACTGCCATTGGATCTAAATCCTAGAGCTCCTTTTCCACTATGAGATTACCTTCACCAGAAATACTGTAGCTGTGTATGAGTTCGCTCATCATCTTTTTTCAAGTGCCACTGGGGATGGGCAATAAAGGATGGCTTTGCCAAGATGCCCAGATCCAGAAAAGTGAGTTAACAAGGAAATGAATGAAGTACGTAACTTTATACCACAATATACATGATATACATTTGATTTTGAGAAGCTTTGTGGTCTTTTCAAAATTTTTTCATGGCTTCTACACATAAAGTAACAAATTTAGAAACCATACTTCTAAAGCTAGTTTTGAGCTGGAAATAGCTGAACTAAAAATACCTGAGTTGTTTAAAATGCTGGATTCAGGAGCTAATCCTGAGCAGTGAAAGGTATAAAGCATGTTACAGAAGTTACAGGGCAGCCTGGTTGGCGTAATAGCGCAACACCTTTACAGCACCAGCGATCGGGACCGGGGTTCCAATCTGTAAGGAGTTTGTCTGTGTTTGCATGGATTTTCCCCAGGTGCTGTGGTTTCCTCCCACCATTCAAAATGTGCCGGAGCTTGTAGGTTAATTGGGTGTAATAGGGTGGCACGGGCTCGTGGGCCAAAATGATCAGTTACCATGCTGTAAGTCTAAATTTATAATAAAAACTTTAAAAATTCAAAAAGTTAAACATTTATTTTTCTCAAGACCACCTAAACAGATTGCTCAATAAAATTTCAATTGAATGTGTTTTTGTGTGCGTGTGATCTTGCGTGTCTGTAAATGCCCGAAAGTTCATGAACTTTTTGCAGTTTCGAACCGCTTTCAGGCACAGATATTCGACAGTTATAGTTGTGGTTAATGAAGAAGAGTATGGCATTGGGTAACTGTGGTTAAACCACACACCAGTGCCCTCTTCGTCACCTCTGACAAAAGCCTCTCTGAAACTTGATGTAGATGTCAAATGAGCTTCTCCCAGACATAGTGTCTGATAATTACTATGCAGTTGACTGTCAGATAAGCAGGAAATGGAAAAGCTGTGCAGACTGGTTGGCCTAGCCACCCAAACCATAAAAGGCATGCTAAGAAGTCCTTCAAATATATTGACATGAACTTTTTCAATTAAAATTATTCCTCTGTATCTAATTGTTCATTTACTTATGTCATGATTGAAGTTTCTGTGGAAACATTTCATTAGTAACACAATTCAACAATCATAGCGACACAGCAATCCTACTTTAAAAACTGAGAAGCCAAGGTGATTTTTAAATTGAAGGCTCAAACCATGAAGTGCAAGATACTAAGTTCAGTTTTATGAATGCCAAATAAAGTACATAAAGCACAGTGAAAACACAAAGCTGGAGAAACTCCAGTCAAACACTGTCCTTTATATAGCTAAGGTAAAAATACATAACCGATGTTTTTGGGGTAGAGCCCTTCATCAAGGTATGGAAAAATGTTGGCAGGCATTCTGAACTGCTTGCTAATATTTTTCCATACCATGATGAATGGTTCAAGCCTGAAATATCAGTTATTTATTTTTATCTTTGCTATATAAAGGTCACTGTTTGACCTGAGTTTCTCCAGCTTTGTGTTTTTACTCCAACTATGTTGTATGCAGATTTTTTTTGTTTTACTTCATAAAAATTGTCCAAACTTACATAGTTAATATATATTAACTGACATAGTTAATATATTTAGTATAGAAACCTCTGGATTTGAAATAAAAAGCAATAACTCCTCATAGAGAAATACCTTATGTTCATTTCCATTTCTGATTAATCCTTAAAATTCTCTACATTGTTAAAGGCTAATGATTCTAGTTTTTTATCAAATATTAAAGGACTTAATGGACATCCTTGTTGTGTTAGGTGGGACTAGAGGAGAGTATTTAGCTTGGTGCGGACTAGAAGGGCCGAAATGGCCTGTTTCCATCCTGTAATTGTTATATATGTTATGTTAAAGCACAGTGATGTCAGTCGGTGCTGCTGTCCTGGCTCCAGAGACCTGGATTCTTCCTTGACCTTGGCTGCTGCCTGTGAGGACACACATTCTCCCTGGAACTGCCTGTTGCTCTCTCTGGTTTGCTCCAACTTCCTGTAGATAATCTGAGGCTTGATCAGCTCTTGTAATTGTATTGGAAGTGGCAAAAGGAAGAAAAATTCGATGGAGAGTTAAGCATCTGAGAGTGAATAAATTATAGGACTACAACAAAATAAGAAGAAAGGCCCTGATAAGATTAGTCTTTTGGGAACCTGCATGGATTTGACAAGCTGAATAATATCCTTCTCCGTTGCAATAACTATACATCAAGTTCAAGTTTATTGCCACATGTATGAAGGTGCAGTGAGAAGGTTTGCTTTGCCAGTAGTCCAGCTCGATGACACCTACTGTACATAGAACAGCAGGAAAGGCACAGTGCAGTGTTACAGAGAGTGATCAGCTAATACAGACAAAAGCATCATCAAGAACAACATTATTCAAGAATCTGATCTTGGCAGGAAAGAAACTGTCTTTGAATCTGGTGGAGTATGGTCTCACACTTTTGAATCTCATTCCCCTCAGGAGGAGGAAGAAGAATGTGTGGCCAAGGTGAGATGAGATTTTTAATAAGCTGGCTGCTTTTCCAAGGTAGCAGGGAGTATAGATGGAGTCGATAAAGGGGAGGGATGTCTGTATGCGTTACAACCCACCCTTACAGGATATTTTCAATGGGACACCTGCAGAAGGTTATTGAGAAACACAGATCTGAATTTCCTCTGGCTTCTGAGGAAGTAGGTGGCACAGTCAGCGAAGCGGTTAGAGCAACGCTATTACTGCATCAGCAACCTGGGTTCGAATCAGGCGCTGTGTGTAAAGATTTTGCACGTTCTCCCTGTGACTGTGTGGGTTTCCGTGGAATTCCTGAATTCTATTGAATTGAGGTTGTATTTATCACTGTCTCATCATCACAAACTGTTCATATACATGCCATTACGGTTCTCTCACTGGCTTCAAAAGGGCATCAATCAACCCGGTACCCAAGAAGAGTAGCGAGGGCTGCCTCAATAATTACCTCCCAGTAGCACGAACTTCTACTGTGTGAAATGCTTTGAGAGGCTGGTCCTGGCCAGAATTAACACGTAAGTAAAGATCTGGACCCACTGCAATTCGCCTATCGTCACAATCGCTCCACACCAGACGCAATATCGCTGCCTCTTCACTCAGCTCTGGATCACCTCGTAAACAGCAATTCATACATTCGGCTGCTCTTCATCGACTACTGCTTGGCCTTCAATACCATTACTCCCTCAGTGCTGGTCAAGAAGCTACAAACTCTAGGCCTTTGTAAACACCTCTGCAAATGGATCCTTGACTTTCTCATTGGAAGACCATAGTCAGTACGAATTGGAAAGAACATCTCCTCCTCACTGATTCTCAACAAGGATGTGTGCTTAGCCCACTGCTCTACTCGTCACACACCCATCACTGTATGGCCAGGCACAATTTCAATGCCATCCACAAGTTTGCCGATGACACCACGGTTTTTGGCAGAATTATAAACAGCAATGAGGAAGCGTACAGGAGGGAGATAGATCAGCTTACTGAGTGGTGTAACGACAACACCCTTGCTCTCAATGTCAGCAAAACTAAGGGGATGATTGTGGACTTCAGGAGGAAGTCATGGGAACATGACCCAATCTTCATCAAGATTGGAGAGGGTCAAGAACTTCAAATTCCTGGGTGTCAACATTTCCAAGAATCTGTCCTGGAGCCTCTACATTGATGTAATCACAAAGAAGGCTCGCCAAAGGCTATACTTTGTGAGGTGTCTGAGGTATGTCACTGAAGACTCTCGTAAACTTCTACAGGTGTACTATGGAGAGCATTCTGGCTGGTTGCATCAATGCCTGGTATGGAGGCACCAACTCTCAGGACCTTTATCAGTGGAATAAACTCCAGAGGGTTGTTAACTCAGCCTGCGACATCACAAGCACCAGACTTCACTCCATCAAGGACATCTACATGAGGCAGTGTCTTAAAAAAGCAGCCTCTATTCTCAAAGACCCCCACCACCCAGGCCATGTTCTCTTCACTCTGCTACCATCGGGGAAAAGGTACAGGAGCCTAAAGATGAGCACTCAATGGCACAAGGACAGCTTCTTCCCCGCTGCCATCAGATTCCTGAATAATCAATGAACCAAAGACACTGTCTTACTATTCGTGCACTATTATTTTAATTTTTTTAGTAATATTGTAAGGTGGTTCTAATATGAATCTTTGCTCTATGACCCTGCTACAAAACACTGAATTTCATGACTTGTTCATGATAATAAATTCTGATTCTGAAATATAATTGCACAGAGAGGCAAAGTATGATTTATTCAAAAAAGTGTGGTTATTTATTGATGAAACAGAGAAAATTGGAAACTCAGGTTTAATACCCGTTGCAGCCAAAGTAACCTTGAACATGATAAGTAAAGACTGAATCCCAGGGTAATGTTCTTGATTAGTGGTGATAATATCCTAGGGGGCTGGAATGGGTCAACCTTATAATTCTTTGAAAGTCACTTACTCAAGCAAAGCATTTACAGAGTGAAGAATCTTTCAGAGGGAAACATCTACTTGCTTCCAGCTGTAGAGAGTCTTTTTAGGTAGAGGGCCAAAATAATCCGTGTCCATAATAGACAAATCAGCATTTGCCTTAACTTTTACAATACAGCATTATTTCCTAGAGTGCATTGGAGTTGACGGAAACATTGACTATGACATATTTTACCAAGTTCATTGACCAATAAGAATAAATAGCCACAGAGTTATGGGAGTCAATGAGTCCTGCACTAATGCACGTGGGTGCTGAAGGCTTCCTGGCCATGTTGGAGGCTTGGAACTGGAGCTCGGGTTGCTGATGGATCAAACAGGGGTGGTGGGGGGGGGCGGTGGTGTGGTCTGTGCAGACACAGAGGCTGGGGGAGTACAGGAGGCAAATCTACAGACACTCAGTGTGTTTCATCTTGTATTTGTATGTGTCAGTTCTTAAACAACACATGGATGAAGGGATAGGTTCTTTATTTAAAGTTGAGGTAAACAGCATATGAGGTATGCCATGCGGCTGCAAGCCTCCATAATAGATAACATACTGTGTGTCAGCCCCCTGCTGGCAGCCAAGTCTAATCAAATGGAAAGACATTGCTAGTTGCATTGCAAACATTATCACTATCATTACATTGCCCTTTCTTAAAACAAAAGTAGCTTACTTTTAACAAGTTTTCTTTGTATAGCTCTGCAATTTTAACTTACATTTTCATTATTATCAACGTTGTTAACATTTTTAAAACTTGTTTTGTGTGTCCACATTTACAAAAACTAAAACTTGAAGAGCGAATAAGAAAGCACTACTTCATTCTATAACAGGAGTCTTTCAGTTTGCTCAATGAGTCTCTTAGGAGGATTCATATGTCTTGATGATCTCCTGATTGATTGTCCTTGAATCTGAGTTGTTGCCTCAGTCGATGTCTTCTCAGATGTGCATTCAGGTTGTTCAATAGATTCTGTCTTTCCAACTACTGTGGCTGGTCGAATTTGAAGGTCTCGATGATTTATTTGCAG
Source organism: Narcine bancroftii (assembly GCF_036971445.1). Taxonomy (NCBI): domain Eukaryota; kingdom Metazoa; phylum Chordata; class Chondrichthyes; order Torpediniformes; family Narcinidae; genus Narcine; species Narcine bancroftii. The sequence continues at coordinate 40,011,859 of NC_091472.1, read as the reverse complement.
AACAGCACCTTCATCTGACTGAATGGCGTATGATCTTGGTTGGACTTCACGAAGGATAGTTCTCTTCTGAGTCCATAAGTTCATTTTGTCTTTTAGCCTTACTTGGTCACCAGTGTAGAGTTCCGGTAGGTTTTTTGTTCCTCTGTCAAAGTAATACTTTTGCTATCCTTTCTGTTGTTCTTTGAACTTCCTCACTTTCTTTCCCTCTTTTGTTTTTAGGAGTTTCTCCTGAATGGGTAGGTTTGATCTTAGACCACATCCCATAAGGAATTGTGCTGGTGACATACCACACTCGAGCAGCGTTGTGGGTTATACTAACATGCTCTGGTAGAATTCTGTTCCCCTGTCTTTTGCATTGTTCATCAGTCTTTTCACTGTCTGTACTGATTTTTCCACTAGACCATTGGACTGTGGAAAATGAGGACTTGACGTGGTGTGTACAAATTCCCACTCTTTGGCAAACTGTCGGAACTTTAAATTGCAAAACTGGGGTCCGTTGTGAAGACCTCACTTGCCATGCCATGTCTGGAAAATATGGCTTTCATACCTGTTATTACAGCATCTGCAGTGGTGGTGTTCAGTTTACACACCTCTGGATACAGAGAGTAATAGTCTGTGATTACCAGATAGTCCTTTCCTTGACATTCGAATAGATCAGCGCCTACCTTCTGGTAAGGTCTGTATGGTGCTGGGTGTGGCTTTAGTGGTTCTGTAGGATTGCTTGCTTGATATTTCTGGCATATTGTACGGTTTGACACTTCATTGGTTATAACATTGTATATTCTTGTTAATGTTAATACACATGTTAATCCACTCTGATCGTGTGTTCTCCTGGAAGGCAGCCTAGACCCTGAAATAGGTCATTGTATTCTTTCATCAGTTCATCATAGATGGTCTCTACTTTGCTTTTCACAATGAGGACTCTTTTTACCAGGTTCAGTTTCTCACATGCTGTTAAACCTAGTATGGCCTGTGCATCCTTTGGTACCATGATGAATGTTATCATGTACTCTTTGAACTTGTGTTTCACTTTGACCATGCATTCTCCTTGCACTGATATATTGGTACCTGAATATCCTGTCACCTTCACTTTTGTTCCATACTTCTTTGGTCTTGGTCTAATCTTCTTAAAATCAATTTCTGATATTACGTTAATTTGTGCTCCAGTAACCAATTTAACTGAAGTATATGTGTCATTCACTTTTAATCTCAACATCCAGTCTCTGTTTTCTTTCTTATTTTGAGTCACAACATCTACATAGAATTCCTCTATCTCCCTTTCATCGACTTTGTTGCACTTGGCTCCTACAGCAACAGGCATAATAGTTGCTTTTGTTGCACCTATAGCATGTTTTACCATATGCTGGAGACTTTTTGGTAGGTGTTGTGTACCGCACCAAAGACATGGCTTTTGATTGTCCCCCTCTTTCCACTTTGGCGCTCTTTTTGTTAAACAGTTTATATCTGTTCTTGCTCACTGCATCCACGTTGCAGCTAGTTTCACTGAACAGCTCTTTTGGCTGCGTTTTTACAGTTTCCGCAGCTCTACAGAGTGCTATAGCTTTCTCCAGGTCTAGATTTTGCTCTCTTAGCAGTCTTTCTCTTAGACTATTATCTGGAATACCACACACAAGCCTGTCTTTTTCAGCGATTTGGTCAGTTCACCAAGTTCACATGTTTTGTTTCTGTTTCTCAATTCAGTCGCATACTGATCAATACTTTCTCTCATTTCCTGTACACATGAAAAATCTGTGCCTCTTGGTGATAGAGGTTGCAGAATGCCTCAAACTGTTCCATTATTTTTCCCAATTTCATTTTGTCTCCTTCAGCAGCAAATGTGAAGTTATTATACACCTCCAGGGCTTCATCACCCACGACATGTAAGAAAAGTGATGCTTTCACTTTATCATTTTTCTCGTCAGCTCCGACTGCCACTATATAAAATCCAAAATGCTGTTTAAATCTGTTCCAATTTTCAGCTACATTAAATGTCAGCTGAAACTTCGCTGGTGGATGTAATCCTTCCATGTTTCACTTTGTTAGCTTCTCTTCACTAATCAGTTGCTGACTTTACATTTTACCTTTTAAAGTATTTCCTTCATCTCACTTCTGACATCACGTTTCATCTTGTATTCGTATGTGTGAGTTCTTAAATAACACATGAATGAAGGAAAAGGTTCTTTACTTTAAAGTTGATGTAAACAGCACCAAGAGGCATGCCATGAGGCTGCAAACCTCCATTAAAGATAACATACTGTATGCCAGCCAAAACTAATCAAATGATAAGGCATTGCTAGTTGCATTTTAACCATGATCACTATCATTACACAGTGTCTCTGTATGGACTTTCCTTTGCTACTCTTTCTCTCACTGTATGGGCACAGGGCAATACGAATGGTGACTCTGCCTCATGGCAGGCAGAGGAAATTTTGTGCAATATTACATTTTCTATATTATTACATGACAATAAAGGAATCTTGAAGGAATAAACGAATCTTAAATATATTTTAAAAATTTAGACATACAGCACAGTAAACAGGCCATTTTGGTTCATGCCCATGCTGCCCAATTAACATCCAATTAACCTACAACCCCGGTACATTTTGAACGGTGGGTGGAAACCAGAGACCTTGGGGAAAACCCATGCAGATACAGGAGAACGTATAAACACCTTACACACAGTGTGGGATTAGAACCCCAGCCCCAAATGCTGCTGTTGTAAAGGTGTCACACTAACCCCAGTCAGACAGATTTTTGCAAAGTAGTGGAATGAATGGCCATGGGATAAAGGCACTTAGGAGGAGCTGAGCCCACAGCCAAATCAGCTATGATCTTTATTGAATAGTGGAGTGGGCTCAACAGGTTTGATAACCAACCAATGATACTATTCCTTATGTTCCTCTGGCTCAGCATTATTTATTCTTTTCAGGATTCACATTCTTGAACCATTGTGGTCCCTCTTGTGAAGGCACACCCACTAGACTCTGAAATTCCAGCATTTAGATTGAGTGGCGATGAAGGACCAGTGATGTATTAGCAAGTCTGGATGATCTTCAAATGGAGGAGCATCTGCAGATCATCCTGCAGGTAGCACCTTCCACCCTTGGACTTGGTGATAGAGGTTGTGCGTTTGGGAGATGCTATTGAAAAGTTGAGGTGAGTAACAGTGATATATTTTGCAGATGGCACACACTGGAGCCACACTGTTCCAGTGATACTGATGGTGATGAAGTGCTGAAGTTCAAATGGTGTTGAACTTTGTGTATTGTTGGAGTTAGTCGTCATTGCAAATGGAGTGTATTCCAATATTCTCAAAGTTCAAAGTGCAAGTCAAAGTTCAAGTTTATCATCAGAATACATTCATGACATCACATCCAACCCTGAGGTTCCTTTTCTTGCGGGCCAGGCAGAATTTCTATTTATTCATCATGCAAAAAAACTGAACTCAAGAAAAGATATGTTTACAAAAGAGAGAAATGTAAACAAAGAGAAAAATGTACACAAACTAACTGTGCCATGTTGAGGAGAAAATAAATATTCAATAATAAATTATGCACAAAGTAAGAGGCCTTAAATGAGTTTCTGATTGAGTCCGTTGTTGATGAGTCTGATGGTAGAGGGGAAGTAGCTGTTACCTGTTCCTGAATCTGGCAATTTGAATCTTGAGGCCCAGGTCTCGGATTTTGCTGATCAGTTTTGAGGGGATGAATGCCAAATTGTAACTGATAAAAGGAATCCTCATGTATGCATCTTTGCTCTCCAGGCTTTGTGGTGAGATGCCATCAACTTCTCAGACAGGAGGCGATATGCTCCAAATACTTCATCACTGTGGATGTGAGTGCCACTTGTCGATAGTCATTTAGGCAGGTTACTGCACTCTTCTTTGGCATCAGTACAATTGAGATATATTTGGAACAGAAGATATCCATGAATACATTAACTAGTTGGTCAACACAGGTTTTGAGTACTCGGCCGTGCACTCTGTCTGGAGCAGTTGCTTTTCTTGGATTCACTCTCCTGAAGGCAACCTGCACATCATCCTTAGATAGAGGATCATCAGGGGACATGAGGGAGCGCAGTGGTTCTTCCTTGCTCTGGTGGTCAAATCAGGTATTGAAGGCATTGAGTTCCAGTGACTCGAGGCAGTCCTATAACCATTCTTCAGCTTCCCATGACCACCTTGTGACTGTCCTGATCTCTGGAACTTTTCGTTTTAGGCTCTGTCTGTCTGCAGGCAGAAGCAACACCATCAGGTGATCCGACTTGCCAAAATGCAATGTTGGGAAAGAACAGTCGGCCTTTCTTATCTTGGTGCTGCAGTGATAAAGTGTGCTGGGACCTCTGCTACACCATCTCATGAGCTGAAGGTAATTGGGCAGGGTTTTCTTGAGATAGACCAGGTTAAAATCACTATGGTTTGTAGGGTGTTGGAGTGGGCCGTCTCTTATTAGCTGACCACGTCATGCAGCTCTGCACTTGCCTGTTTGCCATCGGCATCAGGAGGGATATAAAATCCAGAGAGAATCACTGATGAGAACTCTTGGGGTAGATAGAATTGTCTGCATTAATTTGAGATTTGCTCTAAGGCAGTAGAGCAGGAGGTCTGCGTGACCCCGAAGTCCTTCACCAGCTGGTACTAACTAATAAGTACACACCACTCCCTCTCTCTTTGCCAGAATCCAAGTTCCAAGTCTGTGAATAGTGAACTTGTACCAATGATTTAGTCAATGGAAAGCCTTTGAGTTGACATGGGACTGATGCACCATCAATGACTCCAAAAGACTGAAGTTGAGCAAATGGATCGGCTTTTATTTGCTACAGAACAATGGCACGTCCTTGCTGCTCAACTGTCCTGAACTGGGGAGTGGCTGTGGAATCATCACCTTTATTCAGGAGCTTGTGGGAGGGGCCACATGTGCTGTCGGCCAATGGGTGTGCCCAAACAGATAAATGTGTACATACAGTGGTTTACCAATTCACCCCTTGTTTTTTTTTAAAGAGTCTGGTAGGGTGAAGTGGTGATGATACAGTTACAGATTAAGTCTTTCAGGTGGACTGGTTTTTCACTGTGACCATCGTAATACTGGCTTCAATTGTGGTGCAGTGGTGGAGTCCTGCACAATCTAGGGTTTCTGTGTGCAGTCGTTGACATTGGGCTGGTGGGCGTGTGGCAACAAGTCTGTGGTGTCTTCTGTTGGGGTGAAGCAACGTGCCATGGCCCTGGACCATCGTGGGTGGCTAGGGGTGACGGGGGTGTGGCATGATTAGTGCAGGTTTCCAGAGCCCCTGAGGGCACCAGATCCCTACCGGAGACATTGCCCTCATGCCCTTCAGGGTATGCCATGTAGGCATATTGGGGGTTGGCGTGGAGGAGGCGGACCCTTTTGATTAGAGGGTCGGACGTATAGCTTCTCACATGCTTTTAGAGTAGGACCAGCCCTGGGGATGTCAGCCATGCCGGCAGCATGGTCCCTGTCACAGATTTCCTGGGAAAGGAAAACATACATTCGTGCGGTGTGGCATTTGTGGCAGTATATAGGAATGGAGGACCTCTTGCCACCAGAAGACTGGAATGCCCCTTTCCACTTGCCCATTCCCCCGGGGATTGTAGTTGGTGATCCTGCTCATGGCAATCCCTCTGGTGCAGCTCGTTGCACATAAAAGAGGACCCATGGACGCTATGAATATAGCTGGGGGAAGCCAAATAGAGTGCAGAGACAGTGCAGGGCCTTGATGACAGTGGCATAGCAGGGGATAGCAAAAGGAAAATGGGAGTACTCATCAATAACATTGAGGAAGTGCACATTGTGGTTCATGGAGGGCAGGGGTCCTTTGAAGTCGACACTCAGGTATTCAAAGTGGTGGGTGGCCTTTATCAATTGTGCTCTTTCTGGCCGGTAGAAATGTCGTTTCTACTCTGCGCAGACCTGGCAGTTTTTGGTCATTGACCTGATCTCTTCAATTGAGTATGGCAGTTGCAGACTTTGATGAAGTGGAAGAACCTGGTAACTCTAGGGTGGCAGAGATCATCGTGAATGGCTTGTAAGCGGCCATTCTGTGCACTGGCGGAGATCCTGTGGGATAGGGCATCAGGTGACTCATTGAGTTTCCAGGACTGGTACAAGATATTGTAATTGTAGGTGGACAGTTCAATTCTCCACCTCAATATTTTGTCGTTCTTGATTTTACCCCGCTGATGATTATTGAACATGAACACCACTGTACATTGGTCAGTTAGCAGGGTAAATTGTTTACTGGCCATACTTCCTTGACAATGGCTTGGGCCTCCTTCTCAGTGCAAGAGTTGTGAGTTTCAGCTCTATAAAACTCTGGTGAGACCTCACTTGGAACATTGCGTTCAGTTCAGTTTTAGTTACCTCATTACAAGAAGGATATGGAAGCAGTGGAGAATGTGCAGTGGAGGTTTACCAGGATCACAAGATTACAGTCTGTTCCGAGACTCTACACTGACCTGCACTATCCTTTTCCCCATATCCCTTGATATCTTTACTAATGAGATACTTATCCATTTCCTGTTTAAACACTCCCAGTGATCTGGCCCTCACTGCTTTGTGCGGCAGTGAGTTCCATAGATCCACGACTAAAGAAGTTCTTCCTCCTCTCTATTCTAATTGGATAACTTCTAATTTTAAGACTATGACCCCCTGTGCTCGATTCACCCATCAAGGGAAACATCTTATGTGCATTCACTCTGTCAAAACCTTTCAATATTCGAAATGTCTCTATGAGATCCCCCCTCACTCTCCTAAACTCCACCGAATGCATCCCAAGAGCTGCCAAATGCCCTTGTATTCCAGGAATCATCCTAGTAAATCTCCTCTGCACCCTCTCCAACAACATCACATCCTTCACAGTTCTCTAAATGGGGTCTCAACAGTGCCCCGTAGAGTCTCATTAACACTTCTCTACTCTTATACACTATTCCTCTTGAAATGAATACTAGCAGAGCATTCGCCTTCTTCACTACCAATCCCACCTCACCATTAACTTTTAAATTTCTCTGCATGAGGGTGCCCAAGATTGGAGAACACATCTTATGAGGCAAAGTTCACTGAGTTAGGCCTTTTCTCTTTGGCGAGAAGAAAGATGAGAGATGACTTAATAGACATCTGCAAGATTCTGAGTATTTGATAAGGCTTGTGGTATCTCAGATGTTTCACAAGCTGTCACACAAGATTCATTGTGGAAATTCCCATGGTATATCCTGCCTAAGAATTGAAATAGCAGAAGGACTTAAAAATGACACCTCAGTGATCAATGAGCAGATACCCACCAGACTATTTTTTTAGATGACTGCAGAAGACTGAACTTTCAGAGATAAGTGGTCATTTATTAGTCACTGATACAAAGTAAGCAACTTTATGGGCATCTAGTTTACACAAACTTCTGGAGAAACTCAGCAAGTTATGCAGCATTCTTTATGTAGCAAATATAAAGATACATACCTACTGTTTCAGGCCTGAGCTCTTCATCAAGGTATGCTTCTCTGGTTTCCATTAGGTGACTCCCCTGTCTCCCTTGCTTCCCTATCCCATCTGTCTCCTTTTCTCCAGCTCTCCACCCCTTCCCTCTCCATTCAGAGAGTTATCCCCTCCTCCTATCACTTCTCAGCTTTTTTTCCTGTCCCCTGCCTCCCAAATCCACCTATGACCTCTTGCTTGTGGCCTCTGCTCCTCCCCTTGCTCCCCCCCACACCATGCTATTCAGGTGACTGCCTGGATTTTGCTCATTCTTGATGAAGGGTTCAGGCATGAAACGTTGGTTATGTCTCTTTATTACATAATGAACACTGCATGACTTGTTGAGTTCTGCCATCATTTTTATGTAAAGTATAATGGGTTATGTCTCCAGAATGGAGGACCATCGCCTTCCCAAGATCGTGTTATATGGCGAGCTCTCCACTGGCCACCGTGACAGAGGTGCACCAAAGAAAAGGTACAAGGACTGCTTAAAGAAATCTCTTGGTGCCTGCCACATTGGCCACCGCCAGTGGGCTGATCTTGCCTCAAACCATGCATCTTGGCGCCTCACAGTTCGGCGGGCAGCAACCTCCTTTGAAGAAGACCGCAGAGCCCACCTCACTGACAAAAGGCAAAGGAGGAAAAACCCAACACCCAACCCCAACCCACCAATTTTCCGCTGCAACCGTGTCTGCCTGTCCCGCGTCGGACTTGTCAGCCACAAACGAGCCTGCAGCTGACGTGGACATTTACCCCCTCCATAAATCTTCGTCCGCGAAGCCAAGCCAAAGAAAGATAATCACATTGTGTAGATATTTTAAAATTGAACTTATAGGCATCTCATTGGTTATGATTGGTCAAGAGTCACCATGTCTTAAGCAATACTAAGTAATTTCTGCTGAAAAATCACAATTCATATCACTGAATGCACATCATTGCCACAAACTTGTATCATGATTAGATCCCAAAGAGGATTGCCTTGACCTGGAAATAACTGCAATGCCATCCACTCAGGAAATAATTGATCTTTACTTAGCTTTCACTGAAGCAGACAATAGTCAAAAATTCTGAAATAATTATGACCCAGTTTATTGACCATTATTTATAATGGATGTAACAGAATTATGAGAGTATGTTGAAATCTCAAAAAGTACTACTAAAATAAAATGTTCCATCTAAATTCTTTTTGGTATTGAAGTATGCAGCATTTTAACTCATTTCTCAATCCCGTCAAGAATGGTGATGGGGGAGATGGGGGGGGTGGGAGTGGTGGGGAGGAAAGACAAAGAAGTGGCATTGTTTGTCACGGAAAATATCACAGCTGTGCTCAAACAGAACAGACCACAGGGCTCATATAATGCTGAGTCTATGTGTGTGGAATGGAGAAATGGGAAAGGTATGACCACACTCATGGTCATGGTTTAGATGCTAGGTATTCATGGTTAAGCAGTGAATTGGATTTGACAATGGCTGGATGGGAGAAGCCAGAGGGTAGTGGTGGAAGATTCCTTCTCAGATTGGAGGCTTGTGATTAGCGGTGTGTCTCAAGGATTGGTGCTGGGACCATTATTGTTTCTCATCTCAATGAATGATGTGGTAAATTGGATCAGCAAGTTTGCAGGTGACAGTAATATTGGAGGTGTTGTGGACAGTGAAGACGGTTTTCAAATGATGAGGGATCGAGAAAGAGTAAATGTAGGTTGGCATTTCCACTGAAGGTAGGTGAGATACAAACCAGAGGACATGGCTTAAGGGTGAAAGGGAAAAGGTTTATGGGCAATATTAGGGGGAACTTCTTCACACACAGAGTGGTGGGAGTGTGGAAAGAACTGCTAGCTGAAGTGGTGAATGTGGGCTCAATTTTCATTTTAAAGAAGAATTTGGAAAGGTACATTGATGGGAGGGGTAGGAGGGCTATGGTCAGGGTGCAGGTCAAGGGGACAAGGTAGAATAATAGTTTGGCATGGAGTAGAAGAGATGTTGGGCCTGTTTCTATGCAGTATTGATCTATGGTTCTAATCCTTTAATCAACAATGTATACAGGATATATAATAATGTAATGAAATCTTGCCCAATTTTTCATTTTACCTTACAACTTCAACTGAAATTCACATCAGGTGCTTTTCTATTTTATTTGAATTTTCACAAGACCAAGTTCTTCTGTGGAGTGCAGGAAAGCAGCTGAGATGAGTGTGTATTAAAAAAGATCGTCGATCAGGACCTTGGGACATTGCGAACTAGGTACCAACTTGGCAAGAGGAGGAGTGAAGGACTCGGGAGCATGGAGAGTGAAGGGAACCAGCTGAGGTGAGTGTGTTTTAAAAAGAGCATAGTGGCCAACTGAAGGGTTAAATGGAGTGTGATTCGCGGGAGTGGGTACTTGAGATAATTAGCAGGGACAAATAAAGGGAGAGAGCTAAAGAGGAGTGGCCAGTGAGGTGCAGCCAGTGTGTGGGTGGCTCAGGGTAGGAGTGGGTCTAAGAGGCTTTAGTTCACGAGGCTTTAACAAACAGAGGCTGAGGACAAGCTTGATTTCAAGAAAGTAAGATCTTTGATTTTAATGTAGGAAGGTTAATGGCGAGAGCTAAGGCAGTGGAATGTTCCAAGTGCAGGATGTGGGAAATCTGGAACAGCACAATTGTCTCCTGGGAGACCGAGTAATGAAGCTGAAGCTGGATGAACTCAGGATCATTCGGGAGGCAGAGATAGTTATAGAGAGGGGCTTCAGCGAGGCAATCAACCTGAAAAGGCAGGAGACAAGTAACTGGGTGACTGTTAGGAGAAGGGAGGTGGAGAGGCAGACAGTGCAGAGCACTCTTGTGGCTGTTCCCCTCAACAACATGTATACTGTTGGGGCGACGATCTAACAGGGACAGGTTGGGGTGGTCACATCTCCAGCACAGAGGCTGACCCCCCCCACCAGAGAAGGGAATTGGGGACTCGTTGGTTAGGCAAGTGGATAGGAGATTCTGTGAATGAGATCGAGGCTCCAGGATGGTATGTTTCCTCCCAGGTACCAGGGTCAGGGATGTCTCTGATCATGTTCACATTATTTTGGAGGGGTAATGTGAGCAGCCAGATGTTGTGGTCCATATAGGAACCAATGACAGAGATAAGAGTAAGGATGAGGTCCTGAAGAGGGAATGCAGGGAATTAGGAAAGAAGTTAAAAAGCAGAGCCTCAAAGGTGGTAGTCTCAGGATCGCTGCCTGTGCCACACGTCAGAGAGGGTAGGAACAGGAAGTTTTGTCAGATGAATGCGAGGCTGAAGAGTTGATGCAGAGAGCATGGGTTCTGATTTTTGGATCATTGGGAAGGTCTGACCAATACAAAAAGGATGGACTGCACCTGAACTGGAAAGGGACCAATATCCTGATGGGTAGGTTTGCTAGAGCTGTTGGGGAGGGTATAAACTAGTTTGGCACAGGGGTGGGAACAAGAATGTGAGTAGAGAGAATAGGGTAGAAGGATGAAAGCATGATGCTATGTGTTCTGAGTTTGTGAGGAAGGACAGGGAGGGATCGAAACATAAATGTAACCAGTTAGAGGGGTTGAAATGTATCTATTTCAATGCTATGAGTATGAGGAATAAAGGGGATGAACTTACAGTATTGATCAGTACTGGAACTACCACGTTGTGGCCATTACAGAGACTTGGCTGAAGGAAGGGCAAGATTGGCTGATGCAGGTACCAAGCTTTAGGTGTTTTAAAAGGAATAGGAAAGGAGGTAAGAGAAGTGGGGCGGGGGGGGGGGGGAGTAGCATTACTGGTCAGAGATAGTATCAAGGTCCCCTATGAGAGACTCATTCAGAAAGGGAGGATGCTGCAGAGAGAGGATCCACTAAGCTGGAGTGGGTGGAAGTCAGAAATAGGAATGGAGTAATCACAGTACTAGGAGTAGTCTATAGGCCCTCAAGTAGCCCTCAGAGCACTGAGGAGCAGTTAAGCAGGCAGATCTTAGAATCGTGTAAAAAATACAGGTTTGTAGTTATGGGTGATTTCAAATTCCCTAATATTGACTGGCACTTCCTGACTGCAATAGGAATGGATGAGGCTGAATTTGTCAGGTGTGTCCAAGGATTCCTGACACAGTATGTGGACCAGCCGATGAGAGGAGAGGCCCTACTGGATCTAGTTCTGGGGAATGACTCTCGTCAGGTGGCGGATCTCTCGGTAGGTGAATATTTTGGTGAGAGTGACAACAGCTCCCTGAGCTTTAGCATAGATTTGGATAAGGATAAAAGCAGACAAAATGGGAAAATGTTTAATTGGGGAAGGACTAATTACGATGGGATGAGGCAGGAATTAGCGAGAGTAAATTGGAAACAGATGTTCATGTGTGAAAGCACAGAATTAATGTGGAGGAAGTTTAGGGACTACTTGTGTTGGGTTCAGAATAGGTTTGTCCCACTGGGACAGGGAAAGATGGTAGGAAAAGGGAACGATGGTTGACGAAGCAGGTGAGGCAGCTCGTCAAGAGGAAGAAGGAAGCATATATATTAGAGAAATGAGAAAGTCTTGGCATGTAGAATTAAGGAGAATCCCAAGATGTTCCATGCGTACGTGAAGAACAGAAGGATGATGAGAATTAAGGTGGGTCCGCTAAAGGATAAAGGAGGCAACATGTGTCTCCAGGCGGTGGAGAAGGTTGGGGTGGTCCTAAATGAATACTTGGCTTCAGTATTCACAAGAGAAAAGGACCTTGATCAGGGTGAGGTCAGAATAGAACGCACTTTTGTGCTGGACAATGTGGAGATTAAGGAAAAGGATGTGTTGGATCTTCTTAAAACATAAAGACTGATAAGTCCCCTGGACTGGAAATGATATTCCCCAGGTTGTTGTGGGAAGTAAAAGAAAACCTAGCTGGACAGTGGCTATGATCTTTGAATCTTCTTTGGCAGCAGGGAAGGTGGTGGAGGATTGGAGAATGGCAAATGAAGTCCTCTTGTTTATAAAAAGATAATAGGGAGAATCCTGGGAATTATAGACATGGGAGTCTTATGTTAGTGGTGTGCAAACTATTGGTGAGGATTCTTAAGGATAGAATGTATGAGCATTTGGAGATGTACAGTCTACTCAAGGATAGTCAGCAGGGCTTTGTGAAGGGAAGGCTGTGCCTCACAAGCCTAATTGAGTTTTTTGAGGAGGTAACAAAAGAAATTGATGAGGATTGCATGGTAGACATAGTCTCCATGGATTTTAGCAAGGCATTAGACAAGGTCCCCCATGAGAGACTCATTCAGAAAGTTATGAGGCATGGGATCCATGTGTGGATGAAAAAAATTGACTTGCAGGTAGAAAGCAGAGAGTAGTACTGGAAGGAAAGTATTCTTTCTGGATATCAGTGACTAGTGGAGTACTGCAAGGATCTGTTCTAGGAACCCTGCAACTTGTGCTTTTTATAAATGACCTCGATGAAAAGGCAGAAGGATGAGTCAGTAAGCTTATGAATGATGCGAAGGTTGGACGAGTCTTGGATGGAGATGAAGGTCATCAAAGGTTACAAAAGGATATAGTCAGGATGCAGAGTTGGGCAGAGAAGTGTCAGATGGAGTTAAATCCACATAAGTGTGAGGTGATGCATTCTGAAAGGACAAACTAGGAGACTGAGTACATGGTTAATGGTCAGTAGGGTGGACAGCCAGCACCTATTTCCCAGGGCAGGAATAAAAATACCAGAGGGCATGTGTACAAAGTGAAGGGAGGGATATATAGGGGAGACATCAGAGGTAAGTGTTTTAATGCAGAGTTGTTCAATGTCAAGTCAGGGATGATGGTGGAGCCTGAAACATTAGGGGCATTTAAGAGACTCAGACAGGCTTGTAAATGGAAGAAAAATGGAGGGTTATGGGGTAAGAAGGGTTTAGTACATTTTTTAAAGGAAATATATGGGTTGGCACAACACTGAGGGCCGAAGGGCCTGTACCATGCTGTATTGTTCTATGCTTTATTTTCTAAAAGTGGTCAGAATTCAGATGTGCTGCATAGTTTTATATTTGGTGCTGCCTATGAGTTCCAGAGTTGAAATGTGATTGTAACGATTTCTGAGTCAAATCATTGCACTATGGAAACTATATTTGCCATTTTGGGGAACAATTCCTTCATGCAATGCAAGACATTTCAACATCAGTGGAGCATTATCTCGGGGGAATTGGGTTACATTGTACTGAGGAGGAATATCTAACGTAATGCATTCCCAGAACAACTGTTACTACTCTATCCCACCCCCAGCTGCCCTGCCCCCAGCGCCTCCCAATTTTTCTTCATACTCCCATCCCCATGATCACAAGGCATATCATTCATCTTCTGATCCATTAAAACTCTGATCTCCAGCCAGCCCCAATCCTCTCTTGAAGGATCGCATTTTTGGCTTCTATGTCTCTGATCACCACTATCTCATCCATCCAATATTCCGGGCACTCCTATTTCTGGTTCTATTCAGGTTAGGGTTGCATTTACCCTCTCCTCCAAAGACCCTACAGACCAGAACCCAAACTGTTTAATTTCTCCCCCACCAAAATGGGTATGCAATAACCCTTCAGTTTGCCTTTAATGCTATATGCATGAGATAAATTACTGCATTTTATCTTTCTTTAAAGTTGGTAACAAGTTGGAATCCTTATTTATGTACATTATACAGTTTATCAGTAATTCTGGAAAGGAGCATTCCATATTTTGCTGCTACATCAACCAACATGTAAGACCTCAAATTCCTTCGTAATTTCCCAGGGGTCTTCTTTTGGTACAGTAAGATTAAGCAGGATGTCAATTGGAAGTTACGTGCAATATTATGTTGTACACTATTAGTGTCCTGGAATGACCTTTCCCTGAAATTCCCGCATGTTGGTCTCAAAAGGGCAATTGAATGATGAAGATTTAGTCTTTTTTGTTTCCGAATTGGAAAACAAAGTGCTTTAGAGTTAAATTGTGTTCTGAAATCAGATTCTGAGAGAAAACATTACATTGCTTTAGCAGAGTCTAGCGAATATAAATGTATAATTTCTTGACGTGGTTGTCCAAAATATAGTAAACAGAAGAGAACTAACAGATCAGAAAATATACAGGCAAACTGCATTAGTTCAGCTGTCACCACTGTGGACAAGCACCAGATAAAAACTATAAATTAGTGAATAGCGAGGTAAAACTCGCCAGGCAGTCACTCAGACCCAGTCCCACATACTCTATATTGGTCAATTATCCCAGCAACTTTGATGACGGCTGTTATGTGTGGAACAAAGGGATTACAGGAAGGAAAACACTGGAGCAAGTCTGGGAACCACTACAAAATCTGAATCTTTCATTTCTTGTTTCCAGCACCATCATTAGGTAACAGAAGCAAAATATATGTTCAGATGAGGCTTTGCATAGAACTGATATAAAACACAAAATTTTCCTCATAAACTAGAAATAACCTAAAGAAAATCAATGCACTAATAGTTTGTGGATAACATTCAAAATAAAGGTAGATAATATTCTTCATTTACAGTCCTAAAAAGCACTGTTAAAATGCTTGTGTACCCTAATTTTTAATGTTTTCCATAATAGTTTTGAAATACCTTTAGACAATGTTGTGTATGGGTTTACATGCAAATGATCTGTATTATAAGGTACTTACTATCCTTGGTTTAAAAGGGGGTTTGATTTTCTTCTGTTCCAGCAGTACCCAGTCAATTTCCTTGAAAAATGGGTGCTGTTTAATTGCATCTTCCCCACCTTGTGATGTAACACAACCCAAGCGTTTATTTGGGCTCTTTGTCATGAACTGAAATAGAAAAGATAGAAATTAGATATGGAATTGTACACCATTTCATAAGAAATATAATTAAGCAAATCGTATTTCTTTATTGTGACGGATTATGTTATATTTTATATTGTATGTAGATATGTTTTAAAGGAGATAAATTGTGGGGTTTTTAGTTAGGCCACACAAAGATACAAACACTTCACAACACAGATCTCATTTAAAATGCCAAAGCTCTGCTCAAGCCAGTCAGTCCAGGCTCCGAGTGCCTTTGCAAAAACTTTGAAGAATGGCTATAGAGCCTTCACAAGTAGGTGTAATTGGACATGCTGCAGAGTAATGGATTATTGTTTTGGAAAGCAACAGATGAACAGACTCAGAAGATTAGTTCTGGTTCTGCAGTCTAGCTGAATGCAGTTTGCTGTTCTAGGAGGGCCATATGGTTTTGCAAGCAGAAAGAGTCAAACAGGCTTTTCTCTGCGAGAGAGAGAGAGAGGGAGAGAGAGAGAGAGAGAGAGAGAGCGAGAATTCAATTCTACAATTCAGCAGCAGCAGCTGGGATTGGAACAGGACAAGCTGGCAAGCTTGTGGAAAAACCCTATTTTGAAGATAGGTTGTGAGTTCTTAGTTCAGCCTGTTCAAAGCCCTTGTGGTTCATACAAGAGGAGATGGCTGGCTGTATAATGTTTCACTTGAAATAAGGGAAACAAAAAGGAACTCTGTGGTGACCTGAAAGAAAGAGGTTATCATCTGGAAAACCCTGGTGGGGCAAGTTTCTTTGGCAAGACACTGGAGTGGCTGATCAGAAGAAATCTGTTTGTGTCCAACGAGCAACAAATCTCTCTCTGAAAACCGACAAGAACCTACCTGAGTGGTCATCATTTACCTTTCAAGCACCAAAGCCTGGTGAAATTCATAAATGTTAAATTCTGTGCACTGTATAAGAATTGCCTGATACAGTGAACTTGGAGGAGTGAGAAGTGAGATTGCACTGTGAATTAAATAACTTTTCTGAACTTACACACACATTACATACACATGCTCTTAGAATTAGAATGGGGTTAAGTTAACAGTAATAAGTTAAAGTTTGATCCTGTTTTCATGTTTAAAGATAATTAAAAGCAACTTTTGTTTAAGTAACCATTTGTCTTGGTGAATTACTATTGCTGCTGGGTTTTGGGGTCCTCTGGGCCCATAACATTATTCACAATTGTATAATAGAGCTATCACAAATTAAAACTTGGGTAAAGTAACAATCTGAAAATAGCAGTCAGAGATGACAAATTTTTGGCTACTGGCATGGATGGGAAAGAAAATCACAAATTGTTATGTTATTCCAATTTCATATCTTGGAGGTATTTACTGAGGAAAGTAAGTTTGTAGGAACCAGATGTAGTTACATTTTTAAAAGATGTAGAAATTAGGTGTTGGGAACTTTCTTCGTCCTATAGATCCAAAGATCAGATTTTGAATTTCTTGAAGTGGCTGAAGTTTTGCTAAACCTATTTTAAGATGGTCAAAAATTAAGCCTGTACAGAATTAATCAGTAAACTCATGTAATTTAATGTTTAAAATATTGCATAAATAACTTTAAAGTTAAGAATCATGGCTAAATTTCAGATTTATTGTCAGAGTACATACATGACATCACAAACAACCCTAAGATACTTTTTCCTGCAGGTGAGGAAAAAGACAATATTCAGGACAATAGTTGTGATGCAAAAACTACTGCCACAATGTATTCTGCAAAAGAGCGATTCAAACTGTTCAAAGGAACATTTGCTCTGTGTTCAGTCTGACAATCACTTGAGTTCCTGAAAACATGGATCTCATGACTTTCCAAATCTTCTCATGTCTGGCTCCTAGTACCTCTTCAAAGGACAGATGCCAGGAAATATTTCTTTACATAGAGGGTGGCTGACAGTTGGAATGGATTACCAGGAAGCAGAGTTAAAGCTAAGACAATTGACTTACTTAGGAAATAAGCCGATGTTGTAATGGGGAAACAATCAGTCTGGCATTCTGAGGTGGCAAGATCAAATGGCCCAAAAACTTTCTTCATGCAAACCAACTGTGTGACCTTATGAAAACCCTTGTCATTATTTTCAGTGAAGAAAGCTGGTTATGTAATAAGCCCTAATCACAATCTTTCCAGCTACAAGGTTAAAAATACCAACATCTATGCCAAATTAACAACTACCATCAGAAATGACCTTTAATGGACTTTTTAAGTGTTCCTCAACAGCCTCGTGGGTAAAGTAACCATTGTAGTAAGCTGAGCGATCGTGCGGTTAGACGGGCCGAATCATAGCCCCAGTCAGTTGGTACAAGATGGCATGGCCCCCCTTCCCTTCTCAGGAGAAGCCCGAGTTTGGTGGCATGCGTTGCCTGGGAGGTGTCACCGCTTCTTGGTTGTGCGTTACTGGGCAGCCAGTGACTCCACAATGTGCTGACGTCATTCCCTTAGACCAGCACGCCCCAGAGAGGAAGTGGGTCAACCCCCAGAAGCAGCGCAAGGGATTCAAATAAAGTTCAGTTACTGGTTCACCCTCGTGTTGTGTGGACGTGCTTCATTTCAGTAGTGCTGCCGTTAACAGCCGCTACACAATCATTTTTATCAACTGATGTAAAGTCAACATGAAGCATTAATATTATTTCTGACTCCACAGAAATATAGTTTTCAAATTATAGTAATTGCTGTATTTTGCTTTTGTGGTCAGTTTTTATTTTGATTATCTTGGCAGAATCTGATAGAGGCAATCAGTTTGCCTTACTCAGAAATGCTTGATTTTCACACCTTTGAAACAATGACAATAAAAATCAAGTCATCGTTATAAAGACTCATACGAACAGGTTCAGGAACAGATCCTCCCCCTCCACCATCAGACTCCAAAGCAAAAGACTCATTCAGAGACTCAATTAAAGACACCTACTTTGCTCATTATTTATTACTGAGTATTTATTTTTCTGAAATGAAGTTTGTTTACATTTTTTAAATTTACATTTCTTTCTTTTGTATACATATTTTTTGAATACAATTTATTGTTACTGATAAGTAAAAATTCTGTCTGGCCTGCAGGGAAAAAAAAATCTCAGGGTTGTGTGTAATGTTATCATGTATGTGCTCTGACAATAAATTTGAACTTTAAAACTGGGGTCTGAATATCTACATTTACCTACAAACTCAATCAGGCATTCATTTAAGGATTCTTATTTGTGTACTTTAATGATTTTTTTAAATTCTCTCTGTGTTGCACAGTCAGTTTGTTTACATTTGTTATCTGTTTACAGTTCTTTATTTGTTTACATGTATACGCTGTGTATTTGGCACAATCAGTAAGTGATAATTCTGCGTCGCCTGCAGGAAAAAGAATCTTAGGGTTGTTTGTGATATCATGTATGTACTCTGGCAATAAATCTGAAATTTAGCCATGATTCTTAACTTCAAAGTTATTTGTGCAATATTTTAAACATTAAATTACATGAGTTTTGCGATCCATTTTGCATGCTCATTATCATATGAATACCAAGCAAGTTAGAGGCTGGGTATTCTGCAGCAAGTGACTTGCTTCCTGATATTTCAAAATCATTCCACCATCCATTGGCACAGCTCAGGAGCTTGAGAGGATACTATCCACCTGTCTGGACCAGTACAGCTCACACAACTCTCAAAATGTCAACAGATCAAAGCAGACTCTTGATTGCAATCCCATCTACTTTAATGGACAATGATGGTACTTGCCTGCACCAGGTCTGAACCTTTTGGACCTCCCTGCAAAATCTCTCTGGACAGTTTGAGCAACTTGCTTGCAATTACTTTTACTCCATGTTATAACTTTGGAAAACGGATGTGGTGCCTGAGGACGTCTAAGCAGGTGGTTTATTCATTCCTTGTGGGATCACAGAACTCCCTACCATCTAATTCAAATCAACACCTATTCCTTGGAATTGCCCCAACAGTTGATCAGCAGGTGTCCAACAATCTGGATGGTTTTCTGTCTCATTTCAGTGCTTGCCCAACCCAGAACTGGTGCAAATGTAGCAGGGTGAAATGGTCTAATTCTTTAATTTTAATTTAGGGATACAGCATGGTAACCGTCCTACAGGCCCATGTCGTGCAAATACATCCATGTGACCAATTAACCTACTAACCCTGTCTGATTTCAGTCTATCTCACTCCTTTGTACTCATCACAGATTGTCTTTGGCTCCTAGATTCCTATTGTGTGACATTCATCTTAGGGCAGGATTTGAAGGAAAATACCCTAGGCCTCATTTCTATAGCAGTGAATTTATAGCTCACGTTGCTGCCCACCCTTTCAAAATTGGTCCAGTTAAAAATTTGCACTCAGAAACCCATTTGCCATTTAAAAAACCTACTGTTAATCCTAGATTCTTACCTTTAAAGTGGTCTACTCTAGCTTTCTCAGTTTGTCAGTCTGATAAGGATTTATTACCTCTGGTGCTTTTCATTTCAGAGTTCTCCAATGCATTCTCTGTCTGCAATGTCAATTTACAGTCGGTTATGGCAAAAACTAGAGCGCCTCGGATGGCCCCCCCAAGTTCCTCAACATGGTTATCCAACTGCACGAAAACAACAAGGTCGGGTCAGATACAGCAATGAGCTCTCCGAACCTTTCTCCATTAACAATGGCGTGAAGCAAGGCTGCGTCCTCGCACCAACCCTCTTTGCCATCTTCTTCAGCATGATGCTGAACAATGAAGATCAACAATGAAGATGCTGTATACATCCAGTACCGCATGGATGGCAGTCTCTTCAATCTGAGGCACCTGCAAGCTCACACCAAGACACAAGAGAAACTTGTCCGTGAACTACTCTTTGCAGACAATGCCGCTTTAGTTGCCTATTCAGAGCCAGCTCTCCAGTGCATGATGTCCTGTTTTGTGGAAACTGCCAAAATGTTTGGCCTGGAAGTCAGCCTGAAGAAAACTGAGGTCCTCCATCAGCCAGCTCCCCACCATGACTACCAGCCCCCCCACATCTCCATCGGGCACACAGAACTCAAAACGGTCAACCAGCTTACCTACCTCGGCTGCACCATTTCATCTGATGCAAGGATCGACAAAGAGATAGACAACAGACTCGCCAAGGCAAATAGCGCCTTTGGAAGACTACACAAAAGAGTCTGGAAAAACAATCACCTGAAGAAACATACAAAGATCAGCATGTACAGAGCCGTTGTCATACCCACGCTCCTGTTTGGCTCTGAATCATGGGTCCTCTACCGGCATCACCTACGGCTCCTAGAACGCTTCCATCAGCACTGTCTCCGCTCCATCCTCAACATTCATTGGAATGACTTCATCACCAACATCGAAGTACTCGAGCTGGCAGAGTCCGCAAGCATCGAATCCACGCTGCTGAAGACCCAACTGCGCTGGGTGGGTCACGTCTCCAGAATGGAGGACCATCGCCTTCCCAAGATCGTGTTATATGGCGAGCTCTCCACTGGCCACCGAGACAGGTGCACAAAAGAAGAGGTACAAAGACTGCTTAAAGAAATCTTTTGGTGCCTGCCACATTGGCCACCGCCAGTGGGCTGATATCGTCTCCAACCGTGCATCTTGGCGCCTCACAGTTCGGCGGGCAGCAACCTCCTTTGAAGAAGACCGCAGAGCCCACCTCACTGACAAAAGGCAAAGGAGGAAAAACCCAACACCCAACCCCAACCAACCAATTTTCCCCTGCAACCGCTGCAACCGTGTCTGCCTGTCCCGCATCGGACTTGTCAGTCACCAACGAGCCTGCAGCAGACGTGGACATACCCCTCCATAAATCTTCGTCCGCGAAGCCAAGCCAAAGAGAAGAGAAGAGATGTTCTGTGCTGCTCATTTGCTAACCTGCTCATGTTTTCCTATTACTTAATCCTGCAGTCTTCTTGTTGGCTTAAGACCAAAAGAATTATTATGAATAATAATTAATTATGGTGTTCATTTTTTTTGAAAATAGTTGGAGTGCTACAGTGATTTACAATAATGTGCTGTTTTAAAATATTTTTATATAAAATTATGGATGAATTCCACAACAAACATACTTGGAAGTTAACATACGACCTAAGGCGTGGCGTAGGTCATTTATTAAGATAAAAGTCTTACAGTAAATATTTTATTATGCCAATAAATTTAAATCAAACATCACTGCATTTTCTTTATTGACTTGACCAAATGGTTCTGTCATGTTGAACCACCCAGGGAAATAAAGGCAGCACTGCTGTAATGGTAGAGCTGTCGCTGGTGCAGCTCCGGGAGAGTGCAGACACAGCGCTGCTCCAAATGGTTCAACCACCCGATTCTCATGCTAGCAGGCTTTAAACATCCTGTTAAAGGAGTTGATGGTGTTTGTAAGTAAAATCCTGCAACCATGAGGTCTGTGCTCAAAGTGGCGGTGCCTGAGCTCGCCAGTGCCCACGAAGGGTTGCAGACTCCAGGGAGCAGTGAGCCAGAAATGGGCGAAGACCCTCCAACCCCACCACCCTTGAGAAGGAGTAGCTTGGGAGACAGCCCGACAGGAGGACGACCACAATGGCGGACTAGCGAGGGGCTCAGTGCAGTGGCTGAGGGACCCACACAGTCTGCAGGTGACCTGCAGTTGGAGGATCCACACGAGTGGTGGGCTGCTGGAGACTGGCTCATGGGAACTTCATTTGCCAATTTTTTTTTTTGCTTCTTCAGTCTATCTCACTCCTTTGTACTCATCACAGCTTGTCTTTGGCTCCTAGATTCCTATTGTGTGTGTCTCTCTCGCTCTTGAAAATGTTTCATTGAAATTTAGACATACAGCACAGGCCACGAGCCTGTGCCATCCAATTACACTCAATTGACCTACAACCCCGGTATATTTTTCAAGGGTGGGAGGAAACTGGAGCACCATGAGGACATGGGGAGAATGCACAAACTTCTTACAGAAAGCGCCAGATTCGAATCCCCGTCATTGGCGCTGTAAGAGCATTGCGCTGACTGCTGCGCTAACCTTGCTGTCCATTTGAGTCTTTCTAATCGGGGATGTTTCTAGAATCCAGGGAAAGTAGGAAGACTACAACCAATGAATGGATCTACTATGACCAGAGCCACTCTTAAGATCCCAGGATGCTGATCATCAGATTTAAGGGGTGTCAGCATTTAGTCCCAGGTCTCTGCCTGATGCTTTTTTTTATCTTTAATAAATTATTCTCTACCTTTTTGCTCCTGATTTTCAACTATTAAATGAGCTGCATTTTTTCTGTCTTCTGCTCCGAATACAAATATCCAATATTTAAAAAATTCTCTGCTGTTAACTTGTTTCCCATGATAAACTCCCAGTCTCCTCTCCTCAAGGCCCAGCAGCTTCTTTGCTACTCCATTCTCTCTTTTCACACTCTTGTTTTCCCTCTTCTTTTTTTTTGCTGGCTTTTAATTTTTTTTCCCCAATCTTCTGATTACCGTACATCTTGACAAAAAAGTGTGCCTTTTATTTTAACTTGACTTGGCTTCTTTAGTTCGACAAGGATGAATGATCCCTCTCACAGAGGGATTATTTCTCAATTGAATATACTGTATCTGTGTAGATTATTGTGAGGGTTTCCCTGAAGATCTGCCAAACCTTAACTATCATCTTATTTACAATCCACTTTAGTCAACTCTATCTATGAATGTTAAGGTAAAAACACAAGTTTCAGAGCTATGTTTCTCACTGTCAAATTGAATATGAAATTCTATCAGATTATGCTCATTTTTCCTCAGAGGATTCTTCACCAGGGAAATCATTAGTTAATCCTATCTCATGTCCTAGTCTGTTCTCTTGTTGGCTCCATGAGGTTTAGTTCTACAAAACTGCTGAGATAAATCATGTGAAGTTATCCTGAAAACTAGGCCTGGCAATTTATTATGTACAAATCTACATGAAGATTAAAGCAGTTCCTGATAATTGCAGTGCCTTTTTAAAAAAAAAACAAGTCTCCTTTATTGTTTATTTGTGCTCTATTCTGCAGTATTGCTACAGGAGCTGAGCAACCACACTAAAGAGAGTTTTGCTCTTGTGGTTTCTTATCTTGATCCAAACTGATTCTACTTATTGATTTTTTTTCCCCTCACTGATCTTAACTTTTATGAAGAGACCTACTCCACCTCTTTCCTGTTTGAGTTAACTTTCTAAGATGTCAAATGCTCCAGAATAATCAGTTTCCCAACCTTGGTCATCCTGCAAATCATACCTGTCAGATCATACCCACTCATTTCCATCAGGAACTGTTTTTCCCTGCACTAACTCCATTTACAGGTCTATGATTCGGTTTATGTGGCCATTCTGATTATTAATGTTCAGATTTATGGTCAGAATACACATGTATGACATCACAGACAACCGTAAGATTAATCTTCCAGCAGGCCAGTCAGTATATCTACTTATCGGTAGAGCAAAAAACTTTACTCAATAAGATACATATACATGTCAACAAATAAAGATATGTAAACAATCTGACCGTGCAATAAAGAGAGAAAAAAAATCAATAAAGTGCAAAAGTCAGAGTCTTTAAATGAGTCTCTGATCGAGTTTGTCGTTGAAGAGTCTGATGGTGGAGGGGTAGCACCTGGTCCTGAACCTGCAAGACTGTGGCACCTAACATATTCCATAATTTCCAAGTATAGACTTCAACTCACCAATAGCTTGGTTGAGCCACTCTCAAATGAATTCTATAAAGAGTCCTCATAAGTAGGAGCAACTTAAGACTTTCGTTGGTCTATCCTAGCCAAGATTCAGCTCCAGTTACTAATGGTGTAGGACAGGAATGCTTAACTCTACATCCAACAGGACACCCAAAATTTTTCAAAGTCTATCCTCATAAAGTCATCACTTTTTTATTCACTGTACAAATCTTAAGATGGCTGTAAGTCACTTATATTCAAATAGTATCTATGAGAATTTGCTGACAATTAATGTTTGGACTATTTTCTGCATGCAGGATTGTATCCGGGTACCCACTTTAATATCTTTACCTAGGATTTAGATTGGGGTTTGAAAGTACTTTATGGATGCAAGTTTGAATGTCACTGTGTAACATAACTAAACTGAGCTAAATGCTGAGCAAAGACTACAGTATTTCCCAATTGCTGGTGATGTTGAAGTGGATGATTGGGGTGGGATCAGTGCTAAAAAGTTGGGAATGTGGAATTGATACACACTTGGATCGGAGCTCTTGTATCAACTGTGAGAAACACTGGTAGCAAAGTGCCTGAATGCAATTCGTCCACCTAAATTCTTGGCTCGAGCCAGCTAGAACAGGACAAATTACCACAAGTAGTTAAAACACACACTTCAAAAATAAAATTAAATACATCTTTCCATTCTCACATCCTCCTTTTTCTCATGTAAAAAAAAAATCATCATGAAACTTGCTCTTTCACATGGCAATTCTGCCTTTGCAAGTGTTCATGGAAATGACCTGTTGATATAACAATTTAATTCCTGGATTAAATCAGTCTTAAAATTTGATCCAAGTCGTCTATAATTATCTAAGTGTGTAAATTTGCTGGTTATTGTGACTGATGAAAAATACCCTCAGTGAATGTTTAACTGCTCTAATAATTGCAAAAAATTCCTTTTTGTGTCTGAGAATTAAAATTGTGAGTAACTTTATCTACACCCTTAAACATCATGATTACAAAAAGTCTGCAAAGTAGACATTTTAATATTTCCGAAGAAAGGTAACTGAATTTTTATACAAACTATTGAAAGTATATTGGAGATATAGATAACACTGAGTTCTGTCGTTCAAGATCAAATGTCAAGCTGCACAATGTTAGGAAACCAAACCTTCCAACTCAAATCCCTTGCTAACAGACAAAAATAAGTCTCCCCAGACACTCACTTAATTCCTGTGCCTTTCCTGTTCTTTACATACCTATACAACTGACAAGAAATGAGACAACAAAAAGCTACAGGGACTCGACGCTCTGAAGTTTCTATGGCAACTACCATGCGTAATATTAACTTATACTTTGTTAATTGTACGATTACTAATGACACAATAAAAGCCGGTAGTGCTCCCAAGAAAATTCTCTCAGGGGAAAAAAAGCATTGATAAAGACCTTAGAAATGGCTTTGAAAGCAGTCTCAATTAGATAATCAACACCAGGATAATCAGTTGTCATTGATGTGAAAAGTGCAGCATCCACTCAATCCATGGTTTCACTTGGCTCTTAGAATTACATATAAAAGCAAACAAAATTGTCAGTGTGGTACTTTAATTGAACTTTTGCTAAGTCACCAAAATGACACAATGTTATCTTATGATAGGGTCATGTCCTCTGAAAAAGCACATTCATTGTTTTTAAGAAATTGGAAAAACAGACACAAAGTTATAAAAATGCCATATACAAGTAATTCGTTTTTTCCCCAAACAGAATCTGAAGCAATGAGATGTGTACAATATAAAATAGATCAAGGAGATTTTTAATTATATATTTCATTTCAACACTGTATCAACGTTACAGAAATTGTGTTGGCTCAGCACAGGAAGAGCCAATTCTAATGTGACCTCTCTGGATTTTGGTGAATATTTTGAAGTATTTCTATAGTACCAAGGAATCACTCAGTAATCACAAAATCAAATTCAGACAGAGTTACATTCATTTACTATATTTAATCTTCATAGTCAATAAGGTTTGGTTGAGACCTGATAAAATATTATTTCTGTAGTTGTCACCCTTCCCTTAACCGATTTAACCTTGATCACAGTACAGTGCAGATCGTTCAGGCCACGATGTTGTAAACCTACTCAACAACAATCTATTCCTTCCTTCCCTAACAGCTCATAACCTCCATTTTTCTGTCAGCTACATGCCTATCTAAGAATCTTTTAAAGGTCCCTATTGTACCAGCCTCCACCACTATCTTTGGCAATGCATTACAGGCACCCATCACTCTCTGTATGAAAAAAAAACTAATCTCTCCCCCCCTGCCCCACAAAGTTTCCTCCACTAACCTTAAACAGATGTTGTCTGGTATTGGCCATTGCTACAGTGGGTAAAAGGTGCTGGCTCTCCACCTTATCCTGCCTCTCATAATTTTGTACACTTCAACTCAGTTACATCTCATCCTCCGTCGCTCCAACAAGTAAAGCTCTTGCCTGCTCAATCTTTCCTGATAAGGCGCGTTGTCCAATCGAGGCAGCATTCTGGTAAATCTCCTCTGCATCCTCTCTAAAACTTCCACATCATTCCTTTAATTAAGCAACTAGAACCAAACAAAATACTTAAATGTGTTTTAACCAGAGTTTTATAGAGCTGAAACATCACTTTGCTGCTTTTGATCTTAATCCCCCAATTAAAGAAAGCCAGCACACCATTAGTCTTCTTAATTCCCTATCAACATGCATAGAACTTTGAGGGATCTGTGGACTTTGACCTCAAGAATCCTCTGTTTCTCCACACTGCTGCAAATCCTGCCACTCAATATGTATTCCACCTTTGAGTTCGATATCACTTCACACTCTTCCAGACTGAACCACTTCCACACCCAAATCTTCATCTTGTCCATATCCCATTGTAACCTATTGCAAGTAGTCCTTGACTTCCAACCTATGTGAGTTACGTCCACCCACACATATGACAATTAAAAAAAAATCTTTATTAAAACTACTGTACAAGTACATGTTTTGCATTAAAAGTGCTTTATACAGTGGTCCCCGCTCTCGATGCCAGCCCGGTCCCCGCTTCCCATGGCAACCCGAGTTCCCCGTTACCCATTGGCAGCCCGAGGTCCTCATTCCCAGTTGGCAGCCCAAAGTTCCCATTCCTCATCGGCTGCCTGAGGTCCCCATTCTCCATTGGCAGCATGAGCTCCCCATTCCCCGCGGCATCCGGAGGTCCCCATTACCACTCGGCAGCCCGAGGTCCCTGTTCCCCACGGCAACCCGATGTCCCCTTTCCCAGTGGCAGCCCAAGGGCTCTGTTCCTGACTTACAACCAACTCGAGTTACAACCAGTCCTTCTGTCCACATTACGGTTGTAAATCGGAGACTACCTGTACAACCTACATGATCCACAACACTACCAAGATCCATGTCATCTGCAAACTTACTGACCCACTTCTTTCTCAAGTCATTTATGAAAATCACGAAGTGCAGAGGTTCCAGAACAAATCTATTTGCAACACCCTAAGTCTCCAACCTCTAATATGCTGCTTCTACTTACACCCTCTGCCTTCTGTGTGCAAGCTAATCCATGCAGCTAATCCACAATGCTATGCAGACAAATTCCCATGGACCCCATTCTCGTGACTTTCCAGATAAGCCTACCATGGGGAACCTTGTAAATGCCTTACACCACATCCACTGCCCTACCCTCATCAATTTCTTTTGACACCTTGAAAAACTAAATTAGGCTCGCGATGCACAACTCGCCCCTCACAAAACCATGAGATATGACATTCAATTCTGTATTGCTAGTGAATAAAAGAGCAAGGATTATTCTTAATCTGAGCCATCTTTTTTTCAAGGCAGAACTGCCTGGCCTATATCTAAGTAGTTAATCAAGAAAGACTGCAGTTGCTGGGGTTGAGGACAGCACACAAACCTGCTGGAAAACCTCAGCAGGTCATGCAGCCACCATGGGAAGTGAAGGACAACCAACATTTCAAACCTGTGCCCTTTGTCAGATATAAGCAAAAACAGACAGACTACCTCTAATTAAGCCCTAGTTTGTGCTTTAGCTGCGAAGTACAGAAAATTTCCAGGAACAGTTGTTAAAAAAAAAAGAACAAAAGCCTGATGAAATTTTAAAAGTATATTTTTAGTTGTTAAGTCTGGTGCTGATGAGCCTGCTGAGATACAGGAGTCAGGATGACCAATGTTCACCAGCTGATCTTAGGTTGAGGTAGCTCCCATCTATTGATATCTGGTTAATGGAAGGTTAAAATTTAGCATGAGAGAGATCCTGCTTTTTATCATAATTAAGTAATTTGGTTGAACACATGTACATAGGGGAAGTATTGAAGAGGATGGGCCCTAATGCACAAAAATAAGGTGTTTAGAATCGAAGAAATATGAGGCAACATTTTTAAAATATTCTATTTTCAAATCTGTATTTGTAAATAAACAAATTTGTGAATTTGATTTGATAATAAACTAACTGAACTTCTGAAAACTGCCAATTGATGTCCAGAAAGCTCAAGTAATACTGACAGTCTCAGAACCAGGTGGAATCTTCAGATGAATAAAGCCAAGGGTTCATGGTTTTTTTTCACATACTTAACATGAAGCCAGGAAGAAGATATAAAATAGTTTTAGCACTTCATTTTCAAACATGTCATTGTCATGTGTTTCTATTTGTTTAAAAATAATAAGGCATCTATTGAATTTTACCTTAAACATTACTCCAAAATCCACCAACGAGGTGTCATTTTAGCTCCTGCTTTCTTTTCTTGCTTTATCTTAGATCAATCTCACTCCTCCCTTGGGTATTGTTCTCCCTCAAGTACATATTATTCCTCAGTTTTTATAAGATACAGAGTGAAAACTACAATGAACACCAATGGCCAAATTAAATTGTTAAATTATCGAGTTTCAAGGTTAGTGTTCACAGGTGAACAAGCCCCATAACATCAAATATGCCCAATAACCTAAACAGCTGAACAAAATATAAAATTTTGAGCACCAGCTGGTAAGAAAGATGGATAATGTTTGTAAAAGTTGATAGGTTTCAAAGAACAGACTTTTCTTCTGTGTGAAACCAGACAAGAAAAAAAATTCAACGATTATAAATACCCAGTACAAACATATACACATCAGAAAACAGTCTGTCCTTTCCCACAACTTATCCCAAGCCCTCCTGTCCTATCTGTGGCATTATGAACTGTGTTTCAACTCTCATTGCTAAATACTCAAAGTTAATAAATCCAGTTTTAATTACAACTATATCAAAGCCAAGTCCATGGGGGAAAGTTGAGGGGCAGTAAGAGGGTATGAGGAACCCACCGCTTTCAGAATGCTGACTGCTTCCTTACTTAGCCAGACTGGGTACAGCACATCATCATGCAAAATGGATTCAAAAAGGTCATCTTCATTGTCAGCTTCGAACGGCGGCTGTCCAGCCATCATCTCATACATCAGGACTCCCAAAGCCCACCAATCCACTGATGGGCCATACTCTAATTCCTGTAGGATCTATTTAGCAAGGCAAACAGACATGAAATGAATGTACTATACCCTGAAGCTATTCATTACTTGTTTTAGACAATGACTTTGTTAATGTTTATCTTTTAAATACTTCCTTCATTCAAAACATTTATATTTAAAGCTTCGAATATTTCTGATGAATTTTCCCAGATGGACATAATTTGCAGCTTCATAAAGAACTCAACCCATCTTTAACCCATGAATAAATAAAGATATACAGTATATATAACATACAAAGTGAATGAACAATTCCAAATCATTATGCTTAAATTTATTTGAATAGAGGCACCAAATTGGCAGAAGACACCATTAAAGATCATCTCATATTTCCCATTCTGTTGAAATAGATGGTTGGATAATTTGATTACAAAAGAAACACACACATACACACAAACACGTTTTTAATCATTCTCTCTGTCAACATCTAATATCCTACAGAAAGATTAAAATTTGAACTTTTGAATAGCTAAATGTAAAAATATTTGTAAAACATCATTTACTCACAG
Source organism: Narcine bancroftii (assembly GCF_036971445.1). Lineage (NCBI taxonomy): Eukaryota > Metazoa > Chordata > Chondrichthyes > Torpediniformes > Narcinidae > Narcine > Narcine bancroftii. The sequence continues at coordinate 39,981,961 of NC_091472.1, read as the reverse complement.
TGGGATCAAATTTAACACAATTGAGCACATATATGAGCACATGTAGAACACAGGCGGGATATCGAACATACCTCTGGAGCAATATAATCAGGTGTGCCACAGAAAGTTGTGGTTGTGATGCCATTCAGAATGCCTTCTTTGCACATGCCAAAATCAGCCAACTTGCAGTGCCCCTCAGCATCCAGTAAGATATTGTCCAGTTTCAGATCTCTGCAAGGTAATGAAGAAACTATTAATTACAATTCATATGCCATTTCAATTTGACAGGTCTCATTGGATACTTAGGCTACTGATGTGAATATGGTTTACAGTATTCAGTCTTGTCTCAGTTGATAGCATTCTTGCTTCTGTTTTACAAGCTGTACATTCAAATCCTGTTTGAGAAACCAGAATATACAAACCTAGATTGACACTATAATGCAGTATTAAGGGAATATCCAGAGTGCCATGTGTTGGATGAGAAATTAAACAGTGCTATATCCTCTCTGAGGTGGACATAAAAGATCCCAGGAACAATTGACCTACTTTCCTATTCAATAAGATTGTGACTGAACATCACATCACTTTCTCACTCTCTTCCCATTGCTCTCTGAGCAGAAAATTCCAAAGAATCATGATCTACTCAGGGAAGAAATATCTCCATCTTACATGAGCAAGCCTTTATTCTTAAACTGTGGCCACTAGCTCAAGAGACTCCCATAAGGAGAAACATTCTCTCAGCATTAAACCTCTTAATTTAAACTCCAAATAGCTTAACTTGCTCAACCTTTCTTTCCATATCAAGCTCTTAATTCAAAGAAACAACCAAGTAAGCTTTCCTGCATTGCCTCCAATACAAGTGCAATTTGCCAAACTGTAAACCAGGTCTCACCAGTGTCCTTTAAATTGCATCAAAACTACACAACTTTTATATTCTATGCCCCTTGCAATAAAGATCAACATTCCATTTGCCTTCCCAATTATTTGCTATACCTACAAGCTAATTCTTTGTGTTCTATGCATGATCCACCAGATGCCTATTTTATTTTCTACATGTTCTTATCAACTCCTCCCCCCAAACCCACCCACCCCACGAGCTCAGAGGACCCCAAAACCCAGCAGCAATAGATATTCAACATGACAAATAGTTACTTAAACAAAAGTTGTTTTTAATTATCTTTAAACATGAAAACAGATCAAACGTTAACTTATCACTATTAACTTAACAAACCTAACTTAACTCCCTTCTAATTCTAAGCGCCTGTGTATGTCATGTTCACAGTTCAATCTCACTTCTCATTCTTCCAAGTTCACTGGTTGCAGGCAATTCTTATACTGTGCACAGAACTTAACATGTATAAAGTTCACCAGGCATTGGTGCTCAAAAGGTAAATGGATACCACTCAAGAAGGTTCTTGTAGGTTTGCAGAGAGAGATGTGTGGTCCAGGATTTCCACAACTGAGGTACCACCATTAGTCACCTCAATGTCTTGCTGATGAAACTTGCCCCATTAGGGTTCTCCAAATGATAACCTCTTTCTTTCAGGCTACCTTTCTGTTCCTCTTATTCCAAGAAAAACATCAGACAGATAGGACTTCCAGCCATCCGCCACTCTGGAGTTTCTGTTTCAGTTCCAACAAACTTCTCCTGGTTTGTTACAGCTTTCTGTGTCACACACAAAGTCCAAGACTCCCTTCTATCTCTCTCTCTCTCTCCCTGAGGCTCAAACTGCCAGGCAGCATGTCCTTCTCTCTCTCACTTGCAAAAACCCCTGAGCTTCTCCAGGTTTATCTGTTGTTTTAGGTAAACAATATCCTCTCAATGATCTTTCTGTAAAGAGGTATTAGGAGATGGCCTGTCTCTTGCTGTGGCTTTTAAAGACAATAGTCCATTCATTTACTTCAATTAACAGCCACTTGTGAAATCTCCATAGCATTCTTCATAGTTTCTGTAGTCACTGAATATGAATTCTTCAGTATTTCAAATAAGATCGGTTTTAAAATGTGTGTATGTAACCTTCTCTACTTTTCCCAATTTATCTCCCAAAAATATTCCATCACAGAGCATAGAAGCACCTGGTAAAAATGAGGCTGATGCCCTCCTAGTCATTACACTTGTTTCTATTGGGGGAATAGTATTGGACCCATTTTACTAAAAAATATCTCCAATAATTGTAATCAGGCCCATAACTATCGTTTGACCATATATGGTACATTAAACTGGCTCATTGCTTGAAGCAAAAGGAAATCCAAGCTACCTGCAATAAATTTCTTTTAGAATGGGATTTAACTGTATAAGCAACACAGTGCCAAATTTAGCCTCCTGTCATCCACTACATTTGAAGCATTGCATTTCATTGTTTGAAATTCACACTTATTGAAATTAACCTTACATTTATGAATTATTGTGAACTACACCCAGAAAAAATGGTGTTTCAGGATAGAAGTAAAAATATTGGAATGTAATTAGAGAAAACAAATACACGTGTTGTATTATTTACAAGCAGAGAGACTAACTGGTGTCTAAATTTAAACTTTGCCAAGGGAAATTAATAATTTGTATCCATTCCTTCAGAAACATCTTACTAAGATGGATCCATGGAAAGCTTCATGGAATGTGTGGATGCTTCCCATGATATTTATCTAATTTCAAATGAAAAACCTCCCATCTTCCTGCCATACGTACCAGCTAGGAAGAATAGAAAAAAAAGTCTTAGAAATTCAAAGGTGAAGTCTAAAATATAACTACCCCAAAATTTGAGGTTCAGAATAAAATTTGCTCTGGTGGAATTTATGTGAAAAAAACAATAGTCTTCCTTTTTCTGTAATGGCAAAGGCTCAAAATGCTTTATCATTATTAAATTACAATTCATGTAGTGACTTGCATTGATCACATATACAACAGCTAGTAACACGACTGAGATACTTTGATCCTTGATAAGCTGCCGTGCAATGGTAGCTTGTCAAAAGACTCACGATTGAAATATATGGAATGGCACGAATCTTCGGTAATTAACTGACATATACCGCCTTATATTATCAGTGAATTTTTTTTTAAAAAACAGCGATGTTTCAATAATCACCAAAATCACTCTGATATTTAAGATGAATTTTAAAACATGTACAATCTCATTCTCAATCTAATATTGCTTTTCTTTTTCATATGAGAAGTATGCAAGTGAAATGACTGCAAAATCCATCGCCTGATGTAAATATCAGCTAATTTGAATAGTTTATGTCTAGATCATGCTAATGTGCAGAGGGACTTGGGAGTGCTTGTGCACAAATTCCAAAAGATTGGTTTGCAGGTGTAGCAGGCTGTCAAGAAGGCAAATGGAATATTGGCCTTCATCGCTAGAGGGATTGAATTTAAGAGCAGGGAGGTTATGCTGCAACTGTACAAAGTACTGTCGAGACTGCATCAAATGTACTGCTTGCAGTTCTTGTCTCCATGCTTGAGGAAGGACCTACTGGCTTTGGATGCGGTGCAGAGGAGTTTCACCAGGTTGATTCAAGAGATGAGGGCGTTAGCCTATGAGGAGAGATTGAGTCATCTGCGACTGTACTGGCAGGAATTTAGAAAATTGAGAGGGGATCTTATACAAACATATAAAATTATGAAAGGTATAGATAAGGTTAAGGTAGATGAGTTGTTTCCATTGGTAGGGGAGACCAGAACTAGGGGGCATAGCCTCAAGATTCAGGGTAGTAGATTTTGGACAGAGATGAAGTGTTTTTTTCTAGAGGGTGGTGAATCTGAGGAATTTGCTGCCCATTGAAGCAGTGGAGGTGACCTCATAAATATATTTCTGACCAGGTTAGATATATTTCTACATTGTAAAGGAATTAAGGCAGGGTAGGTGGAGGTGAACCTACAAATGTTCTTATTAAACCGAACAACATTTGAATCTATCATGTAATATCAGTTAGTATTAAATTATCAGTTCTTCAACTGACTTTTAAACATGCATGAAATCAATCACACTACTTATAAATATCCAACTCAGTCCACTGAGGTATTTCTGTCTGCTTGATATTGCAATTTTCTCTCTTTTTTTCCGTGCTTTTATATCTTTCATACTGATGTCGGAGGAAACTGAAGGGTAGGTTGAATCACGAATTCAGGATAATGAAAATTACCATGCTTAATTACCATGATAACTAAGTGCATCCTAGCTAATAGAAATGTGGTTCTCAACTCAGCTGAGATTCTGCAAATGGAATCACAATTACAGTGACATGGTTTCCTCTCCAGCTGTCAAGAGGAAGTAAAAATGGGCAGGTTAAATTTAAATGTTATTATTATTAAATTTAGACATACAGCTAGGTAACAGGCCCTTTTGGCCCAAGAGCCTGTGCCACCCAATTACGCCCAATTGACAATCCCTGGTACGTTTTGAACAGTGGGAGGAAACTGAAACCCCTGGGGAAAACCCAAGCAGCCACAGGAAGAACATAAAAACTCCTTATAGCAGCTCAGAATTTAAACCCCGCTCCTGATCTTTGGCACTGTAACAGCGTTGTGCTGACCACTATTGCTAACCCAGCTGCCCTCGTCAATGACATCAATGGTGCTCTGAAGTACATTAGGTGAGCCTAACTCCAGCAATGTATAATTTAACTTGAAAATAAATGGTCTGATTCTCTCTATTGTCATAAATTCACTTTGAGACTTAGTCCCAAATCTTGCACTTGGTTCAGTTTCCCCCAGAAGGGATTCTTATAATGAATTGCCATTTGGATGAGGTGGAAATTATTTTCAATTTTGCAGCCAGTGTTAAACAGTGGACTTCAATTCACTCTCCAATATAGATCCCTCAATGATATACCTTTCCAGCTAAAATGATACTGAAATGTTTCCTTAAATGGCAAGTTTCCTTGGCAATTTATTTTTGGTGTTGATGCAATTTTAAAGTCCAATGGACAATATGCTCAACCAAGACTTGGAAAAATGCAAAGGAATGGGATGAATAGGAATGCATTCACATGAGCCAGCATAGACTTGGGTACTTGAATGGCCTCCTTTGGAGCTGCAATAATATGCAAATCTAACATATTGCAGAGGGGCTGAGTAGTAGGCCTGTACCAGCTTACAAGAAGATTTCCAGGTCCTAATATCCTAACTCACACTTGAATATCAAAGTGTCATATGTGGTAGAAGAGGCCTAACATGTATATTTATAGGACTGTTACTAAGGAAAGGTGTTGGAAACCTTTTATGGTAGATAGAAATAATATGGGTGATGGGAAGAGGATGGCATAGGTTAGAGGAAGGCAAGACATTTGGAAAGTTGGCTGCAGGATTGGATAATGGCAAATGTAAATAAATTGATGAGGGTACGGCAGTGGATGTGGTCTAGATTGAGTTTAGCAAGGCATTTGTCAAGGTCTCCCATGAGAAACTCATCCAGAAAGTCATGAGGCACGGGATCAGTGGAACCTTGGCTGTGTGGATAATAAATTGGCTTGCAGGAAGAAAGCAGAGAGTAGTAATGGAAGGAAAGTATTCTGCCTGGAGGTCGGTGAGTAGTGGAGTACTGCAAGGATTTGTTCTGGGACCACTGCTCTTTGTGATTTTTATAAATGACCTGGATGAAGAGGCAAATGGGTCAGTAAGTTTGCAGATGACATGAAGGTTGGAGAGTTGTGGATGGAGCTGAAGGTTGTCGAAGGTTACAAGAGGATATAGACAGGATGCAGACTTGGGCAGAGAAGTGGCAGATGGAGTTCAATCCAGATAAGTGTGAGGTGATGCATTTTGGAAAGACAATCCAGAAGGCTGAGTACAGGATTAATGGTCAGTTACCTAAGAGTATGGATGAACAGAGGGACCTTGGGGTTTAAATCCATACATCCTTCTAGGTCACTGCACAGGTTGATAGGATTGTTAAGAAGGTCCAAGGGATGTTGGGCTTCATTAATAGGGGGATTGAGTTCAGGAAAAGAGTGGTCATGTTGCATCTCTCGAAACCTCTGGTAAGATCACACTTAGAGTATCGTGTTCAGTTCTGGTCATCTCATTATAGGAAGGATATGGAAGCCATGGAGAGGGTGCAGAGAGATTTACTAGGATGTTGCCTGGATTGGAAAATAAGTCTTATGAGGCAAGATTAATGGAACTGAAACATTTCTTTCTGGAGTGTAGAAGGATGGGAGGAGACTTGATAGAGGTCTATATGAAAGCCAGCACCTATTTCCCAGGGCAGGAATAGCAAACACCAGAGGACATATGTACAAAGTGAAGAGAGGGAAGTTTAGGGGGGACATCAGGGAAAGTTTTTTACACAGAGGGTTGTGAGTGCCTGGAATGTCTTGTCGGGGATGGTGGTGGAGGCTGAAGCATTAGGGGCATTTAAGAGACTCTTAGACAGGCACATGGATGAGGGTTATGGGGTAGGGTGTTTTTTTAAAGGTATATATGGTCCGAGTAGGTCACGTCTCCAGAATGGAGGACCATCGCCTTCCCAAGATCGTGTTATATGGCGAGCTCACCACTGGCCACCGTGACAGAGGTGCACCAAAGAAGAGGTACAAGGACTGCCTAAAGAAATCTCTTGGTGCCTGCCACATTGACCACCGCCAGTGGGCTGATATCGCCTCAAACCGTGCATCTTGGCGCCTCACAGTTCGGCGGGCAGCAACCTCCTTTGAAGAAGACCACAGAGCCTACCTCACTGTCAAAAGACAAAGGAGGAAAAACCCAACACCCAACCCCAACCAACCAATTTTCCCTTGCAACCACTGCAACCGTGTCTGCCTGTCCCGCATCGGACTTTGTCAGCCACAAACGAGCCTGCAGCTGACGTGGACTTTACCCCTCCATAAATCTTCGTCCGCGAAGCCAAGCCAAAGAAGAAAGAAGATATGGGCCGGCACAACATAGAGGCCCAGAGGGCCTATGTATTGTGGTGTTCTATGTTCTATGATGCTTGAATTTAGAGATTAAGTCAAGGCAAACATATCATGTAATTTTAGATAATTAGTAACAGTATCAGATCATGCTATTTTACCTGCTGATCGCTTTTAGCCTTTTCTGCTTTATTTGGGACATTGTTCAACATTCCATACATTCACTATTCAAATGAAGATCACCTAATGGTGCTTGGGAATAGACAAACTGCTACAGTTTTTTTCTGTAAAATCTATTTTTGTTTGTAGTGCCACTGCCAAGCACAAAGATCTCTCTTAGCAGAGGCACAAGAATGTATCTGATCTCTGCAGCCTGGTACTGCATAATGCACATTTATCTGCTATTCAAATGGGAAGTGGGAACTCTTTCAATGGCATGAGTAGAGAATTAAAAGATCAACTCTTCTTGAAAATTTGCGTAATTTGTAGTATTGTGTACAGTTTTGGTCACCGAATTACAGGAAAGATATAAATAAGATTAAAAGGAGATTTACTAGGGTGTTTCCCACTTTTCTGGAACTAATTTTCTGGGAAGGTTAAACAAGTTAGGACCACAGAAGAATGAGGGAGGATTTGATAGATGTATTTAATATTATCAGGGGTGTAGACAGAGTAAATGCAGGTAGACTTTTTCCACTGAGGGTAGGTGAGATTCAATGGGTTAAGGGTGAAAGGGGAAAAATTGAGGGGGAACACTGGGGGGGAAACCTCTTCATGCAGACAGAGGGGGCATTGTGGAACTAGCTGCCAGTTGAAGTGGTGAATGTGGGCTTAACTTTAACACACAGTATAAGAAGAATTTGGACAGATGCATGGGAAGGGTTTGGAGGGCTACAGACTGGGTGCAGGTCAGTGGGACTTGCAGAATAATAGCTTGGCTGAAGGGTTTGTTTTTGTGCTGTGATATTCTATGGTTCTATAAAGTAATATTCAAGTGAGCCACAAATTAAATATTTTAAATATTGAGGAATAATTGCAGGACATTTTCAGCTCTCAAACAAAAAGAGGAATGAGAAGCTGACAGGGTTAGGTGAAGAGAGATGGAAGAATACTCATGTGGGGCGATTGCAGCAGCATGGATCAGTAAGCCAATTCATTCTACGTAATTAAGAAGCTGGATTGTTACCGAATGTAAAAAAATACTTCCATCTACTGCATCTGTGGAATCTTTCAATCACAATATAAAATCTTAAAGCTTGTGCCAAATGTTGACAGAAGGAAATCTGGCCTGGGACTGGGAGAATCAAAGAGTACAATGGATCGTAGCTGTAAGCAACACTAGTTTGACAGACAAAACACAACAAACGTCTGAATCAGGGCTTTTTATCTACGTGTCCTCATGTTCCATTGTTATTCTTATATCAAAGGGGTAGAGTATCACAGAAATAATGTCATGTTACTTAGAATGAATTAACCAGCATTTTTGATCAGGGGTTTGTTAAATTACCATTTCTATTCCTTCATATCTCCTTATAATGTAAGTTTTTCATTCTTGGTAAAATCATGAACCTTTGTGAGTTCTGGCAAAACTTATCCGTAAAATAGAGATGTTTTGCCATGGTTAAAAATTGAGTCATGTATTATTACATTTTTGACAGAAAAGCAATGCGCATTAACTGCAGAGAAAGTTCCATGTCTTGGGAACAGGACAGAGGATTAGCTTTGGATTGTATGAGCAATACATATCATCAACTGCTGGGACTTTCTTTGTCGTGTTAACTTCCATGTTTCTATGGGATATTTATGATCTGATGCTGAATTTTTAACTATTCTGTAAAGTTTTCATTAAACTTGGCTACAGGAGGGGAAAGACTGGGAGCTCAATGTTCTGAGGTTCAGTTGTTTCAGACACGATAGGAGGGATGATGGGGGAGAAGTAGCTTTGCTCATCTTGGAAAATATTGTAGCTGAGCTCAGACAGGACAGGACAGCTTGTTTACATGGGTGGAACTGAGAAATTGGAAATAAATGATCACATTAATGGTCACATAGACCACCCAATAGTCAGTGAGAATTGGGGAATAGCAGACAGCTGCAGGAAAGAGAAATTTGTGATATGAGGTGATTTTAACTTTTCACATATTGACCAGGTTTCCCATACTGTAAAAGGGTTAGATGGCTTAGAGTTTGTCAAATCTGTTGAGGATTTTTTTTTCTAAATCAATATATAAAGGTAGCAACTAGAGATAATGCAATACTACATCTCTTATTAGTCAACGAGAGGCACAAGAGGAGAGAGAAGCATGTATATGGGAACACTTTAGGTCCAGTGATTATAATGCCATTATTTTCAAGATAAATATGGATAAGGACAGGTCCGTCCTTGAAATGAGATTCTAAATTGGAGAAAGGACAATTTTGAGGAAATGAGAAAGGATCCAGGGAGTGTGGATTTGGCAAGGTTGTTTTATGATAAGGAAATGCTTGGTAAGTGGAAGGCTTTCAAAGGTGAAATTTTGAGAGTTTGCATGTTTCTGTCAGGATTAAAGACAAAGTTAACAGGCACAAAGAACTTTGGATTTCCAGAGATATTGGGGATCTGGTTAAGAAGAAGGGAGAGGTGTATAGCAGGTATTGGCAGCAAGGAGAGAATGAGGGACGATAAAAAAATGCAGGAAATCAGGAAGGCTAAAAGAAGACATGAGGTTGCTTTGTCACACAAAGTGAAGGGAAATCTGAAAGCCTTCTACAGATATATTAACAGCAAAAGGATAGTAAGGGACAAAATATGTCTTCTTGAAGATTCAGCTATGTATGGAGATAAAAGTAATTGAGGAAATCTTAAATTGTTTTTTTTTGCATCTGTATTTACTCAGGAAACTGGCACGTAGTCTTGGGAAGTGAAGCAAACAAATAATAAAGTCATGAGCCTATACAGATTAAAAAGGAGGAGTTACTTGCTGTCTTAAAGCAAATAAAGGTGAATAAATCCTTAGGGTCTGACAAGGTATTCCCTTGGACCTTGAGGGAGGCAAGTGCAAAAATTGAAGGGGCTCTGGCAGATATATTTAAAGTGTTTTGAGCAACAGGTGAGGTGGCGAAGGATTGGAGGGTTCTGTTGTTTAAAAAAGGCACCAAAAATAACCCAGTAAATTGTAGGCCGGAGAGCCTGACATCAGTAGTAGATAAGTTATTGGAAGGTGTCATAAGAGATCAGTTATACATGTATTTGGATAGTCAGGGACTGATTAGGGATAAGTTTTGTGTGTGGTAGATCGTGTTTAACAAAACTTAAAGAGTTTATTGAGATTATCAGGAAAGTTGATAAAGGAAAGGCTATGGATGTTGTCTACGTGGACTTCAGTAAAGCCTTTGACAAGCCCCCACATGGGAGGTTAGTCAGGAAGGTTCAGTCGCTCGGTATTCATGATGGGGTAGTAAACAGGATTCAACATTGATATACTGGAGAAGCCAGAAAGCGGTGCTGGATGATTGCCTCTCTGCCTGGAGGCCTGTGACTAGTGGTGTGCCCTCAGGCAGGATCCTTTGTAGTTTGTCATCTATATCAATGATCTGGATGATAATGTGATAAATTGGATCAGCAAGTTTGCAGATGATAGAGGATGATGGAAGATTGGAGGTGTTGTGAATAGTGTGGTAAGTTTTCAAAACTTGCAGGGGGATTTGGACCAGCTGGAAATATGGGCTGAAAAATGGCAGATGGAATTTAATGTGGACAAGTGTGAAGTGCTGCATTTTGGAAGCACAAAACCAAGGTAGGATATAAAAGTGTGAAATGATATATTTTGGGAGGAAAAATGGCAAAAATGTAGTATGTAAATGTACAAAATAACAGTTTTAAAGAAAAATCAGGATTTGCTGGAGAATCAGGAAGAATTGATGGTTTACATTGATGGTTTAAGAAAGTAACAGGACGTCAAGCGCTGAAGAGCTGGCTCTGAATGGGCAACTAAAGCGGCATCGTCTGCAAAGAGTAGTTCACGGACAAGTTTCTCTTGTGTCTTGGTGTGAGCTTGCAGGCGCCTCAGATTGAAGAGACTGCCATCCGTGCGGTACCGGATGTAAACAGCGTCTTCATTGTTGAGGACTTTCATGGCTTGGTTCAGCATCATGCTGAAGAAGATTGAAAAGAGGGTTGGTGCGAGAACACAGCCTTGCTTCACGCCATTGTTAATGGAGAAGGGTTCAGAGAGCTCATTGCTGTATCTGACCGGACCTTGTTGGTTTTCGTGCAGTTGGATAACCATGTTGAGGAACTTTGGGGGGCATCCGATGTGCTCTAGTATTTGCCAAAGCCCTTTCCTGCTCACGGTGTCGAAGGCTTTGGTGAGGTCAACAAAGGTGATGTAGAGTCCTTTGTTTTGTTCTCTGCACTTTTCTTGGAGCTGTCTGAGGGCAAAGACCATGTCAGTAGTTCCTCTGTTTGCGCGAAAGCTGCACTGTGATTCTGGGAGAATATTCTCGGCGACACTAGGTATTATTCTATTTAGGAGAATCCTAGTGAAGATTTTGCCTGCAATGGAGAGCAGCGTGATTCCCCTGTAGTTTGAACAGTCTGATTTCTCGTCCAGTTTTGCGGAAACTGCCAAAATGTTTGGCCTGGAAGTCAGCCTGAAGAAAACTGAGGCCCTCCATCAGCCAGCTCCCCACCATGACTACCAGCCCCCCACATCTCCATCGGGCACACAAAACTCAAAATGGTCAACCAGTTTACCTATCTCGGCTGCACCATTTCATTAGATGTAAGGATCGACAACGAGATAGACAACAGACTCGCCAAGGCAAATAGCGCCTTTGGAAGACTACACAAAAGAGTCTGGAAAAACAACCAACTGAAAAACCTCACAAAGATAAGCGTATACAGAGCCGTTGTCATACCCACACTCCTGTTCGGCTCCGAATCATGGGTCCTCTACCGGCATCACCTACGGCTCCTAGAACGCTTCCACCAGCGTTGTCTCCGCTCCATCCTCAACATTCATTGGAGCGCCTTCATCCCAAACGTCGAAGTACTCAAGATGGCAGAGGCCGACAGCATCGAGTCCACGCTGCTGAAGATCCAGCTGCGCTGGGTGGGTCACGTCTCCAGAATGGAGGACCATCGCATTCCCAAGATCATGCTATATGGCGAGCTCTCCACTGGCCACCGTGACAGAGGTGCACCAAAGAAGAGGTACAAGGACTGCCTAAAGAAATCTCTTGGTGCCTGCCACATTGACCACTGCCAGTGGGCTGATATCGCCTCAAACCGTGCATCTTGGCGCCTCACAGTTCGGCGGGCAGCAACCTCCTTTGAAGAAGACCGCAGAGCCCACCTCACTGACAAAAGACAAAGGAGGAAAAACCCAACACCCAACCCCAACCCACCAATTTTCCCCTGCAACCGCTGCAACTGGGTCTGCCTGTCCCGCATCGGACTTTGTCAGCCACAAACGAGCCTGCAGCTAACGTGGACATTTACCCCCTCCATAAATCTTCGTCCACGAAGCCAAGCCAAAGAAGAAGAAAAAAAGAAGAAAGTAGGATCAGCTGTTGAACATGGGATACCGAGTTTATAATAATTATTAATGTTAATAAAATACCGAAATATTCTTAGATGATTCCTGGATGTGATTCAGGACATCATACTTAAGCAAAGATTTCTTGCAGAAAACAGTTGGTAGAATGGTGCCACAAATGAGGAGTTTCACTTTAACTGACCAGACCAAAGAGGCTGGGAATATTTATGTTACAGAATACATTAAAGGACAGATTAAATAGATTTAAACTTTACAGAGAATTTTGGGAGATTTAATCAGGGTGAAACTGATTTCAATGACAGGAGGATCAGTGACCAAACAACACATTTAAAGTAATTTGTAATGAAAAAGCAAGGGAAGGAGAACATTTAATTTACACTCAGTGATTTCTGGATCTGGAGTATATTGTCTGTAAGGATGGTGGAAGCAGATTCAACATCCTTTAAAAATTAATATTCACTTAAAAATTAAGATAATATTATGATCTGATAGTTGATGACAGCAATAGGACAAAACAGCAGCTGTTTCAGAAAGTCTATACTGGCAACATCATCTGTAGCTATCTAGAATATTACATTCATTCATTCAGTTAAATTGATAATGTGATTAGAGTTTTAATTCTGTTCTATGCTTTAACACCGCTAGATCTCTCTGGACATTTCTTTGAAATGTAACATTGAAAATGACACTCAGGCACTGAGCTCAACTGGCCAATACCTCATTAATAAGCTGAGTCTGACACAAAAAGCAAATTGCTGGTTGAACTCAAAGGGTCAGGCAGCATTTGTGGAGGCAAAGGGATAATCGACATTTTGGGTCAAGCCTTGCATTAGGACTGAAAGTATAAAGGACAGATAGCCTATAGAAAGCAGGGAAGATGAGGGTGCGGCTGGAGCTCGCAAGCTGCCCCTTGTGTCTTGCCAACCTGTTTTCTGCTCCCGATTCTGGCATCTGCAGTCTCTTGTGACTCCAAGTCCTGAAAGGTCCTGTGAGTTTGATCATGGACAGCTACTTTTATTCAAATATCCAAATATGTACTCTTTCTTGCAGTGAACGAGACTGAGAATGCTCACTGATTGTTTCCGCATGCTCAAGAAGCGAAAATCAGTTATCGTGCCCTTGATAAGTAGTGAAGAGCTCTCCAAGTTGAATAGTTCAGACAATCTACATAATTTTTGTCATGACTTTTGGTTAAACGGTTATTCATGTCTGATTATCAGCTTCAAAGGATCATGAACTCTTGGCCTTTGCTTTCCTATTGTACTACACCCCAGCAAACCCATTGTTTGCAAACCATACAGAAAATGTTGCTGACTCTCCAAGGGAAGGCTCAGTGATTATTCTGTGTGCATAGTTACTGCTTATTGTATAAGCATGGGAAACATTCACATGTACAATATGTAAGTCTATGACTTAGATTTTCTTTACAAACTTGAAGATGAAACTTGCATTTAATACAATTAGCGGTAATAGGGCAAAGTCAAAATAACATTAAATGTATTTGTCTAAAGAGGTTGGGTTTCCTGAAGAATTTCAAAATAAACATAATTTCTGCTCTGATTCAGAATATTTTAAATGAACTATAGTTCATACACTTCTAATAAAAATATATTATGCAATTACGAAGCTAAAGCTTTTCAAAGGGAAAACAGGAAGCTATTTCCACCAAATCTACAGTTAGGAGACTGGTGTCGATCTTACCATTTCTTGGCTAAAATGAGTGGGAAGTGGAAGAACCAAGCAGGGTCTAGAATCTAGTGTCACACTTGTGAACAGCATTATGGAACAGGCTGCCAAAACTCTTTTTAAAAGCTTCCGTCTCCTCTACATTGGAAAGACTGGACGCAATCAGGGATCTTACTTCATTGAGCACCTCGACTCTGTCTGCACCAACAGTAGAGATTTCCCAGGTGACAAACTATTTTAATTCCCCACATTATTCCCATGCCGTTATGTCTGTTCATGGTCTCATGCACTGGCAGTCTGCGACCATCTGCAAATTGGACAAACAACACCTTATATTCTGTCTGGAATGCATTAACATTGACTTCTCCAGTTTCCTTCAGCTATCCTCCTCCCCATCTATCCCTCTGTCTCCTTTCCTCCAGGTCTACATTCACAGAACCACTCCCTGCCCTGATTAATTCTCATCTTTCCTCTCCTGTCCCTCTTTGTCTAATTAACACCTTTTGTCTGTTGTCTGTGTTGCTTCTCCCCCTGCTCTTTCTTTCTTTTTCCTCAGTCTTTTAATTCAGGTGCCTACCTGCTCTTTACTCATACCTTGAAGAAGGGCTCAGGCCCAAAACATTGCTTATATATCTTTAACTCAGAGACCTGCTGAGTTCCATCAATATTTCTGTGTTTCTGTATTTACTGCCTGGATAAAGTTTAAACTACACAGGTTGGGTCTGATTGTGTCATTACAACCTGATCTATAGTAACAACCTGTCGGTTTGTTGTTGATGCTGGAAAAATTGAGTGGGTCAGGGGGTTATTGTGAATGAGAGGGATGATGGAGCCATGCACAATCTTCCAGCAGATGGATCCTGGTCAATGCAGAAGGCAAGCTTAATATTTACTTTCAGGTTCATTTTTGACTTTTCTTGATTCACCTTCAGTTCAGCAGACTTCCAGATGCAGATCCATTCTGTTTCACTCCCTGCTAACTTAAACTTATATTCCAACAACTTTTTTAAAAACCCAATATTACACTTGCTTTGCCACCAGGCTTGCAATAGACGAGTCGGGGAACTCCCATGAAAATTCACACTTGAAGACTCACTCAATGGTAACGTCAAACATTTCATATGTTGAATAGGCTTATTTCATAGTGTGCTAAGATAGATTAATCTGAAGCTTTCTCGAAAACCAAATCTCAATGGGAGGTTTTGCAGTGAATTGGAGTACAAATGAATATAACAGACAGTGACTGGAAGCAGGTTAAGTCCCAACTTGTCCAGTTACTGATGTCAGCCATGCTACTCTCCAGTAAGCACAAAGCTGAGGTCAAGAGCCTCCCCATGAGGAGAGTGAAAAACCACAGAGATCTTTATCTCCCATGCCTCTGTTGAATGCCTCTTACTGAATAGCACTGTTGGAAACCAAGAGCAACTTATCAGTCAATGCACTAGTTGGTCTGTGGGCTGAGAGTGAACAGAATGGATGCCAACTCAAAATGCTTGCACTGTCTTCAAGGTCCTAATTGCAATTGTAAAGTTGTTTTACATTAATGTGGCATTTATGTTGAATGAGATTTTCCTTTAATGAGGAAATCTGCCTATAATTTTGAATTTAAAGTAAAATGAAAGAAAGCACAGCTGAATAATAACTAACATTAATATATTTACTTCCTTCAAGTTTTTTGTCAAGAACATTGTGGAGTCAGTCTGCAGTGAGTTTTTAAATCTATGGTCCTTTAATTATTTCTTTCCTTGCACTGTTATGCCCTAATAAATCTTGAGATGGAGTCTGAATTGTGAGAGAAAAACAAATTAGGGAGGAGTGATTAGATTTGTGGGTCTGGTGGGTTGAGGAGGGAAAGTATGAAGATTTACTTTTAATGAAGAATAAGAGAATTACACATTTTTTCATATACTGTCATTAACAATTTTCTAATAAAAAAATTATGAAAATTTGACTTTCAGATGCAATTTTATTGATGTGCATTAAATAGTCTAAAACATGTTCCCACTTTAAGTGTTATTTGCCATCTATGTTGATTCACTTTGCTAAGTTCTATATCAAAGAGTGCAGCAGAAAGGGAACAGGCAGTTAAGAAGAACGATAGAACATTTATGCTGTTGAAATTGGCTAATTTATGCGTGAAAATTAATTAGATCAAACACAATGAATGATGTGATTCGATTTATACCACTATAGTCCACTTTGCTACCCTACTGAATCCAATGAATTTTCACTGCAGGTTAGCTAGGTTGCCTTACAAATATTCAGGTTCAGGTTTTGGAATTATATGATGAGATCAACTCAAATCAACACAATCAACCTGCTTTAAATGTGTTCATATTTCCATCATTATAACAGTTCAGAAACTTACTGAAGAAATGTACTAGATGAACCTTGGTCATCATCCATTACAATCTTCCTCTACTTTGCTAATCATACTCTTTCAACATCACTTGTCCCCTTGTGCACAGTAAAGTCAATGTCAGCCAAATCCACCCAATGAGATGGCTCTGACTGGGCAAATTCAGTTTCCCCACATTCTGCTTCCTTCACACAGCAATGGTCAGAGATGCAGATTACAAATTGGATTCTACCCGTCTCAAACTCACAAGAAACATTGCAGCCAAATATTGTTTCTCATGCTGGTCATCATTTGCAATAGCAACTTTTATATGCAAAGCATTTCCTGACTAGTGAGACTTTGTCAGCAAGCGAAGCTAGCTAGCTGTCAAAACAATCAAAATGCTTTGAATTTCTCTGTTTGTCTTCACAAACATTCAAAGAAAAATTGATCTTTCTCAAATTGAAAATGATAATAAATGAAAAGGTTAAACTGCTTAAAAATTTAAAACACAGAATATTGAAACTATTTGAAACACAGAAGTAATATATAATTTGATTTAAATTAAGTGTACTATTTCAGAAACTATAAATGATCTGAAACATGGTTATCTCCATCACAATTACTCCCTCTGTGCTGGGCCAATCATATGTTCAGTGGGGTAGTATTCCTATTATAAATGCTGGAAGATCTCAGTTCATGTAGAGAGACCTCTGCCACTGGACTTCAGGAAGAGTCCAACTTCAGAGCATAGTTTCAGTGGGAGATCAGTTTGGGATGAGTGATCATCATGTATTAAGTTTCAAGATAACTATAAGGACAAGCTTGGACCTTGTGTTTAAGTGCTAAACTGGGGGAGAACAAACATAACATGATTAGGCACGAGCTAAAGTGAGTTCATTAGGAGCAAACGTTTCTGGGCAAGTCCATGACTGACATAACCTCATAAGACACAGGAGCAGAAATAGGCTATTCAGCCCAATGAGTCTGCCCCGCCATTTCACCATGAGCTGATCCATTTTCCCACTCACCTCCACTGCCTGGGTTTCTCCCCATAACCTTTAATGCCTTGGCTGATCATTCTCTGCCTTAAGTACACCCAATGACTTGGACTCCACAACCGCCTGTGACAACAAATTCCACAGATTTACCACATTCTGGGTGAAGAAATTCCTCTGGATCTCTGAAAGAGTTGCTTATGGACCAGCTAATTGAAGACCAAGACCAGTGAGGAGGAAGGACAGGAATGGCCAGGTAAGGGAACCTTGGATAATGAGGTTGTGACTTTAGTCATGAAGGAGGCATAAGTAAGGTTTATGAAGTCACAATTAGCAATGCCCTGAAAGAAAATGACTGCGCAGAAGAGCTCAAGAGGGGCATTAAAAGACCAAAATTGGCCATGAAATGTCCTTAGTGAACAGAATGCCGAGGCTTTTTATAATACATTACAAACAAAAGGATGATGAATGAAAAGACAAAAGAGAAAATTCATAAAATATAGGAGTAGGGTAAGCCATTACCTGATGTGACATTCAATAAAATCATGTCTGATGTGGCCATAGACCCACCTTCACTTAATTGCCCTTTTCCCATCACTCTTGATTCCCCTATTTGGAAGATATCTATTTTACTGTGCCTTAAATATATTTAAAGAGGTAGCCTTTATTGCTTTCTTAGGCAGAAAATTTCATAGATTCATTCGAGTTTTGGAAAAACAGTTCCTTTTCATCTCCATCCTAAATCTACTCCCCTAAATTTTGAGGTGATGTCTCCAATTTCTATTTAGGTTTATTCTATAACTTATGTTTGGAGTTAGAGGGGGTGGAGAAGGCACTAAATGAGTACTTTGCATTGGTATTCACCAAGGACACATGGAGGATAGATACCCAGGACTTGATGGGATGTATCCCAGCATATTGAAAGAGGAATGGGAGAAGATTGCAAAGGCCTTGACTAAAATGTTCATCCCCATTGGCAACAGGTGAGGTGCTGGAGGACTTGAGAGAAGCTAATGTATTTTTGTTCAAGAAGGGGAATGGGGATAATTCAGGTAATAATTAGCCAGTTAGTCTCACATCAGTGGTAGGAAAAATGTTGGAGAGGAGTAGTCAACACTCGCGGTTTTGTACATGGTAGATCATGTCTAATGAATCTTAGATTTTTGAGGAGCTTACCAAGAAGGTTGACAAGGCTGTGGATGTTGTCTATATGGACCTTAGTGAGGCATTTTTCAAGATTCCTCATTGTAGGTTGATCCAGAAGATACAATGCATGGGATTCCTGTTGAACTGATAGTTTTAGCATGGTTCCCATGCTTTTGCTCGTCCACAGAGACAGTTAGTAATGGTGGAAGGGTGATATTCTGACTGGAGATCTGTGACCAGTGGTGTTCTGCGTAGATCAGCTTTTGGAGCTGTGTTATTCATGGTATATGTAAATGACTTGGATAAAAAAGGTAGGTGGATGGTTCAGTAAATTTGCAGATGGTGCAAAGATTGGTGGAGTTGTGGATAATATGGACAATGAGCAAATTATACATAGACCGCCTACATAAATGAGCAGAGTCATGGCAGATAAGTCAATTGGAAGGGGAAAGTGTATGGTTAATGGTGGGATTCTTAAAAATATTGATATGCATTGAAATCAGTGGGTTGAGCTCCAAAGTGCCTCAACAGTGGCCACACAAAGAGATTGGGCAGTAAAGATGTACGGTATACTTGCCTTCATTGCAACACTTGAAATATTGTGCAATTCTGGTCCCCCCATGACAGGAAGGATATGGAAGCTTTGGAAAGGTCACAGAAGATATTTACCAGAATGCTGCTTGGATGAGAGGGTGTCAGCTGTGGAGAGAGGCTGGACAAACCTCATTTGTTTTCTCTGGAGTGAAGGAGGCTGAGAGGCAACCTGATAGAAGTTTATAAAATCATAAAAGGTATTGATAGAGTAGACAATCAGAATTTTCTTAAGAGGGCAAAAAAGGCATGTGTTTAAGGTGGGGTGGAGCGTTTAAAGGAGCTATGTGGGGAAGTTTTATACACAGGGAGTAGGTCTGGAATGGACTGTTAGAAGTGGTAATGGAAGCAGATACAATAGTGGGGTTTAAGATGTTTCCAGAGAGACACACATGAAGATGAAGTGAATGAAGGGATATCTATCACATGCAAACAACTAAGTTTGCGTTTGACTTGAACATTATGTTCGGCACCAACATATGAGCCAAAGGACCTGTTCCTGTGTTGTACTGTTCTATGTCTAATATTTTAAGCCAGGACACCTAAACCCAATGAGGATGTTAAAGATTTGAAATTACACAAGAAAACATTTTTTTTTAATCACTTCAAATTTTTGCATCTTTTGGGACATGCCAACACAGGAAAATGATCAGAGAAAACAGATCAAAGCGCAGTAAACAAATCTACAGAAAATCTACTTGCATTATAATGACGCATTCATAATCTTGTTACCATTCTGCAAGTGAAGACAGAGTAAACAGGTTCAGTTTGAGTATATGTGGCATAAAACCACATCTGCAGATCCTGTCCTCAAACTGAACTGGCACATACCTGATCATAATTGAGGTTTCATTCTGTCAAATTCATCCTAGACAAGGGCTTATTTCACTTTCACCTGAACAAGAATTTTCCCAATCCATGTGTCATCACCAAGATGCTTATCCAAAGAGAGGGAACCCCCTTGCTCCCATTAATTCCTTAAACATCAATTTTGTGTAAAATGTTATTAATCCAATCCTTATACTCAGGGAATAATTTTAATTAAGAGAGATGTCTTCAGTTTTGCTTGTTGTTACATGTGCTCTTAACTGCTCTGGTTTGAACAGGGTGAAACAGCAACAAACTATCATTGGAAAAAAATGCTTTTGAATACCGGGTAACTTGGCCAAAACAGCTGTGCCATATCAATCTTTTCAGAAGGTTTGCAGTGTTTGACAAATTCTCCCTTTGTCTCTATCTAATTTGTTATCGTTTTTTTTAAAGTGACTAAATGTTTAAAAACATCTACTAAGTGATTATTTTGCACACAAATCTTTGCCTGTTAAATTTCCAGCCACCATAGAACAACTCAGTATGAAAAGAGGCCTCTGGGCTCACCACATTCACACCGAGAAGTAGCCACCCATTTGTGTTATTCCCATTTTCCAGCTCTTGACCTGCAGCCTTCTATGCCCAGGCAACTTAAGTGCTCATCTCTACACTTCTTAAATCATGTCACAAACTCTGCTCCCCTCAATCTAACCAGCAGTGCATTCTCTGTGGGAATTGTCCTTAAATCCCTTTTAAATCTCTCTAAATTCTTACCCTGACTCGATGTCCTCTGATAAGGGGGAGTTTCTTGCAGTCTACCCTATCTGTACCCTTCATAATCTTGTACACCTCAGCCATGTGCCCTCTTGCAGACCTAGTCTCTCTAACCTCTCCTCATTAACTGAATTGCTCCATTGCAGACAATGTCCTGGTGAAATTAAAGTACTTAGTGTACTAACATATAGTTGGAAAATACCAGAAATAGAATATATGGCAAAGACTGCACTGGGCTGAAAGAGTTAGCATCAGTATCAACTGCATAAAAATACCAAAAAAGATAAAACCATCTGCTGAAACACTGAAGAATTGGTGTCAAGCAGTATGAAACCTGAATATTCCAGATGGATCAAATGTGATGGCTATCTGCACAAAAATGTCAACAATGATCTCCTGTTTTTTTTACAGACTTTTATTACAATTAATTCTTATTTTGTCGATCCAATTGAAATCCTCTTTCAGGTAAGATCGAATCTTTTTGACAGAGGTCTTCAGAATGTATTTATCCTTTTGTTTTTTATACATTAGGGCCATTATGACAGGCACAACAGCCACAAGCTTTCAAGGGTGTGCATGTTTCTGGCAGTATTAAAAAAAATCCCTTAAAGCACCTAACAGAAAACCAGGTCGAGGAAGTTTGATGTCAAAAATATTTTGATTATCCCAGGATGAGAGAATTTGGGAAAGGAATTAGGAGAGCAAAGAGGGATATTGGCAATCAAGGTTAGGGAGACCAAGACATTCTCTCAGTGAACAGAAAATGGTCGAAACACTCAGAAGGTTAGACTGTATCCAAGGTAAGACAACAGAGCTCTTCAAGTCAAATACCCTTCAGGCTCCTGTTTATATTTTACATTTCTAGTATCTGCTCTTTTTTGATTTTTATAATCTTTAAATGTATCAGAAGGAGTGTGTCCAAGAAAAAAAATGGGCACCTGTAGGAAGTGAAAGATTAATCTGTTTGTGGAGGCAGGGGATGTGGGTGAATGAGTACTTCTCCTTTGTATTTACCAGGGAACAAGGAAGTGGAAGAAGTCGGGTGCATGCCCATGTTGAGAAAGGGGAGATCTCAGTTGGCATGGAATGCATAAGAGTCCATAAATCTACATGCCTCGATGAGATCAATTCCAAAATGCCATGGGAATGAAATGAGGAGGGGTCCTAATGGTGATATTTTTCCATTGTCATGAACTGCAGGTGAGATACTGGTAAACTCAAAAATAGCAAAGGGCAACAGGATAAGCCATATAACTGCAATGACATCAGAGGTAGGGAAATTGTTTAAAAAATTCTAACCAATGTGCTTCATATACATTTGAAATGGCAAGGGTTGATCAGGGATATTGAGCATGACTTTGTGTAAGGGAAATCCTTTCTCACTAATTTTGATTCTTTTATTATTATGTAATGAGAATGTTGTTTTTATACAGTTCAGGCAGAAAATAGTGTGGACATTAGTTTCATTAATAAATCTGTTAACATGAATAACTGTTGCTCGCAACTTGTCAGCAGTAACTATTTAGAATGCATTATGAAATAAAAACTTTCACTTTGAAATCTTGAGAACATGTAAAGACTGGTCAAGAAATCAGACATTTTTTCTTCCAGTGTGAGGTAAGGGTGGATTACAATTCTAATAATTTCCACCCTCCAGACATGGCTCGAAACCTTTGGTCACATATGGCATCCAACTAATCATTGCCCGTGTGACACTCTCTTAGTCTGCTTCTGGTGAAAGAAGTTCATGTTGCTGAGGGATGAATGTTAATGGGCACGCACAGAAGAAGAATATTTTAAAATCTGCAGCAACCTAATTTAGAGAAAGTCTTCCAGAGTAGCTCACAGCCTGGCACTGGAACCCAAGGAAGTTTCCTTTCAATTTCTCATCCACTCCCTCCTGCCCCTTAGCCCACAATAATCAACCAACTCCATTCGCCCACTAATCCCTTCCACTCACAGATTTCTCCTAATGTCTTCATCTTCATTCTTGACATTCTGAGTCAAAACACCTCCACTTCATGATCAATGATCACTCCAGGCCCTGATCCACAAAATGACTCCAAATTCTCAGGAATCTCTCCCAATGACCTGGCACACCATCCTGATTATCCTGTAAAAGTCTGGGGTGGCACACTATGTAAAGGAACACGTGTATGTGCGTGTCTTTTTTCACTCATGGAATGCAGACATCGTGAGAAAACCAGCAATTAATGCATATTCCTAAATGCCTTTCACAAAAGCAATTAAAGTTATATAGATAGGGGGGCGTGGCAAGATGGCATAGAGAGAAGACGTGCAGTTCCATCTTTCCCCAGTTAGACTTATAAATATCCAATTTAAAAAAATTGTAAAAGTGATTAAGAATTGTACTTACAGACTTTGGAATAGCAGAGGATTAAAATGACTACAAACATGAAGAAATCACAAACTCAGTTACAAAAGAAATGACCTTATAAAAATGTTGAAGAATTGAGGCCTACCTACCAAGTTGACACCACGGAGTCGCTGACTGGAGCTCCCAAGCCTCAAAGGACCCCTGCTCGGCTGAGTATTACATCGGCACTGATCGCGCATCCGCAAGATGGCTCCGGTTCTGTGATGAGCTCGGCTGGCCCTGACTCGCGCCCCTGTGAACCTGGGCATGTGGGCGGATCAGCCGAGTGGGGACAGACGCGTGAGCCCGCAACAGTGCCTGGTGGTCTAGGGGCGCGCAGTGTAGCACTCTTCCGGGCATGCGCGGTGTGTCGCGAGTTCGGGAATTGTTAGAGAAGGTGTGGGCTGTGGGGGAACCCGAAAGACAGCGGGCTGATGAGGTCAGCGTGCTGTCGATGGGTATCCAGACCCACAGCCGCACTGGAAGAGGAATCATTGTGTCAGAAGAGGAAGAGAGCTCAGCGCTATTGGAACCAACACAGGAAGAATATATGGGGGCTGGGACCAGAGAAGGTAGGCCTTAAGGGGAAGTGATGGAACCTGGACTCGACTCTGTGTTTACAATATTGGAAGGGATCGTTCATCAAATGGAAAACATGTCAATGCAGATGTCAGCACAGATGAATCTAGGGTTTATGGAAGTGAAAACTAAAATGAACAGAATGTGTGAAGAGATTACTTCTATGAAGAACGATATGACTGTAGTTAAAAGTGATGTTAGTAGATGTATAAAAACAGTGGACACTGTACAGGATAATTTAAAAAAAAATTGTAGAAGCCTTTTTTGAATGTAAGAACCAAGGGGAGCATAATAGAGAAAAAATGGAAAAAGTGGAGGATTCTTTTGTGGATTGGGGGATTCAGAAGAAGGAATTATTGAAGAAGATTGATTCATTAGAGAATCAAGGTCGAAGAAATAATGTAAAAATAGTAGGTCTTCCAGAAGATATGGAAGGTTCAGATCTGGTAAAGTTTTTTAAGAAATGAATTCCTGAGGTACTGGGCAATGAATTGTTTCCGGATGGTTTGGAGCTAGTCCGGGCACATAGAGCACTGAGGAAAAAAACATTTCCAGGTCAACCACCACGAGCAGTTTTGATTTGTTTTTTCAAATATCAGGACAGAGAAATGATACTACGAATTGCGGTGCAGAAGGTGCGGCAAAATTAGACTCCAATGATGGTTCAAAATAACAGAGTGTTTTTCTATTCTGATTTGATTCAAGAAATTATTAGAAGGCACCGAGAATTTAACTCAGCTAAAGAAGTATTGTTGGGAAAGGGTTATAAATTCGCTTTTCGTTATCCGGCAGTATTGAAAGTTTTTATGGGAATTTTCAATCTCAATTTTTTGAAAATGACCACGATGCATTAATTTTACTAACTCATTGCCAGATTTGCGAGAAAGTGGACGGTCGCCATCATTGTTGCCTAAAAGGAGGTTAAATGGAAATGGGAATGGGAAGAATAGGAAACATGGAAAGAATGGAAAGAAAGTTGAACTGTCATAGTCTTCTTGATATTGAGGACCCGGAACAATCATTGGGACTGGAATCATTGGGTTGAATATATTTGACTAAATAATTTGTGAAAGTCTGACTGGGGTGGGGGGGGGGGCAGATGACACTGAGACCTTTAATAGACATCTGGCACTAGTGGGTTTTACCACATCCAGATTTTTAGGGAGTTACTACTTTTTAGTAGTTTGTTGGGGGGTAATATTTTTTTTTCTATTTCTTTGACTTTTTGGAATTTTTATATGGGGGAGGGTTTAGAATATTAAGGGAATTAGAAAGGGGAACAATATTTTATAGTAGCGTGAAATATATTATTAAATTGAAGAAATGTCTAATTTGAACCTTGCAACTTTTAATGTTCAGGGATTGAATAATCCAATTAAGCATAAATGAGTATTGGCTTACATAAAATGAATGAAAGTTGATAATTGCTTTTTTGCAAGAAATGCATTTGACCGAAAAAAACATCTGAAATTGAAGAGAGAGTGGGTTGGTCATGTGTTTTCTTTTTTTTAATTCTAAGGCAAGGGGTGTAGCGATTTTAATTCATAAGAAATTATTGTTTGAATTGGAATCATTTGAAGGGAATGGCGAATTGTAAAATTTTTGCTGAACCTTGGACCTTATTAAATATTTACGCACCTAATGTAGATGATGAATGGTTCATGTCGGAGGCTTTTTTATTGTTAATTCAGGCCAATAATAATATTCTGGTTGTGGGAGATTTTAACTGTGTTTTGGATCCTTTATTGGATTCATCTCCGAAAAGTATAAGGAAATCAAAGATGGCGATACAAATAGGAGCTCTGATGAAAGATTTGAATTTGGTTGATATTTGGAGGAGAGTAAATCCTCCAGAGAGAGACTTTGCTTTTCATTCATCTAGACATGATTAATCTTCTAGAATAGATTTTGTTTGGTAACGGCACATTTGGAAGGTAGAGTACTACAGGCTGAATATAAAAGTCGGGTTATATCGGATCATTCGATGTTGCTTTTTTCCTGTGTAAGTCCAGAAGTGGTGCAATCGTTTTATAGATGGAGGTTTAACACAATGTTACTGAGGAAACCAGAATTTATTACTTTTATTAAAGAACAGATTACTTTGTTCTTGGCTGAGAATATTAATTCAGTAAGTAGTAATTTCATACTGTGGGACGGTTTGAAAGCATATTTACGTGGGCAAATTATTAGTTACAGTACGAAAGTTAAAAAACAATATGTAGCGGAAAGTTTAACATTGGAGAAACAAATTACTGAGTTGGAAAAGGAATTTCAGAAAGATGTTACAGAAAATAAAAAAGCTGCTTTGACGAAGATGAAATTACTTTATAATATATTACAAACTTATCAGTATGAGTGTTTAATTCACCGATCTAGGCAATGTTATTAAAAATTGGGTGAGAGAGCTCACAAGGTATTAGCATGGCAATTAAAAGCGGAACAGACATCGCAAACTATTAATGCTGTCAAAAAGTATTCAACAGTTACCTATAAACCTCAGGAAATTAATGATCAGTTTTATTCATTTTATCAAAAATTATATACTTCTGAGGGAAAGCAGGACATTGGTTCTATTGGATCTTATTTATCTAAATTAAAATTACCTGTTTTAGGGGCAGAGGAGGTTAAGGAATTGGAAGCTCCATTTACAGATTTTGAGATTAAAGAAGCTATACAGGAGATGCCGAAAGGAAAGTTGCCAGGGGATGATTGATTTTCAGTTGAATTTTATAAAATTTTTTTATGAAGATTTATCTTCTGTATTTGGAGAGGTATTGCAGCAAATAACTGAGGATCAGTTGTTCCCAGAATCTTGCTCGAGTGCTATAATTAATGTGATTCCAAATAAAGATAGGGATCCAATGAAAGTATCTTCATATAGGGCTATTTCTTTATTAAATGTAGATTATAAAATTATAGCGAAAGTGTTAGCGAATAGACTGGCTAAATATTTACCTCAGTTGATACATATAGATCAAACAGGTTTTATTCAGAATAGAAATGCGTCTGACAATATCCTTAGATTGATAACACTGGTCAATGCATTGAGACAGCAACCCAACCACTGGTTGCACTGGATGTGGAAAAAGCTTTTGATAAGGTTGAATGGAATTTTTTATTTTAGGTGTTAGAGAAGTTTAATTTTGGCCCTTATTTTATTGGTTGGTTTAAGGCTCTATATAAAAATCTAATTGCTAGGGTGGTAACAAATGGTCAAACTTCTTTACCACTTAAATTAACATGATTGACTCGCCAAGGTTGCCCATTATCACCAGCCTTGTTTGCATTGGCTATTGCTCAGACAATATGACAGAATGATAAGATTAAAGGGATGAGAATTGCGGATGTTGAATATAAGATTAATTTATTTGTGGATGATGTGTTGGTGTATTTGACAGACCCAGAGCAGTCTTTGAAATATTTTCAAGATTGTTTGTTGAAATTTGGGGAGTTATCTGGATATAAAGTAAACTGGGATAAGAGTGAAATATTGCCAGTTGGGGAAGGAGATTATTCAGAATGTAAAAATATTATAAAATTAAAATGGTCAGATAGAATTAAATATCTAGGAGTAATAGAGTAAATGCAGATTTTCAATCTTTATATAAATAAAGGATTAAAATGGATTTGACTAAATGGAAAGATTTTCTGTTAAGGTTAATTGGTCGAGTAAATTGTATTAAAATGAATATTTTTCCTTGAATTCAATATCTGTTTCAGTTGATACCATGTTCACTTTCAAAGGGCTTTTTTCAGGATTTGAACAGGGCGGTGTGGGAATTTTTATGGAAGGGAAAATTAGCACAAGTAGCTTTGCATAAACTTATATGGAAATATGCGCAAGGGGGAGTTCAGTTACCTAATTTTCAAAATTATTATGAAGCTGCTCAGTTGAAATTTGTCAGTAGATTGATGGATATTGATCAACCCCGAGTTGGGCGAAGGTGGAAATGGATTGTATTTCTGAGGTTGATGTACATCAGTTTATATTTAAGTGGAATATGGACTTATTGCGGGAATGTAATATGCTGGTACTAAAACACTTGTTAAAGATATGGGTTAACATAAATATGGTTTTAGGATCGAAGGGTAAATTATCAATTCAAACCCCGTTATATCATAATCAGCTTATTTCTTTTTCAATATCAATAACCATTTAAAGAGATAGAATTCTCAGGGTATAAAGATAGTTCAGGACTGTTTTGAAGAAGGACAGTTTCTCTCTTTTAATCAATTGAGGGAGAAATTTGATATATCTGTAAATTCTTTATTTGTGCATTATCAACTCAGAGCTTTGAAAGAAGATAATTATGGTAAAGAGATGAATTTACCTAAGTTGACGAAATTTGAATCTTTGATTTCCTCTATATGAAAAAAGGCTACATTTCAGATATGTATCAATTGTTACAAGAAAGGATGGATAAACCGGAATGGGAGAAATCTAGGACTAAATGGGAAAGTGATTGAACTTATATTATCCCTCAAGAGAATTGGGAAGTTATATGCCATGAAAGTGTAACTAAATTGACGAATGCAAGATATGGAATGGTTATTTATAATTTTTTACATCAGTTATATTTAACCCCAGAGAAACTGAAAAAATATGGGTCTAGTAATTCGGACTCTTGTTTTAGATGTGGATTATGTACTGGAATTTTTTTACATGCCGTTTGGTCTTGTGTTAAAGAACAACCATTTTGGGAAGGAATTAGGTTGGTTTTGGAAAAATTATTTAAAATTAAACTACCATGAGACCCATCGATTTTTTTGTTGGGTTATATGGTCTTTTTGAAGGGATTGGGGTTGGATAAATTTCAAATTGCATTTGTACACTTAGTGTTGTCTGTAGCACGAAAATGTGTAGCTAGTACTTGGAAAGATAATGTGGAGATTAATATAGTATGTTGACATAATAAATTAAGAGCTTGTATTCCGTTGGAAAAAATTACATGTAACTTGCATGATCATTATTCCTTCTTTGTTAATATGTGGTCTTCCTATTTGGAGTATATGAATTTGGAAATACTTTAAAATATTGTATATATTTTTTGTTTTGTTTTTATATTTGGCTCCCCTTAAGGGGGCTGGCTGAAAGGGTGGGAGGGGTGGGGAGGAGATTTTGCTTTTTTTATATTAAAAAAATGATTTCTTTCTGTTATGTTTGATTGTAAGCTGTTTAAATATATTTTAAATAAAGTTTTAAAAAAGTTATATAGTCAGATTGCTATAAAGGCATATTGGGTTTAGCAACACCCTTCAGAAAATAAAATATGTCTTGTTCAGTTTGGCATACTTGGGACAGACCAGACTCAATTCAGTTCAGGGCAATACAGGATTGAGCACTTTGTGGATGCTTATGAAGATGCTCTTTTGGAACAGCTTGATTTTGTGGCAGAGCTACTTATGGTGCTTAACATAAGGAAGCATGCTATATGGTCAGATAAGCTTTGGTTAACTGCTGAAATCAGTTTTAAAAAGTTTCCTAGGCAGCACGGTTAGCTTAGCTGTTAACGCAATGCTGTAACAGCACCAGTTATTTGCATCTGTTTATCTCTCTCCACTATTGCTAACTCTCCCGCTTAGTCTTTCCAGCATTTTTTAAAAAAACTTATTTCAGATTTGCCCTGACTGGAATCATTTCAGTTTGCATAATATTTCTAGATGATAAGTGAGAGATGTCAAAATAAATGAGCTCCTTTAATGAGAGAAAAAAAAGCTTTCGATTCTGCATTAACTAGTAATATTTAACATAAGAATGACAAGAAATCATTACTTTTGCACTGTTAAAATAGCATTATATTTCTTGGATTCATCACTGCACACCAATCAGATTGTGATTCCATCTACTGTGATTAAATGCTTTGAGAGTTTGGTCATGGCCAGAACTAACTCACACTTAAGTAAATATGTGAACCCACTGCCACAATTGCTCAACACCAGATGCAATACCACTGGCTCTCCACTCAGTTCTGGATCACCTCAGCAACAGTATCACCTACATCAGGCAACTCTTCATTGTATTGAAAGTTGAGCTGTAGTCAATCATATCCTCATTACTGGTCAACAAGGTCCAAATCCTGGGCTTCTATACCTCCTCTGCAACTGGATCCTTATTGGAAGATCACAGTCAGTAGGAATTGGGAACAACGTCTCCTCCTCACTGATGATTAACACTGGTGCATTTCAAGGATACATGCATAGCCCACTGTTCTACTCTCTACACGATGAGTGTGTGACTTGGCACAATTCAAATGCTGTCTACAAATTTGCCAGTGACACCACAGTCATCGGCGGAATCACAAGCAATGAAGAAGTGTACAGGAGTGAGATATATCAGCTGGTTGAGTGGTGTCACAACAACAACCTTACCCTCAACATTAGGAAAACTAAGGAATTGATTGTGGATTTCAGGAGGGGGAAATTAGGAGAACATGAAATAGTCCTCATGAGGGGCCAGAGGTGGGAAGAGCTAAGAACTTCAAATTCCTGGGTGTCAACATCTCTGAAGATCTATCCTGGGACCTCCATGTCAATGCAATCATGAAGAATGCTTGCCAACAGCTATACTTTGTAAGGCATTTGAGGAGATATGCTATGTCACCAAAGACTCTTGCAAATTTCTATGTGTACCAAGGAAGCATTCTGACAGGTTGTATGACTGTCTCATATGAAAAGATTACAGAGTTATGAACTCAACCATTGCCATCTTCACTCCACTGAGGACATCTACAGGAGACAGTGTCTTAAGAAATCAGCCTCTATCCTTAAGGACCCTCACCACCCAGGCCATGCCCTCTTCACTGCTACCATCGGAAAGGAGGTACAGGAATCTGAAGATGAACACCCAATGGTACAAAAACAGCTTCTTCCTCTGCCATCAGATTTCTGAATGGACAATGAAACCCAGACACTACTTCATTTTCTCTTCTTTTGCACTGATTTATTTATTTTTTAAAAAGTATTTTATACCATTACTTGCCACAACAACATTCACCCAATAAAGAAAACATCAAGTTACAAGGATAATTTTCCATTCATCTGAATTTTCAATGGCAGAACAAATAAATTTTCGGTGTACATGATAATGAGGAGAATAAGATTAGAACTAATGGGATTCTGATTGTGATTTCAATGGGATTGCACCACTCAGAGCAGGAATGGACTTGGTTGATTAAGTTTAATCCTTTGAATTTCATGACATGCATGACAAGAAATTTTGATCATCTCATTAACACTTCCAAATAAGGGAAGCAGTTTGGTTCCCAATTCTACTTGCTTTAATATTATAAAGTTGCATTGATGTCAGAAAACATTCACCCAATAAAGAAAACATCAAATTACAAGGATAATTTTCCATTCATCTGAATTTTCAATGGCAGAACAAATAAATTTTGGGTGTACATGATAACGAGGAGAATAAGATTAGAACTAATGGGATTCTGATTCTGATTTCAATGGGATTGCACCACTCAGAGCAGGAATGGACTTGGTTGATTAAATTTAATCCTTCTGTTTTGTTGTAAGTAGAAGTTCTCAGATGTAAAATGACACACCAGATTTAGATGATTTTCAAATTGGTCAAAAAACAAATTTTTACTGAATTTCAAGGTAAAATTTTATGGTTTTTATAAAACAATCATAGCAGTTTACGTGAATTCCGGGTCATTGGAGGTTCTACATTTTAGTGACATTAATATAATAAATTTAATGAAACCATTGCATCCACATGTTATAATTAATATGTAATTTTCTACAAGTTATTAGTTTGAATAAATTGATGACAACTGACAACTATTTCATTATGACTATTCTATTTGAAATTAAGTCATCAGGGTACACCAGAGTAAGATATTTTGATGCTTGAAAACTTTATGGGAGATGGTAGAACTAATTAAGAAACTGTGATTAAGTTGTGTCAGTGCAGAATCTAAACCAATGAGTTCATCTCAGTTACAATGCGAATGAATGAAGCAGATTTAACAAAAAGTGCAGTTTTGTAACAACTAAATGCCTTCAACAAAAGGCTGAAAGATGTATCTGATCAGACTCGTTGGGATCAATGCTGGTGTTTAGACTATTGAAGACGTCAGTTTTATAATCACTACCAGTTCTGCTCTGAATGTGCTCTCACAGAATATAAGAAAACCTCATGTCAAGTTGAGACAAGTCTTGAAGAATTTGCAGTAAAATTGTCAATAGAATTAAACACAAATGCCAACAAGGTAATAAATACATCACAATGTTAATTTGAATTTTTGCATCTCATAACTCTATATAGTATAATAATTGATTTATGACTTTTAAGTTTAAAATGTTTTAGTAGGTAAGATGATTTTTTATATAAAAAATTGTAAGGTGAACCTTTGCTGAGGAATATATGATATAAATATATCACCTCCTTCATCTGTACTGAAAAATAATACATGACTTTGTGATTTCTTGCTACTCCTTATGAGAAGCTATGGCACTTCTATTTGTGCTCTTCTATTGGCAAGAGATGCTCTGAATGCATAAGATATCAGATATGTTTTACATGTCAGTGAGCTTCTTTCAACTTCAAGCTCAAGACAAATGGGCAAATTTAGGTACTTGGGAGTCACTATCTCAGAGGATCTTTCCTGAACCCAACACACCAAAGAAAGCATGTCAGCGCCTCTACTTCCTCAGGAGTTTGCGGCGGTTTGGTATGTCAATAGAAACCCTGGCAAATTTCTACAGGTGGAAAGTGAGCTGACCAACTGGATCATGGTCTGGTATGGCAACACCAATACCCCTGAGCATAAAGCCCTCAAAAAGAGGTAGTTGGCACAGCCCAGGACATCACAGATAAAGCCTTCCCCACTACTGAGTAGATTTCGAGGGAACACTGTCTTCAGAGGGCAGCAGCAACCATCTAAAACCCACACCACCCAGCACACACTCTGTTCTCGATGCTGCCATCAGAAAGGAGGTATCAGTATCAGTGCCACAAGACTCACACTACCAGGTTCAGGAATAGCTGCTACCCCTCCACCATCAGACTCCCCAACAACAAACTCAATCAGAGACTTATTTAAGGACTCTTACTTGTGCACTTTATTGATTTTATTTTGTTCTCTCTGTATTGCAGAGTCAGTTTGTTTACATTCATTATGTTTACAATTCTTTTATTCGTTTACATGTTTATGCTGTGCACAGTTTATTTTTTGCACTACAAATTAGTGGCAATTCTCCCACACCCACTGGAAAAAGGAATCTCAGGGTTGTATGTGATGTCACCAGCTCTTCAGCGCTTGACGTCCTGCTTTGCGGAAACTGCCAAAATGTTTGGCCTGGAAGTCAGCCTGAAGAAAACTGAGGTCCTCCATCAGCCAGCTCCCCACCATGACTACCAGCCCCCCCACATCTCCATCGGGCACACAAAACTCAAAACGGTCAACCAGTTTACCTATCTCGGCTGCACCATTTCATCAGATGCAAGGATCGACAATGAGATAGACAACAGACTCGCCAAGGCAAATAGCGCCTTTGGAAGACTACACAAAAGAGTCTGGAAAAACAACCAACTGAAAAACCTCACAAAGATAAGCGTATACAGAGCCGTTGTCATACCCACACTCCTGTTCGGCTCCGAATCATGGGTCCTCTACCGGCACCACCTACGGCTCCTAGAACGCTTCCACCAGCGTTGTCTCCACTCCATCCTCAACATCCATTGGAGCGCTCACACCCCTAACGTCGAGGTACTCGAGATGGCAGAGGTCGACAGCATCGAGTCCACGCTGCTGAAGATCCAGCTGCGCTGGATGGGTCACGTCTCCAGAATGGAGGACCATCGCCTTCCCAAGATCGTATTATATGGCGAGCTCTCCACTGGCCACCGTGACAGAGGTGCACCAAAGAAAAGGTACAAGGACTGCCTAAAGAAATCTCTTGGTGCCTGCCACATTGACCACCGCCAGTGGGCTGATAACGCCTCAAACCGTGCATCTTGGCGCCTCACAGTTTGGCGGGCAGCAGCCTCCTTTGAAGAAGACCGCAGAGCCCATCTCACTGACAAAAGGCAAAGGAGGAAAAACCCAACACCCAACCCCAACCAACCAATTTTCCCTTGCAACCGCTGCAATCGTGTCTGCCTGTCCCGCATCGGACTGGTCAGCCACAAACGAGCCTGCAGCTGACGTGGACTTTTTACCCCCTCCATAAATCTTCGTCCGCGAAGCCAAGCCAAAGAAAGAAGATATGTACTGTGACAGATTATGTTATATTTTATATTGTATATAGATATGTTTTAAAAGGAGATAAATTGTGTTAGGTTTTTTAGTGTAGGTCACGTACAAACACTTCAAGACTATCTCATTTAAAATGCCAGAGCTCTGCTCAAGCCAGACAAACTTTGAAGAATGCCTATAAGGACTTCACAATGTTAATTTTGAAGACAGGTTACTTGGACATACTGTAGAGTAATGAATTATTGTTTTGCAAAGCAACAGATGTACGAACTTTGAAGATTAGGTCCGGGACTGCAGTCTGTCTGAGTGCAGTTGACTGTTCTAAGAGGGTCATGATGTAGTTATCTTTGAGAGAGAGAGAGAGAGAGAGAGAGAGAGAGAGAGAGAGAGAGAGAGAGAGAGAGAGAGAGAGAGAGAGAGAGAGAGAGAGAGAATTCAGTTCCATAGTTCAGCAGCAGCAGCTGGGACTGGAACAGGA
This sequence comes from Narcine bancroftii, assembly GCF_036971445.1. NCBI lineage: Eukaryota > Metazoa > Chordata > Chondrichthyes > Torpediniformes > Narcinidae > Narcine > Narcine bancroftii. The sequence goes on along the minus strand of NC_091472.1, from coordinate 39,947,605 downwards.
CGAGCTGGCAAACTTGTGGTTAAAAAAAAGAAGAATTTTGAAGACAGGTTGTGAGTTCTTAGTTCAGCCTGGTCAAAGCCAGGTATGTGGTCCATACAAGAGCAGATAGCTGGCTGCATAATGTTTCACTTGAAATAAGAGAAACAAAAAGGAACTTTGTGGTGACCTGAAAGAAAGAGGTTATCATTTGAAAAACCCTGAGGGGGCAAATTTCTTCGGCAAGACACTGAAGTGGCTGATCAGAAGGAATCAGTTGTGGATGTTCAACGAGCAACAAATCTCTCTCTGAAAACCGACAAGAACCTTCCTGAGTGGTAACCATTTACCTTTCAAGCACCAAAGCCTGGTGAAATTCATAAATGTTTAATTCTGTGCAGAGTATAAGAATTGCCTTCAACCAGTGAACTTGGAGGACTGAGAAGTGAGATTGGACTGTGAATTAAATAACTTTTTTTGAACTTACACACACATTACATGCAGGTGTGCTTAGAATTAGAAGGAGGTTAAGTTAAGTTAATAATAAAAGTTTGATCCTGGTTTCATCTTTAAAGATAATTAAAAGCAACTTTTGTTTAAGTAACCATTTGTCTTGCTGAATTTCTATTGCTGCTGGGTTTTGGGGACCTCTGGGCTCATAACAGTACTCTGACAATAAATCTGAAATCAGAATTGGCTACCTCTTCTCATTTTCATTCAAGCACTTTACTTCTGGTTTGAGAAAGCATTTGGTGGAGCAATGGCAAAGGATATTGGAGCACACAAGTGCAAAAGAATGTTCAGATTCATATTGAATGAACATCAGTCATGTTAAATGGGGAGAATCTGTGTAGGAAATGGTTACTTCACTCTAGGGATAGATTAAATGGGACAGAGAATCATTATTGATTTCTCAAATGTCAACATGAGATCTGAGTGTAGTAGTGTGAGATGAAGGAGATCTTTTTCCTAATTCACAATTAGGAAAAAATGAGCAAGGGAGAGAAGACAAAACTTCCAATGACTAAATACCTCATTTTCCTTCAATCTTTTTGTAGTTCTGATCAATACCCAGTGTTGTTTGGAAATGTTCCCTTCAACCCAAGTATTATTTTACAGTCAATTGTATGGCTTAGGAATGAGTGCTTGGAGAATAATATACTATATATATATATATTTCAGATTATACTCCTACATGCTTATTTTATGTGCTTTATTTTTTGGGGGATGGATAGAATTTGCAAACTTTAAATGGTTAATTTTAACCCAAATATTGCTTGAACTCCTGAGCATAAAAATTTTCAAATTGCCATCCACATGAACATCTCTATGGTCTATTGGATTAAATAAAAAAAAAGAAACTGCACAAATTTTCTGTTAACATTGTCAGCAGAAAATGTTGAGGGACTGGGTACAGCCTGACATAGTCTTCTTCACATATGCTGAGGACCTCCACTTGTGATTTCTGAGTTTCATTTTATATTTTCTGTTCTTATTTCACTCTGTTAGCATTTTCCGTCAACATTTTAAATGACAGAGACTGTTATTATTTTAGGATGAGCAATGCAATAACAAATTTGTAAATACGAGGTTCACAATTTCCACAGAGCTACGTTTAAAATATACACCACATAGCTGCTTAAATCAGCTGTTTAATGGACAATGAACTATATGTGAATGAAGAAAAAGTACCAGAAATAGGCAGTGTTTTAGGGCATTTCCTGTTTTCTCATTCCAAACAAAATCTACTTTCCATTGCGTAAAGATGAACTGGAGATGGTTCGATCTCAAGAGGCAGCTGTGCCTTAAATGATACAGAACAACTTAATTAATTCCATGAACAGTTTTGTTTTATTTAAAAAAAAAATGTATGCCTCCCATGGTGCCGCTCAGAAGCAGTTGGAAGGATGTGACTGAAAAGGATTAGGATTTAATCGGTAAAAGGAAGTCTACATCATCTAACATCCCTCTTCCATGTGAACAGAGCTTTCTGTGAGGAATGTACAGAGATGAAGATAACAAAAAATTGCAGATGCTTGGCATCTGAAATAAAACAGAAAATGCTGAACAGGCAAGCAATATCCATGGCAGGAGAAACAGAGTTAATGTTACAGGTCAAAAACCATTCACCTTTCCACAGATTCTGCTTGATCTTCTGAGAGTTCCCAGCAGATTCTGTTTTTATATACATAATGAATTGAGACCAAGGCGTAGAGTAAGACGGGAGGGAATAGACACCTGCGATTTTGTGTCAGTCAAATGCTTCAGCTCGTGGTATGAAGACTCCCACCACCAGGTTCAGGAACAGCTGCCATCCCTCCACTGTCAGACCCCTCAACAACAAACTCAATCAGGGACTTATATGAGGACTATTACTTTTGGACTTTTTTGATTTTTCTCTCTCTCTCTCTTTCTGCATTGCATAGTTTGTTTACATTTCTATATTTGTTTACATGTGTACATTGAGTCTTTTTTTTTGCTCTGCCAATAAGTGGTAATTCTGCCTCACCCGCAGGAGATAGAATCTTAGGGTTGATGTGATGTCATGTATGTACTCTGACAATAAATGTGAAATCCGAAAAATGCTTGTGCATTCTGGATTGGAGCAGCCCACAGAACTATTGTATAATCTGTCCCACAAAGAGGATGCATTGACTCATGGCATTGACATTAACCCACATAAGGTTACCAATTCAAACTCCCACTATGGCCTTCCAAGCAACATGTTCACTCTTACCCTGTGCCCAGCTATCCCAGATTATTATTTCAATTGATCCCAGGCAAAGGACTGAGGCTGGCTCATCGAGGGCAAGAGCTTCCCTTTGGTCACTGAAGACATCTATGCAGACTTCCAACAACCAGACTACTGCCATAGAGGGTATCCATCAACTTGGCACCAGAATATGGAAACTCACTTCTAAGGGGGCATCTTATGAAGCACAACAGTCTCATAATCAAAGATATTTAATAACAGGTAAATAGATATAAATGAATCTAAAATTTTTAAATTTAGACATACAGCATGATAACAGGTCACTTTGGACCACGAGTCTGTGCCGCCCAATTTACAGCCAATTAACCTTCATATTTCTAATGGTGGGAGGAAATCAGAGTCCTCGGGGAAAATCCATGCAGACTTGGGGAGAACGTACAAACTCCATACAGACAGCGTGGGATAAACAGGATATATTTAGTTAAAACATTTCAATTGATATATTGATTTAAAAAATATGATTTAATTTTGAGATGCAGTACGGTAACAGGCCTTTCCAGTCAATGAGCCCTGTGTTGCCCCAAATACACCCAAGTGACCAATTAACCTACTAACTCCACATGTCGTTGGAATGTGGAAGGGAAACCCATGAGGTCATGGGGAACATGTACAAACTCCTGATAGAGCAAATTCAAACCTTGGATACAGGAGTGGAGATGGTTAATGTTGCAGAAGTGTAGTGATGTTTGTGATATGGTATCTGAAGTTCCCCTCACAGTCAAATATGACACTGAGAATACAAACAACTGGGTTCAGTTTTTGACACCTGTCAGGGAGCATGATGCAATCACGACTGGGAAATGGAATTTGGTGCAGAAGAAAAGGCAACAGCTTCAACTATCTCAATATTTACTTGGGAGACATTTCTGCACTTCCCAATTGGATGTCAGAAGAGTGGGTCACCACAAGTTTTTGTTTGATAACAATTGGAGCCATGTGGAAACTAGCACATGTTTTCAGATAGTGCTGCCACAGGACATCTCAAAGTTGAGGAAAGCAAGAAGTGACATTTTTGGCTAAATGTGATAGATACAAAAAGAACTGCAACCTTCCATGAAATGTTCATGGTAAATGTATAAAAAGAACACAAAATTCTTCCTACTTAGCCAGATATTGTTATCAGCTCTTTGTCTTCAAGTACCCTTCTCTTTACCTCCGTTTGTTAGCATTACTTTCCTTCTCAATAAACAAACTCCTTGCAGACAAACATAGAAAACCTATACTAAACTTTCACAATTTAATTCCGCTCAAGGACTCTCACTTCAGTCATTTTTCTCTTTGTTCCCTTCAGTGAAGCCACAACCGGGAGCAAAAGACCAGAGAGAGAGAGAGAGAGAGAGAGAGAGAGAGAGAGAGAGAGAGAGAGAGAGAGAGAGAGAGAGAGAGAATATCAGACCCAACGGATAGACAATGGCAGGACAAGAACAGCATTTGTGTTTTAATTACATTGTAAAATATGCAAGTTCTGCCATTCCTGTGAAACTAATGTGCCTTTTACAAATCTGAATTAAAAAAATTGGAAGTGTACTGCACTCTTAATCCAGAGTCTTAAAAGTTGGCAAAATCTTGACATGAGCATATAAAATGTTGAAAGGGCAACAAAATATTTGTGACAGGGTATAGCCACTGAATAATCATTTATAAGGAACAAAATATTCTCCAATTTCACTTGTTGGTTAAGTGAGCAAGAAGAGAGGATTCTACTTCCTACAGGAAGCACAAGTCTCCCTTTTTCATTTGCAACTATACTTTTTAATTTAAAAAAAGGGTCATTCAAGATATTTACAAGAATATTGACTCTAGATCTGGCAATAAAAATAATGACTAATTCAACACCAAAGGGTGCATTAATCCTTGCTGGCCAAATTCAAAGTAGTGCCAGAAAGGATGCTGTTCTACCATACACTGGCAGATCCTTTAGTGCACAAGGTAAAAAACAAAGTTATGAACAAACACATCTGTACAAACATGACTGTAATGTAGGAATCAGTGTGATAATTTTTAAACATTATATCCTTGACAATTAATAAAGTCATTTGATTTAACTTGTACAATACACAAATGTGCTGGAGAAACTGTGCCGGTCAGGCAACATCCAGAGAAAGTAGAAGGCAATCAATGTTTCGGGTATGGGCCCTTTGTCAGGAATTGGGAAATACAGGTTGATACCTGATCCACCTTTTTATTCAGGCATCTACCTGTTTATACGATTCCTAATGAATGGTTCAAGCATGAAACGTTGTCTACCTTCCTTTGGATGCTGCAAGACCTGGGAAGACTCTCCAGCACATTTGCTCAACCCAGGCATCTGCAAATTTTCTCGTTGAACTCAATTTAATTTAGCCTTCTCCACGATCATTTGTCCTGCCCTTACCTCTCATTTTTAACACATTTTTCATTTAGACATACAGCACGGGAACAGGCCCTTCCAGGCCACAAGCCTGTTCTGCCAAATTACACCCAATTAACCTACAACCCCTGTATGTTTTGAAGGGTGGGAGAAAACTGGAGTATCCAAAAAAAACCCACACAGACACCAGGAGAATGTACAGACTCCTTACAGACAGTTCCAGATGCGAACCCCAGTCAAAGGGGCTGATATAGCATTGCATTATCTGCTAGGCTAACCATGCTGCACTGCACTGTTAGCTATGATGACATTTTCAAGAGCTATATAGTTTTATATATATAGATAGACAACAGACTCGCCAAGGCAAATAGCGCCTTTGGAAGACTACACAAAAGAGTCTGGAAAAACAACCAACTGAAAAACCTCACAAAGATAAGCGTATACAGAGCCGTTGTCATACCCACACTCCTGTTCGGCTCCGAATCATGGGTCCTCTACCGGCACCACCTACGGCTCCTAGAACGCTTCCACCAGCGTTGTCTCCGCTCCATCCTCAACATCCATTGGAGCGCTTACATCCCTAACGTCGAAGTACTCGAGATGGCAGAGGTCGACAGCATCGAGTCCACGCTGCTGAAGATCCAGCTGCGCTGGATGGGTCACGCCTCCAGAGTGGAGGACCATCGCCTTCCGAAGATCGTGTTATATGGCGAGCTCTCCACTGGCCACCGTGACAGAGGTGCACCAAAGAAAAGGTACAAGGACTGCCTAAAGAAATCTCTTGGTGCCTGCCACATTGACCACCGCCAGTGGGCTGATATCGCCTCAAACCGTGCATCTTGGCGCCTCACAGTTTGGCGGGCAGCAACCTCCTTTGAAGAAGACCGCAGAGCCTACCTCACTGACAAAAGGCAGAGGAGGAAAAACCCAACACCCAACCCCAACCCACCAATTTTCCCCTGCAACCGCTGCAATCGTGTCTGCCTGTCCCGCATCGGACTTGTCAGCCACAAACGAGCCTGCAGCTGACGTGGACTTTTTACCCCCTCCATAAATCTTCGTCCGCGAAGCCAAGCCAAAGAAAAGAATAGTTTTTAGAATTATTTAGTTTAACATGGCATTATATTCAGTACAGATATCATGTTCCCTCCTTCCTTCCAGTTTGCCAGATAACCACCTCCATAAGCTTCTTTACCTACATTTAATCTTGCACCGCCCTATTTATTACTGACTTGCTCTACTTCTCATCTCTTAACCAAGAATATTCAAAATTCTTCCCTTTATTTTTAAACTCTGCAAATGTTCTCATGTTTTCTATCACCTTCTCTGCTCTCTCTCACTCCAGTCTTGGCTGTTAATGAGTCTTCAACGTCTTAGTGCTATTGGGTGAGACAGCAGAATTTCTGGAGTCTCGGCAGAAGATTTTTCATTATAATACTTCTCACTTCCACTTGAATGATTAATCTAGTAGGAACAACAAAATTTCACTCCAGCTGCCAAAAATTAGCCACGTGTCATTCATATTTAATAAAGGAAATTTATTGTTGTTTTTCATGACCAGAATGTCCAGGTTGCTTGAAAGTCAACATTAAAAGTTGAACTGCTCTTGCAATATCAAACAATAAGCCAACAAATTTACTTGAAGGAAAATCCCGTAAACTGCAAGATCACACAAACAATTGACCTGTTTTAGTAACGTCAATTGAAGGACTTATATAAGTCAGGGCAAAAGGGGATTGCCAGCTCTGGCTGTGGACGTATCTGGAGAATTTTTCACACAGAATTTTAGAGACCTCTGGGGATTAGGGAGTTCTTGAATGGCTGCAGTGATGATTCCAGAATTTTTTGATGCCTGATGATGCAGATCCTTGTCCAATTATTCTGGCTGTAGTTCTCTCAGCAGTAGTTGGGAAACATTACCAATATTGAAGTTTTGATAGGTACCAACTAGAGAGAGTGCAATACTGGATCTCATATTAGGGAACAAAACAGGGCAGGTGACAGAAGTGTGTGTTGAGATTCTAAATTGGAGAAAATGAGGAAATGAGAAAGGATCTAGAATGTGTGGATTGGGATGTTGTTTTCGGGCAAGGATGTGCGAGGTGAGTGGAGGACCTTCAAAGGTGAAATTTTGAGCGTACAGAGTTTGTATGTTTCTGTTAGGATCAAAGGCAAGGGTAGAAAGTACTGTATAAGGAACCTTGATTTTTTGAGGAATATTGAAATCTGGTTCAGAAGAAGAGAGTTGTGTATAACAGGTATAGGCAACATGCAGCAAATGAGGTACTTGAGGAGTATTAAAAAATGCAAGAAAAACTTCAAGAGAGAAATTAACAAGGCTAAAAGAAGACATGAGGTTGCTTTGGCACACAAGAAATTCCTAAGGGATTTGACAGGCATATTAAGAGCCATAAATATCAAAATGATTAGCTTTGTATGGAGTAGAAAGAGATGGGGAGATCTTAAATGTATTTTTTAATCAATATTCACTCAGGAAAAAGGCACAGATTTATGGGAAGTAAGGAAAGCAAGCAGTTAGTTCATGGAACCAATAAGATTAAAGAGGGGGAAGTTCTTCCTGCCCTAAAGCAGGTAAGGGTGGATAAATCCCCAAGGCCTAACAAGATATTCCCTTGGACCTTGAGGGGGGAAAGTTAAGAAATTGCAGGGGCTCTGGCAGGAATATTTAAAATGTCCTGAGCCACGGGTGTGATGCTGAAGGACTGGAGGGTAGCACAGATTGTTCTGTTGTTTAAAAAGGCTCCAAAGGTAACCCTGGAAATTATAGGCTGGTGAGCCTGACATCAATGGTAGGTCAATTATTAGAAGGTGTTCTAAGAAATTGGATATACAATTATTTGGATAGCCAGGTGCTGATTAGGGACAATAAACATGGGTTTGTGCATGGTAGGTCATGCTTAACCATTAACCAATCTTGTAGAGTTTTTTGAGGAGGTGACCGTGAAAGTTGACCAAGGAAAGACTGCTGATGTTGTCTATATGTACTTTAGTAACACCTTTAACAAGGTCTCACATGGGAGGTTAGTCAGGAAGGTTTAGTCACTAGGTATTCATGGTGAAGTAATGAACTGGAGTTGACAATGGCTGGATGGGGGAAATCAGAGGGTAGTGGTAGATGATTGCTTCTCAGATTGACTAGTGATGTGCCTCAGGGATCAGTATTGAGACCATTATTGTTCGCCATCTATATCAGTGATCTGGATGATAATGTGGTAAATTGAATCAGCAAGTTTGCCGATGATCCTAAGATTAGAGGTGTTGTGGACAGCAAAGTATGTTTTCAATGCTTACAGAGGGATCTGGAACAGCTGGTAAAATGGTCAAAAATGACGGATGCCATTTAATGCAGACAAGTGTGAGGTGTTGCATTTTTGAAGGACAAATCAAGAAAGGTCATTCACAGTAAATGGTAGGGCACTGAGGAGTGCAGTAGAACAGAGTGATCTGGGAATACAGATAGATAATTCTCCAAAAGTGATGTCACAGGTGGATAGGGTTATATAGAGAGCTTTTGGCATATCAGCCTTCACAAATCAAAGTATTGAGTACAGGAGCTAGGATGTTATGTTAAAGTTGTATAAGACATTGGTGAGGCCAAATTTGGAATATTGTGCTCAGTTTTGGTCACCTAACTACAGGAAAGATATCAATAAGATGGAAAGCATATAAATTTATTAGGATGTTGCCTGGACTTCAGGAACTGAGTTAAAGGGAAAGGTTAAACAGGTTAGGACTTTATTCCTTGGAGCATAGGAGAATGAGGGGAGATTTGATAGAGGTATTTAAGATTATGAGGGTGATAGACAGAGTAAATATAGGCTTTTTCCACTGAGGGTAGGTTAGATACAAACCAGAGGACATGGATTAAGAGTGAAAGGGGATAAGTTTAGGGGAAAATTAGGGAGAACATCTTCACACAGAGAGTGGTGGAAGTGTGGAACGAGCTTCCAGCTGAAGTGATAAATATGGGCTCAATTTTAACGTTTAAGTAGAATTTGGACAGGTAAGTGGATGGGAGAGGTATGGTGGACTATGCGCTGGGTGCAGGTCAATGGGGCTAGGAAAAGAGCCGGTTCGGCACAGACTGGGGGGGGGGGGTGGGGGGGCTGAGGAAGCCTCTTTCTGCGCTTTAATTGTCCTATGGTTCTATTGTTCTTTGTGCTGGAGATGCTGAAATGGGATTTAAAGACAAGATTATTGACAAACATGGAACTAGCATAATATCTGGCTCAGGAGTGCATTTGGGTTGGATGGCACAGTTTGTGTTGCTGCATCACCACGTCACTGACCTAGGATGCTATAGAAACACAAGGACGGAAGACGTTGAAATTTTGAGTAAACAATGAGAAGCTCGAGGGATTCAATGGCTCAGGCAGTATCTATGGAGAGAAATGGACAGGCAATGTTTCAGATTAGGAGACTACCTGGAAACATTATGTATTTTACATAGTTGCTGCTGCATTTCAGGGAATTATTGCCATTTTCCCAGAATGCATGCTGTGTAAAAAGGTTGCAACAGGAATGAGGGTTCCATTTTGCTCTGATGGTTTACTTCCTAGGCCCCCCTAGTAAATTTCCTGGAACACCTGCAGTCTAAACTGAACTGCAGGTGTTCCGTGAACAACGGGATGAATAGGCCATCCGGCCTCTTTAGATACCGCAACTTCAGATATTCTGCCTAAACACGCGGTGTGATGCAGATATTTAGTTTTTTTTGTCATTCCTGTGTGAACAACCACTCCTGGAGGTCAGGAGACACTTCAGAATGGAAAAAAAATCACACATATTCTACGTAAAAATCATAATTGATTGCTACACAAGGTACTCTGGTTTCTTCACAAATGCTAAAGCTTGTCATTTAATTAAATTCACAAAATTGCCTGAGAAAGCCAGGAAGTCCCGCTGAGTACATAGATGCTGTGGGACTTGCTGAGTTTCTTCAGAAATTTAGTATATTTACTAGAATTACTTCTTCAGACTGTCTTGTTTCACTCTTGTCTTTTGATTTATTGATAACTGTATGTTACCCTTAGCATAACTCGGTGGCAAAAAGATCAAAGGAAGAATTGACAAATATGTGAATGAAGTTGCAGGGTTGCACGGGATGTAGGAAGGATGAGTGATTGGAGCTCCTTCTCTGTCAGATTAAGTAAATTTAAAGTGCCACAATTTAGGGTTTCAAAACTTTTAACCACGTATATAATCCCCTCTGTTAACATTGGCATTTTACCTCTGCCCTCACCTTATTTCAATAATGACTTTAGGTTGAAAGTTTAAATTTTCTATTAACTTGTCCATAGAAGAAAGAGGGTAGTGGTGGAAGGGTGTTATTCTGGCTGGAGGCTCATGTTCTGAAGAGATCTGTGTTGGGACCTCTGTTGTCTGTGATAGGTACAAATGTCTTGGATGAATAACCAGGTGGATGTGATACACACTCTTTTCTAATACTCAATGGCCTGTACCGAGCAATGTTGTCAGTGCTAAAACATCCTGATTTTGTCCTGAGTTACTTCTAGTACACAATGGTGATTAGTCAGTCATAGAATGGAGCAGTATGGGAATGGAACTGAGAAGTAGCCAAGGACTGAAGCAGAGAAAACTCTTCCATGCTGATTTTCGATCTTGAATTCAAACATCCATTCCTGTGATGTCTGTAATAATGGTCTATTTTCATTCTTAACCTAAAAATAAATTTACATTTAATTCAGTATTCGCTAAAGGGGAAAATTGGAGAATTGTGTCTATCTCACTGGATTTTAGGCCTGGAGGAGATAAGGAATGAATGGTTACGAATTGAAAATTGCCATTCAACATAGGGATAATCAGTGAAAAGTTAGTTTGTATTAGAAAAATGTAATATTTTTGAACAAACTGAGATTCCCATTTTTGAAACTGTGATGAGCTACTGACATTCCATTTATGATTCCTCATTTCACATCCACCTCTGCTCATCTGATGGCCAAACACTGATCCAAGTTGCAATATGCTTGAGACTTTAAACTTGCGATGGTTGGAAAGTCATGTGCACATCCTTAATGACATGGGCAAATAAGTGAATGTACACCCATAGCTTCACATGTGATTTGGTAATTAATAATTCTATTTGCTCTTCACGGTGTACGCCCCAGCATTCATGCCTTTGTTGCACCAAATTTGAACGTTGCAACTTATTTCTGGCCAGACTCCCAGTAAACATTATTCCCTGCAAATTTGAGATTCTTCAAAATTAAGGTCCTTTCTCTAACAAAAAAACCCCCAACATTTCACTGATTATTCCTGAGTTGTCTGGCAACATTAGGCCATACATTAATTATAATATTGTCCCCTTTGTTTTTGATTCCCTTGGCACAACTCCTTCCCTACCTTCTCTAGAGCAAAAATCCTCTGAGATACCACAATCCTCCAAAGCTCCCCCTTCGGTCATCCTGGATTTTAATTGCTCATTCATTAGCGGCCGTGACAAAAATCTTTCAGTCCCCAGATTCTATATCATTCCTCTTTCCCACCTGTAAAGAGCTCCTTAAAATAAACCGTTTTTATCTAAACATTTTCGAAGAAATGTTTAGTGCCAAGAGAGAAATTTTGATTGATGTCATTCATGAAATACTTTGAGACATTTATTTCTGCATTGAAGGTGCATATAAATATAAATACATTGTTAAATGCTCCCCCAAAACATGGAACTATTTATATCAAACATGAATAGTTGGCAAGCAGCCCTAAACTGAATCTAAATTGGTTTCAGAGTTTAACAGTGAATGGAGCATGAAGTGAATGAGGGTAGCCAAAATGAAAAGGTTTTGCACTCATAGCATTTTTGATTTTCTTCAGAATACAATACATTCTGCATTTAATTTTCTTAACTGATCTCTCTGCAAGCTGTAACATGCTTATGAGAACATGTGATGAAGCAAAACAAGAGTTTACTGTTGAATTTTTGAACTCACATTTTCTCTATTATACATCAGCCTTATAAGCATCGGGACAAGGTCAAATAAAGTTAAATGAGATGAGATTTTAAAAGTTTTCTAACAACAGTTTCATTTAGAAACATCAACCAAAGTGTGCTCTTTTCCTTTACCTTTCTGAACAAATATATATTTTCAACCAATAAGACATGAATCCCTTTGATATTATAAAAACTTACTGATCAAAAGCAGAAGCATCCAAACAAAATAAGGAATATTCCCTCATCCAACAAATTAATTCTGGATGTATCTTAATATCTTAATTTGATTTACAGTGCCTGAATCATTTGAAAGATGGAATTCCCAAGCCACATTGAGGAAAGGACACTTTGCAAGATGACAGAAATAAAGGCTGATGTTATCTTCAATTAAAATGTGCAGCAAAAAAGCTCTCAGAATATCCACTGAACTGGACTAGGATTAAACATTTGAGCTTTTTTTTTTCTTGTTTTACTAATGTATTATTTTTCTCAGTTGCCTCACTGTGGAGCTACTCGTATCTTCAAAGATCTAAAATGAAACCTAAACTTCTCATGCCTTCAAAGTAAGTCATGGTGCTTTTATACGTCTTTTTGCAGATACTCCTCCACTTATAATGGGGTTGCGTTCTGATGAAGCCATCAGAAGTGGAAAAATCATAAATCATAATAGAATAGAGGACTACACCTACTGAACATTATAGCTGAGCCTACCTTAAATGTGCTCAGAACACTTAGTATCGCCTACAGCTGGGCAAATTGATCTAAACCAGTGGTTCTCAACCTTTTTCTTTCCACTCACTTACCACTTTAAGTATTCCCTATGCCATTGGTGCTCTGTGATTAGTAAGGGATTGCTTAAGGTGGGATGTGGGTGGAAAGAAAAAGTTCTAAAACCACTGTTTTAATTGTACCTAATTGACTACGATATGTGCATGGTTTCATAACTCCAAAGGAAATGGGCAGTGACAATTTTTCTCAAGCAGAATACTTCAGTAACAATTGGGTCTAGAGCAGTGGTTCTCAGCCTTCCCTTCGCACTCATATCCCACCTTAAGCAATCCCTTACTCATCACAGAGCACCGATGGCTTAGGGATTACCTATATTGGTATGTGAGTGGAAAGAAAAAGGTTGAGAACCACTGATCTAAAACAAAGCCTATTTTATAATTAAATATTGAATACCTTTCATTCCATACTGAAAAAATCAAATTGTAATCATTAAATATAGCGATAACATCTATTGTAACTCTAAAAAATCGTAAGTGGGACCATCGGAAATAGAGGAGCATCTGCTATATATAATAATGAGAATTTTCTGCTTTCCCCTCTTTCATCTCCTAAATTAATTAATAGGAATAGGTCTTTTCAGATACTAAAATTTACACATTAGTGTAGCTGTTAGCGCAAAGCTATTGCAGCACCAACGATTCAGGTTTGAATTTGCGGCTGATTGTAAGGAGTTTGCACATTCACCCTGTGTCTGAGGGGGCTCCCTCCAGGTGCTCCATATTCCTCACATCCTTCGAAACAAATGGGGGTTGGAGATCAATAGGGTGTAATTGAGCAGCACAGCTTGTGGGTCAGACGGGCATGATACTGTGCTGCATGCCTAAATTACAGTAATAAACTCACCCTGAGACGATTACATGATTACAGATCTTGATTATGTAACGCTGCCCTCTGCTCTGACCCTTGGAATAATTTTAACTTCATATTTGGAATATTCTTTTTAAGGTTCCACATGGTTCACTGCTCCAGAATACATGGGATTCAGGCTAAATTAGCATATTGGATACAAAATCGGCTTGGCGGTAGGAGGCAGAGGTTCGTATTGAATGGCTTCCTTTCAAACTGGAGATCAGTAACCAGTTGTGTGGCACAGGGATCAGGGCTGATCAAAGCCCTTGTGGTTCATGAAAGTGGAGGGGACTGGTTGTCTAATGTTTCACTTGAAATAAGAGAAATAAAAAGGAACTCTGTGGTGACTTGAAAGAAAAAGATTATCATCTGGAGAACCCTGAGGGGGCAAGTTTCTTCGGCAAGACACTGAAGTGCCTGATTAAAAAGTTGTGGATGTCCAGAGTACAGCAAGTCTCTCTCTGAAAACTGACAAGAACCTTCCTGAGCAGTAACCATTTCAAGCACCAAAGCCTGGTGAACTTTATAAATGTTAAATTCTGTGCACAGTATAAGTATTGCCTTCAACCAATAAACTTGGAGGAATGAGAAGTGAGATTGGACTTCAAAGAACTTATCTGAACTTACACATACATTACATACACGTGCGCTTAGAATTAGAAGGGGGTTAAGTTAGGTTAGTTAAATCAATAGTGATAAGTTAAAGTGTGATTCTGTTTTCATGTTTAAAGATAACTAAGAGCAACTTTTGTTTAAGTAACCATTTGTTACGGTGAATATCTATTGCTGCTGGGTTTTGGGGTCTTCTGGGCTCGTAACAGATTATATATTGGAAATTTTTTCTTGTGTGGAATAGAGTTTGTCAGCATACATATTCAGCAGAAAAGCAAAAGAAACATTCTCATTTAGTTTTCCAATATTTTCTTACAAATTTGAAACATGGTGAATTTTATCGGCTGATAAACCAGATCGAGTTAAACACACATGATCTTAAAGGGGTTTCTTCAGTGTTCTTTTTCTGAAAACATTCCACTTTGACGTGAGGCCACTAAAAAATAAGTTTGCATATTTCTTTTTATGTTCTGGAATGGATCTTCTTGTGATATTAATGGATCAATATCTGTATAGAAACAGGATAATTTGAGTTTAGATGTGTATTCTGTGCACCACTGTGGTGGCGCACATCCTCATGGCGAACCGGTCCTGCTTGTATCGCCACGTGGCGGGGCAGCCATGGGGAGATGGCGTCGTCAGAGGTTTCTCTCTGACTCCAGCATCCCTTCCAGCGCGCGCCCTGGGCAGCGATTATGATGTCATAATGCACCAGGTGGCTGAGCTCATGCTGCCCTTAAAGGGGCCTGCCGAATTTGAATAAAAACGGTCATTAACGACCATCAGTGTGGAAGCAGTGATTTCCTTCAGCTCCTGTATCGCCACAGTGGTTACCCCGACAGGCCCAGATGTCTATCTAGACCCAGCGAACGATGGACGCAGCCGAGGTGAACGCTGACCCCATCACCCATGGATGTGGTTCGGGCAGGCGGAGGCACGATTCCACCTCCGCAACAACTTAGCCGATGCCACAAAATTTTACCACGTCATGGGCGCGCTGGACCAGGACACGGCGGTGAGGGTGAACGACATCATTCGCTGGCCACCAGCAGTGGGCAAGTATATCGCCCTCAAAAATCTACTCCTGGGGAAGTTTGGCCTCACTCCCCAGCAATGTGCTTCCAGGCTCTTACATCTGGATGGGTTGGGGGATTGCAGCCCCTCAGCTCTCATGGCCCTGGTGGAGGATCATTAGCCATGTTTCCTTTCTGCCAGATATTCCTTGAACAGATGCCAAAAGATATCCAGCTCCATCTGTCCGAAGAGCACTTTTCCGACCCCCGCAAGGCCACAGCCTGGGCAGCTGCCCTCTAGCGCGCAAAACAGGAGAATGAGGCAGCCCTCAGCAAAGTCTCCAAGCCAGAGCCCCGCCATCCGCAGGATACCCCCAAGCACATGCCGGAGGAAACCCAGTCAACATGGTACTTTTATCACCAGCAATGGGGAGTGATAGCCTGAAAGTGCAGCCAGCCCCGTGTCTTCCAGGGGAATGGCCAGGCCAACCACCATTGATGGTTGCCACGGTTAGCTGCCACGGTTGGTAACGTGAACAGCCTCCTTTACATCACTGACAAGTCCACAGGCCGCTGGTTCCCAGTGGACACAGTGACCGAGCTGAGTGCCCTCCCCCTTACAGTGCTGGAAACTCTAACCTGAACTCCCAGTCCAACCCTGCGGGCTGCAAATGGTTTTGCTATCAATTCCTATGGCACCCGTAGGGCACAGTTACAGATCGGGGATGAAAAGTTCACTTGGAGGTTCATTCTGGCCTTGGTGGGCACCGCACTGTTAGGGGCTGAATTCCTAAAGGCTCACGGTCTGCTGGTGGACGTGAGAGGCAGGAGGCTGCTCAACACCCACACCTTTCACTCAGTGCGCCTGGGCACGGCGGATGACGACAGACCCAAAATCGCCACGGTAGCCATCGCCACAGACGAGTTCACCGAGATCCTCAGTGAATTCCCTGCCATCCTGGAGCCTCGCTTCGACGTCCATCACATCTCCACAAAAGTCCCCCCGCTGCATGCCAGAGCTAGATGACTGCCACTGGAGAAGCTAAAACAGGCAAAGGAGGGATTCTTCAGGATCCAGGAGTTGGGCATCATTTGGCGGTCGGACAGCGCTTGCGCTGCGCCACTGCACATGGTCCCAAAGTTATCAGGGGGTTGGAGGCCCTGCGGAGACTACAGATGGCTAAACGATGCCCTGACTCCAGACAGTACCCGGTCCCCCATATCCAGGAGTTCGCGGCCAACCTCCACGGCGCGTGGTTTTTTCAATAGTCGATCTGGTGTGTGGATACCACCAGATCCCGGTCCACCCGATGACATTGAAAAGACCGTCATTATCACTCCTTTTGGCTTGTTCGAATTCCTCCAGATGCCGTTCGGGTTGAAAAACGAAGCCCAGATGTTCCGGCGCCTCATGGACAAAGTGGGTAGGAATTTGGACTTTGTCTTTATCTACCTAGATGACATCCTGGTAGCCAGCCACAGCTACGAAGTGCACAAGGCCCATCTCCATACCCTGTTCACCCAGCTGGCAGAATTCAGCCTCACGGTCAACAAGGCCAAATGCCAGTTTGGGAAACAGACATTGCAGTTCCTGGGGCACACCACCTCAGCGTCTGGGGCAGCTCCAGCACCGGAGAAAGTGGCAGCCGTCCAGCGTTTTCCCAAACCCTCCTCCCTCAAGGACCTGCAGGAATTTGTGGGAATGGTAAATTTCTACCATAGATTCATCCCCAACGCCACCCGCATCATGCGCCCTCTTTTCGGGCTGATCGTGACAAAAGAGAAGACCCTGGCCTGGTCGGAGGAGGCAGACGAGGCCTTTGCTACAACGAAACAGGCCCTCACAGAGGCAACTTTGTCGGTACACCCGTGCCCGGAAGCACACACGGCCATCTCGGTTGACGCTTCTGCCACGGCGGTCGGGGGAGTTCTGGAACAGTGGCTGGACACGCAGTGGTACCCCTGGCCTTTTTCGCAGTTGTGGCCGCCGGAGCTTAAATACAGTGTGTTTGACCGGAAGGTCCTGGCGCTGTACTTGGCCATCCGCCACTTCCAATACTTCTTAGAGGGCAGAACTTTCACCGTTTTTACCGATCACAAGCCCTTCACCCAAGCACTGGCTATGGCCAAGGATCTATGGTCAGCCAGGCAACAGCGCCATCTGTCCTACATGTCCGAATTCACTACAGACATCTGGCACCAGGCAGGCAAGGACAATATAGCCATGGATGCGCTCTCCCACCTGGCCATCGGCACGCTAGCTCCCGACCTTGACTATGCGCAACTAGTATAGGCCCAGCAGCATGACGCCAAAACTCAAGCTCTCTGGACCGCCATTTCAGGTCTCCAGCTCAAGGATATCCAGCTTCATGACTCCGCCCAGCCGCTTCTCTGCGACACCTCCACTGGCTCACTGCGCCTGGTAGTCCCACAGAAGTGGAGGGCTAGGGTCATCAGCTCTATCCAAGATCTCGCCCACCCCTCAGTAAAGATTACTGTGCATATGGTGGCACAGCGATTCGACTGGCATGGCCTCAAGAAAGAGGTGGCCGCATTAACCCGCAACTCCATCAGGTGCCAGATGTCTAAAGTCCACAGGCACACACAGGCCAGGCCCCTGTTCAACATTTCGACTCGGCAACGTGGAGGTTCCAGCATATCCACGTAGATGTTGTGGGCCCAGGGAGTTGCGGTACCTGTTTACCATAGTGGACAGAAGCCATCCCGGTCCGTGAGGCGTCAGCGGAGACACGTGTTAGAGCCCTGGTCAGCCAGTGGATCGCTCATTTCGGCATGCTGGCGCACATCACGAGCAACAGAGGCACCCAATTTACATCTGCACTATGGTCGCAGCTGGCAAGGCTTTTAGGGGTAAAACTGCCCACACCATGGCCTACCACCCACAGTCTAATGGGTTGGTAGAGAGGTTCCACCGATACCTAAAATCCGCTCTGATGGCAAGACTTTCCAGCCCTGAGTGGGTGGACAAGTTGCCTTGGGTACTCCTTGGGATTAGGACGGAGCCCAAGGAGGACCTGCAAACCTTGTCAGCAGAAATGGTTTACGGCGAGCCACTCTCCCTCCCAGGTGAATTCTTCGGCCTGGAGGCCAAGACAATGCACAACAAAGGTGAGCAGTAAATGACTGGGCAACCTAATCCTGCTGCCCCCATCGCACCATGGCACCTGACCACCCCATCGACCGAAAGATCTGGATGTGGCGCAATTTGTGTTCGTCTGGAGAGGATCACAGAGGGCCCGCTGCAGCGCCCATACGAAGGGCTGTACAAGGTTCTCCAGCAGTTGGGTGGGACTTTTACTTTAGATATGGGGGGCAGGGAAGAACTGTTTACTGTGGACCACTTAAAAGTTGCTCATTTGGACTTATCAGAGCTGGTGCAGACAGCCGCGACCAAGCGCCGGGGCTGGACGCCAAACCAACAGGACGCACAGCTGGTTTGGGTGGTGGGGGGGTGGGTTGTGTGGCAGTGCACATCCTCATGGCAAACTGGCCCTGTTTGTATCACCACGTGGCGGGGCAGCCATGGGGAGATGGCGTCATCAGAGGTTTCTCTCTGACTCCAGCATCCCTTCCAGCGGGCGCCCTGGGCAGTGATTATGACATCACAATGCACTAGGTGACTGAGCTCAAGCAACCCTAAAAGAGGTGCGTTGAATTTGAATAAAAACAGTCATTAACAACCATCGGTGTGGTAGCAGTGATTTCCTTCAGCTCCTGTATCACCACACCACCTTAAATTGCAATAATATGAAGAATCATTGATCAAACTAAGAGTGGAATGCCAATTCTCATCTGAAAAAGTTACATTAAGATCACACTCCCAATCATTTTTAATCTTAGCCATTGGAGCTAATCTTAAATCCAATAAATCAATATAAATACATGATATCAATCCACTGTGAACAAATTGTAGATCAGAAAATATATCAAGAGTATTTGAGTCTGCGATTCAAGGAAAAGTGTTTAATTTAGACACTTAATTTAAATTCTTAACTTGCAAATATCTAAAAAAAGTGTATTAGAGAGCTTAAATTTAACTGACAATTGTTCAAAAGAAGCAAATTTATTTTGAATACATAAATCTATAAAATGTTTAATACAAAATTTGTACCATTCCTTAAAGCCTTCATCTAAAACGGAAGGTGGGAATAGATAGTTATCTATAATAGGACCAGCCAGACATTATATCTGCCCTCTACCCATGCAACGGAATGTATTCTTTCACTAGACGCTGAAAAAGTGTTTGACTGGGTAGAATGGAAATATTTATTTGCTGCTTTAAAAAAAATTAATTTTGGTCCAAATTGTATTAATTGGATTGAAATATTACATTTACATCCTATGGATTCAATTTGTTCTAATTTACAACAGTCGAAAATATTTAGGCTATTTAACCATATAACATATAACAATTACAGGACAGAAACGGGCCATTTCGGCCTTTCTAGTCCGCACCAAGCTAAATATTCTCCTCTAGTCCCACTTAACACAACAAGGATGTCCATTAAGTCCTTTAATATTTGATACAAAACTAGAATCATTAGCCTTTAACAATGTAGAGAATTTTAAGGATTAATCAGAAATGGAAATGAACATAAGGTATTTCTCTATGAGGATTTATTGCTTTTTATTTCAAATCCAGAGGTTTCTATACTAAATATATTAACTATGTCAGTTAATATATATTTAATATATATTAACTATGTCAGTTTGGACAATTTTTGGGATGTAAAATAAACTTATATAAGAGTGCACTTTCACCTTTAAAAGGATCTGTTTCTATGTGTATTATAAATTTTTGTTTAAAATAGTGAAAGACCAATTTCAATTTGGGAATCACTATCACAAAAAGTAAGAAACTTACGAAAGAAAATGTTATAGTATTACTTAATCAAATTAAAATATTATTATCAGATGGTCACCATTTTCGATTACAATGATTGGACATATTAATTCGATTAAAATAAACATTCTACCTAAAATTTTGTACCTTTTTCAAGCCTTACCAACTTTCATTCCTAAATCCATTTTAAATTCATTAGATTCGGTTATTTCTTCTTATATATGGCAGGGAAAACAACCATGTCTAATAAACCCCATCTTCAGAAAATTATTAGGAATGGGGGAATGTCAATTCCAATTTCAATTTTTTGGTTTTACTACTGGGCGATTAACATCCGCAGTTTACTTTTATTATTAAAATTTAATAAATTAGTAAGTCACCCTTCTTGGGTAGAAATGGGACTGAACTTTTCTAAGAAATCATCTATGTTGGCAATTTTAGGTTTGGTTTTACCCTTTTCATTTTCTAAATTGACTTATAATCAGATAATGAGAATTAGTTTGAGAATGTGGGCTCAATTTAGGAAATTTTTTGGTTATAATAATTTTTCTTCTTGTGATAATAAATAGAGCCGATAAATGTAAAGGTGATGGTTTTCTTCCTTAGACAAGGCATAGAGCATAAGAACAAGGAGGTTATGCAGGAATTGTGCACAGCACTAGTGAGACCATAGCTTGAAAATAGAGTACCTCTCTGGTTACCACATGAAAGGTACGATATGAATTCATCTGGAAAAATGTATAAAAAGTTGCAATGGAGTTTTAATATTTAATCAAAGAGGTTACCATGCCTGGAATGTTGATGACATTTTGAAAACTTGATTAAATTATGGTTATTTTCTTTGGGGAAAAAGGGGACTGATAGAAGGCTTCCTTGAAGCCTTAGGGACTAAGTAAGAATAAAACAAAATCTATTTCCCTTAATAAAGGGGATGAAAACTAGAGATGGACATTTAAAGTAATTGGCAGGGATTAGAGGTAAGAAGAGAAAACTATTTTTTCACTCAAAGGTTGAGAGAGGTCTCGAACATCAGAGAAGTTCATGAATGTGGTAAGGTAGAAAATGTATGAACTCCTCTGATAAGTACTTGAAGTGCTGTGATCTGCAGTGTTATGGATTGAGTGCTGGAATATAAGATTAAATTGGTTGCTGTACTTCTGCTTTTCTTTACAAACTGTGTCACTGGGTTACTTACTTACATATTCCCAATGGTTTAATCAGGTTAAAGCAGTCCCAAAGCAGAGAAAGGTCATTTACCAACCGAAATGGAACACTACTGAGTTGGGGTCCTGGTAGAGGGCTCCTTAACTCATACTGAGGCAGAGCCGGTGCCACCAAATTACACCCAATTGGCCCATTACTCCCCTCACCATGTTTTTTTTTGAACGGTGGGAGGAAACCAGAGCACCTGGAGCAAATCTATGCAGATACAGGGAGAATGTACAATCTCCTTATAGACAGTGCTGGATTCGAAGCCAGGTTGCTGGGTTGCACTAACCACTATGCTAATCTTGGCACCCTAATGTCTGATTGTATGCTCAGATCATAATAAACTTAAACTTGAATAGAAGGCTGAAGAAATCTGGAACTGTCTCTTCCAAAAATAAGTTGTATTTCAATCAATGAAATTAAACTTGATAGATGTTCGTTGGGCCTGCAAAAAACTAAAGCATGTTCCTGAAATTAAGAAATCATTTAGCTAAATGTCAGAATTAGCTTGTGAGGCTGAGTGGTCTTCTCTGTGTTCCTCTACCTGTCATGTGTAATCAAGCATATTTTTCAGATAATCCCAACCAAAAAAATATTTTGAACTGTTTGCTGACAGAAGGTCTTCTTAGCTGATTAGAGGATTGGCCCATTTAACAAGGCTTTTAAATGAAACAAAATAAACCTTTTCTTTTAAAAGGTCTTTCCATCAACACATTTGTTTTTAACTGCATTGTTTAGAATATCATTAAACAATAGGATTTTCCAGAAAAATCTTAGATTGCGGAACTTGGACAGTGTCGAGATGGGGTTGTCTACAATGATGTCCATTCAGCAAAACGTTTCCAGGGGAATAAAGTGAGAAGGCAGAACAATGGAGTATCCTGCACACGGGAGCATTTTGTAAACCATCAATCAACGTTTCAGTAATGAAAGTGTTTTACTGTTCTGGGATTCATGCTGTTCACAATATTTCTGAATGAACTGGAGAAAACTCACTTTCAGCACTGGACCAGAATGCTGGAAAATAAACATCAATGTGTATCACCACCTGCTTACAAAATAAAATCTGTTTCAACTTGGATTCTCTGACAGTCTCCCATTCTGACTAATACTTTTAGCTTCAGAAATATGGAATCAGAATCACTCTTAAAATCAGTAATGTTAATTGTGAACTTCAGGAAGGGGTAACCAAGCGAGCATGTTCCTGTCTTCATGATTGGACAGTGAAGAAGAGGGTCTCCAGCCAGCACATCTGTGAAGAAGGCACACTAACACCTCTATTTTCTGAGGAGTCTGAGAAGATCTGGCATGTCATCAAACATTTTATCGAATGTCTACAGGTGTATTGTGGAAATATATTGACTGGTTGCATCATGGCCTGGTTTGGAAACTCGACTGCCTCGGAGCACAAAAGGCTGCAGAAGGTGGCAGACACCAGAATCAATCAGGATCAGAATTTATTGTGATGAACAAGACATGAAATTTGGTGTTTTAAGGCAACATCATCGTGCAAACATTCATATTATAAACCATCTTAGGACAATAATAAAAATAATAGTATAAGGCAGTGCTTTTGGTTCATTAATCGTTCAGGAATCTGATGGCAGCGGGGAAGAAGCTGTCCTTGTGCCTTTGAGTGCTCGTCTTTAGGCTCCTGTATCCTTTTCCTGATGGTAGCAGAGTGAAGAGGGCTTGGCCTGGGTGGTGGGGATATTTAAGGATCGAGGCTGCCTTTTTAAGACACTGCCTCACGTAGATGACTTCAATGGAGTGAGGTCTCGCAAGCTGAGTTAACAACTCTCTGGAGATTATTCCTTGTCCTGAGATTTGGCGCCTCCATACCAGACAGTGATGTAGCCAGCCAGAATGCTCTCCTCGATACACCTGTAGAAGTTTTCAAGATTCTTCAGTGACGTATGCAATCTCCTTAAATACCTTACAAAATATAGCTGCTGTTGAGCCTTCTTTATGATTGCATCACATGGAGGCTCCAGGACAGATCCTCAGAGATGCTGACCCTCCCCACTACTGAGCCCTCGATAGGGACTGGGTCGTGTTCCCCTGACTTCCTCCTAAAGTCCACAATCATCTCCTTGGTCTTGCTAATGTTGAACGCAAGGTTGTTGGTGAGACACCACTCAAAAGCTGATCTATCTCCCTCCTGGACGCTTCCTCAGTGCTGTTTGTGATTCTGCCGACAACTGTGGTGTCATCGGCAAACTTGTAGATAGCATTGGAATTGTACCTGGTCACATAGTCATGGGTGTGTAATGAGTAGAGCAGTGGGCTAAGGATGCATCCTTGGGGTGCACCTGTGTTGACGATCAGTGAGGAGGAGACACTGTTTCCAATTCGTACTGACTGTGGTCTTCCGAGGAGAAAGTGAAGGATCTAGTTGCATGTGGGGGGGAGGGGGGGCAGAGGGGGGGTGGGGGGAAGGTGCAGAGGCCCAGAATTTGTAGCTTCTTGACCAGCATTGAGGGAATAATGGTATTGAAGTCTGAGTTGTTGTCGATGAAGAGCGCCCGCATGTATGAATTGCTGTTTTTGAGGTGATCCAGCACTGAGTGGAGAGCCAGCGATATTGCATCTGCTGTGGAACGATTGTGACGACAGGCGAATTGTAGCAGGTCCAGATCTTTGCTTAAGTATGTGTTAACTTTAGCCATGACCAGCCTCTCAAAGCATTACATCACAGTAGAAGTTAATGCTACTGGGCGACAGTCGATGAGGCAGATCACACTACTCTTCTTGGGTACCGGGATGATTGATGCCCTTTTGAAACCTCTGACTGCCACAATGAGAGGTTGAAAATATAACCATATAACCAGATACAGCACAGAACAGGCCAGTTTGGCCCTACTAGTCCATGCCGGAACAAATCCCCACCCTCCTAGTCCCACTGACCAGCACCTGGTCCATACCCCTCCAATCCTCTCTCCTCCATGTAATTATCCAGTCTTTCCTTAAATGTAAATAACGTCCTTGCTTCAACCACCTCTGCCGGAAGCTTATTCCACATCCCAACCATCCTTTGCGTGAAGAAATTTCCCCTCATTTTCCCCCTGCAATCTCAAACCATGGCCTCCAGTTTGAATATCCCCCATTCTTAATTGAAAAAACCTATCCACATTGACTCTCTCTGTCCCTTTTAAAATCTTGATCACCTCCATCAAATCCCCCCCTCAATCTTCTACGCTCCAGAGAAAAAAGCCCCAGGCTGCTCAACCTTTCTCTGTAACTCAAACCCTGACATTCTGTCAACATTCTCATGAACCTTCTCTGCACTGTCTCTATTTTGTTTATATCCTTCCTATAATTTGGTGACCAAAACTGCACACAGTATTCCAAACTTGGCCTCACCAATGCTTTGTACAATTTCATCATAACATCCCAACTCTTGAATTCAATACTCCGATATATGAAGGCCAACATTCCAAATGCCTTCTTCACCACTCTATCTACCTGAGTATCAACTTTGAGGGTACTATTTACCATAACTCCTAAATCACTTTGTTGCTCTGCACTCCTCAATTGTCTACCATTCAATGTAGATGACCTACTTAGATTTGCCTTTCCAAAATGCAACACTTCACACTTATCCATATTAAATTCCATCAGCCATTTCTCAGCCCACTCCTCTAGCTTTTCTATATCTCTTTTTAAGCTACGGTAATCGTTCTCACTGTCCACAATACCACCAATCTTTGTATCATCTGCAAACTTACTTATCCAATTCACCACCCCTTCTTCCAGATCGTTAATATATATAACAAACAATAGTGGACCCAGGACCAATCCCTGAGGAACCCCACTAGTCACCGGCCTCCAATTTGACAAACAATTTTCTACCAGTACTCTCTGACACCTCCCACCCAACCATTGCTGAATCCATTTCACTACTTCCTTATTTATACCTAATGCCTCCACCTTTTTTCCTAACCTCCTGTGGGGAACTTTGTCAAAAGCTTTACCAAAGTCTAAATAGACAACATCCACAGCCTTCCCTTCATCAATCTTTTTTGTAACCCCCTCAAAAAACTCTATAAGGTTCGTTAAGCATGATCTACCCCTGACAAAACCATGCTGACTACTACCTATCAATCCCTGTTCTTCCAAATATTTGTAAATGGCATCCCTCAGAACACTTTCCATCAACTTACCCACCACAGATGTCAGACTTACAGGTCTATAATTTCCAGGCTTACATTTGGACCCTTTCTTAAACAGTGGAACAACATGAGCCACCCTCCAATCCTCTGACACTAACACAGTGACATCCTAAATATCTCTGTTAATGGGCCCACTATCTGTACACTAGTCTCCCTGAGTGTCCTTCGGAATACATTGTCCGGACCCGGAGATTTGTCCACCTTTATCTTTTTTAACACTGCCATCACTACCTCCTCAGTTATCCTTATATGATTCATGACCTCCCCACTATTTTTCTTTACTTCAACTGATAAAATATTTTTTTCCCTAGTGAATACCGAGGAAAAGAAATCATTTAAAATTTCTCCAATCTCCTCTGACTTTTCACATAGCCTACCCTCCCTATCTACAAGGGGTTCAATTCTATCCCTCACTAATCTTTTACTTTTAATGTACCTATAGAAACCTTTTGGATTTATTCTTACTCTGCCTGCCAAAGCCTCTTTGTGCCTCTTTCTGGCCTTTCTAATTTCTTTCTTAAGATTTTTTCTACACTCCTTGTAGTCCTCTTTCAATTTCTCAGTACCCTCCTGTTTATACCTATTGTACACCTCCCTCTTTCTCCGAACCAAATTTCTAATATTCCTCAAAAGCCAAGGCTTCCTATGACTTCCAGCCTTTCCTTTGATCCTCACTGGGACATATCTACTCTGTACTCTCAAAATTTCTTCTTTGAATATTCTCCATTTTTCATTTACATCCTTTCCTGAAAAAATCATGTCCCACTCAATACTTCCCAAATCCATTCTTATTCCTTCAAAATTTGCTTTTCTCCAATCCAGAACCTCAACTTTAGGCCCTTCTTTGCTCTTCCCTAAAACTACCCTAAAACTAATAGAGTTGTGATCACTAGACTCAATTTGTTCTCCAACATTAACCTCAGACACCTGATCTATCTCGTTCCCTAACAGGAGATCCAGTATTACACTATCCCGAGTCGGTTCCTCTACGTATTGATTAAGAAAACTATCTTGCACTCATTTGACAAACTCTAGCCCATCCAGTCCTCTTACTGTATGGGTATCCCAATCAATGTGAGGGAAGTTAAAATCTCCCATGATCACTACCTTATGTTTATTACACATATATATTATCTCCTTACAAATTTGTTCTTCCAATTTTCTTGGCCCATTTGGTGGTCTATAATACACTCCTATTAGTGCCCTCATGCCTCCTCCATCCCTCAATTCCACCCAAACAGCCTCACTGGACGATCCCTCCAAACTGTCCTGCCACCTCACGGCAGTAATGTCCTCCTTAACAAGCAGAGCAACTCCTTCCCCTTTTTTACCCCCTGTTCTATCACATCTAAAACATTTGTATTCTGGAACATTTAGTTGCCATTCTTGACCCTCCTGTAAACAGATCTCACTAATTGCCACATCATGATTCCAAGTGCCAATTCATGCTCTAAGCTCATCTACCTTATTCACTATGCTTCTTGCATTAAAGTACATGCATTTCAGAGAATGACCCTCACATATATTCCCTATTCTACCTTTTACCTTCACCTCCAACCTTCCTTTGTTATCTTTATCATTCTTAACTAGGTGGCCATGCACCCTAGACACTGCTCGCAAACTTTGCTCCCCACCCCCCTGCCAAACTAGTTTAACCCTCCCCCACAGCTCTAGCAAATCTGCTTGCCAGGATATTGGTCCCCCTCCAGTTCAAGTGGAGTCTGTCCCTTTTGTATAGGTCCTACTTTCCCCAGAAGAGATCCCAATGATCCAAAAATCTTATCCCCTGCCCCCTGCATCAGCTCTTTAGCCACGCATTCATCCTCCACATCCTCCTTATTACTACCCTCTCTAGCGCGTGGCACCGGCAGCAATCCAGAGATTACTACCTTAGAGGTCCTGTTTTTTAACTTCCTGCCTAATTCTATGTATTCCTGTTTCAGGACCTCATCCCCACTTCTAAGTCATTGGTCCCCACATGGACCACGACTTCTGGCTGCTCACCTTCTCCTTGCAGAATTCTGTGAACTCGATCAGAGACATCCCTGACCCTAGCACCAGGAAGGCAACAGACCAACCTGGATCCCCAATCTCTTCCAACAAACCTCCTATCTGTCCCTCTGACAAGTGAGTCCCCAACCACAATTACCCTGTTCTTATCCCTCCTTCCCTTCTGAGCCTCAGGGGCAGCCCCTGTGCCAGAGACCTAACCCCCACGACTCGTTCCTGATTGGCTGTTCCCCCCAGCAGTATCCAATGCCGAATACATGTTGCTGAGGGGCACTTCCACAGGGGTACTCTGCACTGGCACTCTCCCTCCTTTCCTTACAGTCACCCAATTCCCTGACTCCTGCCTTCTAGGGGTTATTGTCTCCCTGTAACTCCTCTCTATCACTGCCTCTGCTTCCCTTATGATTCTCAGTTCATCCAATTGCAACTCAATATCTGTGAACATTCCAGCTAGTTGGTTAGCACAGACTTTCAGTATCTTGCCAGCTACGTCATCAGGGCCTGATGCCTGCGAGGGTTCACCCTCTTGAATGATGTTCTGACATCATCCTCAGAGACAGATATCTCAGGGTCCTCAGTCTTTGTAGGATTCTAGTAGACACTGTTTAGTTCTTCTTCTCAAAGTGGGCATAAAATGCATTCAGCTCATCAGGTAATGAAACATCTATGTGTTTGCCCTCGCTTTGTAGGCTAATATGGACTGTACTCACGGGCACTGAGCTCCCATCCACTTAAGACATCTTCATGAGGTCCCCACCTCAAGAAGGCAGCCAATGTCTTAGAAGACACCATCATATTGGCCATGCTCTCTTTTGGTTGATATCTTCAGGTCAGAAAATACAGGGGCTTGAAATCCAGCATCCCTTGGTTCAAGAACAGTTGTTCCCCCAATAGATATCAAGCTCTTGGACCTCCCTGTATGTCTCAAGCTATACTCCAAAATCTGTTGAAACTACAAACATGGTATATCACTATAAACATTGTTTATTTTGTTCTGACCCTATATATATGAAGAGTTTATTGTCATATACAAAAGTACCTTGCAGTAGCTTCCTAGGTACATAAAACATACCCAACAATTTAAGTATAAGTTACACATAAGATGCCACAAAGAGAAAGGAGGATACATTATATATAACTTTGTGGCATCTTATGTGTAACTTATACTTAAATTGTTGGGTATGTTTTATGTACCTAGGAAGCTACTGCAAGGTACTTTTGTATATGACAATAAACTCTTCATTCATTTATTAATCACTGCAAAAGAAAATTGTCACAGGGCAACAAAAATGACCCAGATAATACTAAGCCTGTGTGAATTAAGCTCCAAGAAATATTCAGGTCTTCAAACTTATTTTCATTGGGGATATAGTCAATGAAAGGTCAGCCTGAGTTACAAACTATTTGACAAAGACAATAAATGAAAGAGCTGAAGATGCACAAGTAAATTTGAACTTATGAAAAGCAGCAATAAGGGTGGAGCTGAGGGGTATTATTTGGGTGTATCAAGAAACTCACAGCATTGTGGGATCTGTGGTGGCAAGTTATAAAAGGAGTGCCAGATGGAGTGGAGCGACCATCTTGGGAGCAGGTCATTTTGGGAGGGGTCTGTAAGGTCGATTGAGGGATACTTTAGAACAGTTATCATATCTCCGTCAGCTTCAAGATAGCTATGAAAAGGATAAGGTTGGTTCCCAAGTTAAAGCTAGAAATTGAAGGAAAGGTGATACCTATATTGTATGAGAGGATCTGATGAAAGTAAGTTGGCAACAGATGCTTGCAGACAAAATAACATTTGTCCAGTGGGAATCTTTTAAAAGGGAGATAGCAAGAATTCAAGCATGTTCTGACAAGGATGAAAGAAAAGTATGGCAAGATTAGGGAACCCTGGATGACAAAGATTATTGAAAATTTGATCAGCAAGCATAATGACAAGTCTTGGCATAATCAAGAGAGTCCAGTGAAGAAAAGGCAGGGTGTACGAATGTATTTAAGAGGGAAATTAGGGGAATAAAGAGAGCTCATGAAATATTCTTGGCAGGTAAAATAAAAGAAAATTCTAAGTCATTCCATTAGGAGCAAGAAGGTGGTGAGAAAAAGAGTGAGTGGTTCCAGGAACTATGTGTGCAGCCAGGGAAGGGGGTGAAGTTCAAAAAGAATATTTCTCCTCTTATGTTCACCAAAGAGAAGAATACGGAAGATAGTGAGTTTAAAAATGATACTCTAATTGTCTGGACCATTTCAATGTTAAGAAGGTGGAAGTGGTAGATGTCTTGGTACACAGAAGGATGGATAAAATCACAGCGTTGGATGACATCCATCTCTGAATGCTATGGGAATAAAGGCAGGAATGTGCTGTAGCCCTGCCTGACATCTTTGGATCTTCATTAGTCACAGGCAAGGTACCACGCAACTGGAAGATAGCTACTGCTGCTCCTTGATTGATAAAAGTTAGCAGTGATACAACAGGTAACTGCAGGACAGTGATTATTATATCAGTGGTAGGGAAATTAATGGAGAAAATTCTCAGTGACAAGATTGAGGTTCATTTGGAAAAGCATGGACTGATTAGGAATAGTCAGTGTTGCTTTGTATGGGGGGGAGTCTTTTGAAGGATAGCCATGTTTTACTGATTGAAGGTCAGTGATTAGTGGTGGGATCTTTACTATCTGTGATACAAATAGACAAATTAGTGTTAATGTAGGTCATATGACCCGAAAATTAGGGGTGTTATGGATAATGAGGAAGAATCTCTTAGGCTGCAGTAGGATATAGATTAGTTTCAAAGTAAGGACGGGAAATGGTAGATGAATTTAATCCTAACAAATGTAAGGTGATGCATTTTGGGAAGTCACTAGCATTCGGGGGCACATACCAAAAAACAGGAGGGCTCTAAAGAATGTTATTGAATGAAGAGTCCTAAGGATCCATGTTCATAGATTCCAGGAAGTGGTAACACAGGTAGAAAGGGTGGGAAAGAAGCCATGTGACACGCTTGCCTTCATAGCTCAAAGCAGAGAATGTAAGAGTTGAGATGTTGGAACATTGCAAAACACTGGTCTGGTTGCAGTTAGTGTTGTGCGCAATTCACCAAACGATAGGAAGGATGTGCACTGTTAAGGGTGCAGAAAAGGTTCACCAGGATGTTGCCTGGATTGAAAGACAGATTTGAAAGGATAGATTTGATAGGCTGGGGTTCCTTTCCTAGGAACAAAGGAGGCTGAGGGGTAACCTGGCAGAAGTCTACGTTTATGAGAGGTACAGAGGGGGAAGATAGTCAAAACCGTTTTCCCTTGTTGGGGTTGTAATGTGACTGATTGCACTCAGATACAAGTGAAGAGTACGAACATGCTATTAATAGCTTACAATCAATGGCCGATAGACACAATAGTCCAGAGGTGAATTTGAAGTAAGGTGGGTTCATATTGGGGTAGGTGAGGGTGAGCCGAAAGAGGAGCCAGCCATCTGAATAATACATAGAAAGTGAATTCCAGTTCACTACAGGGGAATCAAAAAGAAGAAGGCATAGCTTTAAATTTAACTGATGTGAGGAGAAGCTTTTTATTTTCAGAGTGATTGATATCTGGAATGCAGAGAAGGTGGTGGAATCATATAAAATTATTATGCTTAAGTAGTTCACAGACATTTAAAAAAGTAAGGCACAGAAGGAGACAGTCCTAATGCAGGTAAATGGGATCAGTGTACGAGCAAAGAAGATTGGCAGGGACCTGGTGGGCTTCTGTACTGTACAACTCTGTGACTCTCCTCCCCACCCCCCCACCCCACCCCCAACAGGTTAATGAAAATGTGGAAGATAAAAGTTCTGAGAAAAACTGTTCCCTGTACTAATGACAGGCTTGGGGTAGTCTCACCAGAGCCCTTGGTGCCTAATAGCAGAAAATAATCTTAAAGTCAGCACTGACTTGTTTATGAGTGAAGTTTGTAGGTAGAGTGGACAATTCTGGGGAAGTTAATGGGAATGTGAATACATCTACAATGGAAGAATGCTGGCTTTTAAATATAAATGGGTGCTTGGTAGTTGGTGAGCTGGTGGGCTTAATTCTCTGCTTTAACACTGAATGATACACTTTCTTCCCCTGTTAATTCAGGGGCCTATTCTGCCATTTATAACAGCACGGAAACAGGCCATATCAGCCCTTCGAGTTTGCGCCGGTTCACTTGAACAACTCCACTAGTTCCCCCTCCCACTCTCCGCAGAGAACACATTTGCCAAGAACATATTACATTACTGAATGCCGATTAATTGTCGAGGAGGAAGAGTACCTTTCCAGATGTGTGGATATGCATCTTTGCATATTGGAATCCACACGTTGGTGTAAAAACTACGATGTACTGAAATGTGAACTATTTGAAATCCAAGCACTGTATCTGGGATGAAAAATGACGAAAATTCCTTCTTACATAACACATTTTGGAATCTGCATTCTTATAAATTAATTTCTGTTGTTCAAAAGTGAATCCAAATTTCTATTGAACAAAACCTTGGTTCAATTGCTTTGGATTGCCCGGTTTACATAACCAGATCTAAATCTATCTAATCTGGACATGATTCATGTTCTATATTTTAATAGGCGCCATGTAAAAATCTGTACACACCTACAAGGAATGTTATTATGATTGTGCCACATGATTAAAGGAATTGACAACTTTTTTTCTACTCAGTACATTCTTATATTAATTATGTTACTTTCATATGAAATGTTCCAAGGGGTGTGATTGGAGATTGCATGAAACAGGACAGGAAGCAGAATAGGATTTATGGAAAATTACAACAAGTGCGTTCACATGACATTTATAAAGGTGAGAGAGAGGTAGCAGTTTAATAGTATAATTTAGTTTATTGTCACGTGTTTCGAGATACTGTGAAAAGATCATTGAGGCATTGCAAACAAGTCACCACCCCTCAGGGCTTGACGCTTTAGGGGACCAATCAATTCAGAAGCAGAGACTTACACACAGGCCAGGAAGAAAAGTTTAAAAAGGAGCATTACAGAGATTGGTATTTAGCGGACCAATCAAATCCCGATTTATTAGCAGGGACAAATGAAAGTATGTAACGGCAGCTACACTGCTAACTGAAATAACACAAAACCAGACGGGTTGAGTTCAGTGAGCAGAACTGATTTATTGCAGGCTGCCTGGTTGGCCTTACACTCCCAGCCCGGACCTGGCTGAGAACCACGCTGGGTCGCAGGCTTCTGAGCCCGGTGCCGAGGTCGAATGGGAAACCATTGACAGTGCCATTTTGGCCAGCTACCCCGCCACATGTTACAAGCGGGGCTGGTTCGCCTGCCTAACGGCGTGCCGCAATACAGCCCCCCCCAGAACCGGCGCCAATGTCCCTTATAGTCGGGCGGCCTCGTTTCTTGGGCTGGGCCACAACTACTGGTTCAGTGGGGTCAAGGTGTGCTGGCTTCAGCCTGTCCACTGTAAACAGTTCCTTCCTACTACCAATGTCCAGCGTGAACATGGACCCTGAATGCTGGATGACTTTGTATGGCCCTTCGTAAAACCTCTGCAGAGGTGCCGTGGATGGGCCTCGCTGAATAAAAATGTACTCCACTGAGTGCAGCTTGCTGGGGACTTAAGAGGCCTGTGTGCCGTGTCTGGGTGGCAGTGGGGGAGCGAAGGAGCCCAACTGGGCCCGGAGGTGGGGGAGTAGCTCATGCAATAGCTGCTGGGGGTTGGGAGGTGCGTTGACGAACTCACCGGGTAGCGCTAGCAGTGCGCCATAGACCAGCTTGGCTGATGACTCCTGTAGATCTTCTTTGGGCGTCAAGCGGATGCCCAGGAACACCCAAGGCAGTTCGTCCACCCAGTCGGGACCGGTGAGGTGGGCCATAAGTACCGACTTAAGGTGGCGGTGTAGTCGCTCAACCACGCTCATTGTCCTGCGGGTGATAGGCCGTGGTGCGGTGTAGCTCGATCTCCAGCATGTTGGCGAGCTGTGCCCAGAGCCCAGAGGTGAACTGTCCCGATCGCTGGTGAGGTGATTCGGAACGCCGAACCAGGTGACCCAACTGTGCAACAGCACTCGGGAGCAGGAGTCCATGGAGGTGTCCGGCATCGGGATCGCCTCTGGCCAACAAGTGGTGCGGTCCACCACAGTGAACAGGTAATGGTTGCCCTGGGAAACGGGTAAGAGCCTGACGATGTCCACATGAATGTGGCTGAACCGTTTCCGGACGTGCTCGAACTCCTGTACGGCGCTCTGATGTGCCCGTGCACCTTGGAAAGCTGGCAATGGGTGCAGATTCTGGCCCAGCCTGCGATCCACTTCTGCAGCCCGTGCCAGATGAAACGTTCTGCCACCATATGGACCGTTGACCTGATGGAAGGTCATGGATATGGTGGAAGACTTGCCTGCACCACTGCTGGGGAATCACTGGTCGCGGGGTGCCCATGGAGACTTCACACAGGACGGTGCCCTCACTGCTAGGAGCTGGGACGTCCTGGAACCGCAGGCCCGTGATGGCAGTCCTGAAGGTTCACGTCTCCTCGTCGGACTTCTGGTCCCGGGCGAGCTGGTCAAAGTTGAGGCCAGGTGACAGTGCGCAGATGGCTGGTCGTGAGAGTGCATCGGCGACCACGTTGTCCTTCCCCGCCTTGTGTCGAATGTCGGTGGTAAACTCCGACACGAAGGAGAGGTGACACTGCTGGCGAGCCGACCAGGGATCCTTTGCCATGGCGAGCGCCTGAGTGAGGGGTTTGTGGTCGGTCAAGATGGTAAAAGATCTTCCCTCCAATAAATGGCAGAAATGCTGCACCACCAGGTACATGCTCAGTAACTTACGGTCGAAGGCACTACACTTGTGCTCTGGTGGGCGAAGAAGCCGGCTGAAGAACGCCAGTGGCTTCCACTGTTCATTCACTTGCTGCTCCAGGACAGCGCCGACGGCTGTGGCAGA
Source organism: Narcine bancroftii (assembly GCF_036971445.1). Taxonomy (NCBI): domain Eukaryota; kingdom Metazoa; phylum Chordata; class Chondrichthyes; order Torpediniformes; family Narcinidae; genus Narcine; species Narcine bancroftii. The sequence continues at coordinate 39,913,089 of NC_091472.1, read as the reverse complement.
GGCATCGATGGAGAGCACCATATGCAGGTTGGTGTGTGGGTGGGCGAGCATGGTAGCCTTCGCGAGGGCTTCCTTTATGGCCTCGAATGCCCTGCAGGCTTCTGGAGTCCAGGCAAGCGTTTTGTGTTTGGCCATGATGAGAGCGAAGAGCGGCTGCATGATGTGAATGGGATGAAACGGTTATAGAAGTTGACCATACCCACGAACTCCTGCAGCCCCTTGAGGTTGTCCCGGCATGGGAACGCCTTGATTGTGGCGACCTTCGTAGCGGCGGGCGTGATGGTATGGCCCAGGAACTGCAAGGACTCTTTCCCCAACTGGGCTGGGTTGATCGTGAGGCCAAAATCGACCAGTCGGGAGAAGAGGGTGTGCAGGTGGGCATTGTGTTGCGCTCGATCCCTGCTGGCAACAAGGATGTCGTCCAAGTAAATGAAGATGAAATCTAAGTCCCTGCCCACTGAGTCCATAAGGCGCTGGAAGGTCTTGAGCCCGAATGGCATGTGACTGATTTCGAACAAGCCAAAAGGGGTGATGATGGCTGTCTTGGGTTGGGTATGTCCTCAGGGTGTAGCGGGATTTGGAGATACCCTCGCACCAGTTCGACCTTGGAGAATACCCTTGCGCCATGCAGGTTGACTGTAAAGTCCTGGATGTGAGGGATTGGGTAACGGTCAGGAACTGTCGCCTCGTTGAGCTGCCAGTAGTCTCCGCAGGGGTTCCAGCTGCTGGAGGCTTTCTGGACTAGGTGGAGCGATGAGGCCCAAGGGCTGTCGGAGCACCAAATGATCCCCAGCTCCAACAGTTGCGAAAACCCTTCCTTCGGCACCTGGAGTTTATCCGGCGGAAGCCGGTGTTCCTTGATGTGGACCAGTGGGCCTTGGGTGATGATGTGATGGAACACCCTGTGGCATGGTGAGGCCGCGGAGAACTGTGGCTTGAGGAGGGCCGGAAAGTCATCCAGGATATGCTGGAACTCGTCCTTGGGCGTGCTGATCGTGGCCATCTGCGGCTGCTCTGTGCGGGAGTGTTGAGGCGAATGGCCTGGAAGGTACGGGCATATGGCCTATACCAGGTACCTAACCCGAATGTCAACCAGGAGCCCATGGGCAAGAATGAAGTTGGCACCCAGGATGGCGGTCGAAAGGGACAAAATAGTGAACCTGCACGAGAACCTTTGCCGGCCGATCTGGAAGTGGACGGTTTTGTCTCCATACGACCAGATCTCTGTTGCATTGGCTGCACGGAGGGGAGGTACTTGAGGCCAGTTCCTGGACTCGACGGCCATGACCGGAATGACGCTGATCTGGGCCCCAGTGTCGATGAGGAAACGTCGGCCCCTGACTGAGTCCCACAGGTAGAGAAGGTTGTGTTTCTGGCCAGCCGCCGCCGCAGCCATTAAAAGCAGCCGGCCTGCTCGTTTCCCTGGAATGAGAAGGGCTGAATGCACTTCTGAGCCTTGGCTCCCCAGCACTGGTGGTAGAAGCAGAGGCCCGGAGCAGATGCCTTGCCTCTGGTTATGCTCTTTATGGCCCCTGTAGGGACCAGGTGTTCTACTGCAGCGCTAGAGGAAGGCTTGGAGTGGTCGTGCCCATGACTCGCGACCTGCTGGACTGCTGAGCCCTCCGGGAATCACTCGAGCCATAGCTCTTGGGCCTTCTGAGCAACCTTCCTTGGGTCAGCAAAGCTCTCGGGCCAGTAGCGGCTGGATGTCCTCAGGCAGATGGTCAAGAAAGATGCGCTCAAAAAGTGGACAGTTGGTGTGATCGCCCATGAGTACAAGCATCTCGTCTATTAGCTTTATCGGCAACCTGTCCCCCAAGGCGTCGAGGTGCAGCATCCGAGCAGCACACTGGTGCCTGGATAGTCCGAGGGAGCCGGTGAGCAACCGCTTGATGGTCCTGTATTTATCTTCCGCGGGTGGGTGTTGAACGAGGTGCAGCACACGTTTGACGGTGGCCTGGTCCAGAGCGGCGACCACATGTTAGAACCTGGTCATGTCTGAGGAAACCTGGCGGAGGTGAAACTGAGCCTCTGCGTCGCTGAACCAGTTCGCCGGGCTCCTGCACCCAGAAGTCAGGGAGCTTGACAGCTATAGCACTGACCGAAGGGTTGCTCATGTTGGGGTCACCAATTGTAGCGGCAGCTACACTGCTAATTGAAATAACACACAACCAGACAGGTTGAGCTCAGTGAGCAGAACTGAATTATTGCAGGCTGCCTGGTTGGCCTAATACTCCCAGCCTGGACCTGGCTGATAACTGCGCTGGTGGCGCTGACGTCACCAGGGCGTCACTTGGGTCCCCAAGCGTGGGCTTCTGAGCCCGGTGCCGAGGTCGAAGGGGAAATCCCCGACAGCGCCATTTTGGCCGGCTGCCCTACCACGTGTGTTACAAGTGGAGTCGGTTCACCTGCCTAACAGCGTGCCGCCACAAGTAAAGCAAACACAAGTGGAGTAGAATGGCCATTGTGTGAATGGCGCCATGTAACAATGGTGACTTAGAGGCCTTGGGTCGAAAAGCTTTGGTGAACAGAGGCTGAGGATGTGCTACAGGTACAGGTAAGGCCTGGTAAGATCTTGTCATAAAAATCTGGAGTAGGTTATGGATATAGATATGAAGGAAGTAGTATATTCCAATTGCAGGATGTGGGAAATCTGGGACAGCACAAGTGTCCCTGATGACTACACCTGCAAGCAGTGCATCCAGCTGCAGCTCTTTGCACACTGTGTTAGGGAAATGGAGCTGGAGCTGGATGAAATCCGGATCATTTAGCAGGCAGAGGGGGTGATGGACAGAAGCTATAAAGAGGTAAGAGGCTAATAACTAGGTGACTGTTAGGAGAGGGAAGGAAATTAGGCAGTCAGTGCAGAGCATCCCTATGGCCATTCCTGTTAACAATCTGTTTTGGATACTGTTGGGGGATATCAGGGACAGTCATAGTGGTCATGTTTCTTGCTCAGAGACTGTCCCTTCAATTCAGAAGGGAAGGAGGAGAGAAGAGGAGATTGGGGAAGAGACAATAAGTTCTGTGAACAAGATTGAACTGGTTGGTAAGTTGCCTCCCAGGTGCCAGGATCAGGGGCATCTCAGATTGCGTTCACGGCATTCTCAAGTGGAAGGATGTGCAGCCAGTTGTCATGGTCCACATTGGTACCAATGACATAGAGAAGAGTAGGGATGAGGTCCTGAAGAGGGAATATAGAGAGTTAGGAAAGAAGCTGAAAAGCAAGGGTGGTAATCTCGGGATTACGGCCTGTGCCATGCACCCGTGAGGACAGGAATAGGTAGTTATAGCAGATGAATGCATGTCTAAAGAGATGCAGAGTCCACTTTTGTCCCTCTACTGACCCACAACAGTGCAGCTAAACACAGCTTATATCACATCATCAAGATCACTTACAGCATGACCGTGGTGACCCTTCTTAGTAAGAATGAGGAGACAGCATATAGAGATGAGGTGCAGTTGGTAACGGACAGGTGCAGAGGCAACAACCTTTATCTGAACGCTAATAAAAGAGATGGTTGTCGACCTCAGGAGGGCCCAGGATGGACGACGCTCCACTGACCTTTGGCGGCTCAACCATTGAGGTCGTCAAGGGTATCAAGTTCCTTGGAGTGTACTTGGTGGAGAATCTCACCAGGTCCCTTAATACCAGCTCCATAGCCAAGAAAGCCCAGTAGCACCTCTACTTCCTGCAAAGGCTGAAGAAAGTTAACCTCCCACCCTCCATCCTCACTACATTCTACAGTGGATGTATTGAGAGCATCCTGTGCAACTGCATCATTGCCTGGTTTGGAAGCTGTACATCCTCAGACCGCAAGACCCTGCAGGGGATAGTGGAGTCAGTGGAAAAGATCATTTGGGGCTCTCTTCCTACCATGACATCTACAACACTCAATGCAGGCAAAAGCCAGTAAACATTGTGACGGATTCCACAAACCTCTCATGTAAACTATTCTCCCTTCTGCCATCTGATAGGAGGTATCATAGCACTCGGGCCCTTATATCGAGATTGGGCAACGCTTTTTTCCCTCAAGCCATTAGGCTCCTGAATTCCCAAAACATATGTGGATAATGTACCATGGACTTTTACTGAATACATCTTAAAATTTTAATATTTCACTGTGTTTAACTTCTGTTCTAACTTATATTTATGTAAATATGCTCCATGGTCGTAGAGAAACACTATCTTGATTTTACTGTGCAAGCATGGTATGAACGAAAAATAAAGGTGACTTGACTTGACGACTTGGCGCAGGGTTCAGATTCATGGATGATTGGAATCTCATCTTCGGGGGGGTGGGGGGGGTTTACCTGTATGAAAAAAATGGGAGACTAATATCCTAGAGGGAAGGTTGGCTAGAGCTGTTGAGGAGCATTTCAACGAGTTTGACAGGGGGATGGGAACCAGACGGAGAGGGCTGTGAACAGAAGATATACAAGTTGATTCATTATGTAGCGAGATTGTGAGGAAGGAATAGTGCCAAATTGCAAGTGTAAGATTAAGGATTTAACTTGGTGGACTTTGGAAACAAAATGAAAATGTGATGAATACAGACTGAAGGTCTTGTATTTAAATGCCCACAGTGTAAGAAATAAGATCAGGTAAAGCAGCTGGAAGTTGGTAGGTATGACATTGCGGCCAAAAGATGGCCATAGTTGGGAATTAAATAGCGCCCTGTATAGACAGTGTATCAGAAGGACAGGAAGGAGGGCAGAGGGGTGGGCTGGTTCTGCTGGTTAAAAGTGAAACTAAATCCTTGGAGAGAGGAGACATTGGATCAGAAGTTATAGAATCCCTGAGGGTAGAATTAAGACATTGATGGGAGTTGTGTACAGGGCTCTAAACAGTTGCCAGAATGTGGAGTGCAAACAACAGAGGGAGAGAGAGAAGACCTACAAAAAGGTCAATATTACAATAGTCATTGAGGATTTCAATATGCATGTTGATTGAGAAAAGCAGGTTGGTTGTGGATCCCAAGAAAAGGAGCGTAGATTATACCACAGGATTGATTGAAAATAATACTGGAGGAAATGTAATGGGAGTCCACGAAATGGTGGAGGAACTGAATATGTACTTTGCATCAGTCTTCATTGTGGAAGACATTAATATTGGTTTTCAAGGGTCTCAGGGAAGAGAGGTGAGTGCAGAGAGCAGGTGCTTGGGAAAATGAATAGTAGTATAAAGGTAGACAAGTCTCCTGGACTAGATGGAATGCATCCTTGGGTTCTGAAAGGAGTAGCCATAGAGATTGTGGAGACATTAGTAATGACCTTCCAAGAATCAATACATTCCGGCATGGTTCTGGAAGACTGGAAAATTGCAAAGGTCACTCCACTATTTAAAAAGAGAGGAAAGCAGCAGAAAATAATTTATTGGCCGAACCTTGGAGGTTGTTGGAATTAATAGATAAGGTTACAGAGTACCTAGAGGTGCATGACAAGGCAGGCCAAAGTCAGCAAGATTTCTTTATAATTTGCCTGACAAACTGACTGCAATTTTTTGAGGAAACCACAAACAAAGCTGGACAAAGGAGATGCAGTGGATGTTGTCTATTTTGACTTTCAAAAGGCCTGTTACAAGGGGCCACAAATGAGGCAGCTTAACAAGATGAGAGGCCATGGAATTACAGGAGAGATACTCACAAGGGTAGAGCATTGACTGATTGGCAGGAAACAGAGAGTGGGAATCCTATTCTGGTTGGCTACTGGTTACCGCAGGGGTTGGTGTTGGGGCTGCTTCTTTTTATGGTGTATGTTAACAATTTGGATTGTGGAATAAATGGTTTTGCAGATGATACAAAGATAGGTGGAGGGGCAGGTGGTTATGAGGCTGTAGACACTTTTAGATAGATTAGGAGAGTGGGCAAAGAAGTGGCGAATGAAATACAATGTTAGAAAGTCATGCACTTTGGAAGAAAGAATAAAAGGGCAGACTATTACTTGGATGGGGAGAAAATTTAAAATAGGACATGCGAAGGGACTTGGGAGTCCTTGTGCAGGAAACCCTAAAGATTAACCTTCAGGTTTAGTCTGTGGTGCAGAAGGCGAATGCAATGCTGTCATTCATATCAAGAGGAATAGGATATAAGAGCAGGGATGTGTTAGGTCTGCTTTGTTCATGAATGAGTGAGTCAAACACCAGACTGAGTCGAAATCAAGGTTCTTTGTTCTTTATTGCCGGATTGTAACACTTGCAACTAACAGTGTTAGTTGGAGAAGGCGCATTCTGCCGTTATCAGCAAGTGGTGTTTTTTATATACCTTAGGATACGCACTTAGTAAATTATCATACCATGACATTGTCCAATGAACAAACTGTTGCTATCCTTCTCTGCTAGTTTCCTGCACATCAATTTGTCATCCCCACTCTTATCTTGAGAGTACAAGGTCACAACTGCATCTTGTTACGGCCCAGCACTGGGTGACTCCCTCTACATTCCCAGCTCATGATGTTTTTACCTAACAGATGTGATATTAAGGCTTTGTAAGGCATGGGTCAGGCCTCATTTGGAGTATTAAAGAAAGGATGTGCTGGCATTAGAGAGCATTCAGAGAAGATTCACATGAATGTTTTCTGGAATGAAGGGATTAGCATATGAGGAATGTTTGACTGCTCTTGGACTGTACTCCTTAGAGTTCAGGAGAATGAGGGGGTGGGGGGGGGGAACCTCTTGGAAGCATTTTGAATGTTGAATGACCTGGACAGAGTAGATATGGCAAAGTTAGTTCCCATGGTAGAGGAGTCTAGGACAAGATGGCACTACTTCAGACTGAAGGGCACCCATTTAAAACGGAGATGAGAAGGAATTTCTTTAGCCAGAGTTTGGTGAACCTCTGGAATTTGCTGCCACAGACAGTTATGCGTATTTAAGGAAGAGACTGATAGGTGTCTGAATAGTCAGGGTATCAAAGATTATGTGGAGAAGGTAGGGGAGTAGGGCTGAGTGGGAGAATGGATCAGCTTATGATGAAATTCCGATTCAGTCTCGAAGAGCCAAATGACCTACTTTTGCTCCTATATTTTATGGCTTTATGATCTTAAAACATGGGTAAAAGCCAAGTAACAAGATTTACCATGGGTTTCTACCATGTTAATTTCATTCACAATGGCTTTCTGACATTCCAGGAGCTGCTTCGTCATCAGCAGGTAGATGGGAATCTGGCAGAGTCACTCAGCAAGATACAACAGTTTAGGGAAAGAATTCCAAACAAAAGGAATAGTTTGACAAGGATTTACCATTGATCATCAAACAGAAAAGAGAGAACTTTGAGCTGCCTATTGTTGGTATAACAGAAATTGCAGACTATGGATGGGGAGATTCAAAAAAGAAGCAAAGATTAAACTTGCTTCAACAACAGTTCTTCATAAAATTAAGGGACTTTTTTTTTTTTTTTTTTTTTTTTAAATTTTTTTATTTTTCACACCATAAATCACATTAGCCATGATATACACTATTTCTTTTCACACATATACAGTGACTTTTTCTCCCCCCCCCCCCCCTTTCCTCCCAAACCACCCCCCCACCCCCCCCTCTCATCCATTTTAGGTATACAATCTAGGTTGCATTAATCCAGTCAGACAATGTTGTCATTCAACAAAATTACACCAGAAATTCTACTGAGTCCATTCTTTTCTTTCCTTCTCCTTCCATCAACTTAGGTAATGTTTGTCCCCGGTAGGTTTTCGCTATTGTATTTAATGTAAGGCTCCTATACTTGTTCGAATATTTCAATATTATTTCTTAACCAATATGTTATTTTTTTCTAATGGAATACAGGGACTTGAGGTAAGTTAAGCAAGAAAATCTGCAAATGTTGAAGTCTTTTTAATATTATGAAAAGTGTAAAGATAGAGAAAGGGTTACTCATGTGGTATAGGAAGTACCAAGAATACTTCTGCATGGAATAATCTCTGTTATGAGTTGTCTCACTATGTTCTGTACTTACTGTGTGTATACTCAATTAGACTGCCATCCGTGCGGTACCGGATGTAAACAGCGTCTTCATTGTTGGGGTCTTTCATGGCTTGGTTCAGCATCATGCTGAAGAAGATTGAAAAGAGGGTTGGTGCGAGAACACAGCCTTGCTTCACGCCATTGTTAATGGAGAAGGGTTCAGAGAGCTCATTGCTGTATCTGACCCGACCTTGTTGGTTTTCGTGCAGTTGGATAATCATGTTGAGGAACTTTGGGGGACATCCGATGCGCTCTAGTATTTGCCAAAGCCCTTTCCTGCTCACGGTGTCGAAGGCTTTGGTGAGGTCAACAAAGGTGATGTAGAGTCCTTTGTTTTGTTCTCTGCACTTTTCTTGGAGCTGTCTGAGGGCAAAGACCATGTCAGTGGTTCCTCTGTTTGCGCGAAAGCCGCACTGTGATTCTGGGAGAATATTCTCAGCGACACTAGGTATTATTCTATTTAGTAGAATCCTAGCGAAGATTTTGCCTGCAATGGAGAGCAACGTGATTCCCCTGTAGTTTGAGCAGTCTGATTTCTCGCCTTTGTTTTTGTACAGGGTGATGATGGTGGCATCACGAAGATCCTGAGGCAGTTTACCTTGGTCCCAACAAAGCTTGAAAAACTCATGCAGTTTGGCATGCAGAGTTTTGCCGCCAGCCTTCCAGACTTCTGGGGGGATTCCATCCATACCTGCTGCTTTGCCACTTTTCAGTTGTTCGATTGCCTTATATGTCTCATCCAGGGTGGGAACCTCATCCAGCTCTAGCCTTAGGGGCTGTTGAGGGAGCTGGAGCAGGGCGGAATCTTGGACTGAGCGGTTGACCTGCAAGCTCACACCAAGACACAAGAGAAACTTGTCCGTGAACTACTCTTTGCAGATGATGCCGCTTTAGTTGCCCATTCAGAGCCAGCTCTTCAGCGCTTGACGTCCTGCTTTGCGGAAACTGCCAAAATGTTTGGCCTGGAAGTCAGCCTGAAGAAAACTGAGGTCCTCCATCAGCCAGCTCCCCACCATGACTACCAGCCCCCCCACATCTCCATCGGGCACACAAAACTCAAAACGGTCAACCAGTTTACCTATCTCGGCTGCACCATTTCATCAGATGCAAGGATCGACAATGAGATAGACAACAGACTCGCCAAGGCAAATAGCGCCTTTGGAAGACTACACAAAAGAGTCTGGAAAAACAACCAACTGAAAAACCTCACAAAGATAAGCGTATACAGAGCCGTTGTCATACCCACACTCCTGTTCGGCTCCGAATCATGGGTCCTCTACCGGCACCACCTACGGCTCCTAGAACGCTTCCACCAGCGTTGTCTCCGCTCCATCCTCAACATCCATTGGAGCGCTCACACCCCTAACGTCGAGGTACTCGAGATGGCAGAGGTCGACAGCATCGAGTCCACGCTGCTGAAGATCCAGCTGCGCTGGATGGGTCACGTCTCCAGAATGGAGGACCATCGCCTTCCCAAGATCGTATTATATGGCGAGCTCTCCACTGGCCACCGTGACAGAGGTGCACCAAAGAAAAGGTACAAGGACTGCCTAAAGAAATCTCTTGGTGCCTGCCACATTGACCACCGCCAGTGGGCTGATAACGCCTCAAACCGTGCATCTTGGCGCCTCACAGTTTGGCGGGCAGCAGCCTCCTTTGAAGAAGACCGCAGAGCCCACCTCACTGACAAAAGGCAAAGGAGGAAAAACCCAACACCCAACCCCAACCAACCAATTTTCCCTTGCAACCGCTGCAATCGTGTCTGCCTGTCCCGCATCGGACTGGTCAGCCACAAACGAGCCTGCAGCTGACGTGGACTTTTTACCCCCTCCATAAATCTTCGTCCGCGAAGCCAAGCCAAAGAGAAAAAAAAAACTCAATTAGAAACTCACAAAACAGGTCTAACTTTTAAGTTTCTGTACCAGTACTATCAACACCAATCTCAACTTCACTTTTCACCTTATGCCCTTGTGTCATCATAAGGTCAGTTCAATCCAGTAATGCAAAAGGTGATTGTGGTTTGTTTTTAATTAAATGCGATCTGAGAAAATTTAACTTATTGGTGGTAGCGTATTTTGTGGGGTCGGGCAGCACTGGATTTGACTGCAAGTCAGAACTAAATTGTAGACTTCGCTGAAATGAATAAAATGATTCTCGGATGCATGATTGCTGACATGATTGGTCTAACTCTGGGGCAAATGAATGGCCTGTGTTAAGCAGCAAAGACAAACAACAGGTCAAAGATTCAGGCTTCCCTCAGCAGACATAGAGAGGACCTGAATTTTTCCCCTTAGCTTTCCTTTCCTTTCAAAATTTGTTTTTAACCTCGTCATTTTTGTGTATGTGTTTTATGAAAAGTATTGTGAATTTATTTTATCATAAGATTTTGGCTGAATACTGTGCCTTGCAAAGTTTCTTTTTCTCGATTTCACTAGCTGCCACTTCCTGTCACAGTTTGCCCTCAGCTGCAGAGAAACACATGGAAGAAACAAGGATCGTGCGACTGTTACCCTATTCATCCAACAAGAGGACAACACAAATAAACAGAAGAAATGGCACAATATTTTTTTTGGAGAATGAGAAGGGATATTGGAGCAGTGGGAAATGAAAATTTCCTTTCGAAGTCTGTACTGAAATGAGGGAGGAAGTAAATGAATTGTGTCAACTCTCCTGGCTGGTTAAGCAGGGGGCTTGTAGAAGCCTGAAGTGCACCAGAAGAGAAATCTGGCATCCTATCTGTTTGTAGTTTCTGGTGCGATTCAAATGTAAACATTTTGAAACAAAGCTGAAAGAAAACAGCACAGACCCATGTCTCAACCTGCACGAAATCAGGGGCATGATGCTTCAACCGAAACTAGTTGCTAAGATGTGAATGCTTGCTGGACAAGCAAGTCATGAACCCCAGCTGTTCTGTTTCAGTACCTGTAGATGACACCATTGTGGTGAAGGAACATCAGTGCCGAGGTAACCTCTGCTGCGTAAAACCTCGATCGAGCTTCATCAAACTTGCGGGAACGTTGGATCTGAAACATCAAGTCTCCTCCATTTACATATTCCATGACGAAAAATAGGCGGTCCTAAATGAAGGGGAAAATAACTTTTTTCAGTGAAATTTCTTACAGATCACATGACTGTTGAGTGTAAACAAATCGAACACTTATGGAGAAAAATAAATTAGTTGCTAACAAAAGGAAAATAAAGTTCAAAAGCACACCAGAGTGAACAACCATATCAATTAGCTGAAACTCCAATTATTTTGGACTCGTTAATTCACAAAGATGTGTCAGTCCAAAGGGTTACACAGTTGATCAGGCTGGACTTTGAGATCATAGAAAGCTTGACAGAGTACTTCCATCTGATGTTATCCCATTTTATTTAAAGATTTTTACCTTTCACAAAGCATGGTCAATGCTGCAAAGACCAGATAATATTGCCCTCTCTCAAATCACCTTCAGGTTGGTGAGATGCATTCCTGATCCACTGCAGTCAGTCTGCTGAAACTGCACCCTTAGGTAAGGTTGTAAACATTAATCCAGTGATTCAGTATATTTTTGTTCCATGTAAAGATCAAAAAATAAATATTTGAACCCAACAGTGTCTTCATTTCCCTCATTTCTCTTTCACATATAATTTGGAATGAATGTTTTCAAAACTTCCCTAGAGTACACTTAATTTATTTCATGCTATTATTATCATGGTCATTCTCCTTCCAATGCTTTCTAACTCCACTCTTTTGTGTATTTTCCATCATATATGTAAATGTTGTTGTACACAGCAAGGAGTAACAAGTAATATATTTGTCGATTCTCTCCAGTAATTCCTCTTTTGGATTCAGAAGTGTACAATCCCTAGTGATCATTTGAGGATCAGAGGTGGAGAGGGTTAGAAAATTTAAATTCCTGGGAGTCACTATCTCGTAGGACCTTTCCTGGACCTAACATGCTCATTTCAACATAAGTACCTTTACTTCCTCAGGAGTTTGTGGAAGTACTATAGGTCATCGGAAACCTTGGCAACTTTCCACAGAGAGGCAGTGGAAAGTGTGCTGACCGACTGCATCACAGCTGGTGCCAATAACTCTGAGTGGAAAGCTCTGCAAAACGTCAGGGACACAGACGAGTACATTAGAGGTAACATTCACCCCGTCATTGAGAAAATATACATGGAACGCTGTCTTTGAAAAGCAGCAGCAGTGATCAAGGATGCACGCCACTCATGACATGCTATGTTCTTGCTGCTGTCATCAGGAAAGTGGTGGAAGTGGCATAAGATTTGTATCAACAGGTTCAACAAGTTGCTACCCCTCCACTATCAGAATGCTGTACAACAAACTCAATCAGATGCTCATTTAAAGACTCTTATTTTGCACATTATTTATTACTTTGTTTTTCTGTATTGCACAGTCAGCATGTTTACATTTCTTTCTTTGTTTACATTTTTCTCTTTTGTATCCATATCTTTTCTTGAATACAGTTTTTAGTTACCGCCAAGTAGAAATTCTCTCTGACTCACAGGAATAAGAATTTCAGGGTTGTATGTGATTTCATGTATGTACTCTGACAATAAATTTGAACTTTGAGTTGGTAGACTAAGTGCTGCAATTGCAATATATACCTTTCCATTGATTGAACATGCATACATTATCCATTATTTATCCAGTATTTCAGTGCGGTGTTTTTAGTTGCCTGTCCTGTAAATCATTGAGAGGGGACACATTCAGAAAGAAGGGGAAGGCAATAAGCCCACAATGGGAGATGGAGATGTTTAAGATTGGTATAGAAAAAAGTGGAGGGCTGAGTCCTGAAGGACTGAGATCTGAAATGTCAACAATTCCTTTTCCCCTCACTGATGCTTCTCGGTCAGTTGAGTTCCTCCAACCGGTTGTTTTTTTGTTGGAAATAGTTGAGTTTATTTTCCAGTTTTCAATCGCTTTTTTCTGAAATAATTTTATTTAATTGGATAAACAATTTAGCCTGTTTAAAATTGTCCAATCTTATTTTTTGGGCCTTCTAAATTGACAAAGGATGATATCTGGTAAGCGACATTGGTGTAGGATAGGCTTGGGGAACAATGACTTGAGTCTGCAACCTGACAATGGGACAAGGTACCAATTTTCATGGACCTTATTCTAAGAAACTATCCCATCAGTGATCTCCTGCTCCTTTGGAAACTGCATTATTTTGTTATCTTCTTCAAAGCAATCATCAGATATTAGTAAATGAATTAGTGTTAGATACTTGTGAATTACTTGTGCTGTAAAATAACTTGAAACTGCAAATGATATCTGAATTTTATTAGTGCTTTGCACAAAGTTATGGCTAAATATCTCTTATCCCTAAAATCTGCATTATTTTCCAATGTAATTCCCTCCAAAAATATTATGAAAGAAAATAATACATGAAGCTTGGAAGTTGTTTTAGAAGTTATATTATTTCAGTTCTTTTACAGTACTTCCCACATATTTCTTACAATTTCCTCTCTGCAAAATCCTCAAAAGATGTGATTTAAAAAATGTACTTTTTTACTTCCGAGTTTGCATCTGTTAGAAGACTGCACAACACGTGGCACATCTCTGCACCTCCACCCCATGAATCCTTGGGAATCGATATGTTGGTGTGGGAAAAGGAATGACTCCACCACAGAAACTGCAAGATTTCAAATACTAGAGGCATCGATACAAGCTGAGAGAAGGAAAATTTGAAGAAGATTTTCCAGGCCAGCTTCTTTCACAGAGAGTGGCATGTGCTTGGAACATGTTGCTTCTGCGCGGTGGCTGAAGCAGTTACCAAAGCATCAATGAAGAGTCATTGAGATAGGCAAATGGACAGAAGGGGATGGAGGGTTATCGACCAAGTGCAGGCAAATGGAAGTAGTTTAACTTGGCATGATATTCAACACAGGTATCATGTGCCAAAGGGCTGTTCTTCACTGTATTGTTGATGTTCTAACTAATTGCTCTGAGACATCATTTGATAATCCAGTGATAATTCTGGATTAAAATATCACATTGCATATATACTTTCTCAACCATTCACAAGGAAAGAAAAATAATTTGGTAGTGTTTTCCCTTCGTAGTTCTACTTGACTGATTGCCATATGTGGAGGAAAATATATTTGATGCCATTCTTAATTCTTCTTTCCCAACCAGTTTATTAAATTACTGTCATACAGATTGGCCAGAATGCTGGACAACTAACACAGCAACCATTGAGTTTTACATTTGCAGTGTTGGGAGTAGGACCTCAGACCCAGTGATAATGAAGCTGTATTATTGGGTGAATGGGCTGGCTGTCAGCTCAGCCTGCCCAGACTAGACCTGAAATGGCAGATTTGACTTAAGTGCTGCCAACGTCCTCTGTTTATATTTGCTGCTGGCAGCAATTTTGGTTGGAAGCTACGAGTGGAAACCATTCTCCAGGAAGCTTTTGCATCTCTGCAAGCGCCACTTATTCAGCAGGGTTACTGAGTGTCACTGCCTTTGTTACTGGAGACAATCCTTTAGTACAAACATGAGTACTGATCTCACTGCTTTATAATTGGACAGAAACTAGTGCAACAAACTACCATTGGATATTTGTTATACTGGCTCATTGTCCTAGGTACAACTGTGCCACAATAGGAGGCAATGTAGAATCTCCCAACTAATAGTTTGACTGTGAGAAATGCAATCAAATCTCATCCAAAGGGTCCAAACAATCCTCAGAGAAAAACTTACCTTTGTTTAAACTTCTTTCCACTGTTAATCCAATAATGGATTAGGTCAGCGTGTGTAAAGAACAACATTTTAAAGAGCAGTGACTCCAAGCTAAACTCTGCCCCTGTAAACAAAGGATTTGTTTTCTCTTTTTGTAATATCCAACCAATAATTTGATGTTTAAGAAAGCACTCTTTTTAAACTTTTCACCAATCAGGCCAGCTACTCATTCTGCTGAAGCTCAGTTACATTCAATGTTCCAGAGAGTGAATGAAGCTCTTTACCCACACTTTTAATAGTCTCAGAGGTGCTGAAATCTTCTCTAGTCAGATTTTGATCAGCTATATGAAATTCAATTTACAAAGAGAGAAAATATATTAAAGCTCCCCAACTAAAGCTTGTATGGAAATAGATCTATCTGGAGTTGAATGCATCCAATTCTAAATCTAGGTTTTGGGAGAGAAAGCAGAGAAAAAACAACAAAAGCATGACAATTACATTGAGAACTGGAAACATTTTTGAACCATTACAGTTGATAATGATAATTTTATTGTGATAAGTACTGTCCAATGTACAATTCTTACTTGCAGCAGGCAAACAAGTACTTCATAACAAATTAAAAAACTACAATAGTATACATTAAATTAAAAAGAGATAGTAAACACAAAAAATAGATAGATAATAAATATTGATATTGTGCAAGAAAGAAAAAAAGAAGTTACGGTTGCCCCAAAAGTTAAATAAATGGGTCCCAACAGTATCAGACAGATGTTTTCGCTGTAAGAAGGAAACGGGAACAACAGTACATGCAATTTGGGCATGTGAGAAAGTGGAAAAATTTTGGGAAGATCTAAATCAGGTATTAAATAAAATTACAAAAAGCAACATACCAAAAAATCCAGAGATCTTTCTTCTAAGTAATATAAGAAGTAAAGAACTTGGACTCGATTTGGATGGAGCACAAAAAAGATTTATTATGATAGCCTTAGCTGTAGCAAAAAAAATGTATTATATCAACCTGGAAATTAGAGGATAGCCTGAGAATACAGCAATGGTACATAGAAATGAATAAATGCATTCCATTGGAAAAAATAACATACAATTTAAGAAATAACATCACAGTATTCGAACAAATTTGGGAACCGTACATGGAACACAACAGAGAAGTCCTACCGTGGACCTCCACCGCCTAAAATGACAAAGGAGAAGAAGACAAAATGAACTGACCCAGTATGTAAAAGTAGATGACACAAATTTCTTGTTTATTTTCATTGTGTGATGACATTGTTTAATGGGTTTAATGTATCATATAGGTTGAATGTTGAGTGGGTGGGGACGGGGAGTGAAGGAGAGAGGGAAGGGAGGGGGGAGAAAGGGGAGAAAATGACACTGTATATTCAAGAGGGAAATGTTTGTGTATATTGTGGTTAATATGGTTCATAGTGTGAAAAATTAAAAAAAAATTAAAAAATTCATGCAGAGAGCATTTTGGTGGTGTCAGAGCAGGGAGGTTCAAGAGTTTGACAGCTGTCGGAAAGAACTTTTCTTGAACCTGGAGGCACTGGTCTTCTGGCTTCTGTACCTTCTGCCTGAAGGTAGCAGAGAGAAAAGGTTACGATGGTGGCTTCCTTCTTGAGGCAGCGTCTTCAATGAATGATGGGAGGTGAGAGCCTGGGATAGGCTTTGCTATATTTGCTACCTTCTGCAGCCCTTGTCATTCCCGGGGTCTCAAATTATCAAAGCAGCTTGTAATGCAACCTGTCAGTAGATTTTGCACAGTGGACCTGTGGAAGTCTGATAGAGTATTATTGCCAAATCTCCTCAGACTTCTTAGAAAATAGAGCACAAATGTGCTGGAGAAACTGAGCAGGTCACACAGCATCCATAGGAAGCAAAAGGCAGCCAACATTATGGGTTTCATTGGGGATGTGGAAGATCAGGCAGAATCCGGAATAAAAAAGGAAGGGGAAGGGGGAGGAGCACAGGCTCACATATAATAGCTGGATAGGGTGGAAAGGTAGAAGGAAAAGAAGATGAGAAAAGATAGAGAGAGAGGGAAGAGGGCTAAGAAAGGGACATGTCTCTAATAGGAGAAGAAAAGGAAGGGGCTGGGGAGCTATAGGAAGAGAGACGGGGGGTGGGGGTGGTGATGGAGGGTGGGGGAGTTAATTGAATTTGGAGGAATCCTAATAATACTGTTTGGTTTAAGAATGCCAAGATGGAATATAAGGTGTTGTGCCTCCAATTTGTGAGCGGTTTAAACTTGGCAGTACACGAGCCCATGGACAGACATGCCAGTGTGGCACTGGTGTGTGGAATTAAAGTGGTTTGCTACCGGGAGGTCCTTACTGTTGCAGTAGACAGAGTGTTGTCCCGCTACCTCCCTGCTTATTAAGATCAGTTAACCTGTCAATTTCCTGATTTCATGTCCAGAATGTGCAGGACAACAAGAAAACCAACAGGAAATGCTCTAAGTTTAGAAAGGTCTCAGATACAGTTTGATGAGTTATATATATATAAAAAAACCATTCAACACTGCATGCTCTGGTTTATACAAACAACTTAATTATTTAGCCCACCATGTTACATAATTTATTTTTCCCAGAATTCCACAGTTGCTGCTTCAAAAACTATTTTTTAATCATCTACCAGAATTTAAACAGGATGAAAAATAAGTTTATTTAAACGTACTTCAAATTAGTGAGACTGTCTCCACCCACTGGAAACGTGAATAAACATTTCCTGCCTTCTAATTAGGAATGTACTGTACAAAATTTGACTCTTGTAAAATGGTGGAATGAAAGTGTGGAGATGTAATGATAATGGAAGATTTAAGCAATTTATCTGACCCCATTATTTTCCTTTTCTGTTATACTGTAGCAACAAGGAGCCTAAGGTGTGATATATTGTAGAAGACTTTATAAGATATAAAGTCTTGAAACTTAATTTAACTGTTACTATGTGTAACATTGTGAATTTAATGTCTGAATGAAATGGGGATAGTTCTCAGAAATAAAACCCGTTTATTAGCAAGAAGAAATCTTTAAAAAATCAATTCCTGTGATAGAGTATTTCCAGTCTCTTTGAACTTCAATGTTATACATTGAAGTTAACCAATGATATTCTGTAATGTTTACTGAAAAGTAATTAAGGGTACCCTGGGCAATTCTGCTTTTAATTCTATATCTATATATCTGTCAGAGGAAAAGTGGGCTGGTGTGTGTACATCACTGATCTAGCTGAGCCTGACAAACCATTAATCTGAGTCCTACATTTCACAGCACAAAGTAAAAACTAAATCTCTCAATTATCTATCTGATCTTTGTAGCACTAACTGATCTGCCAAGACCACAAGAGGCTACAGAGAGTAATAAACACAGTTCATACCATCAAGACAAACTTCCCTTCTTTTCACTCTGTCTATACCTACTACTGTCTCAGGCAAGCTTTTAACAGAGTAAATGATCCATCCAACCTTGTCACACTCTTTTCTCCCTGCTTTCTGTCAGGCAGAAGAAAAGCACTTAAAAACATAAACCTTCGATTCAAGGACAATTTATTTCATGCTGTTTTCAGTCTCTTCGATGGATCTGCTACTGGCAAAAAATGATACCCTTGCACTGTCTTCCATACAGTAATTGTACTTTTCTATCTACCCTGTACTTTTTTTTACATTTTCCTCTATGCCCTGAAAAGCTACTTCCTCCCTGTTGTTTGTTTCGATATCATTATTGCATGGCCTGTTTTTAACATCTGAATAGCACACAGAATAAAGCATTTTACTCCATCTTGGTACACACATCCAATTGAATTGAATTGTTTTTTTTGACAAGGTTAATAGTCCTAGCCTTTCTCTCAGAGTATGTGAATCTAAACCAAGTGGGCAAAGATCTTAGGTGAGAGGGGAAAAAAAAATTAAAAGACTTTTGAGGGGCACCTTCTTCACAAAGGGTGGGGTATATTGAACAAGCTGTCAAATGAAGTGGTAGAAGCAATGACAATTGTAACGTTCAAAAGACAGGCACATGGATTTGGGCCAAATGGACGAGCTTGCTTGGCGTGACAAGATAGGATGAAGGACATGTTTCTACGCTGTAAACCTCTGTAGCTCCTGCCAAATGTCAACTTTCTAACAAAATGAGAGAACATCTTAGATAGGGTGTACACAAACATCCCCAGAGTGCACAAGGCTGTCCCTTGCCCCCACCTCAGAAACTCAAACCACATTTCCAGTCTGCTAACCCTTACATCCAGACCACGAGTGAGACGAGTCAAACCAGTATGCAGGGAGATCAGAATTTGGTGGGGGAAAGCTGCAGCAGAGCTGGAGGTCTGTCTTGGAAACATGGACAGGAGGAATTTCAGGGAGGCAGTCATCTACAATGATCACATCAACATCAATGAAAATACAAGCTACATAGACAAGTGTATGGAGGATGTCACTGTGTCTAAACACTACACAGCCAGGGTGAATCAGAAACCATGGTTAGATGTGGAGGTCCGTGTACAACTCAGAGCTCGGGACACTGCTTTCAGGTCAAGGCTATGAATGGCACGAAAAACAGGGAGGGCCGAACTTACCTGGGCGATCAGGAAAGCAAAGCAGGTGTACACACAGAAGATCCACAGACAACTGTGTGACTCTGGTGACACTTGGTGCATGTGGCAACGTATTAAAACCATAACAGAACACAAGTCAATCTTGCAGATCAGTGATGATGAGGCCTCCCTTTGTGACAGGCTGAACACTTTCTACGTATGGTTCATTGCAGACAACAACACAATGCCAAAGAAAGGTTCTGTCTCCTCAGGAGGAACAGGGAACCTGCAGCTGAGATGAGGAGGATCCTATCCAAGGTGAACCCACACAATGCAACAGGATCAGATAACAGACGTGGTCAGGTGCTGAGGGTCTGTGCGGACATTTTCAATATCTCACTCTTGCAGTCCATTGTCCCCACAAGATTCAAGGTGCTCAAGAGAGCGATGGTAGCTGAACTAAATGACTATTGTCCAGTGACATTGATCTCCATGATCATGAAATGCTTTGAGCATCAAAGTGCACCTATCAGTAACAATGGACCCATTCCAGTTGGCCTATAGGTCAAACTAATCGACAGACGATGCAATAGCCCTGACCCTCCACTCCATCCTTATCCACCTGGAGAATGATGCCTCACACACCAGGATGTTGTTCGTTGACTTCCGCTCAGTGTTCAACATAACAGTACCTCTGATCCTGTTGGATAAACTGTCTTCACTGGGACTCAGTATCCCTCTCTGTAAATGGATCATGGACTTCTTGATTGAAAGACCACAGTTGTCCAGGTTGGCATAAAAAACTCAAGCCCTGTCACACTGAACCCTGATGCACCTCGTGCTCAGTCCATTACTATTCACGCTGCAAACTCACAACGTTAGTGCCAGGTTCAGCTCCATCACAATCTTCAAGTTTGCTGATGTCACAACGGCAGTTGGCTTCATTGGCACTAAGAATGAGTCAGCTCACAGAGAGGAGGTTGTACAGTAGTGCAATAGCAACAAGCTGAGTTTCAACATGGACAAGAAAAAAGGAGATGACTTCAGAGGGGTAAAAGACCACTCCCCTCTACATATCAATGACTCCCTCATAGAGAGACTGTGTGGAGCACAAAGTTCCTTGGTGCAAATTTAAAGGATGACCTATCCTGGACCCACAACATCTCTTCATTAGTCAGGATAGGACAGCAGAACCTACACTTTCTAAGAAGACACCATGTTAACAATGTTCTACAGGACCAGAAATAGAGAGTGTCCTGGGTGGCTGCATCATAATGTGGTGGGTCTAGGATATTTTGGCGCCGGGCATTTTGGCATCCAGAATTTGGCACCAGACATTATGCTGCCCACAGTTTGACGCTGGACTTTTTGGTGCTAACAGTTAGGTGGATTTCACTGCCGGGTGAAGGGAGTGCAGAGATGTCACCACGGGGAGTGGGGGGGGGGGGGTTGTGGGGAGATGTCACTGCAGGGTGAAGGTAGTAGGAGATGTCACCATGGGTGAGGGGAGTGTGGAGATGTTACCACAGGGTGAAGGAAGTGTGGAGATGTTGTCGCCGCGGGTAAGGGGTATACGGATATGACACTGTGGGTGAGGGAGAGGGGAGATGTCACCATCAGAGGGGAGTACAGAGATGTCACCGCAGATAAGGGGAGCGTGGAGATGTTGGAGATGTTACCACAGGGATATGAGATGGTGGAGATGTCACCATGGGCAAGGGGAGCAAGGAGATATTATTGCAGGTGAGGGGAATACAGAGATGTTATTCCATTATATTTAATTAAAATTATAATAAATTAATAATTTTATATTCATTATATTTAATTTTAAAATAAAATAAATTAAATGCCATGTCTATCACCGAAAGGGAGCACCAAAATATCTGGCGCCAAACTGCGGATGCCAAATGTTTGAAGGGTTACAAAAGTCTCGTTTTTTTTCCGCCATATTTTGCTCGGCACCAAAATGTCTGTCTCCAAATGTGGACGCCAAAATGTCTGATTCCGTAGTTTGATATGGTAGCTTCAAACTAACAGACTGAAGGTGAGTAAGGAGGGTGATAAAAGCTGTTGCTAAGATCACTGGTGTCTCTCTTTTCTCTATCGACAATATCTACAGCGGACAGTGCTCAAAAAAGGCTTAGAGAATCAGTGAGGACCCTTACTATCTAGCCTGCAATATCTTTGAGACTCTACCTTCAGGAGAGAAATACAAGAGCATTTAAAGAAGGACTACCAGGCTGGGAAACAGCCTCTTCTCGTAAGCAGTGAGACGATTGAACAATCCTAGGAGACATGCTGTTTTGTACAATCAGCAATCAATAAATTTGACCTTGACTTTATTAACTCAATTCATTACCCATCCAAACAGCATGTTTCACATATGGGCCACAACAAGGAGTATTGACTGCCTGAGGGACATCACAACCAGTGCATCTGACCTTTTCCAATGTGCTTACACACACACACACACACACACACAATTATCAGGAGTTGTTGGAAAGGAAAGAAAGGAAATACTTCTATTCATACAGTACTTTATATATTTTTAAGACATTCCTAAGGTCAGGAAATTCAGAACATCAGGTGGGTACCAATCTCTAAGGTCTGCCAGGTCAGGGCACAGAGGTGATGTTGAGAGCTAGATAGTAATTAAATGGAAATAAAGGGTATTGAATACAGGAGCAGGAATATCATGTTATAACTGTACAAGCCACTGATGAGACTGTATTTGTAGTAATGTGCACATTTCTAGTCACCCAGTTATAGGAAAGATATCATTAAACTGCAAAGGGTGCAGAAAAGATTAACTTGAATGTTGCCAGGACTGGAGGGCTTGAAATATAAGGAGAGACTGGATAAGCTGGATCTTTTCTCTTTGGATTGAGGGAGCTCGAGAGGAGGATGCTATGGAGGTTTAAAAAACTCATGGGTTGACTAGATAAGGTACTAGTCACAGTCTTTTTCCCAGGGTAGGCAAATCTAAATCTAAATGGCACTGATTCAAGGTGAGAGGTAAATGATGTAAAAGGGAGCAGAGGAGCACCTTTTTTTGTACAGGGAATGCACCGCCAGAGGAAGTGGAAGAGACTGGTATTTGGACTGTATGTAAGAGGGATATGGACCAAATGCAGGCAAATGAGACTAGCTTGGGTAGACAACTTGGTCAACATGGCAGACAACATGGAAGGGCATGTTCCCATGCTGTAAAATTCTATAAATTTCGGTTAGAGTTATAATAAGGTGTGGCTGTAGGTGGGGGAATTGGTGTTATTGTTGATACTGAAGGCCTGATGGAACCCCGAGGTGATGTTAACTTTAAGGTGACCTGCTGGCTCCAAGCAATATCATGATCTCAGACCTAGTCAAGCTGTTCGTCTTCAAGTATCACTGAAGCAGGCCTCACATTCAGTTTATTGTTATTGAAGCATGGAAATGCATTTGAATTTCCTGGAATTGGTGCAAATGATTAGCAACCTCTGTGTGTTATCATGTCGAATGCAGTAATTTCTCAAATTTAAGGAACTGGCAAAAAAATACGGAAAATAAATAGGTCAAAAATATGAAAGTTTAAAATCTGCACCCCTAGAGATTAGTTCACCAATCACATAACACAAGCAATCTCACGGCAAATTCACTTATCTAGTGTCTACCAATCTCTATAGGTGATATATGTTGGCAGGGGGGGGGGGAGTGGGGGGTTTAACTGTATATTATTGAGGTTTATAAGAAAATTCTAGAATGTAATGCACATAAGGACTGTGAAGAAGTAGAATTCCATGGGCATTTAATATAATACAGAATGTGCTTGATAGGAATGTCAATGTGGCTAAAACAGAGATATCGATCAGAATATTAACAGCATTTATTTTTAGCTTGAGATTGAGCTCTGCTTTTAGACAATGATAGAATTCAAACCTGGCCGTCAGTCTTTGGAAATGATTGTTCTTCTTCATTCTGTGGTATGCATTTGTATCAGGAAAAACGTTTTATGGTGGCAAATGGATTTCAGGCTTTAGCTGTCAGCCTTAAATGTACTTTCCTGAATTTGGGGAGACAGCTGAAGACTACTGATTAAAAATTCCCAGGTAGCCAAACATTAGCTTTGAACCTCATTACAAACACATTGTTTTCTAGCCAACAAACCATTTGATATTACAATAATGATTTCATTCTAAGATTATGATAATTAATCTCCACATAGGACATCAGCTTTGGACCAGTAGAACTTCACCATGGAATGGATGATCTTAATTTTATACAATGATCAGATGACAGGAAGGATGCTAGATACAGTGCAGAGGAGATTCACTAGGTTGGTTAAGCTTAAGAGTATTTGCCAGTGGGCTGATATCGCCTCAAACCGTGCATCTTGGCGCCTCACAGTTCGGCGGGCAGCAACCTCCTTTGAAGAAGACCGCAGAGCCCACCTCACTGACAAAAGACAAAGGAGGAAAAACCCAACACCCAACCCAAACCCACCAATTTTCCCCTGCAACCGCTGCAACCGTGTCTGCCTGTCCCGCATCGGACTTGTCAGCCACAATCGAGCCTGCAGCCGACGTGGACTTTTACCCTCTCCATAAATCTTCGTCCGCGAAGCCAAGCCAAAGAAGAAAAAAAAAGAATTTGTCAGAAAATATCTTGTACACTGCAAACTTACTGACAGGTTATCTCTAATATTCATACAGTTGTGAACAGAGCACACATTACAGAATATAGGATTACGATGAAAAGGAAGATCAATTTTCACCAAGCAATGACAGTAAGATAGCACTTTGGGGTTTATTCAGGAGCCATTGGATGCAGGGAAGAATATCTTTAAGCCTGTTGGTACATGCTTCCATGCATGCTCTCAAGCCTTCTCTTTGATGTGATTGATCATTCAGTATGTTGGCCGACCTTCTTAGGCAGTGCAAGATGTAGGAGTCCAAGAAGGGGTCAGAAGTTTTAGAATTTTAGGTATGTCGGCTTACGAAAAATGTTTTTTCTTGTTATAAGGATACTTCTATAAAAAAATAATAAATTTCTGCTGAAACACTGCACAATAATTTTATAGACAGTCATTTTGGTGTCACTCCCAATGATGGTGTCACTTGGTGTGCTCTGCTCACCCCTAGTGACCCCAGTGATACACATAGCGTAGATTGCAAGAAGCCACCATCGGTTAAATAAAACTAGAGAACATAGATATAAGGTTAGGGTGAGAAATTTAGAGATTTGAGGAGGACCTATGCAATCCACAGAGTGACTACCTGGAATACACTCCCTGAGAGAAAGATGGAAGTGTGGCGATGCACATCCTCATGGTGAACCAGCCCCGCTTGTATCGCCACGTGGCGGGCAGCCATGGGGAGATGGCGTCGTGAGAGGTTTCTCCCTGACTCCAGGATCCCTTCCAGCGCCCACCATGGGCAGCGATTATGACATCACAATGCACCAGGTGACTGAGATGCTGCCCTTAGAGGGGCCCGCTGAATTTGAATAAAGACGGTCATTAATGACCATCAGTGTGGTAGCAGTGATTTCCTTCAGCTCCTTCAATTGCCACACAGAAGCATAGTCACTGACATTGTTTAATAAGTTTCTGGATGAGCACCTGAATCATCGGGGCATAGAAGGGTGCCTCAAGTGCTAGGAGGTGGGATTAATACGGATGGGCCTCACAGGTCAGCATAGGCATGGTGGGCTGAATAGCTTATTTCAATGCTGTATGATGCAATGATTTTCTTCAGTAATGGAAGGGAAAACTATCAAGTGAATTACGTATCTTTATAAATAAAGTCATAGAGTTTGACTTCATGAAAACAGGCCCTTTGGGCAGATGCAGTCAATAGCAAGGAAGCAAGATGTCCTTTAGGAAGTTTGTGCAGTCCAAAGGAAAATGTGTGTTAGTTTTGCAATAGATTTAGCAATTACTTTTGTCCAAATATTATCTGGTGAACAAGTTCTAACTGACCATTCAGAATGTGTCAATATTGCAATGCTGAAATATTACAACTGCAGCTGATCTCTCTTGTCTCCACATCTTTCTAATCCCTCTCAGGGGTTCCCATTCTTTATTCCTCCTTTCCAAAAAGGAGCACCTTCCAAGCAGTGCACAAGGGGCCCATCGAAGTGGACAAGGACCCACAAAGGCAGCTAACCTTTCCCTTACCAAAAATGGCTGATGTATTCTGATAGGTGTCACTGAACTGCCTCAGGAGTGTAAATCCAATGGTGTTCCAGAGTCAAATAGCTGTAAAGATGGAGATTTACCATCACAATTTTTTTTCCAAAGAGGGATTTATTATTTTAGATTTACTTGCTTAACTGACGATAAAGTGCTTGGCTGCCCATGGCGAGATTTGAAATGCCCAACTAATCATTACTGTAAGCTTGTGCATTGTCCAACTATGCAGTGGAAAACATCTGGGCACTCTCTAACCAGATGGCATCAACATCAACTTCTCCAGTTTCCAATTGGCTCCTTTCATATAGCTCTTGCTCTCTCTTTCCCTCTGTTTCCTTTTCTCCAGTTCCACACCCCTTCTGTTCAGGGAGCTTCCCCCTCATTCTGTCAATTCTCAGATTTTTGCCCTTCTGCTCTCCCACCCATATCCACCTCTTGACTGTTAGCCTATGCTCCTCCTCCTGCCCCTTCTTCACTCCTACCCGACCTTTTTATTCACACACCTGCCTGGTTTCTGCTCATATCTTGATGTAGGATTCGGGCCTGAAACATTGGTTATATACCTTTCCTTCCAAAGGACCCTGTGTGACCTGATGGTTTATCCAGTAATTTTGTATTGTATCCAGTGGTGCACCTTCATGTCTTCTGCCAGTTTGTGTCAAATTGGAATTCTCAGAGTTATCTGACCTGAATCCTTTTGATTATCAGTTCCATATTGCACACTGGTGGAATTTACACAACCAACCTTTTCAACACTTCTACCCATTCTACTCTCCATTCTTGCAACGAGAGTGATGCAAAAAGAAAATCAGTCACTGGCACTGCTTTTCACTTTTTCTTATCTGACGTTTCAAATGATTTTAAGCAGTCAGCTAAGAGTTAAGAACTCACGCATACCAAAAGTTGCACAATATAAATAACAAGCAGTGCTGCATTATCCAATCACCACTCCCCAACTGGCATGTTATAAACAGTCAACCTATTTTACTCAAGCTGTATTTAGTCTATGTGTGTTATGAACTCTTAATTAAGTTAATCAAGTTATCAGTGGACCATTAATTAGTTTGTAACAGCACAAGATGAATTTGACTTGGATGTTGAGAAAACCATGTCCTCTCTGTGTAGAGCAAAAGTTTCTCAGCAATCAGGAATTTTACTGAAATGCAGCAGGAAACAATTATAAGCGCAGCCCAGAATGTATTTTGTATGCCCTAGATTGGCTTCAGGAATGTTTATCCCAATGCTTAAAACCATGAAAAAGTATAACGACCTTGCCATCACAGGACTTAGATCTTTCGTCTTTTCTCTCTTGAGAGTTAGCTGTAATCTTGTTTTCCTGCAATACATTTTGTAGCTTTTGTGAGCATGAGTGAAAGATGAATGACGCATTTGTTTGGATGTTGCCACAGGACTATTGTTCAACTAATTTGGACAAGAGCAATTTTATATTTTTGTGACCAAAGACTGATTCCAGTACCCTGACAAAATGCTGCTGTCCATAAGTATTGAGCCTACAATATAAATGATTGGCAAATCCTTTATATTACCATGTAAAACATGCAAAGTTCCTGGCATTCTTTTCATAAATGTTCATAAAAGCTCCTTAATGATGTGATAATACAACACTAAAATCTGGTGCAACATTAATAATGCATTTCTCATAGAAGGAAGATAATGTAATCACATTTCCACTAATGCATTTTGTATACAAATATACTTTCTTTATCCACTTGTTCTGCTTGTCTCCTGAAAACACTTACATTAAGTGCTTCTCTCAGATGACCTATCTTCACAACTGAAGGTATTCAACTGATTTTTTTTTCTTTTGGAGACTGTGCATTGCTGAGAAATCCTAGCATTTTTGCCCAACTGAACTGTCCCTGAGAAACTAGGGGTGAATTACCTTCTTAAACAGTTGTGCTCATGTAATGCTATTGTGCAAGGAATTCCAGGATTTAGATAAAACGGAATGGCGGTAAGAGAGGATGTGTGTGAATTGGAAGGGAATCTGCACATGGTGCTATTCCCATGTCTATTTTAGTTGTGGGTTGAGGTTGCAGTTTTACCTTGGATATACATTTCAGTTATTTTGCATTGGTGTTGGAGGGAATGAATGTTTAGAATAGTGATGGGCACCAATTAAGTGGACACTGTGTCTTGAGTGATGTTGAGTTAATGGAGAGTCAAAGGAGTAACATCCATTCAGACAAACGGAGAATATTCATTATTCATGCTCTAGCCTTGTGATCAGAAACAGCAGGACACCCATTATCTTCCATTTTCATGTAACCACAGTATTTATGTGGTTAGTCCAGGTGAGTTTCTGATCATTTAAAGATATTGCTGTTGAACATCAAGGGTGAGCTGTTGAATATCAAGGATTAAAGGGTATTAAAGGTTATGGAGAGAAGCCGGGGACGGGGTACTGAACTTTAAGATCAGCCATGATCTCGTTGAATGGCGGAGCAGGCTCGAAGGGTCGAATGACCTACTCCTGCTCCTATCTTCTATGTTTCTATGTTTCTATAGATGGTATGACCTTCTTTTGTTAGAGATGGTTGAAAGTTTTTGTGGCTTAAATGTTCCCTGAAACTTATCAGTCCATGTCTCAATGCTGACTTGATCTTGCTACTGGCAGGAGTAAGCTGCTTTATTTGCTGAAGAGTTATGAATGAAATTGAATATGGTATAATGATCAGTAAACATATTCACTTCTGTCCTTATGAAAGAAGAAGTAAAACAGGGAAGTCTACAAATGCTAAGATTGTAGTTAAAACACAGAAATGCTGGAGGAACTTAGCTGGTCTCATATAGTTCATGGAAAGTAAAGATATTGAATATTTCTGACATTTTGGGCCTGAGCTCTTCTTCAAGGCATCAGCAAAAAGCAGGCAGGCATCTTAATTAAAGACAAGAGATTAAGAGGAAAGAATGGTAGGGGGATGACAGCCAAATCTAACAGCCAAATGGTGTTAATTGGGTATGATAAGAGGAAAGGAGAGAATTGATTTTGGCTCTGTGAAAGGAGACAGAGAGAAAAGGGAAAAGGGAAGAGAAAGAGAGAGAGAGAGAGAGAGAGAGAGAGAGAGAGAGAGAGAGAGAGAGAGAGAGAGAGAGAGAGCAGGCTGGGGGAAAGCCAACAGGGGGAAGAAGATGGGTGGAGAAGTCGATGTTAATGCCATCGGTTGGAGGATGCCCAGTTGGAAGATGAGGTGTTGTTCCTCCAATTTGCAGGTAATCTCAGTCAGGCAGTACTTGAGACCATGGATAGCCACGTTAGCAAGAGAATGGGATGGGGAATTGAAATGGGTGGCCACTGGGAGATCTAAGCCATTGTGGCGGACAGTGCCGAGGTGCTCATTATAGTGATAGGAGGTCACCAATCAGTTCACTGATTGGTTCACTGCAGAGGTGTCCTGGGGCCCAGATATTTGATCTCCAACAGACACAATGATCCTCCCTTGACTCCAACTTTTATATTATTTCCCATTTCTTGCTCAGTAGCTTCCATTTTACCAGTGCTCTTTGATGTTACACTTCTCAAACACTGCATTGTTATCAAGAGCAGTCACTCAATTTCATCTGTTGAATTCAGCTCTTTGGTCCCTAATTGGATGAAAACTCTGATGATGTCTGGAGTATAATAGTCCAGGAAGAGGTTATTGAGCAGTCTATTTGACTGCACTGTGGTTAACACCTACCATCATTCTGTGGACTAATTGGATGCTAATTAGCTGGAGGAAATGAGTCCTGTTTTTTGTGAAAAGACATCCCTGGGCAGGCTTCCTCATTAATGAGTGGGTGCTACTGTTACTGTGCTGAGTTAACTTGGGTAGAGGGTAAGCTAATTCTGGAATATAGGTCTCCAGTATTATAGTTGGGATGTTGTTGGATCCAGGCAAGCCGATAGTTGCCTCCAGGTATGTCGGTCTGTGTAAAGCAGTTACTTAATCCTGAAATAAGTATCCCTTCCTGCACTTACATGGTATTTTGCAACTAGATTATTCTATTAGCTTAATCTTATACAAACTATATTAATTAGTGAATATCTTTATTCCACACTCCATCTAATGCGAAGCCACGAGCAAACTACTGAATTCTTTATTTCATTTAACTGTCATCTGGCAGATAGGAAGTCTGTGATTTCATCATTATGGACAGGTTCACGTATTTGTGAAATTTTCTGAAATCAGTATAAATAAATTTATGTTTGTGCAGTGAGCCAAGATCACATCAGGTAGGGCCAATTTTAACTCACCTAATTAAAGAAAATTTCACTCTGAACTCTACACTGACAAATTTTCTCCAGCTAAGACAACTAAATCATGATTATATAAAGTTGACAAACCAGGTCTCAGGTGCACAATAAAGAAATCTAAATCTTGACAACCAAAGAATCTGACACTCTGCCAAAATACTACAGCTTGTTTTGGATCTGCTTACGTTAATACTGGAATCCCCATTTGTCTATTTTCAACATTACACAGTAGGGAAATAAAGTGAAAGATAAAACAAATTGGTAAATAGATTTCTAACTATGTAACGTCCTTACAGCTTTAGGTATTCATTGATGAAATCAAATTCCTTTCTGAAGGTCTGTATTTAATACATAGATTAAATATTTGGTGTATTTTTTTTAAAACTTTATTTATTTGTTCAAAAAACAAATAATATATGACATATACAGCAATTAAACATGAACATTTTTTTTATTAAGAAAAGAACCGCCCCCACCCTCCGCCAACTCTCCTAAGGAGAGCCATAAAAAAAGAAAAGAAAGAATATTAAAAAAGTTAAATATACATATTAAAATCTAATCAATATAAATGGAAATGTAAATATTCCGAGCATAAGATGGCATAATGAGATGAAATATTGTTTAATAATGGAAAAAATTACGTATGTTTCACATGATAATTATATATATTTTTTTAAATTTGGTGTACTTTACACAAACTTTCCAGATAGGTCAAGTGGAATTTCATGTCTCCATGGTGCCAACAACCTTTCATTTCTTGACAGACAAGGTTCAGAAAAAAAATTCATTTTATCTTTTATCTCTTCAATTTCTGTTTTTATTTAATCTTCAAATGATCTACAATCAGAGGCCTGGCATGCTGAGGAATGCCTGGTCAATCATTTTTTTTACTCCACAAACCTGGAGATACATTGCTTGGATAATTTAGCAAAAGTCTCTTTTTTAACCAAAAAAAATCTAATTAATAATGCATTCAATTTTAAAATTCAGGATCATGTTAACTGCATTTCAAAGAGATCCTCCATAAATGTCTGTGAACATACAATTCACTAATTTTATACTGAAATAATTATTATATTTGTTTTCTGTTTCTTTTTTCTAGATGCTTTAGATTATGCTCTTCCCTGGATATGGGCCCATAGTTAGGCATGCATTTAATCTGTCCGATACCATTCTTGAACTGCATATTGGTAGGAAAGAAGGAGTGAACTGGTTGACATTCTTTTGTTTATAATCTCTCTCTCTCTCTCTTTCTCTTTCTCTCTCTCTCTCTCTCTCTCTCTCTCTCTCTCTCTCTCTCTCTCTGCCGAACTGTTCTGGAACAACTGGACAACAAAGATGCATTCATTAGGATACTCTTTATCAACTACAGTTCGGCATTTAACATCATTATCAGCAAAACTGATCAGCAAACTCCAAGTCCTGGGACTCAACACCCCACTGTGTAATTGGATGATAGATTTCATCACCTCCAGACCATAATCAGTGAGGATTGGAAAGAGCATCTCCTCCACAATCTCCATCAGTATCAGAGCACCACAGGGCTATGGTCTTAGCCCCCTGTTCTACTCATTTCACACCTACGACTGTGCAACAATAACACCACCTACAAATTTGACAAAGATACCAAGTTAGTGAGTTGTATAAAGAAAGATGATGAGTCAGCATAAAGGAGGGAGACTGAAAACTTGGCTGAAGGGTGCACCAAAAACAACCTTGCACTCAACGTCACCAAAACCAAGGAGCTGATTGTTGACTTCAGGAAGGAAAACCAGAGGTATAATGATCCACTGATCATAGGTGGATCAGAGGTGGAGGGTGAGAAAATTTAAGTTTTTGGGAGTCACTATCTCAGAGGGTCTTTCCTGGACCCAATATACTAATGGCAACATGAAGAAAGCATGTCAGCACCTCTACTTCCTCAGGAGTTTGCAGAGGTTTGGTATGATACCAGAAACCCTGGCAAATTTCTACAGATGTGTGGTGGAAAATGTGCTGACCGGCTGCATCACGCTCTGGTGTGGGAGTACCAATACCCCTGAATGTAAAGCCCTCCAGAAGGTAGTGAACACAGCCCAAGACAGGGAAAATCCTGCCACTATCGAAAACATCTACAAAATATGCTGCTGTCAAGAGCAGCAGCAATCAAGTATCCGCACCACCCAGCACACACTCTGCTCTCACAGCTGTCATCAGGAAAGTGGTATAGGTGCAACAAGACTCACACCACCAGTTCAGGAAAAGCTGCTATTCCTCCACCATCAGACTCCTCAAAACAAACTCAATCAGGGACTCATTTAAAGACTCTTACTTGTGCACTTCATTGATTTAAAAAAAAATTCTCTGCATTGCACAATCAGTTTATTTACATTTGTTTTCTGTTTACAGTTATTTATTTACACGTGTACGCTGTATACAGTTTTTTTGCCCTACCAATTAGTGGTAATTCTGCCTCACCCGCAGGAAAAAAAAATCTCAGCCGTTGTATGTGATGGAATGTATGTACTCTGACAATAAATCTGAAATCTGAATCTGAACTTAGTTAAAGTTGGGAGTGACGAATCAGTGAAAAATGGCAAGAAATTAAGCTATTGTGGTGATCATCTACAAAAAGCAATATAATCATACTTATGGAAAGCGTGCACTCTGGAACAGCAGGAAGTTGCAAATAGTTTAGAGGGATATTGTAAATTTCTTTTCCCTTCCTGAATAATGAATTATTACTTCAACCTACCATCCTGAAATCAGAGCCAAAAAGCCTGTTCTCAGAAGTCTCCAAGTGACAATCAGAGACCAATGCCAAAAGGTAAACTACCTCCAATTTTCCTGCTCTTCAGGAAAAACCCGACTTGTTTCCTTAGTTTTTGAGCTCAGAGTAGGGAATATCCCAGCAGTGCTGAAATTAGGCTCTGCTTGCCTAATTAAATTAGCTTGTATTAATGAAGACACGAGATGGTCATCAGAAAAAAAAAAGAATATTCGTAAGAAGTCATTACAAATCTTGTCAATATTTGGAAGAATTGTGGAAACCTTGATGATTGCACCAAGAAGATAAATTAAGCTAAAATGGAAACATCTTTCTTCATATGAAAGAAGAGGGGGGGAAAAAAAATCACTGAATGATTAGAAATATTGACTACAGGAAGATTCATAATTTTCCACCTATAAGAATCATAATTGAAATATGCCATTCTTCTAACTTTCTACATTTTGAATATTTTAAGTTTTCAACCATGTAATTGCACAAATTATATAAACAATAATTATGCAAACTTAAAGCACATTAATTACATGGTATTTAAACCCCTCCCACTACAACCCCCCCACCTTATTCCCCCATCCATTATATAGAATATATTGTATGGCAAATGTTTAATATAATTAACTGGAAAAAAAAACAAAAAGAAAACTGGGATAGAAAAATAGAGTATAGCTCTGGATTGCAAAGAGGGTCGGCTCACATGCTGGAACCTCACAGTGTTTACAGGCATATGACTTTAAGGGAAGAAGATTAATACAGGACTTGGGAGGCAAGAATTAAATTTTTTAAACATATTTATTCCTAACCTTTGCAAATACGGGCTCCAAATATGCACAAAAAGTCAATATTTATTTCTTAAATTATAAGAATTTTCTCTCGAGGAATACAACTTTGAATGCCATGTTTCCATACCTAAATTCACATCTGATTTCCAGGCACCGTGATGCACTTTCTTGCCATTGCTGGAGCAATTTTAACAAATTTAACTTGATGAATTAATAAATTTAGTTTGGGTCTTGTTCCTTCAACCTTTCTACATTTTGAAATATCTAATTGTCTGGGAATTTTAGTGTGTGAGGACATTTTGTAATTATGAGAGGTACAAAGTAATTTTAACGTTTGTTTCATTCAATGTGAATATAATTTCATTTAGTGACAGATGATACTGAAACAATATTTTCAGACCTCAGTCGTCATAAGAAATCACCAACCTGTGCAATGAGTATTATTTTAATTTAATTCAACCAACTTGCTTAGTACAAGGAAACTTTGGTTTTCAAAAAACCCACAGGGGTTGGGACACCCTGCAACTTAGACAATATTAAACATGATGCATCGTAAAACGAGTGCAGTGAAAGTCAGAGTGTTTTTTTGTTCAGGTGGAAATACCTTGCCTCCACCTCAAGGTTTTTGTGTCTTGCCTACTCAAGTGACTGTCTAAATACTTCTTAAATGTACTAGCAGTAATTGGATCTGATTCCACCACCTGCAATGTAGCTTGCTCCAGATATCAAACACTCACCGTGTAAAACACAGCCTTTAGATTCATTTCGAAACTCCTTCCTCACAGCTTAATCTTTGACATCTTGTTATTCATACCCTGACCATGGTAAAAAGGCTTTGAATCTTAACCCTACTTACGCTTCTCATAATCTTGTATATTTCTATCAGGTCCCAGGGAAAGCAATCCTTGCCCATTATTAAAGTCCTCCAATGAAGTCAATATCCTGGTGAATCTCCTCTGCATTCTCTCCAGTGCAATCACATCATTCCTATTGTGTGGAGACCACAATATTTCAAGTACAGCCTAAACATTATTTCTCAATTCCATTTTTCTCATTCCAACCCAGGAAGAAAACATACCCTCAATATACTATCAACTTGTGTTTCCAGGGAAATATGAACTTACACTCCAATGTCTTTCTGTTCATTAGTGCCCTACCAACTTATTGCATATGTTCTACTCCTATTTGACTTCCAAAAAGGCACAATTTTGCATTTATAAGGATTAACTTCTATTTTCCAGCGCTCCACCCAATTTTATCTCCCAATTATACTTCTAATCAATGGTCCCACACAAAATGTTAGCTTATATTTTACTTCAAGTATTAACTACCTTATTCTCAGGCTCAGGGTCTAATGGGGAAGGGGGCATTCATGTGCCATGGCTCCGACAAATTAGTTATTGTTCCTCCCACCCATCTGCAGCACTAACGTCACGTGGTTTCGTCTCCACGTGCTATAAGCAAGCGCGTTTTTCTGTTATGTCGGAGGGACGGGGAAGTGTGACGAAGGCACATGGAAGAGGTTCATGGCAGATATGGCACCTGCTCTCTCCTCCCCCCACTGATTGAGTTTTCGAACGTCAGTTTGTGCCCCACCCTCCCCCACGGTTGCCTTAATGCCCCCCGATTGTTCTGACACCAACTCTGCATTTTCTTCTCCCTTTCCTTCAGGTTTTAACTACCTTATCTGGCCTATTATAAGTTTTATAAAAGACCTATTATAATTCTTATAAAGTTGTAGAGATGCTGTTCTTAATAGTGTTTCATAAAATTAAATATAACTCAGAAAAGAAAGACTTGATTAGCAGTACGGCATACGAACACGGATCACTGAATCTGAGGGTTATTAACAAAATCCTTTTGCTTGCAATGAAATAGGTTAAAAAATGCACGTATAAAATATCAAGTGAAAATATTGAAACATATGTGTAATTTTTCTCAGCAACCCAATTTATGTAAAAATAGGAAAGCATCAACCCTCAGCAGGTCAGACAAAAGAAAAATAGACTTAAAGTTTCAGGTCAAAGACCCTTCTTCAGAACTAGATAAGTGAGAAAACGAACTTTACAATAAGATAAGATGCTTCGGTTACATAGAAAGTTTAGATTAGCTTTATTTAATCCCACTGAAGCACAGGAAACTGAGGGGTGAACTTACAGACTTTTATAAAATTATGAATGGAGTAAATTTTAAAAATACACTTTTAAATGTGAAGATCCAACATGGTAACAGGCCCATCGGGCCCACGAGGCTGTGCCAGCCAACTACACCAATTAACCTACAAACCCCATCTGTCTTTGGAAGGAGGAAGGAAACCGGATCACCCAGAGGAATTCCATGCAGCCACAGAGAGGATGTACAAACTCCTTGCAGACAGCATATGGATTTAAACCTGGGCCACTGTAATAGAGTTGCACTAATCACTATGTGAACCGCCCCAAGGGTACATAGTCAGACTCATTTTCCCAGCATGAGGGAGTGTAAAACTAAATGGCACACATTCAATGTGAGAGGGGAAATATTAAAGGAGTTACGAGAGATATTTTTTAATGCAGAGGGTGGTGGGTATAGGAATAAGCTTCCAGAGGATCCACCTATCATTTAACATGTCCTTGATATGGGCATGTATTTCTCTTCCTGCATTGTCTGAAGAATCTGGCCAGCAAGTATGCAAACAATGCAATGGACTAATGTCCAAACTAAGGATTTTATATAAAGAGTGTTATGGAAATGGTGACTAATGCCATCAGCTATTTCAGTTACAGGATTAGACAGAAGAAGTTAATGTTTTGTTTTTCCCGGGGCAAAGAAAGTCAAGAGGAGATTTGGAAAGTCTTAAAGGATTGTTGCTTGTTTAGACAGGCAAAATATTGTATCCAATTTTTTTGGACAATATATTCAAGGAGAATGTGTGGATTTTTTTATACATAGATCAGTTATAATCGGAAACTCACTGCTTCTAGGTTTTTAAAAGGTAACAGAATAGTCACTTGAGGACAATACTTTGCAGACACGATGGACGAAATGGCCAGTTTGTGTCATAGTAATCCTATAGCCAAGCTTAACAGGGGTTTGAGATTGATAAAGTAGAATAAAAAGATCCAATAAAATCCATTGATTAAATGATAATGCTTGAACACACCAATGCTCGTGGTAACGATAAAGCTAGGAATCAATGTAATTAAGATAAGGCCTGCTAATCCTCCAACACAATTTTTCATTTCTACACATGG
This sequence comes from Narcine bancroftii, assembly GCF_036971445.1. Classification (NCBI taxonomy): domain Eukaryota; kingdom Metazoa; phylum Chordata; class Chondrichthyes; order Torpediniformes; family Narcinidae; genus Narcine; species Narcine bancroftii. The sequence continues at coordinate 39,876,690 of NC_091472.1, read as the reverse complement.
TGACATGATAATGTGGCGTGCTGTGCACAAGTGCAGCAAAAAGACTGAGACAGCACAACTGACTTACTTTGAGGTAGGCACTGCAGCCTTTAAGGCTGATCTCAGCCCACCCCTGGCGTTCCGGAACTTGCATCACCCTGACATAAGTGCACACGCGCTCTTCCCGCCTGGACCAGAAGAGAAAGTCCCACAACGTCATCTTTTCCGCGGCTGCTCCGCTGACTGCACGTGACAAGTGGGGCTGGTTCGCCAATACAACAATGTGTGTCGCCACACGACCACCCCTCAACCCCCATCCCAGAACCTGCACTGACGGTCTCAAAATACGTTGAGGGTGAGATTTGCTGCCTTGGTGGCTGGTCCCTATGTACCAGTGGGGGGACCTTTACTGGTTCTGACGTCCAGGTGAGCTGGTTTCAGGCGGTCCACTGTGAACAGTTCCTCCTTACCCCCGATGTCGAGGGTAAAGGTGGATACGTTCCTTTGGAGCACCTTGTAGGGTCCGTCATAGGGATGCTGGAGGGATGCCTTGGGTCTGCTTCTTCGAAAGAACACATAGGCGCAGGACGTTAAGTCTGCGGGGTAGTTTAAAGGTGGCTGACAGTGTCGCGATGGTGGTGGTGGTGCGAGTGAGCACAATTTGCCTCTCACTCTTTCCAGTATGATGGCAGTGTCGGTGGCTTGTCCTGGTGATCAAGGGAGGAACTGGCCCTGGACTGCAAGGGCCTCACCATAGACTAGCTCAGCTGAGGAGCCTTTGAGGTTGTCCTTAGGTGCTATGCATATCCCAAGGAGGACGCAAGGTAGTTTGTCTACCCAGTTTGGCCTCTCAAGCCGTGTCAGCAGTGCTGATTTCTAACTAGCACATTGGAATGAGGGTGGTAGGCCATGTTGCGGTGTAACTGGGTGCCCAGGAGTTTGGAGAGCTCATTCCATAGGGTGGAGGTTAATTGGGGTCCCTGGTAGATTGTTATGTGCACTCAGACCCCAAAATGGGAGATCCAGGTGGAGGGGAAAACCCTGCCGCATGTGTCGCTGGTGGCATCTGGCCATCGCGTGAATCTGTCCACCATTGTGAGTAAGTAATACGACCCTTGAGAGACTGGCAAAGGGCCAACTATGTCAAGGTGGGCGTGCTGGAACCTATGGGTTGGGGCATCGAACTACTGGATACGGGGCTTGGTGTGTTGCTGAACCCTCTTAGTCTGGCAGTCTGTGCAGGTATTTGTCCACTCTGTAACCCGTTTGTCTAGCCCATGCCAGATGAAGCGGGAGGATACCATCCACACTATTGTTCAGATGGAGGGTGGGAAAAGCCATGTATCATGTTGAAAACTGTTCTCCACCATGGGCGGGGACTAGCAGTTGGGATTGGCCCATGGAGATATTGCAGAGGATAGTTGCGCCATTGGTGTCCAGTGGGAAGTCCTGGAGCTGCAGACCCGTGACTGCCGTCCTTAAGCTGTGTGTCTCGGGATCGTCCTGCTGGGCTTAAGCCAGGTCATGATTCTCAATGCCTTGCGACAAGGCATGGACCATTGGCCTAGAGAGTGCATCAGTGAAAATGCTCTGTTTGCCCGAGAGGTGATGGATGGTGGTAGTGAATTTAGAGATGAAGGATAAGTGCCATTGCTGGCGGGTGGACCATGGGTCGGAGGACTTGGAGAAAGCAAATGCCAGTGGCTTGTGGTCCGTGTAGATTGTGAACGGCCGCCCCTCCAAGAATTAGCGAAAATGGCGGACGGTAAAATGGCTGGCAGCTCTCTGTCAAACGTGCTGTACTTTAGTTCAGTCCGTCGTGAGTGGCTGCTGAAGAAAGCGAGAGGCCTCCATGTGTTGTCCACAAACTATTCCAGGACACCGCCCACCGCTGTGTAGGATGCATTGACTGTGAAGGCCGTTGGTATGTCCATGTGTGGGTGGACCAGCATCATTGTGTTAGTCAGGACCTTTTTGGTCTTTTTGAAGGCAGCCTGTGCCTCATCTGTCCATGTAAGTTCCTTCGTAGTGCCTGACATTAAAGTGAAGAGTGGGCGCATGATGTTGGGGATGAACCTGTTGTAAAAATTCACCATGCCTACGAATTCTTTCAGTCCCTTCAGAGTCATCGGTTTGGAGAACTGCTTTATAGACTCCACCTTGTCAGGCAGAGGAGTGGTGCCATCTTTGGTGATTTTGTAGCTCAGAAAGTCGATCTCCTTGAGGCCAAACTGGTACTTCACCAGGTTAACAGTGAGGCTGAACTCAGCAAGTCGGTTAAAAAGCTGGCGAAGATGTGAAATGTGCTCCTCAGGAGACTTTCCTGCTACCAGGATATCATCAAGGTAGATGAAAAGGAAAGGCAAGTCTCTGCCGATTGCAACCATGAGGCGTTGGAATGTCTGGGCTGCATTCTTCAAACTGAAGGGCATGCAGAGAAATTCAAAAAGGCCGAATAGGGTGATGATGGCAGTCTTCTGGACATCGTCCGGGTAAATTGGGATATGATTATATCCCTGGATCAGATAGACCTTAGAGAAAAGCTGTGTGTCATGGATGTTTGCTGCAAAATTCTGGATATGGGGAATCGGGTAGCAATTGGGCCTCATAGCATCGTTGAGGCTTCTGTGGTCCCCACAGGGTCTCCAGCTGCCATTGGACTTGGGCACCAAGAATGGTGGACGATACCGAGTTCTTCCATGCATGTGAATTTTTCCTTGGCGAGGTTAAGTTTGTCAGGGGCCGGACAACAGGCTTGAGAGTATACTGGCGGGCCTGTGGTCGCAACATGATTCTGGATGCCGTGAGTTGGCAAGGCAGAGGTGAACTGGGGGTGCAGGATGGATGGATAGTTAGTGAGGAGGTGACTGTATTGGCCATGTGGAGTCTACCCTGAGGCAAGTTGGGTGGCCAGCTCATTGGACATGCCGAAAGGTACCGTCTGGAAAGTCTCTGTATGGGCCACTCATCTTCCCTGGAGGTCCACCAGTAGAGAGTGTGCATGCAGGAGATCGGTGTCTAGCAGAGGCTTGTCCAAGAAAGCTGGTGTGAATGACCAATTGAAAGTGGTCTCGCTGAAATGCACAAGAATGTGTTTTTTGCCAAAGGTTTTAATGGCAGTGTTGTTGGCTATACGCAGGATGGAGCTATGAGGTCTCATGCATTTCTCGAGCAACGTCAGGGGAACAACGCTTGTCTCTGCCCCCATGTCCATGAGAAAGCCGTGACCCAAGATCCTGTCTCAGATGTGGAGTAGGCTGATCGGTTGGTCAGCTGCTGTGGTCATTAATGGCAGCTGGCCATGGTGTTTCCCAGAAACAAGCAAGGCTGGTGGCACCTCTGTGCTCCTGTGCCCCATCGCTGATGGTAGAAGTACCATTTCAGCTTGGGCCTTTCAGGTCTTGGGTGGGTGGGAGGGGTGCTGCTCATGTGTTGGACTGGCTTTGGGTGGCGCCATGGGCTGTGGCCTTGTAACACAGTTGACTGTGTCTATGGGCTCGCGCTTGGGCCAGTTTCAAACATCTACTCTTGCCATGACCCTACGTGGGTCTCTGAAATCCATGTTGACTAGTAGGAGCCTAATGTCTTTGAGTATTTGCTCAAGGTAAGCCTGATCGAACATGAGGCAGGGCTTGTGGCCTTCTGCCAGGTGAGCATCTCGTCTATGAGGGCGGACGGTGTCCTGTCTCCTAAACCATCCAAGTGAAGGAGCCTGGTGGCCCTCTTGTGAGGTGAAAGGCTGTAAGTGCTAATGAGGAGATTTTTAAGAGCCATGTATTTACCTTCCTCTGGGGGCACTTGGATGAGACCATCGACTTGTGAAATGACTTCCTGGTCAAGTGAGCTGACGACGTAGAAGCATTTCGACGAATTGGAGGTTATCTGTTTGACCTGGAACTGGGCCTCCGCTTGGCCAAACCAAGTGTGGGGCTAATTTGTCCAAAAGGTCGGCAGCTTCAACGCAACAGCACCTACGACTGTGGTGTCCATTATGCCAAGTCTTCAGAACATGGAGATTTGTCGGGGTCACCAGTGTAGCGAGTTGTGCACGAGTGCAGCGAAAAGACTGAGACAACAGGCTGTGAGCTTGTTTAGCACAACAGACTTACTTCAAAGTTCGTTTTGCAGCCTTTAAGGTTGTCCTCGGCCTGCCCCTCGCATTCCAGAACTTGCATCACACTGACGTAAGCACACATGCACTCTTCCTGTCTGGAATGGAAGAGAAGGTCCAGCATTGCCACCTTTGCAGCGGATGCCCCACTGACCGCGCATGACAAGCGGGGCTGTTTCACCGCTACAACTATGTGCGTCACCACCATTACATAGATCCCTAAACATGGAGGCATTAAATATAGAATAGAATACTGGGCTAGCTGTTCACAAATGAACTTTTTATGTTGGTGTAAAATTTTCTGATAAATGGGGAGTTTTTGCAGATGATTCTCTGAACAAAATGCCTCATCACCAGAACTTTCAAAAGCGCACAAAGACTTTGCTTGGACAGTGATCAGAAGTGTCTTTCTGTCAGATCCTTTGCATAAAATCAGAGTCTGCCACTGTACACTAACCTTGAGGTCTTTGTGGTGAACATGGTGCTGTCACACTGAGACATGCTTTGCCAAGATGTTTTAGAGGAAGATACAGGGACATTTGTCAAGATTCATCTTAATCAGATACACAACTGAGGATTCTGTGCTCAAAGGGCCCCTCTCGGTGATCTACAACGAGCAGGTATGGACTGTCTCTGAAAGATTAACAGTTTGGTGAAATGCATCCTTTGGCCTGCACAAAATGTGAGAGAATTCAAGGAACCTTTGACAACCAAATGTGGAAGATTGGGATATTCCAAGACTCTATGCTTATGGCTGCAGTTAACTTTGATGCAGCCTCAACAAGGACTCCGTGGGAAAAGACTACAGTTTAAGGTCCTTGCACCACTGCAACACTAATGGACTGGAACCTGTGGAAAAAAGCCTTTGGACTGTTGGTCATAGGAATACATGAAAAGGAAAACAAAATATCATTCTGATACTGCATGCTATTTCTATAAGCATGGCCCTTGGTGCCATACATTTCACAATGGTATAATTGATCTTTCATGTGAATCCTAACATAAAATTATACAGTTATATATTTACAAACTTTATGAAAAGAATATATTTTAGAAAAAAAGTTATTCCTAGACAACCCAAAATATAGATAGTTCTGTATCAGTACCCATGACAGACGGCATTAAATGTGACAATTGCATGAAAATATAACAGTGTATGTTTTAATTCAGTGAAGTAAACATCATAGAGTTGAATGGTAATGTGCTTGACATGGCATTGGATCTCAACATAAGCCAGAAACATTCCCACGTTCTATAAAAGGAGGTCAGCCAGGCCTCCTCATACTCCCCACAGGACTCCAGGACTAATGTCACCAGCTGTGAAAGTTAGTTAGCTACTTGCAATGGGTTGAATTTATTTTTGTAGCTGTCTATTAATGAAAATATACAATGTAGTTTGGATTCCAGATTCCTGTAAAAAAGCCAACATGCTAGCCTTACCACTCACAGTTCAGGACCAGTTAAATGAGTACAATTTAATTTTACACCCCCCCCCCCCCACCACCCCGACATTATTCAGCGCTGAGAGTTGGTGAGAGTTACTCTTCTTGCTGAGCAGTCAGGCTAAATTAAATTCTAGGATTTTTTTTTCCACATTGCACCCAAGCGCCATCTTTATTTTGCTTTGGCAAGAATATCTGAAAAGAAAATGAGATGCACTTGAATGGCTTTTATTAGCTAACCGTTAACTAATGCTTTATTGTAGATCCACTCTAGTTCATTCATGTCCGTCCAATGGTATGGTCAACAGAACTGCACAGAACACTTTTGTGTAAGTAGTTGTACCATAACCTCCATGCACTCATATTCGATGTCCTACCTAATGAAGCATCTACCTTGTATCTCTATCATACTTAATGGTACTGTTACCTTCAGGAATCTATGCACATGTACACCTAGGTGTCTCTGTTCCTTAGTACTTTCCCAGGGTTCAGTCATTCAGTGATCCTTGCCTTATTGACTCCATGTTTCAAGATTATATTCCATCTGGAATTAAATTAAATTCCATTTGCAATTGCTCAGCTCATTTGACAACTTTTCAGTATTATTCTGCCATCAACAGAGTCTGGAGAGGGAGACTCACTGTAGACAATACAACCAATTTTCATGTCAACCCCAAACTCACTGATCATACCTCAACATTCACAACCAGGTTGCTTATATATTGAACAAAGTCCCAGCACTGATCTGGTCACAAGTTTCCAATCTTGAAAATAATACTCGACCATCATTGATTCACTGCCTCCTTTCACCTACCCAATTTGCCAAATTCCCTTGGATCCCATGGGGCCCTTATCTGATGCAGGGTTTTGACCTGATATGCTGACCATTCCTTTCCCTCCACAGAAGCTGTCTGACTGCTGAGTTCCTCACCAAGTTTAATTTTTGCTTCAGTTAAGACTTTATTAATATTCTCCATTTCAACACATACTCCCTGGGTTAGCTCTGCATCAAGTCACAACTTTATGTACTTTTTTTTTGCAAGCTACCAGTCCTCTTGAAACCTATTAAAAATCCCTGCTAATCTTCACCGGTAAAATAGGTACAGAGTGACAAGTTGACCTTGCACATATATTGACTTATGTAATATTACTTCCAGTTCAGGGCAACGTCATGATAATCATGGGGGACTTTAATATGCAAGTAGATTGAAAAAAAACAGATTGGGATTAGATCTCAAGTGAGAGAATTTGTAGAAAGCCAACAAAATGGCTTTTTAGAGCAGCTTGTTGATGAGCCCACAAGGCGATCGGCTGTACTAGACTGGGTGTTGTGTAATGCACCAGAGGTGATAAGAGAACTGAGAGTAAAGGAACCATTGAGGGCAATATGATTGAGCTCAATTTGAGATTTAACAAGGAGAAACTAAAATCAGATGTGTCAGTATTCACAATAGGGAATTACAGTGGCATGAGAAAGGAACTGGCCAGATTAGATTGGAAGGGAAAACTAGTAGGGATGGCAGTAGAGCAGCAATGGATGAAGAATCTGCAAGAAATGAGGAAGGTGCAGGATAAATATGTACCAAAAAAGAGAAAATATTCACATGGAAAATGTCACAACTGTGGCTGACAAGAGCTGTCAAAGCCAACGTATAAACAAAAGACCTTATTGACATACAAGGAATCAAAAATTAAAGGGAAGAGATAGGATTGGGAAGTATTTAAAAACATGCAGAAGGTAGCTAAAAACATAAGGAGGGAAAAGATGAAGTATGAAAGTAATGGAGCAAATATTATCAAGTATATAAAGAGTAAAAGAAAGGTGAGAGTATATATAAGACTACTAGAAAATGACACTGGAGAAATAATAATGGGAGACAAGGAGATGGCAGAGGAAATAAATGAATATTGTGCATCAGTCTTCACTGTGGAAGATACTGGCAGTGTGCTAGATGTCGAAGGGTATCAGTGAAGGGAAGTGAGTGCAGTTACTATTTCAAAAGAGAAGGGCTTAGAAAGCCAAATGGTCTAAAGGTGGATATATTTCCTAGACCACATGGATTGCATCCACAAGTTCTGAAAGAAGTAGTGGTAGAGTTTGTGGAGGTATTGGTAATGATTGCCCAGGAATCAATAGATTCTGATATGGTTCCAGAGAACTGGAAAATCGCAAATATCACCCGTCTTTTCAAGAAGGGACAATAGACAATAGACAATAGGAGCTGGAGTAGGCCCTTCGGCCCGTCGAACCAGCACCGCCATTTTACAGATCATGGCTGATCACTACTATCAGTACCCCTTTCCAGCCTTATCCTCATAACCCTTAACTCCTTTGCCCACTAGAGTCTTATCTAACTCTCTTTTGAACATAATCAGCGAATCTGCCTCTACCACCCTCTGTGGCAGAGCATTCCACAGATTCACACTTCTCTGGGTAAAAAAATGTTTCCTCATCTCCATCCTAAAGGGCCTACCCTGTATTCTTAAACTATGCCCTCTAGTCCTCGTCTCCCCCATCATTGGGAACAAGTAATCCGACTTCACCCTGTCTATCCCCCTGATAATTTTGTATACCTCAATCATGTCCCCCCTCATCCTTCTAAACTCCATCGGATACAAGTCCAGTTTTTCTAGCCTTTCAGCATATGTCAACCCCGCCATCCCTGGAACTAACCTTGTAAATCTGTGCTGCACACCCTCTATAGCTAGTATGTCCTTCCTCAAAATTGGAGACCAAAACTGGACACAATACTCCAGGTGGGGTCTCACCATGGCCCTGTACAACTGCAGAAGGGCGTCTCTGTTCATATACTCCAATCCCCTCTTTATGAAAGCCAACATGCCATTTGCCTTCTTCACAGCTTTCTGAACCTGCATGTTAGCCTTCAGTGACCGGTGAACAAGTACACCCAGATCCATTTGCACCTCCCCTCTCCCTAGCTTGTCTCCATTTAAATAATACTCAGCTTTCCTATTATTGCCCCCAAAATGGATAACCTCACATTTGCTCACATTGAACATCATCTTCCATTTAGCAGCCCACTCCCCCAACCTGTCCAAGTCCCTCTGCATTTTCCTGACATCCTCCTCACACCCCACACCACCATCCAGTTTAGTGTCATCTGCAAATTTGCTCATTTATTAATAATCCCCTCATCCAAATCATTTACATAAATTACAAACAACTGAGGACCCAATACCGATCTCTGCGGCACTCCACTCGTCACATCCTGCCATCCTGAAAAAGACCTGCTTACTCCAACCCTTTGTTTCCTATCTCTTAACCAATTTCCTATCCATGTCAGCACCTTACCTCCAATACCATGCTCCCTGATCTTGCCCACTAGTCTCCCGTGCGGTACCTTTTCAAAGGCCTTCTGGAAGTCCAAATACACCTCATCCACTGGCTCTCCCAAGTCCACCCTCTTTGTCACATCCTCAAAAAATTCCAGAAAGTTAGTCAAGCATGACTTACCCTTAAGGAATCCATGCTGACTAGCCCTTATACTATTATTTCTGCCTAAGTGTTCTGCTATTACTCCTTTTATGATAGATTCCAATATCTTCCCCACCACTGACGTCAGGCTGACCGGAGGGAGGCAACAGAAATGAAATTATAGACTGGTTATCCTGATGTCAGTGATCAGGAAGATGTTGAAGTCAATTATCAAGGATGAAGTTATGGAGTACTTGGAAGCACCTGACAAGATAGGTCAAAGCCAGCATGACAAACCTATTAAAATTCTTTGAAGAAGTGTCAAGCAGGTTAGATAAAGGAAATGCAGTGGATATTGTGTATTTAGATTTTCAGAAGGTTTTTGATAAGGTGCCGCACATAAGGTTACTTAACAAGATAAGAGCCCATGATATAACAGGAAATATACTAACATGAGTAGAGCATTGGCTCATTGGCTCAAGCAGAGAGTCGGCATACAGGGATCATACTCTTGCTAGTGGAGACAACAGGGATTGGTGTTGGAACTGCTTCTTTTTATGTGGTATATTAATGATTTGGATTATGGAATAAATGGCTTTGTAACCAAGTTTGGAGATGATATGAAGATAATGTTAAGGAAATAGGGAGGCTGTGGAAGGACTTAAACAGATTAGGAGAATGGGCAGAGAAGTGGTAAATGAAATACAATGAGAGAAAATGCATTTTGGTAAAAATTATATAGGGGCAGACTATTTTTTAAATGGGGAGAAAAATGAAAATACCCAAATGCAAAGGGATCTGAGCATCCTTGTGCTGAAGATAAATGCAAGATGGATGGCTCTGTCGATCACGTCAGTTAGTAAAGTCAACTATATTAAAATGAATGTGTTGCTGAGACTCAGTACCTCTTCCAAACACTACCTATATTCTTGACCCAGAGATTTTTTTCAGGATCTAAATAAACATGTTAGAAAGTTCCTCTGGAACTGTAAGGTGGCAAGAGTCTCCATCGAGAAATTAACATGGGATTATGTCCTTGGAGGATTACAGTTCCTAGATTTAAAAAAAAATATTATTGGAGCAGGCCAGTCAAAGTTCATCTCCTCTCTCTTTGAGGGGGAAGAAAGACCATCCTGGGCACAAATTTAATTACACAAGGTGGGCGAAAGGATAGCAGGAGATTTTATATATAAATGGGATGTTAAATTGGTTTTGGGAGTAAGAGAAGCCCCACTATTAAAGCATGCAATTAATGTTCGGTATAAGATAAATCAGCAGATTAGAATTAAGATGGGGTTATCACCAAAAACACCCCTAACTCAAAATAGATTAATACCATCAATATTGGATAACAAGATCCTGGACAGCTGGCCTCAGAAAGGGATCAGGGGTATCGAGGACTATTATGAGCAGGGGAAAATTATGTAATTCCATCAGTTAAAAGTACGTATCATTTGTTAAATAATTCTTTTCTCTGCTATTTTTAACTGACATCTTAGTTAAGGAACAAATTAGGTCTGTCAATGACTTTACCAACATGCAGTGATTTGGAGACTCTGATTCAAAAAGGGGATTATAAAGAAATTTATTTCAACAGTGTATTTCCTATTTCAAGCAAAATCTCCTAAAAGGGTGTTGCATAAGTCAAAAGAGAGGTAGGATCAGACTTGAACATAATAATTGGAGAACACTGCTGGTCCGATCTATATCACGACAGTATAACAAATACAGTTAATGTTAGATATAGACTAGTACAGTATAATTTCTTCTATCAGTTATATCCCATGCCACAAAAATTAAATCAGAAATTTCAGACCAATGCCCAAATTTCAAATGTATTTGTAAAGATCCCATTGGCAGTGGCCAGGAAATGTATAGTGGTTACCTGGAAGTCTGATTCCCATCTAGGAAAGGACGATGGAATGTGGAAATGCAAGGTTGTGTTCCCCTTGAGAAAATCACTTACAGTTGGAGGAACAAATATGATGTTTTTATCAACATTTGACAGCCATATTTACGGCAAAAAACTAAATCTTTAGTTCCCCCCCCCCACTTTGCTTTGGAATGCCCTGTCTGTACCCCTCCATTGGATCTACAAAAGCTAGATAATTTAAGGCCCGGAAGGTAGACGGTGCATATCTGACAACCTCTTATTTTTTTCTCTTCTTTTAGCCTCATCTTGAACTATCTTGTTTCTTTGTTCTCTATTCTTTTTCTATTTTTCTTTTTTTTTCTCAGGGGAGGAGAGGGGTGATTAATTATAGTTAGACATGCAATAAGTATTAATGGATGAATATTTCTATTTTTTTCAGAGGTGTATTTTGTCATTGTACTGTTTGACTTGAAAATTTGTAAATTAAATTAAAAAAAGAGAGAGAAAATGCAAAGCTGGCATTCAAGGGGAAAAGAATATAAGAGCAGGGATGTGATAATCAGGCTTTATAAGTTACCAGCGAGACTTCGAGGAGTATTTGCTCCTCATTTGAGAAAGGATGTGCTGACATTGGAATTGGTTCTGAGGAAGTTCACAAAGATGATTCCGGGAATGAAAGGGTTTTCACATGAGGAGCATTTGACAGCTCTTGGCCTGTACTCATTTGAATTTAGGAGAATGAGGGGGGGGAACTCATTGAAACATTTCGAATGTTGAAAGCCATGGACAGAGTAGATGTAGAAAGGATTTTACCTAATAGGGGGAAAGTCTTGGGCAAGAAGGCACAACTTCAGGATTGCAGGGTGTCTGCTTAGAACAGAGATGTGGAGGAATTCCTTCAGCCAAATGGTAAATCTATGGAGTTGTTAGCCACACCCCATTATGGAGGTCAGGTCATTATGTGCATTTAAGCCTGAGGTAGATAGGTTCTTGATTAGCTGGGGCATCAAAAGTTATGGGAAGAAAGCTGGGCAGTGAGGCTGAGTGGGAAAATAGATCAGCTCATGATTAAATGGCGGGGAAGACTCAATGAGCTGAATGGCCTATTTCTGCTTCTGTCTTATTTCTGCTTCTATGTCTATGGTTTCACCTGATTTTAAAATGGTCTTCATGTTCAAATTTATGATAAAGTTTTAAATATTGGTCTGATTTCAGCTCCTAAATGGAATAATCCCTGAAGGATTTGTTAAGTCTGAAATATGAAATCAAAAGATCAAACATAATCAATTTTCCATGTAGGACGTCCAACCACTGCTTAATCAAACTTCCTCTGTTCTTGGCACATACGATTTACTTTCAACTCGTGCTGTTTGGTGCCTTCATTAGTGCTTTAATGTAAAAGTGCTTGTTTTTTTACAATTGTGCAGCCAGGTTTGTTTGATAATCAACTGCTAAAATTAAAAAGAATAAGGTAATAGATAAAACAAAGAGATTAATGGAAAGAAAGTATGAACTTTATGTAGAACAGCAGATTTTCCTCTTTGGGCCTACTGAAGTATTTTGCAGAATATGGCGAGAGGTATCCATAGAATCCTTGCTTGGATTTTGTGCTGTGTAGTTAGCATAGTGGTTAGTGCAACGCTGTTCGAATCCACTGCTGTCTCCATTGAGATTGTGGGTGCTCCGGCTTCCTCCCATGGTCCGAAGACGTATGGGATTAGTAGGCTAATTTGTCACATAGGAGTGATTAAGCGGTGCGGGTTCATGGATTGGAAGGCCTGTTATGCTGTATCTCTAAATTAAAAGTTAAAATTAAATCATAGAGTCTTATAGCATTGAAACAAGGCAGTTGGCCCACCATGTCCACCTATCCATATTAGTCCCATCTTCCTGCACTTGGGCCATGGTCTTCTATGCCTAAGCAATTCAAGTGTTTATCTGGAAACTCCTTGATGGTGTCAACAACCACCTCTCTCTGTTGTGTTCTAGCTACTCGCCATTCTGTGTGTAAAAAGGTCACCCTAAGATCTCCTCTAATTCACTTGCCATTTAAACGTAAATCTTTGACCTCTAATTTTATCTGCCTCCAATGTGAGAGTCAACTCCTGGAGTCAACTCTGTCTGAACCCCTTGCATCCCCTCTTAACCACCTCCACTCTAGGGAGAACAGACCAAACTTCTCCAGTCTATCCATGTAACTGAAACACTCCATCCCAGGAAACATACTGATAAATTATCTCTGCACTTAGCATCTTACCTGAGGTCTTGTCCCAGAACTGTTTGCAGTCATTCAGCTGAGATCCAGCTCATGTTTTTTATAGGTCAGAGCAAAACCTCCCTGCACTTTAATTCAATAACCATGTTATCTTCATGTGTTGTTACCTTCAAAAACATTTGGACTTGTACACCAAGATCTCTCTTTTCCTTAGACTCTAAGTGTATCCCTTAACCACATTGGGACATATTTACTTGGATCACATTTACTTGCATCTGCTATCTCTCAGCAGCCCATTTCACCAACATGTCAACGTCATCCTGCGGCCTAAAACTGTCCACACTTTCACTATCTTCACTAATCTATGGCCAACAATCAGTTTAAGATTGGTGAGAACACTTCCTCCACAATAGCACTCTACATTGGTCCTCTGTGGGGCTGCTTATTCAGCCCTTTACTAAGTCCTTAAGTAGTCATGACTTTGTGGTCAAACACTGTTCTAACACCATTAAGCTTACTGTTGTAGGCCGAATCTTAAACAATGACAAGGCACAGTACAGGAGAGAGCTAAAGATCCCAGTGGCATGATGCTGGGCCAACCACCTCACTCTCAGTATTAGCAAAATGAAAGAAGCAGGATTGAGCACATTTGTGGAATGTATCAAAGGTGTTGAGGTGGAGATCATTTTCTAGCATAAATATCACCAAAATCTCTCTATGGCTGAGAATGCACATCACATCTTTACTTCCTCTGAAGCCTAAGGAAATTTTACATATCCCCAATGTCTCTTGCCAATTTTTATGGATACTTTCTATGGAAAGTATCTGGTCCAGTTGCTTCACAGCTTGGTACAGGAAATACTCTGCCCAAGGCCACCAGAAAACCCCCGTTTCAGAAAAGTAGCCAACATACTAAAGGAGCAATTTCACCCCAATCACACTCTCTTCTTTCCCCTCCCATTGAGCAGAAGACACACGGGTTTAAAAACATGCACCACCAGATTCAAGGACAGCTTCTTCCTCGCTGTTAAAAGACTCTTTAGTAGAAGAAGACGATCTCATAAAACAACCTCATCGTGCCCCTTGCACTGCCTCAACTGTAACCCTATCTTCTGCATTTTTGTTTTACTTTTGCAAGGCCTGTTGGACCTAAGTAAGGATTATCTTACCTGGAGAACTCCCTGATCTGTGAAGTGTTTCCAATCGTTTCTATTTTACTTTGAATTTCCAGCATCTGCAGTTTTTTTTTGATTTGCACTGCAGTTGAAGCAGGTATCATTGTAAAACTCCACATGGGATGCAGGGCATCTTGGAAAAGGAGAATATGTTGGCATTATATTAATATTAAAATTGGTTCTGAGAAGGGGAGTGTGCAGGTTTGGGAAGAGGGTGTCAGGGTCAAATCCAAAAGTCAACTGAATTCTCCAGTTTCAGACAAACTGGTGCATACAAGAGTCACAGGGGGTGAATAATGATAATACCTCTGCAGATCTCATTCTTTCTGAGTGTGTACATCACAGGATATGTTACCATGTATGAGTGCAGATGCAGAAACTTGCAGGATCCAGTTGGAGATTTATCTGGTAATCCAAAATTTTGATTCTTACGATCGGAGTGGTTGCAGTGGGCTCAATGTTTGTCCCTGTCAAAGTAAAACTAATCTGTGATCCACAGAGCTCAAAAATCTCTGGAACACAATGCTGGAGAAACTCAGCTGGTCAAAATGATAAAGATATATAACCAATGTTTCAGGCTTGAGCCCTTCATCAAGTTATTACTGAGTTTCTCCAGTGTTGTGTTTTTATTTCAACCTCATTGTTTGCAGACTCGCGTTTTACTCCAATACAGTAGGGCAGGCTTGAAGTGTGCACTGAGTGGTTCATCTCATTACTGGATTCTCTACATGGTTGGGGCTTGCACGAGCAACATATTTGAAACTGTGGAGTTCAATATTACAAACAGCACACAAAAGATGACCTTTATTACAAAACTGTGCAAACTGACTACATTTACAGCATCATCTTCATTCAACTGTCTGATCACAGTGGATTTTTTTCTTCTTCAGAGGGCAAGGCTGAAGACTGCACATTAGTTTTACTGAACCCTCCAGGGCGTAAAACATAAACAATGTATAAAAGAGGAAATATGCTTGACCTCCTGAACTTCTTGTGCATTTATAAAAGGCTCCCTCTTGACGTGATTGCAACAAATTTCAGCGGCTGCTCTTCTGTTTTCTGCGGTAATTAACAATAGGAAAAAATATAGCAAACCCAGAACTAGTTCACACAGCCCTAGCAGGCTCTTACAGAGACCAGCCCAGTAAGGTGGGCAGGTCTATCATACCTGCCAAAAACAACATATTCCTACATCTCTGTTGAAGAGGTCCAAAACAATGAAAAATTATTTCAGCTGTTGGTTGTTCAGGAAGTGTAACAAAAAACATTCTAAATGCTTCAGAAGATGAAATAAAAGCCTTGGTTCCAATTCCCTAGTGGTTCCATATCCGCTTCTTTATCCCAGCGCTACAGACAAGATGACGCACCACCAATTCATCTGCTATTCTAAATTAATATCCAGAAAAGGGAAATGTTCTTGCTGCTGTCATCAAAACAGATGAACTATAATCAAAATATGTACATCATCAGTGGAGATTTACCGGGATGGTGCTAATGTTCACAATTCCAATTCGTTTGAAACAGTGGTAGTGGTGTGGGTGAAAATGACAAGAAACACCAAAACGCTTTTTGTTCTCTCAGAAGCTAATAGACTTGATGTGTATTGCCACCTTTATTTCAGATTTTCCTTTTGACTCAACAATTTATTTGCAAAAAGAGGTTTTGATACTTCAAAGCAGCAATTTCTTCTTGCATTACACCTACTTAAACTTAGTGTCAATACTCCTTTGAGAAACATACGCAGCCTTCAATTGTGAATGAGGTCTCTTCATCAGTGGGATAAATGAGACACCACTTACAGATGCAGGCACTGGCAAATGAAATGCTTCAACAATAAGCAAAATGAGAGATTCACTATCCACCTTGGAAATACCATTACTACATGAGTAACCTGGTGGCATGGATTGTAGAGCTACTGTCACACAGTGCCAGTGAGCTAGATTCTATGCCAACTTCCCATGTTGTTTGTGTGGAAATGGCATTTTCTTCCTATGACCATGTGGGCTTGTTCCAGGTGCGTCAGATTCCTCACACATCTCAAATAGGTGTGCAATGGTTGGCTGAATTCTGACTGGTGTGCAGGTGTGTGATAAAATATGTAATGTGCAGATGGGTATGTGGGGAGAGTGGATGAAGTCAGTGAGGAATAGGAGTACTCCAATAGCCTGCATAGACTTGACCTCCTTTTATACCATGAACAAATATATTGCAAATGCAGAGCTATTTCTTGAAGGTACATTCACAGCAATAGATACTCCATTAACTCACTCATCAAATGGACTTGATCATCCCAAAGAATTCAGATGAAAACAAAGATTACTGATTAATTTCCTTTTCTCTTTAAGCTTTCATAGACAATGACGTCCTCTGACATTTAGGTTTCCTGTCGTTGTTCCAAATTTTTCAAACATACAGTACTGGAACACAATAATCAAATATGCTGGAGAAGCTCAGCAGGTCACACAGTATCAGTAGGGGGGGGGCGTGGCAAGATGGCGTAAGGAACAGACGTACCTTTCAGTCCTCTCCTGACTCTTTGTTATTGTTTTGTCTATAAGTGCCCGTTAAAACTTTTTAAAAGTCTAGAAATAGTTAGAGGTGTTGAATCAGTTTCTAATGGTACAACTGCTGAAAAGAAGTAAAAAAAACGGCAACAGATCATTAAGAAACTGCATTTCCCGAGGTTATCTGAGCCTACCTGTATACAAGAAGCCAGGACTCAGCGTGGAATGGATCCAGGAAGAGAGGTACAAGATTCGGTAATGGAGCTCCGCTCTTCATCGGTAGGGCTCTTTAAAGATGGCGCCCGGCAGCCCTTGGAACAAAGGGCTAGCCAGGCGCGTGCGCATGAATCAACGCCCGCTGTGAGCGCTGTCAGTGAATCCTTGACAGCTAGAACAGCTGGGACGCTGCCAGCTGAAGACCCAACTTTGAAAAGATGTTCACCGATTGATGTAGCGGTGGCGCTGTGAAATGCACCACCAATAATGAAGTTTCAACAGACATCGATGTAATGAAGGCATTCGATATAATATGAGTTAAGGATAACCCTGGCCATCAGCCTCCAGATACTGCTGAGGAGGTTGTGGCAGGGGTTTCCACACGCAGTCATACTGTAAGAAAAGCAGTTAAACCAAGGGAAGGAATAGAAGACCCTTTGGCTACACAGAAACAGCAAGATCCTACTGTGCCTGAATCTATTCTAGTAGATATGCTTATTAAAAATCTTGAATCTAAGTTATCCTCTACAATAAAAGAAATAGGTAAGGCTTTAGTTCAAGTTAATACTAAGCTTAATACTTTGGTGGACAATAATACCCAACAGATGGTTGATTATGGAGCTTTTAAGCTTGAAACGAGCGAAAGACTTGATGTTTGTGGCCAAGGCATAGACGAGGTACGAGATCAAATACAAGATGTAAATAAAACAATTGAAACTTTACAAATTCAGAATAAAAATTTAGCGAAAAAGGTTGATTATTTGGAGAATCAATCTAGATGGAATAATATAAAAATTGTTGGTTTGCCAGAAGATATGGAAGGATCAGATCCAAGAAAATTGTTCACTGAATGGATTCCACAAGTGTTAGGACAAGATAAGTTTCCGGAAGGCTTAATATTGGAACGTGCCCATAGAGCTTTGAGAAGAAAGCCTTTTCCAGGACAAAATCCAAGACCTGTTCTGGTTCGTTGTTTAAATTATTATGATAGAGAGACAATTCTGCGTGTGGCTATAAGAAATGCACAACAAAGAAGATCTCCCTTGATGGTTCAGAACAATCGTGTTTTTTTTTATCCGGATTTGAGTCAAGAAGTAATGTCTCAATGACGTGAATTTAATCCTGTGAAAGAAGTGTTGTGGAAAAAAGGATATAAAGCAACATTTAGATACCCTGCAGTATTGAAGATTTTTCAAGATGGCTATCAACCAAAATTTTTCGATAACCCTAAGGAAGCTATGGACTTTGATCAATTGTTGTCAATTACGCAATTTCAGGAAAGACGTAATCCACCACGGTCTCCAAGGAGAGTGGAGACGCAAGATGGGAACCGAATTCCAAGAAGAAATGGAGACAATGGTGGTCGGAGTGATAAAGTTGATTAAAAAAGAAAAATTCTGAGAAGATTTTAGATAATGATGATAGTTTAATGTGAAACGGGAGTTGGGAGAGGGAGCTGGGCGGGCATCATTTTCCAGAAGTCATCTGCTACGTGTGAGTTATCTCACACCCAATACCTTGTGGGAGTTACCGCATTGAGCGGTGGAGACAGGAGGAGGTGGTTGCAACCTCCTACCTGTTTTTTTCATTAATTTTTGGATTAAGGAGAGAAGTTTTTTTTATTATTATCTTTAATTTTTTTTTTTCTTTTCTCTTTTTGTAGTTTTAGGAGGGGATAAGGGGAGAGGGTGTTTTTATTTTTTTTCTCCCTTTTTCTCTTTTCTTTTATTTTCTCCTTCTCTCTTTCTTCGTGTTATTGTAAGTAATGTCTAAACTTAAGTTTGCCTCTCTTAATGTTCAGGGTTTAAATAATCCTATTAAGCGTAAGAAAGTACTTGCTTACTTAAAAAAATTAAAAGTTAATGTGGCTTTTTTGCAGGAAACTCATTTAACAGATTTGAAACTTAAACGTGAGTGGGTTGGACAAGTTTTCTATTCTTCATTTAATTCAAAGGCGAAAGGAGTGGCAATTCTGGTGCATAAAAATTTACCATTTCAGTTACAGAATGAAGAGAAAAATGGAGGAAGATTATTAAAACTGAATTGTACAATTTTTAATGAGGCTTGGACTTTGCTTGATGTTTATGCTTCAAATGTTGAAGATACAGCTTTTATTGTAGATGTGTCTTTATTACTTGGACAAGCAAACTCTAATGTGATGATTGGGGGAGATTTAAATGTGGTATTGGAGCCTTTATTGGACAAGTATCCAAGAGTAATTAAGAAATCTAAGATGGCAGTACAAGTGACTAATATGATGAAAGATTTGAATTTAGTTGACATCTGGCGAAGACTTAATCCTACAGAGAAAGATTTTTCTTTTTATTCTTCACGTCATAATTCCTTTTCAAGAATTGATTATTTTTTAATCTCAACACATTTGCAGGATAAGGTTATATCTGTGGATTATAAGGCAAGGTTGGTCTCAGATCATTCATTATTATTATTAGAATATCAGAGTTCACAAGATGTTCAGAGAACTTCAAGATGGAAATTTAACATTATGTTATTACAAAAACCAGAATTTATTAGTTATTTAAAAAAACAAATTGAGGATTTTATTAGTCATAATGTTAACTCTGCTTCCAGTCATTTTGTTTTATGGGACGCAATGAAAGCTTTTTTACGAGGTCAAATTATTAGTTATGCATCCAAAGTAAAGAAAGAGAGAATTAGAGAGATTGAAGATTTAGAGAAAAAGATAACTGTTAGTGAAAAAGAATTTCAAAAAAATGCCACTGAAATGTAAAAGAATCAGTTAACTAATTTAAAATTAAAGTATAATGAATTACAAACATATCGAGTTGAATGTTTAATGAATTGAACTAAACATAAGTTTTATGAATGGGGCGAGAAAGCTCATAAAGTTTTATCGTGGCAGTTAAAAAAAGAACAATTATCCAGGATTATACCAGTAATTAGAAAAAAATCGGGTATTACTTTTAGACAAAAATAAATTAATGGGGAATTTTGCAATTTTTATAAAAAATTATATACGTCTGAGTGTAAAGATGTAAGTGAAGATGCAATAGATTCTTTTTTGAAAAATATTAATTTGCCATAGCTGAATCAAGAAGATAGACAAGAGTTGGATAAATCTTTTACAGAAAATGAAATTGAAATGGCCATAAGAGATATGCCAAATGGAAAGGCACCCGGTGAAGATGGGTTTTCTATAGAATTTTATAAATTTTTTTATGTTGATATATTTTCTATTTATAAGAATGTAATACAGCAAATTTATAAAACTTTTCAATTACCCAAAACTTGTTCTCATGCAATAATTACGGTTATACCAAAAAAAGATAAAGATCCTTTACAGGTTTCTTCTTATCGACCAACATCATTGTTAAATGTAGATTATAAAATTGTAGCTAAAGTTATGGCTAATAGATTGGCTCAATATTTACCTAAAATAATACATAAAGATCAAACAGGATTTATAAAAAACAGATATGCGTCTGATAATATTTTGCGACTAATTACTTTGATAAATAAATTTAAATCTCAAATGAATTATCCAATAGTGGTTTCATTAGATGCAGAAAAGGCTTTTGATAGAGTGGAATGGAAGTTTTTATTTAAAGTACTTGAGAAATTTTGTTTTGGTTCTTCGTTTATTGGATTGATAAAGGCTTTATATAATAGTCCGAAGGCCAGAGTTGCTACTAATGGACAGATCTCAGAATCTTTTGATTTAACAAGGTCTACTAGACAAGGATGTCCATTGTCACCTGCTTTATTTGCTATAGTTATTGAACCTTTGGCACAGTTAATACGTCAAAATGAAAATGTTAAGGGTATGAGAGTTTTGAATGAGGAACATAAGATTAATTTATTTGCAGATGATGTTATATTATACCTGGTGGATCCTGATATTTCTTTACCAGCAATTCAAGAATCTTTAGAAAATTATGGTAAATTATCTGGCTATAAGGTAAATTGGGCTAGAAGTGAAATTTTGTCAATTTGTAAAGATGATTATTCGATATATAAAAGTATTACGAAATTGAAGTGGACAAAACAAATTAAATATTTGGGAATTAATGTCAATACAGAATATCAAGATTTATATTCAATTAATTACCTTCCCTTAATAAAAAAGATTAAACTAGACTTGATTAAGTGGAAGGACTTACCTTTAGGTTTATTGGGGAGGATTAATACTATAAAAATGAATATTTTTCCTCGGATGCAATATTTATTTCAATCAATTCCTTATTTAAAAAAAAAGTTTTTTTAAGGATTTATATCAACCAGTTAGAGAATTTTTATGGAAGGGAAAATTTCAGAGGGTAGCAATGAAAAAATTGATGTGGGACTTTCAATTTGGAGGTTTGAGATTACCTAATTTTCAATATTATTATGAGGCTGCTCAATTTAAATTTCTTAGTGCACTTTGCCCAGTTGGGCAAAGATAGAACTGGCAGTTATTTTAGAAAAATCTCCACATGAATTTTTGTTTCGATGGAATAAAAATTTGTTATGAACTTATGATGTACCAATAATGAAACATTTATTGAATCTATGGACAAGTAAACTTGATAAAATGGGGCTCAAAAATAAATGGTCTGGGCGATTGCCATTATATATCAACTTGTTCCTTTTACGGTCTCCAATATCACTTTGAAACAATGGGAAAGGAAAGGAATAAAAAACTTATCTGATTGTTTTTTTGAAGGACATTTTTGTTCTTTTGAGGAATTACAAAGGAAATTTGGTATTAGTGGAAATTCTGTATTTGTGTACTATCAGTTAAGATCATTTGTAAAACAAATATGTGGTCGGCAAATGACTTTATTGCCCAAAACTAGCTTTGAGAAATATGTACTTTCAATATCAAAAAAGGGGTATATATCTGATTTGTATTGTATTCTACAAGAAAATGAAAGTAAGAAAGATTGGGATAAAGAAAAGTTGAAATGGGAAAAAGATTTAGGTTCTACAATGGCTGAAGAAGCTTGGATGGAAATTTGTCAAAACAGTATTCGGAAATTGATTAATGCTAGATTAGCGGATGATTAATTATAATTTTATACATCAATTATACTTAACACCAGAAAAATTAAAAAAATTTGGTCTTAGTAAGTCAGATTGTTGTTTTTGTTGTGTCCAGACAGCTAGTACTTTTTTACATGCTGTCTGGTCCTGTGACCGATTTCAACAGTTTTGGAAAGGTATTCAATCTATATTTAATAGATTATATAATATTTGTGTTGTATTAGATCCTGATATATTTTTATTAGGGAATATGAAATCATTAATTGATTTAGGATTAAATAATTATCAGATTTCTTTTATCTCTTTAGCTTTAGTAGTGGCCAAGAAATGTATAGCGTGTACTTGGAAAGATAGAAATATACTAACTTTGGACAGGTGGTATTTAGAGATGAAGTCTTGTTTAATTATGGAAAGGATATCTTTTTCAATCCAAGATAAGATGTCTTTTTATAAGTTGAAGTGGACTCCATTTGTTAAGTATATGCAATTAAGTTTGATTTAAGTATGCTCTTAGATGTGATATTTTAGATCTGATAAATCTTTTTTTAAATTATTTTTATTTGTCATATTTTCCTTTTTTTGTGTGTGTTTTTTTAAAATACATAATATTATTAATTTTACTAATTCTTCACTCTTTATTTTGGGGGAGGGGAAGGGTGGGTTTTTTTATATATATATAAATTTTTATTTGTTGTATATGTAGGGGGGGTTAGATTGAATTAAGTTAGGTTATTAATGTTGTATTGTCATTATATTATTTATTTTATATCTTTTCTTTAAATGTAATCTTTTTTTTATTCCTGTGATAAAACCTTTAAATAAAGTTTTAAAAAAAACACAGTATCAGTAGGAAGTCATGGGTAACCAACATTCCAGGCTTAAGCTCTTTGTCACAGTGCGAGTAAAATGCAGGCAAGTGCCTGAATAAAAAGGTGGTAGGAAGGAGGCAGAGGAAGGAGGGGTGGGAGAAGGGGCAGAGTAAGAATCACAGGTTAACAGGTAAGAGGTCACAAGTGGGAGGGTAGAAGAGAAAAAAGCTGAGAAGCGTTGAGAGAGAGGGTAGCTCTCTGATAGGAGAGGGAAAGGAACGGGTCAGGGAGCTAGAGGAAAAGAGACTGAGGGATAGGGAAAGAAAGAGAGAGACAGGGAAGGGTTTGACAGAAATTGGAGAAATTGATGTTAATGCCATCTGGTTGGAGAATGCAGTGCAGGAACAGGCCTTTTGGCTCACAATGTCGGTGCTAACCATGATGCTAATGTAAATGATACCACATTCCTCCATCCCCTGCCTGTCAGTTGCATGCCTATAAGCTTCTTAAATGTTTTGTTTGTGTCTGCTGTCACCACTTCCCCTGGCAGTGTGCTGCAGGCAACTACCACATTCTGTGTAAAAATCTTGCCTCACAAATCTCTTTTAAATTTCCCCCTCACCTTAGATCTGTGCCCTCTAGTATTTGACATAGTAATAGCTATGAAAGGTTTGGAAATATATGTAATTCTGCTATCTTTCTCCACAGATGGTGCTTAACCTGTTTAGTATTTCCAGTAGTTCTATCTCACTTAGAACATCATGAAAGTCCAGTTCATTGATTCTTTGGACAACAGAAGTAACAGCTTTTTGCTCAGCTGTCCTTGCTGAAGCTCTGTGATGACCTTGCTACATGAAAGCAATCTTAAGTTTAAAATTGAAAGCTGCAGTGGAACCTCTTGTTAGCTGGCATTTATGGGGATTGGTAAATGCCAGAAAAGTGTATTTTTCAGTTGGTTGAGATTTGCTCTTACGATGCCTAACCAATACACTTGTATTTAGAATAAACAGTTTAAAAGACAAAAATACTATTCTGTACTTACACTGAACAAACATCACATGCATGAATCTATAAATTTTAAAGCCTTTTACTTTATTTTCAGTCACATTATTTGAAAACAGTTAAACGTCGCTGCACCTTCAGGTTCCTCCCCCTTTACAGAGCTGCACGAAAGACAAACAATAACTTTATCGATAATTAACTCCCCCTCCCCCAAGTTTATAAATAAAGCCTCTGACTGGGGCAATTCTTACTAAGCAGGGATAAGGAGATTCTTTAAGAGTGTCACCCCAACGGTGAGCTGCCTCAACCAGCTCTTCAGCCTGGGTGACACC
The DNA here is from genome assembly GCF_036971445.1 of Narcine bancroftii. Taxonomy (NCBI): domain Eukaryota; kingdom Metazoa; phylum Chordata; class Chondrichthyes; order Torpediniformes; family Narcinidae; genus Narcine; species Narcine bancroftii. The sequence goes on along the minus strand of NC_091472.1, from coordinate 39,852,595 downwards.
ATTGCTGCTTCACACACTTTATTCAAACAGCTGCTACGAACAAAGCACAACCAAGACATTCCACTGGCTGAATATTTTCTCCTATATTCAGCAAAGGTTTATGTGTTACTTCAAAGAATATTTACTTTTTATTATTATAAACTTACATATTTTACCACCCTACTATTATATATTTTAATTTTTAGTTGATTTTTGTTAATTTTTTTGCTGGTTGCCTTAGTTTTCTGAGGTGAGTCGATGCAGATGAATTTTTTTCTGTAACCATCTCTTTAAGATGGAGAAAATGGTCAAGATCTTACCCACAGCATACAGTCATTCCGAGGGTGCAACTAATATAAATAATTAGCTGCAGTTTGACTCCACCATAGGAAGAGCACAAGAATATATTTTGTCTCAAATACTCTTAATTATCAATAACTAATAATCTGTGAAATCAGAATCTGTTCAATCAACAGTCTCATCTTTTTTGATGATCTTGACATTATTGCTGAAATACAGATGAATTTTACAAGTCTACAAATGCAATTTACGAAGCAAGTAAGTAGTTTACTCTTGCATAAATACAGGATGTAGGTTTTGTTTATGTCCAGATTGGACAATCCCAAGATTCTCATCAAAAGAAAATAAATTGAAAAAGTGGACATCAATTGGTACATCAATCAAAAATAATTACAGACAAAAGGGAAGTGGAGTGATGAAATAAGAGTAAGTCCTGCAATGCAATTGAAGTGAAATTCTGCCACTACAAATGGTATAGTATGGCTGCGAATTGGTGCCTTGGGTTTATGAAAAGTAATTACTTGTGGCAAAAATAGCTTGCCTTTGAATACTTTGAATACCTCTAACTTCAGAAAATTAAAAATGGCAAAGGATGATCAAAAGACTGAGATCTGGCAAAATCTTATTGTGAAATGTGTTCCAAAGCTTATGGTTAAGCCGCATTAAAGACCATACTGATATTGACCAACTTATTTATATGGAAGTAAATCATCAGGCATTGGAAAACTAGCTTTCTGTTGACAACTATCATGTGCTCTGATATCAGTTCATTTCTGAAAGCTGATGGAAATTTTTACAGATACTATTGACTTCATTGACCTTCTGTTCTGCATTATCACTCAGTACACCCTGCAACTTACTCACGGAACAAAATCAGCAGGCTGACAGACTATGGTCCATTTTAAGTCTTGGATGTCAGCAAAAGTATTGCCCATAGAAGACAAATTAGCATTTTAGAAACTACATATGTGAATAAATATTATTGCATACATGTATTTCTTAATATTTACTTAAAATATCTGAAACAAAATCTGCATGCAAGAGTAAAAACATGTATGTAATATATTTTCATGTCTTGAGGCTCTCAAACATCTGAAGTTTATTGTATGTGGCTCTTATGTTAAGCAACTTTGGCCACCCCTGCTCTCCAGCTACATACCACACTGTGATACAGCCGGTCAGGATGATGTTATATAGTTGAGTGAATGATGGCTGGTAGCCTTTCCTGTTTCTGTCATTTCAGGAAGTGCAGTTGTCGTTACACCTTCCTGACAAGTGAGGAGATGTTTTGTGTCCAGGAGTTTTTTTAACGTGTAGTGGAGGATGGTTGACCCTGGTCCTCCCGAAGCCCACAATCATCTCCTTCAGCTTGTCCACATTGAGACTAAGGTTTTTCTTCTTGCAACATGCTTTTCTCTGTAGTGCGTCTCATCGTTGTTGCTGAGGAGGCCAACTACTATTGAGTCATCTGTGAACTTGTCTCTGTTGGACCTGGATCTGGTATTGCAGTGGTAGTCAGTGTGATGGTGCTCAACATTCTGCTACCATCCTGGACAGACTGTGGTCTTTCCATTAGGAAGTCCAAGATCCAATTACAGAGAAGGGTGTTGAATCCCAGCGAGGACAGCTTTTCCATGATCGTATATGATCTGGTGTATGATCGTATAAAACACCAACTGATGTCAATGAACAGCAGCCTGCTGTATGAGGCGTCATTTTCCAAGTGGGACAAGACAGAATTGAGAGACAAGGCTATAGCATCATCAGTGCAAAAATGAATTGAAATGGGTCCAGTAACTCTGAAAAGTGTGTTTTGATGCGTTCCATCACCAGATGATCGAAGCATTTCATAATGTTGGAGGTCAGTGTCACTAAGTACCAGGATAATGGAGACTGTCTTGAAACCTACGGGACAATGGACTGCTGCAGTTACGTGTCCGTAAGGACCTCCATCAATTGCATTTCACAGACCCTCCGTACCTGACCAGGTATGTTGTCTGGTTCTACTGCCTTTGAGTTTCACCTTTGAATGGATTCTCCTCACCTTGGCTGCAGTTTTGCAAGGGCCCCATTCATCAGGAGGAGAGAGAGCTTTCTTGAGCATTAGTTTGTTCTTCTTGTCAAACTGTGCATAGAAGTTTATCAGTCTGCCCAGAAGGGAGGCATCATTATCTTTGACTTGTAAGGTTGTCTTGTTGTTTGTTATGGTCTTGATCCCTTGTCACATGTGTCTCTTGTCACTGGTGTCGCACAGCTGACTAGGTATCTTCTGTGCGTACCCACACTTTGCCTTCCAGATTGTATGGGAGAGTTCAGTCCTGGCTGATCTTAGGACCATCATGTCTCCTGTCCTGAAGGCAGGATCACTAGCTTTGAGAAGTGTCCGTACCTCTGCATTGAAACCTGGTTTCTGGTTAGCCCTGGTTTTGTAGCATTTGATCTTTGTGACATCGGTGATGCACTTGCTAATGTCGGCAGTCACTGAACTTGTGTACTCCTTGATGTTTACATGGCCGTTGGAGGTGGCCACCTCCCTAAATCCACTCCAGTTTGTCATCTCAAAGCAATCCTGTAAACACTGCTGTGCAACCCCCCTCCCCCAGTCACATACTGATCTCTCTGTGACTGGCGTTGTTCACTTCCTTGAATTTCACAACAAAGGTTTTCCCTGATCATGCACAAAGGATATGTAGAGTATTTCTGAAATATTTTTGTTGAAAGTTATTTTTCACTATAAACAGCAGACACATTAAATTAATCTTATGTGAAAAAAAACTGTTTACCAACCTTTCTTTCATTAATTATGACAGCATATTGTAATTAAGTTTTGATGTGAACATAAGTCATGCAAAATGCCTAAATCATAAAACACTGACTTTTAGCATCATCGGATAGTTGGACTCAGGAGATGGTCATTGGGCCGATCATGAACATACTAGTTCCGCACTAAAGCAACTATCAACCTCCACTCACTGGACATTTAACCTTGTAAAATATTTTTTGAAAAACACAAATGGAACCTGCCTTCATTATATGTACAAGTAATGCATTCAATTCTGTCAGATATTCTTAACCTGAGAAAAATGTATAATTTTCCATTTAAGAGTGATATTTTCTCTTTTTTCACACCGAGGTTTAACAGAGGCTAGGTATGCCAATACAACACAAGAATTCAAGATTCAATTTATTGTCATGTAATAAAAACAGTGTCATATCACATGAAATTGCTTTTGTTTGCTGTAAGGCAGACAGATTTTCTATCGGCTGAAATTGCCCGAAGCTCCCCTTGCAGTCAGACAAAGAGAAGCAAAAGAGAGATCCTCCAGAGTCACCGAGTGTCCGTGGATTCGCCTCCAGAGATCCTGCAGCTACACAGTGTCCAGGCCAAACCATCGACAACCCGAGCTCCATATCTGAACCTTCAATACCATTAGGAACCCTTCAATGCCCTCATCCTGGTTCCAGTATCTGGTACCTCTTCAGCCAGCTTCGAGTCAGTCTCCAGCAGTCCACAGCCTGGTGAGAGACCATTGAATGCAATATCCAGCAGCCTGCAGCCTCTATGGGTTCCTCTCCTTGAATCACCACAGCCCACTGCCTGTGTGGGTCCTTCTGCCACATAACCCCTCACTGGTCTGCCACCGTGGTCACTGTCCTGTGGGTCATCTCTGATTCTCCTTCTCAGATGGGGAATGGTCTTCCCATTTTCTGGTGCCCTGCGTCAGTCCTCTGCTTCCCTGGATTCTGCGACCCTCATGGCTGCTGCCAATTTTAGGCAAAAATATAATTTTACATGCAACTTTTGTTTTTTTGTGTGTTCTTTTATTGGTTGACTCGCCAAGGCAAATAGTGCCTTTGGAAGACTACACAAAAGAGTCTGGAAAAACAACCAACTGAAAAACCTCACAAAGATTAGCGTATACAGAGCTGTTGTCATACCCACACTCCTGTTCGGCTCTGAATCATGGGTCCTCTACTGGCATCAAATGCGGTTCCTAGAATGCTTCCACCCGCGTTGTCTCCGCTCCATCCTCAACATTCATTGGAGCGACTTCATCACCAACATCGAAGTACTCGAGATGGCAGAGGCCGACAGCATCGAATCCACGCTGCTGAAGATCCAACTGCGCTGGGTAGGTCACGTCTCCAGAATGGAGGACCATCGCCTTCCCAAGATCGTGTTATATGGTAAGCTCTCCACTGGCCACTGAGACAGAGGTGCACCAAAGAAGAGGTACAAGGTCTGCCTAAAGAAATCTCTTGGTGCCTGCCACATTGACCACCGCCAGTGGGCTGATATCGCCTCAAACCGTGCATCTTGGCGCCTCACAGTTCGGCGGGCAGCAACCTCCTTTGAAGAAGACCGCAGAGCCCACCTCACTGACAAAAGACAAAGGAGGAAAAACCCAACATCCAACCCCAACCAACCAATTTTCCCTTGCAACCGCTGCAACCGTGTCTGCCTGTCCCGCATCGGACTTGTCAGCCACAAACGAGCCTGCAGCTGGTGTGGACATTACCCCTCCATAAATCTTCGTCCGCGAAACCAAGCAAAAGAAAAATAAATTATTGGTTTAGAAGGGACTAATTAACAATAAATTATGAAGATACAACAGGTAAGTACCTTGTCCATGCTGAACAAGGTGCCAAACTGGGCTAGTTCCATTTACAAATATTTGGTAGATATTCCTCAAAGCCTTTCCTACCCATGCCCATCCATACATTGATCAAAATGTGTTTTTTTTTAAATAGTTTAATTGTATCTGTTTCTATAGCTTTTTCAGGAAACTTGTTCATTTATCCGTTGCCCTCTCTGTTAAAACCTTGCAGCTCAGGGCCCCGTGAAATCTTATCCATCTCACATTAAAGCCCTCAACTTCCCTACCCTGCAAAAGAAAAATCTGGCAGTTCTTATCCATGCCCCTCATGATTTTATGTTCCTCTGGAAGGTCAATCTTCAGCCCCCTAAATTACAAGAAAAACAGCCACAACCAATCAATCTGCCCTCTTTCTAGTTTAATAGCATCCCTCCAGCAGCTGGGCAGCCAGAGCTTCACACAATACTCCAAGTACTGTAAATTCTCTACATCAAATCCCCTGTCAAGGTTCCCAATGTAACCAGAATGAGCTGGAGCTGCCATTTTGACTTCTTTGACGCCATCTTGAGCAACACTGCTGATGCCACATCAGAGAAAACAAAATGTCCCACCATTCTGACTTACCAACCACCACAACTATCTTACCAGATTTCCCTGCTGATGTATTTGTCAAGCTGCATATTCTTTGGCTTGGCTTCGCGGACGAAGATTTATGGAGGGGGTAAAAAGTCCACGTCAGCTGCAGGCTCGTTTGTGGCTGACAAGTCCGATGCGGGACAGGCAGACACGATTGCAGCGGTTGCAAGGGAAAATTGGTTGGTTGGGGTTGGGTGTTGGGTTTTTCCTCCTTTGCCTTTTGTTCGTGAGGTGGGCTCTGCGGTCTTCTTCAAAGGAGGTTGCTGCCCGCCAAACTGTGAGGCGCCAAGATGCACGGTTTGAGGCGTTATCAGCCCACTGGCGGTGGTCAATGTGGCAGGCACCAAGAGATTTCTTTAGGCAGTCCTTGTACCTTTTCTTTGGTGCACCTCTGTCACGGTGGCCAGTGGAGAGCTCGCCATATAACACGATCTTGGGAAGGCGATGGTCCTCCATTCTGGAGACGTGACCCATCCAGCGCAGCTGGATCTTCAGCAGCGTGGACTCGATGCTGTCGACCTCTGCCATCTCGAGTACTTCGACGTTAGGGGTGTAAGCGCTCCAATGGATGTTGAGGATGGAGCGGAGACAACGCTGGTGGAAGCGTTCTAGGAGCCGTATGTGGTGCCGGTAGATGACCCATGATTCGGAGCCGAACAGGAGTGTGGGTATGACAACGGCTCTGTATACACATACAGTATATACATATACATCACCTTTGTTGACCTCATCAAAGCCTTCGACACCGTGAGTAGGAAAGGGCTTTGGCAAATACTAGAGCGCCTCGGATGCCCACCAAAGTTCATCAACATGGTTATCCAACTGCACGAAAACCAACAAGGTCGGGTCAGATACAGCAATGAGCTCTCTGAACCCTTCTCCATTAACAATGGCGTGAAGCAAGGCTGCGTTCTCGCACCAACCCTCTTTTCAATCTTCAGCATGATGCTGAAACAAGCCATGGAAGACCTCAACAATGAAGACGCTGTTTACATCCGGTACCGCACAATGGCAGTCTCTTCAATCTGAGGCGCCTGCAAGCTCACACCAGGACACAAGAGCAACTCGTCCATGAACTACTCTTTGCAGACGATGCCACTTTAGTTGCCCATTCAGAGCTAGCTCTTCAGCGCTTGACGTCCTGTTTTGCGGAAACTGCCAAAATGTTTGGCCTGGAAGTCAGCCTGAAGAAAACTGAGGTCCTCCATCAGCCAGTTCCCCACCATGACTACCAGCACCCCCCCACATCTCCATCGGGCAAACAAAACTCAAAACGGTCATCCAGTTTACCTATCTCGGCTGCACCATTTCATCGGATGCAAGGATCGACAACGAGATAGACAACAGACTCGCCAAGGCAAATAGCGCCTTTGGAAGACTACACAAAAGAGTCAGGAAAAACAACCAACTGAAAAACCTCACAAAGATGAGCGTATACAGAGCCGTTGTCATACACACACACCTGTTCAGCTCCGAATCATGGGTCCTCTACTGGCATCACCTACGCTTCCACCAGCGTTGTCTCCGCTCCATCCTCAACATTCATTGGATTGACTTCATCACCAACATTGAAGTACTCGAGATGGCAGAGGCCGACAGCATCGAATCCATGCTGCTGAAGACCCAACTGCGCTGGGTAGGTCATGTCTCCAGAATGGAGGACCATCGCCTTCCTAAGATCGTGTTATATGGCGAGCTCTCCACTGGCCACTGAGTGGACTAAAGAAGAGGTACAAGGACTGCCTAAAGAAATCTCTTGGTGCCTGCCACATTGACCACCGCCAGTGGGCTGATATCGCCTCAAACCGTGCATCTTGGCGCCTCACAGTTCGGCGGGCAGCAACCTCCTTTGAAGAAGACCGCAGAGCCCACCTCACTGACAAAAGACAAAGGAGGAAAAACCCAACACCCAACCCCAATCAACCAATTTTCCCCTGCAACCGCTGCAACCGTGTCTGCCTGTCCCGCATCGGACTTGTCAGCCACAAACGAGCCTGTAGCTGACGTGGACATTACCCCTCCATAAATCTTCGTCCACGAAGCCAAACCAAAGAAGAATATACAGTATGTCCATAGTTTCTCTTTGTTTTTGTACTGCAGCATGGTTAGTGTAGTGTTTAGCACAATGCACTATTACAGTTTGAGTACCCCTTATCCAAAATGCATGGGACCAGAAGTGTTTTGGATTTTGGAACACCATTTTAAAAATGCATTCATTCACTCAGACTTAAAGATATATGCATTCACATTACAATACAAATATTGACATATTCTGAAGTAGACATATATTGAAAAATCTACACTCAATAATGCACTATGTCCTGTTCTCTGATTGGGACTTCTGAACTTTATTACATATCAAAGAGGAAAAAAGTTTCACATTTTGGACCATTTCAGATTTTGGGTATTCAGATAAGGGGTAATCAGTCTGTTCAGTGTTAGTAACCTTGGTTTGAAACTGGCATGACTGTAAGGACTTTGTATATTCTCCCTGTTTCTGCATGGGTTTCCTCAGGGCGCTCCAGTTTCCTCCCCATTCCAAAGACGTACAGGGTTAGTAGGTTAATTGATCACATGGGCAGTGAGGGCCCATGGGCTGGAAAGGCCTATTTCTGTGCTGCACCTCCAACATAAATAAAAAATGTACCTGTGTATTCTTACTCTTCTCTGCAAGAAATATACCATTCAAAGCTCAAATTTCACACAAAGTTCCTCCCACTGCACTACTTCTCCCCATCTAATGGGAGGTTTTGACCAGCATTTCTTCCCAAGACCTCTTGATGGTCCCCTCTTGGGATTAACTTCTTCCACATATTTGTCGTCTCAAAATGTTATCAATGCAAGGGTCCGCATGCAATTTCAAAAGCTGCAATGCTTTTCATGAACGATCTGATTATATTTTCCTTAACAATTCACAATATGTGTGCCAGATCTTATTCCAAGTACTTAGGGATGTAATGAGGCTCAGGGAGCTAATAACAGACACGTATCTTGCTTGTTGATCTTAATGCGCTATCAATAACTCAAAAGACTAGAGTTACGGAACTATAGGCTTTTATTTACAATAAACTTGAAGGTCATCCTGTGACCTGGCTGTGACCCAGGCTTTCTGGGGAGGGGTTATGGTGTTGGAGCCTTTATACAGGGTCAAGAGGGAGGAACCACGAGTCCAGCCACAGGACGGGGTGGAGCCAGATTAAAGAGTGTATAGCAGTTCACCACAGATCTCTCTTGCACTACAGTCGCAGGCATGCATATGCAATACACAAATGTGCTAAAGACACTCAGCAGGTCACATCGCATCTATGGAAAGTTGAGGGTAACCAATGTTTTAGGTATGAACCCTTTGCTGTGTAACCTCCAGCACATTTGTGTATTGTAGTTGATGCCAGCATCTGCAGACTTTCTTGTTTAACTACATGCATGCATATGCCACATTGTACTTTCATACATGTTACATCCATGCTGAAATTATGATCCCTAGTTCTTGCACAGAGAGAGGAAATAGCGTCTCAGTGAATACCTCTAAAAATTATTTTTATTATTTTTATGTTTCCATATGATTCGCTCTGATTGTTTTAAACATCAGGTACTATAGCTGAATTTTGAGCTATCTTCTACTCAATGTAATCAATTCTTTGAGAAATAATGTCCTAAAGTGGTTGCATAACATTACTTATTTTTCAAAGCAGTAAATACCATGGTAAGATTTGGTAAGGATCTCCAACCAGATAGAAAGGGAGTAACTTCGTGAAGTTGACTCATTTATCAGTGGGGCCTGTAAATGGTCTGCATTTATACTTGTATGATAATTCTATCTGTTAATGACAAGCTTTCTATACAGTGCAGGACTCTTGGATGTGTTGGTTTAATGCTTTGCATTGCTGGTTTTGATTTCAGATATTAAATATCTGAAGCACTCTGCCTTCGAGTCTGTTTCATTTCTTTCCGTTACTTCAGTCAATAAATTGGTTCCTCACTTTTATTTATGTAGCAGGCATTTTAACTGAGATAACGTTTTTATTCACGACCTAATGCTGTATTATGTATTACCTATCAATTCAGCTGATGGCAGATTCAAGACCATTTCAGTTTATGGAAAGCGATCGTTTCATAAGTTCCTTGTTATGGAGCAGTATAAAAGTTACCTGCTTACTTTCCTTTCAAACAATTTCTGTCTCCTCTCATATTATAAAAATTGTAAACCATGCATTGTAACCCAATTTCAATTGAAATATGAGACATTTGGATACAAACATGGGCATCATAGCTTGTCATATTATAGCCAGGAATGCTACAGATATTTTCTTCCAATAGGTGCGAGCTTATAGTTTGCTACAAATCTGACTGAGAGAGTTACTAAGAATTCAGTAAATATAAAAATATAAAAAGCAAAGATGATATGATGAGGGTATGATTGGATGACATTACATGATGAAGGATTGATCAGAAAAATGATGCCAGATATAAGCAATTAGAATTGTGTGAACTTCTTAAGGGATACATAAGGAGCATGAGAAAACTTGAAATAAATTGAAAGGGCAAACAGGTATTAAAATTGAAGAGAATTCCAAAATATTCTATAAAAATATCAGAAGCAACAGGGTAGGCAAGGAAACAGGTCTTCTGGGAACAAAGGCGTAATCTATGTATTGAGCCAGATGATGCAGCTAAAATTTGCAGGAGAAGGAAGTGCAAGATAATGAGTTCAGGGAGGGGTATGTTGATAGCTTGGAGCAGGCCAGCATTACGACGATGATAGATGCCTTGGGATGCATAAAGGTTAATAAATCCCCAGGGCCAGGTTAGATTGATCACGGGTTGCTAAGGAAAGCAAGAGAGAAGATAGTTGGAGCTCTGCATATTTGTTCATCACAGGTGAAGCGTCAGAAGTCTGGAGGACAACTAATGTCCTTTATTAAAAAAAGGCATCAGAGTTAAGTGAGTAACTGCAGGCCAGTGCGGCTTATATCAGTGGGAGGGAAATAATTGGAGAAATATTTCCAGGATTCATCGTGGGCGGCACGGTTATCATTGGGGTTCGCATAAAGTTATTACAGTGCCAGAGACTCAAATTCTGTAGAAATTTGTCTTCTCTCCCCTTGTCTGCGTGAGTTTCCTCTGGGTGTACCAGTTTCCTCCCACCCTTCCAAAATGTATTTGGGGGGTATGGGTTCCTGGGCTGGAAGGGACAATTATCATGCTGAATGTCAACATTTTTTTTAAAAAAGGGAAGAATTTGTCCAAATTTGAAAAGGCAGGGAATGGTCATCATGGCTTTTTTGGAAGGTATTTGTGCCTTACTAATTTGTCTGAGTTTTTTGAGGGGTAACTGAGAGATTGGTGAAGGCAGGGTAGCAGATGTAGTTTATATGGATTTAAGTAAAGCATGTGACATGGTCCTACATGGTTGCCTGATCCAGAGGTTAATGCACAAAGGATCAGAGGCGAGCTGCCTAATTGGATCTAAAACTCGCTTGGCAATAGGAGACAGAGGATGGTGGTAGAAGGTTATTTTCCTGATTGGAAGCATATGATGAGTGGTATATCATAGGCATTAGGGTTGTGATATGTATCCACAACTTGGATGTGAATATCAGACGAATGATTAAGTGTGTTGCAGATGACACAGAAATTGGTCATGTTGTGGTCAGTAAGACCACAAATGGGGAAGTGAAATATTGGATGGAGACTGTAAATGGGAGGATACTAAGAAATGTTGACAGTGGACTTTGAATTTCGTGACGATAAATTCTGATTTTGGAATTTAAATTCATAGTTCAATTAAAGTACCAGTAGATAGGGTGGTGAAGAAGGCAGATGGCATAGGTAAAGGCATAAAATATAAAAGTCTGGACATTATATTGCTGTGTTACAAAAGAGTGGTTATACCACACTGCATTGTGTGCAATTCTGGTTGCAACACAAGAGGAAGTGTGCTGATGCTCTGGAGAGAACTAAGAGGAAATTCACTGCAGTGTGGGAAGGGATTGAATTGGCTGAGCTTGTTTTCCCTGGAGCAAAGGAGGTTGAGTGGTGACCAGAGAAGGTTCATGTAAAATTAGAAGAGGCGACGTAGGGAAAATAGTCAGAATATTTTCCCGTGATAGGGTATCTTAAACAAGAGGGCTTGAGGTGAGCTGAAATATTTTAAAAATGGATTTGAAGAATTTTTTTTTACACAGACAGAGTGATATCTGGAACTTGCTGGTAAAGATGATAAGTTTGTAAGAAGTTGCAGACCTCTGATGAGACCACATTTGGAACATTGTGGTCAACTCGTTACAGGAAGCTATGGAGGGGATGCAGATTAGATTTACCAGGATGTTGCATGGATGAGGCAAGGTTAGCAGAGCTAGGGCTTTTCTCTTTGGACTGAAGAAAGATGAGAGAGGACTTAGTAGAGGTCTACAAAATTATGAAACAGTCAGCACCTTTTTCCCATGGTGGCAGCAGCAAACACCAGAGGTCATCTGTACAAAGTGAAGGGAGGAAAGTTTAGGGGAGACGTCAGGGGTAGGTTTTATACACAGACAGTAGTGGGTACCTGAATGCATTGCCAGAGGTGGTGGCGGAGGTTGGAACAATATTTAAGAGACTTTTAGACAGGCACATGGACACAAAAAAAAGAGGCTTATGAATTAGGGAGGGATTAGTTTTTCTTCTGGGTAGATATAAATAGGTTGGCACAACATTGAGGCTCAAGTGTCTGTACTATGCTATAATGTTCTATGTTCTATGCAATGGAATCAGGTATGTTTGAGAGACATTTAGTTAGGCACTTGAATAATTAAGGCCTATAAGAACAAGGGCCTAATGTGGCATTTGGTGTAGATGGACAAAAAGGTTGCATGGGTCAATCTCTGTGCTGTACAACTCGATGACTGACTCAGTCTCATCCATTTGTTTCATTTGCCCTATTCATTAGTCTTGCCAATACTATTATTAACTCTGTGGAAGTATCTTAAGCTCCATAATAACATAGGCAATAATACCCTTGGCTACCTCTTCAGGGCTCCTAGTGTTGTTTTTTTGCATTTTGAAGAATTATGTACATTTCTGGCAGATCAGACTTGCCATTGACATTAACAAACTGCAGTGAAGTTTGAAATTTTTTTTTGAAAGTTAACCTGGGCAATGTATACATGAAAGTGAGCCATGATTATATTGACACCAATGAATATGAGGTTGAAGGCATAGAACAATCCATCACTGATTTATAGTTGAACAATATTTCTTGGTGGCAGAAATACAGCAGTTCCTTTGAAATGCCCAAATGCATCAATATTGATCTTATATTCTTCTTTGGCTTGGCTTCGCGGACGAATATTTATGGAGGGGGTAAAAAGTCCACGTCAGCTGCAGGCTCGTTTGTGGCTGACAAGTCCGATGCGGGACAGGCAGACACGGTTGCAGCGGTTGCAGGGGAAAATTGGTGGGTTGGGGTTGGGTGTTGGGTTTTTCCTCCTTTGCCTTTTGTCAGTGAGGTGGGCTCTGCGGTCTTCTTCAAAGGAGGTTGCTGCCCGCCAAACTGTGAGGCGCCAAGATGCACGGTTTGAGGCGTTATCAGCCCACTGGCGGTGGTCAATGTGGCAGGCACCAAGAGATTTCTTTAGGCAGTCCTTGTACCTTTTCTTTGGTGCACCTCTGTCACGGTGGCCAGTGGAGAGCTCGCCATATAACACGATCTTGGGAAGGCGATGGTCCTCCATTCTGGAGACGTGACCCATCCAGCGCAGCTGGATCTTCAGCAGCGTGGACTCGATGCTGTCGACCTCTGCCATCTCGAGTACTTCGACGTTAGGGATGAAAGTGCTCCAATGGATGTTGAGGATGGAGCGGAGACAACGCTGGTGGAAGCGTTCTAGGAGCCGTAGGTGGTGCCGGTAGAGGACCCATGATTCGGAGCCGAACAGGAGTGTGGGTATGACAATGATCTTATATATAGAATGGATAAAGCCCATTTAGCTCACCGACATTAACCACCTCTGTACACTAATCCTATATTCATCCTATTTTTAATTGATCTGACTTTCTCATCAACTCCCCTGAGATTCTACCACTTAGTTACATAGAAGGGGCACTTTTACAGTAACCAATTAATTTTCCACCCAGAAACCCTTTTGGGGTGTGAAAAAGAAGTCAGAGGGAAAATGTGAAAATTTCACAAAGACAAAACTCAAGATCACGGTTGAACTTAGGTCTCTGGCACAGTGAACCAGTGGTTATGCCAACTGTGCAAATGACGTGCCTGAGTTTGCAAGTGCTTAAGTTGACAAATTCTTGACCTGACGTGCCAGTGAGCCTGGTAGACAGAGAAGGAAAATTAGAGGCAGACATGTCAAATTTCTATGCATAGCAAATTAATTAATGTGGTTGCATTAAATTTCCTTTCTAATTTTAGGTAGTTGATATTTATTGTTAACAAGTGCACTAAGAAACCACAAGTTAATTGTTTTAAGCTGATCAATGTTTTTTTCAAAATAATTCAAACATGAATGCTATGTGAACGTACTAACCAAGACAAAGGCAATGAAACCGAAACTCACTTGTTTCTCTCATTTATACTCTGACCATCTACCAAGATGTTTGATTCTTCACATATTTTCGATTAAAGTTTAGACAGTTATCTTCTTTCTAACTTTCTATTGTTTCCATCTTCATTATTCACATTGCATTGGATCTTTTTCACTCTATTAAATTCTATCAAATAAACCCTACACAAATAAAACATTGCAGCTACTAGAATAATATCTAACTATAAAAGTAAAACTTACTTAATAATAAACAAATCTAAACCTTGTAACACATTAACACATTTATTCACAAACTATCTGTCTTGTTAAAATAATACAAGGATTTCCTCTTGTCTTTTGAATTCTGTGAACTAAAACATTTGATTGGGTCTGTAAATGATCTGGGCCAATTTTCTGCTGCCATTTGTACCACTCATTTAAACATAAACCCTAAAATACTTTGAGCATTTCACCAACACCATTTTCACATGATAGAACAACTACAGGTAGTAAACAGTTGTCCCGCTTACCAAATGGAAAACCAAATGAAATGTCAGGTAACACTCACCTCCTGTGTTCCCCTCTTCTGATCCATCTCCAGTCCTCCCCCTCACCCCATTCCCATCACTCCCACCCCCTGCCCCCCCCATTCACTCCCCATTCCTCCTCGTTCCATTCACCCTACCACATATATTCATCTCATCCAGATCTCATCCTTCTGGCTCCATTTGTTTGCATATGTCTTTCACCTCTAACACCGATACCACTATTATCACCTTTATTAATCAGGCCCAGGGAAGTTCATTGGGTCTGAGAAATACTGATGGAAGGAGACTAAATATCAGATATGATATCTCTTGGAGTTGGACCTAGTGACTCTCAGCTTAATGATCTCACTTCTGGTCAAGATTACTTAAAACAACAAATTACATCAAGCAACAATGACAAAAGTGCATTAACATACTGCTCTGAGCACCATATAACTCCTATGATTAAACTTTTCTATCCATAGATTCTGATCTGTTGAGTAACTCGAGCATTTTCTGCTTTTATTTCAGATTTCCGGTATCTGCAGTTTCTTTGCAACCCCATTCATGTAGCAGCAAGTTATTTAAATCAGCATTGCACCAACATTCATGTGCCCCATTACTAGCACACATATGTCTCATTAATCTGCTGGAGGAACACAGCAGGTCAAACAGAGTCTGTGGTGGTACACCACCGGCTTACTGCAGGGGGAAACCTCTGTACCTGCAGGAGTGTAAGGGGACAGGACAACATCAGGTCAGCTGCCAATCAGTCGGCCTGAAGGGATCAATCCCCACCTGGTCGGGTGTCAAACACCCTCCGGGATATAAGCCTGCGCCGGCCTCCCGAGGCCTCACACAGAGTTGCTGCAGCCACAGCCAGTTTTTATGGATTAAAGCCTGTTGTACAGTCTTTATCTTTGTGGGTGTCTGATTCTGGCTAACAGCGCACCACAGTGTCTACAGGAAGCAAAGATAAACAATCAACATTGCAGGCCTGAGCCCTTCGTCAAGCTAGGAGCAAAAAGCAGGAAGGCACATGAATAAAAATGGAGGGGGAGGAGGAAAGAAGGGCAGGGAAGGGGGAGGGGAAAGGATCTTTCTCTATTCCTGTCTTCATTTTCTGCAGCCCTCCACCTCTTTTCCTCTCTATTCAGAGAGCTATCCCCTCCCCTTATCACTTTGCAGTACTTTTCTCTTCTGCTCTCCCACCATGACCTTTTGCCAGTTGGCCTGTGCTCTTCTCCCTGGCCATTCTTCCCTCCTTCCTCCTTTTTGAATCAGGTACTTGTCTGCTTTCTTGCTCAGGTTTCTTGACAAATGGCAAGGGCCTGAAACATTTGTTGCTTCGTATAGACATTGAGCGACCTGCTGAGTTTTTCCAGCATTTCTGGTTATTAAACTACAATCACAGCATCTGCAGACTTTCTTGTTTAACTATCATTACTCTGTACCCTTTTCTAAACATTTTAAGATTTTGAACCATGGATTACACATTATGCACGCTGCAGTGTATGTCAGAGCATATCAGTTTGTTTTTCAAGAGAACATAAGGAACATCTGCTGACTACAACAGTAGGTTGATGGGGTTCTCTCTCAAACCCACAGTGGAACCAGGAGTGAAACATTAACTCTCAAGTGATCAGCCCATCCCACAGCCAAGGGAGATCAGGGATCATGGGTGATAATAGTGTGCTATCCTGCTTCCCTACTTAACCATCATTCTAGCTTAGGAAGGATACCCAGTGGCTCCCAACCGTGGGTCATGGTTGGCCACAGCGTGTTTCCATGTTTATTCTTTAAAAATGTTAAATAAAATAAATTAAATAAAGATATGTTTCTTAAGAGCTGCCATTGATTTGAAAATATTGCTCAGATTTTACCACTAATAGGCCATGGCATGGTAAGCAGAAAGCTATGTTCATGAGAAGGTATTTGCTATATAAGGACACAGTTAATATAAGGGAAGGGGAGGGAGCTGCTAGAAAGAGGACAGGGTGGGATGAGTTGAACAGGGAGAAAAACACAATGTGTTGGATGAATTCAGTGGCTCCCTGACTCAGCTATCCCCAACTGGGCCCTGTCTGACTCCTCCCATCTTGTATAAGAAAAAACACCATTTTGGAGAAAGTCAGCAGGTCATATAATGTACTTTATATAGCAAAGATAAAGATAAATAACCAATGTTTCAAGCTTAGTTATCAAGGTTTGAGCACATGTAGGCAGGCATTTGAATAAAATGTTGGGGCGGGGGTGACAGGCAGGGGGAGGAGCACAGGCCCACAGGCAAGGTGTAATAGGTAAGAGGAAGGGCACAAGAGAAAACAAGGGGAGGGGCTAACTGTGAATGGAGAAGGAAGAGGGTGGAGAGCTGAAGGAAAGCAGACAGAGGGATAGGGAAGCAAGGGATAACCGAGAGAGGTCTAGCAGAAACTGGAGGTCATTTTTAATTCCAATCAGTTGGAGTGTGCCAAGATGGAATATTAGGTGTTCTCCTCCAATTTGCAGATGGCCCTGCTATGGCAGTGCATGAGGCCATGGACAGACATGTTGGCATGGGAGTAGGGAGCAGAAATGAAATGAATGGCCACTTGGGAGATCCCTGTTATTGGTGTAGACAGAGTGACAGTGTTCAGTGAAGTGATCTATCAGTCTGCATCCAGTCTGTCCAATGTAGAGAATGACACAATGGGTGCACCTGATGCAGGAGATGACCCCTGCAGATTCACTTGGACTGATTGCGGCGCCAAATGGGATGGATGAAATGTGGGCACAAGTATAACCACTTCCTGTGGTTACAGGGGAAGGTGGCAAGAGGGTGATTAGAATTTTATTCAGCCTCCTGTCAAGATTTTGCTCATACCATGATGAAGGGCTCAGGTACAAAATGTTGTTTATGTATTTTTGCTATATAATGTATCTTGGCTATATAAAGTATGCTGTGGGACTTGCTGAATCACTGGGTTTGCAGACTTTTGTGCTTCACTCCTCCTATCTTGTCCTAATTTTATCTGCTCTCTGCATTCTCAAATTTGATGAAGGACGCCAGCCTGAAAAGTTGACATTTTTTTTCCAATTGATGCTGCTGGACCTGTTTATGTTCTGCTGAAGTATAGAGAGTGCAGGGTAAGATAGAAGCTTGAAGATGATAAATGGAGTACAGAGAGAAGATGAATGATGAGCAGATGGAGCCAAGCAATTTGCTTTATGCCACTTAACTCCATGGTTGTGTGGATATGAGCTGGCTCTTCATGTGAGCCACAATTTTGAGGGGTACGATCTCCACCTCAACCCTAGGATGCACCTTGGCAACACATTCTATCACTTCCCTTGATCTTCTTCCACTTTTTTGCACATGCCTTTGTGTTTCAAGAAAAGGCAGTATTGAATTGTTTTGAGGCCCATACCTGCTGCCCGACACCCCCCCCCCCCCCACACACACACAAACATTCAAGGAAGGATGTGCTGGAATTGGATGTCCAGAAGAGGCTTACATGAATGATAGAGGGAAGAGATACTTAACAGATGACAAGCATTTGATAGTTTTGGGCCTGTACTCACTGAAGTTTATGATCGGAGGTGGGGGGGGTGGGGGAATCTCATCCAAACATTCTGGACGTTGAAAGAGATGGATTGAGTGGTTGTAGAGAAGATGTTTCCAATGGTGGGAGAGACAAGGATCAGAGGGCACAGCTTTGGAATACAAGGATGTCCCTTTAGAAAAGAGACGAAGAGAAAGTTCTTCAGAGGGTTGTGAGTCTGTGGAATTCATTGTCACCTGTGGCTGTGGATGATAATTCATTGTACATATACTTAAAGAAGAGGTATGTAGGTTCTTGAAGGGTGTCAAAGATTATGGAAAGAAGACAGGAGAATGGGGTTAATTTAAAAATCACCAGCTGTGTTTTGAAAGGCAGAGCAGACTCTATGGGCTTATTGGCCCAATTCTGTTCCGAAGTGTTATGGTCTGCGTTATAATGAACTGTGTAATAAGTAGTAAAAAAGCAAAGGTACTACAGGTGAGTTGCTCCTGGTGCCCATTTCAAGACTCAAACCACAAAATCTTATCTTAAGGATCTTGATGCGTGTTTCCTCAATGCTCCTTGTGGTTCTCTTCCTCTGGGTGTATTTCACTTTTCAGAACTTATAATAATGAAATCAGAACAGAGGAAACATGATTGGTGAGGATAGCTCTTCTCTCTTAATAGCCAGCCAACTATCAGTCCGGCATGACACCGGAATTATGGCAAGCAGTGCAGGCAGCCTTGGAATGAGATGCACAAGCTTTGCAGCATTAGCCACAAACATATGCTGTTGATGGTCATGCACTTTATAATCTGAGGATATCATGGCCTTTTTTGATGAACACCGTATGTTTACGTAGGCACCGCTCTCTGAACCTTCAAGAAAGGGATGTCACTTTGTGAAGGCAATCTGAGAAATGCCATGCTGCTACATCTGACTACTATTTATCAACTATAGGTTTGCTTTCAAAACAACAAAAATTAGGCAAACTAATTCCCGAACGATGTGACCTCAGTCTGCAATTGGATCCATGACTTTCTATACCACTGGCCGCAATCAGTGAGGATAGGTTTCAGCATCTCCTCCATGATCATTCTGAACACTGGGGCAACGGAAGGCTGTGTGTGTGTCCCCTACTACACTCCCTGTACATCCACCACTGCATGGCCAAACACAGCTCCAACTCCATCCATAAATTTGTGATGGCACTACTATTGTAGCAGGATCTCTAAGAGTAATGAGGCTGAATACGGAAGAGCGAGAGAGAGAGAGGGACAACAACCTCCCTTTCAAGAAGGAGGAAGATGAAGGAACACTCTCTTGCTCTCATCAATTGTGCTGAGGTGCAGATAGTAGACACCTTTAAGTTCATCGGGATAAACATCTCCAGCAATTGTCCTGGTCCTCCCATGATGATGCAATGGCCAGAAATGTGTCTACCTCCTCATAAATCTGAGGGAATATGGCATGAGATCTGTGTGGTGGAACACTGTAATACATGCATTGTACTGGCTGGCCCACCCCTGATACTGTAACTCCTCCCCCTCAGGATTCCTAATAAAGTTGGTACTGCCCAATCCCCTCCCTCAGTACTGCCTTGGAATTGAGCCAACAGGATATAAACTATGCCTGTAGCTTTATAGTGATTAAAGCCTATAAATCTTGATTTCTAGTCTGTTGGGTCTAATAGCACTACAACCTGCATCATTTAACAACTTCAAAGGTGAACCATTCAAAACATCCTATCAGGTGCATCGTTGTGTGGTACAGGAATTGGTACAGCCAAGACTGTAGGAAACTGCAGAGCGCTATGAACATGGTTCACACATGATTCACAAGTGTGAGATTGCACATCACAAGATTCAAGGATAGTTTCTTTTCCACTGCTTTCAGACTACTGATGAACCCCAAACTAGGAAAATTATGCTGCTTTTGCCCTGTGCCGATTGGTCTCACTTTATGACTCTGCCCTTTTGTTCTCTGTGGTAGGATATGTGAGATTCTCACTGGTCTGCTTGCAAGACAACCTCAATCAATTGCATCTTCGCACATCTGCCAAAAACTTGAACTTAATTATTTGTAGTCTGTAGCTCAGAACCACTTGATGTAGCTGTATTTCTGTTTGGATGAAATTTCAGTGACAAAATGTTGAATGATATTGGGCAACAGCATTATCCAGAATAATGTTGCAATCAAAATCAAAAATGTGCATAAATAGAGACCTGAGACAAAAAAGGTACACAAGAAAATTCTACAATATTTTCCAGATTTAATCTCTGTATTGCTCCACGTGACCAACTTAATCTAGTCAAGGAACTTCCACTGAATTAATCACCAATTGCACAGCCGATGTTAATTCAGCAGAAGGAAGTCCAAAGTATATCCAGTAAAATACATTAACAGGGTGGGCATAAAGAATTCATGGGATGGTGAGATGGAGCTGAAGAGGTATCTGCGGTTGGGTGCAAATACAAATAAAACTGAAGATCTAGATGGTGATGAAAGTTACGGAGATACCTTGCTGGGTGTGAAATAGGAAAGAGGAACCTTGTTTGCTCTGCTGTCAGTTAAGAACTTAGTGGGCTTGTTCTGAGAGAAAAGGCCGAGAAAGTAATCTGCACCTTTCTAAAGGGTCAACATGCAAGCTTTCCTTTGTAAAACGTTGCTCTGACAAGTAGACAAATAGGCAATCATTATTATTAGTGTGTAGGAAAGAAGATACATATTACAAAATTTAAAAAAAGGTTCTTAGAAGGTTTCTACGCAATGAAACATTAAGGAATCTTATCATAAATTAGAGGATATGAAAACAATAAAAAGATCTTTAAAAAATCATTCTTATGAAATGAAAATGTTAGTGAAATCCTTGAGTTTGATGTTTCCGTGCATGTTTACTGATGTCAGGCTCCAAATTGGATAGTTGAAGGTTTGTTCCACTTTTAACAATCAATTCACTTATCTTGTCTGATGCAAGAGGACGCTTTTGTAATAATTTTGACATTTCACTAATTGTCTGTGTTGGCCTTCTCTCAAAATTATCTCGAAGGGTTTTGAAGGGATTGTTATGCTATCATGTCTGTTCCTGGATTTTGTCAAGGAAACTACCTTTTTTAAAAATTGATTGAACATACAACGTGCAATTAAGTCACTCTGAAGATCAATCAACCTCTTGAAACCTCTGCATCAACATCAATGGGTTGTTCCTCAAACAGATCGAATATTCAATACGAGATATTGAGCATTAGCAGGTCATTAATCTTTCTGCAGATCTGGGTTTTACATAAATAGTAATGTCTTTGTCCTTCATTGATGCTGCATGTGTTTAGATTAGGAAATTAGAAATAGACTGAGCTTTTTAAGGAAATAACCAATGACTTCCTTACTGTCATTTAGGTTATTGTGTTTACCTGTAAGGTCTTGTTCAATAAACTGAGTCTGTCAAATAAAATACGCTCCTTGTATCCACGGGTACAATACAACAAGCCACCTCACCTCAGTATGCAGCAGTTGTCCCTAGAAATCTTGGTCATTTTCTTCACACAGTTGCCTAAATACATTGTCTTGAAGGGGATGTGATTTTATGAAGTTTAGTTTTTATGACAATTGAAAGTGTGTGGTGACGCACGTTTGCAACGGCGAACCGGCCACGTTTGTCACGCGCGGTCGCAGGACAGTCTTTTCCAATCCAGACTGGAAGGTCACATGTACACTTGGATCATTGGGACACAAGCGCCGGGACCAAGAATGGGCTTAAAGGCTGCAACACGGAATTCAAAATAAAGCAGTTGTGATACTGGAGCTCACAGCCTATTGCCTCAGTCTCTTCGCTGTGCTCGCATACAACCTGCAACATTGGTGACGCCGATGAGTCTCCACATCCTGGAGCCCTCGACACAATGGAACAAGCAGCCGTTCGTTGCACTGAAGCTGTTGACTTTCTTGATGAATGGGCCCCGCACTTGGTTTGGCCCAAGCAGAGGCCCAGTTTCAGATCTAACAGATAACCTCCGATTTGACGAGCTATGTCATCAGCTCACTCGAATAGGAAACTGCCTCATGAGTCGATGACCACACTCAGGCTCTGCCAGAGGAAGGTCAATAAAAACCTCTTAAAAAACCTCCTCATTAGCACATATGGCCTCTCATGATGCGAGAGAGTAGCCAGGCTCCTGCACTTGGATGGCCTAGGCAATAGGACCTCCTCTGCACTCATGGATGAGATGCTCACATTGGCAGAAGGGCACAAGCCCTGCCTTATGTTCAAGCAAGTCTTTCTCGAGCACATGGTCAAATACATCAGACTCCTGTTGGCTGGCATGGATTTCAGCAAATCACACAAGATCGCCGAGTGAGCGGATGTTCTCTACCGCTACAAGTGGTCAACCATCAACAAGGATAACGCCCTGTGGACAGAACTCTCCAGACTCCTGGGCACCCAGCTGCATCGCACCACAGGTTACCACCCCCAAGCCAATGGGCTAGTCGAGCGCTTCCACCGTCATCTCAAATTGGCGCTGATGGCACACCTTCAAAAGTCCAACTGGATGGACGAACTGCCCTGGGTTCTCCTGGGGATTCGCACAGTGCCCAAGGGTGTCCTCCAGGCCTCCTCCGCTGAAGTAATTTAAGAGAGACCATAGCAATCCGTGGCCAATTCCTCCCTCCAGCAACTAAGCAAGACGCCAACACTGCCGTCATCCACAAAAGGCTGTGTGACAAACTGGGCTCCATTGCACCACCCCTGCCATCGCGACATGGTCAAATGCCCTAGAACTACCCCACGAACTTGTCCTCTGGTGAGTATGCGTAGGGTCGTGAACAGGACTCCCCTTTAGTGACCTTATGAAGGTCCATACGGGGTTCTAAACAGGAACGCTTCGATGTTCACCCTTGACATTGGGTGCAAGGAAGGGTTATTCTCGCTGGACCGGTTAAAACCTGGTCATCTGGACTTGTCCCAGCCAGTACAGGTTTACCCACCAGTGTGCAGAGGTCAGCCGCTGAAACAACACACCTCACCCTCGACGCACCCTGAGACCATCGGTGCTTGTTCTGGGGGGGCCTGAGGGAGCTGTGTGGCAATGCACATTTTTGCAATGGCGAACCAGCCCCACTTGTCATGCACAATCGGCAGGTCAGCCGTGGCAAGGATGGAGTCGCGGGACTGTCTTTTCCAGTCCAGACCGGAAGGCCGCATACGTGCTTGCATCATCTGGACGCAAGCACTGGGACGTTAGGGGCGGGACCAAGGACGGGCTTAAAGGCTGCAGCGCGGAATTCACAATAAAGCAGTTGTGATACTCGAGCTCATAGCCTGTTGTCTCAGTCTCTTCGCTGTGCTCGCTCACAACCTGCAACATTGAAGCATTTAAATGATTTTAGTCATTAAATGCTCCCTATGAATGACACAATGAACAGTAAAGACTGAATGTTTAACATTTTTCAGACATGTGATGAACTCTCTGTATTGCCCAACCATTGAAGTGGCACCATCAGTTGCACAGGCAACTGTGTTTTCGAATAGAATACTATTCTCCTTTACATAATTCTTACTTTGAAATCGTCAGTCCCTTAGTATCTGTTCAAATTCTTCTGGCAAACGTCTTTCTTCATCTCGTTTCTATTCCCGAATCAGGCATAAGCCATGAGAAGAGCATCATTCTCTTGCAGAGTGGATTTGTCTAAATGTAAAGAGAACTTCTTCGATTGTAATGAAATGACTAATTGTTTTTCAATATCCCTTGCTAGCTCATCGATTCTTTCAGAAACAGTGGAATAATTCAAAGGAAATACCTCGACAGTTTCTTTGGCAGTTAAGTTCATGACGTCAGATATTATTGATACTGAAGGCAAAATAAATGACTCGGCGACATTATTCCACTTTGAGCAATCAATTCGCTTAACTTGTTTCATGCAAGAAGACCTTTTTCTCATTTTTGTGATGTTTCAGTAATCATCTGTTTGACGAAATTATCTCAAAGGGTTTTGAAGTAATGGAAGGGTTTATCTTTCTTCTCTTTATGTATGGTCTCAATGTTGTTTCAGCTTGCTTGGCATCATGCTTTCATTTGAAAATGTATTCAGACAAATCAAACACATGGGGTGAGAAGAGTTTTATGAAGATCAAAGTTCAGATTCATTGTCAGAAAACATACATAACAATACATACAATGCTGAGATTCTTTTCCTGTGGGCCAGGCAGAATTTCTACTTCTTGGTAATGCAAAAAAAAACTATACCCAAGAAAATATACAACACAAAAGATAGAAATGGTGCCATGATTGTAGCTGACAACTTTAACCACAATAACCTGAAAACAGTCTGGCCATCGTTTCAACAGAATGTCAACTTCACCACCAGAGGAGAGGACACCCTCAATCTTCCATTTCCCTTTTGTCAATCTCCACTTTGCTAGCATGGGTGTAAGTGTTCTGAAATTTACCATCCAATAATTCTTTTGTCACATATCATTTAATGATATTACAGCTATGTTACAAGGTATTAATCCAGAGGCGAAGACTTACGATCATGTGATGTGAGTATGAATTTCACAACTGCAAGAAATTTAACTGTCTCAAGTAATCTGGAATATCAAAAAACATGCAAGGTTCAGTAGTGGCGAGAATAAAATTGAAAAATTATCTTAAAAAACATCTGGTTCATTAATGTCCGTCAGGGAGGAAACTGGTGTCCTTATTGGCCTGGCTTCAAACTCTACAACAACCTGTTGACTGTTCTCTCTCTATCAAGCCTGTCAGTTCAAAAGCAAATGAGGATGGGCAGTAAATACTGGCCCTTCTACTGACAAACCATATCCTGTGAAATAAAAAATATTTATATTGTGGAGCTGCTTGTGGCATTTCTCTGCTCAACCTCCATAAAAACATAGACAACCTACGGCACAATACTGGCCCTTCAGCTCATAAAGTTGTGCTGAACACATCCCTACCTTAGAAATTACTAGATTTACCCATGGCCCTTAATTTATTCTAAGCTTCATGTACCTATCCAAAAGTATCTTAAAGGACCCTATTTTATCTGCCTCCACCACCATTGATGGCAGCCCATTCTATGCCCTCACCACTCTGCATAAAAAAATTACCCGACATCTCCTCTGTACCTACTCAGCAGCACCTTAAACCTGTGTCTTCTTATGGCAGCCATTTCAGCCTGGGAAAAAGCCAAGAATTGAATGTGATAAATGTAAAAAAGCATCATGTCCTCTACAATGTGTCCATTGGAGTCAATCAGGTGGAAAATACTGGTAAAATTCATGGCTTAATATTCCGATTAATGGTTAGGAATTACTTAGTAGCTGTACTAGAAATGCCAGTGGCAAAATTTGACAAACTTAGTCAGAAACTATACTACAGAAATGAAACACCACAGGGGAAATATATGTTAATGGGGCAATAATGAGCTCATTTTAAGATGATCGTCCACATTATTGTCACTTTCCAATGTCTAATGATATTTTGATGTCAAAATATTTATTGGGAACCTGGAGTCTGTAATTGGCTAAAGGTTTTTTGGAAAATGCCTTAAGATTTCACAAGGGGCTGCATGGTTAGCGTAGCAGTTAGCACCACACTATCGCAGCACCAGCGACTCCGGATTGAGTCCAGTGCTGTCTGCAAGGAATTTGTAGGTTCTCCCCATATCCTACGTGGGTTTCCTCTGGATGCTCCACTTTCCTTTCACCCTCCAAAAACGTATGGGTTTTGTAGGTTAACTGAAGTATTTTGAGAGCAGAGGCTCATGGGCAAGAAGGGCCTGTTACCGTGCTGTATCTCTAAATTAAATTAAATATTAAGCACCTTTCCTTTCTTTACAAAGGCTACAACTGATCATGCGGAGACCTGCTAAGGTGAACAAATTCTGTCAGGAACATGTATCGTTCCTGCCAGTGCACCAGTGAACAATGGCAATTCCATCTCCAATGTGGATGGATATTTACTGACTCCCCAAGGATTTTCACAGCCATGTCATCTCTCAAAAACGTGTTTATGCTCATACTGAATGATCAATTAGCGGGATGAAAATCTTCTCGAGCTCCATTGAGGTTCGAGTTACGTTATGGTGACACAGTGAAAAATAATCAGAATTTAAAATTCATCAAGGTAAAAAGGAGGGCAACCCCCCTCCTTTGTAAGTGGAAAGTGTGCTTGCTGGATTAGACACACACCCAACCCCACCACCACCCCCCCACATATATATAAATATATATGTGTGTGTATAAAAATAAGTCTGCACCAACAATGCAGACAACTCAGGTAGCTATTATCAAAAGCGTCAACAATTGTTATCGGCAACATTATCAAGTTCAGTCCTAGGTCATGTCCCCTGAATGCCTCAATGTTATTTTAAACAGAGTATAAAACTTATCAGACTCATTTGTGACAGAAAATCTTGCCTGCAAACTGTTTTTTTCTCCTTTTTGATGTTTATACATAGCTTTTCTACTCAGAAAATGATAAGATCTGAGAGGAAATTTTTTTTCGCAATGCAGATCATTTGAATGGAACATAGGAATGAAATTCTCCACCCACTGCACTAGGACATTGCAAACAAAATGTTCAGAAAATGAAGGAACATCATTAGTGCAAACTAATCGGAGTCCACATCAGCGGAAGTGCCCAATGCTGAAAGATATAGGAAAGAAAATGTTTGTTTTAAATTAGTAAATATAATCTGCAACATGCAATTACTCTGCTGTTATCCACTTGTCTAATATTTATCATAACATGGATATATTACAATAGTCTTCCAGTACCACAAACGTTCACATTAATTAAGGAAGACTCAGTGAAAGTATGGCCAAGGGATGTGGACGAGCGCCTGTAGGACTGCTCTGAATCGATGAACTGGACCATCTTCAAAGACTCCTCCTCAAAATTTAATGAACATGCCACACCTGCCACCGACTTTATCAACATCTGCATTGATGAGTGTGTGTTGAGGTGCACATACCATGAGTACCCCAACCAGAAGATGTGGGTGGAACAAAAGATTCACAACCTGCCTAGGATGAGATCAATGGCGTTTCAGGTTGGTGTTCCAGATCTCTACAGGAAGTCCAGGTACGACCTGCGGGAGGCCATCACAGCAAAGAGGCAATTCCACAGGAAGCTAGAGACAGAGCCAGATACATGCCCTATGGCAGGGATTGCAGGCCGTTACATCCTATAAGGTAAGGCCGAACACCATAAATAGCTGTGATGATTCACTAACTAATGAGCTGAAAAACCTTGTAAGCTTGCTTTGAGAAGGAGAACTCAACGATACCTATGGGAATCCCTGCAGAAGCTGACGACCCAGTGATAGGACACTGAGGCTATCGTCTGAATATTTTTCAAGAGGGTGCCCCTCACAAGGTGTCAGACTCTGATGGTATACCTGGTTGGGTACTGAATCTCGGAACCAACCAACTGGCCAGGGTGTTCGTGAATTTTTCAATCTCTTATTGCTGCATTGGGACATTCCAACCTGCTTAAAAGGGCCTCAATTATCCACTGCCTAGGAAGAGCAGGGTGAGCTGCCTCAAGGACTATCACCCAATAACACTCACATCTACTGTGGTGGAATGCTTTGAGAGGTTGGTCATGGTGAGAATTAACTTGTACCTAAATAAAGATCTATACCCACTGCAATTCACCTACCATTACAATCACTCCACAGCATTACTGGCTCTCCACTCAGCTTTGGATCACCTAGACTACAGCAACACATACATCAGGCTGCTTTTCATTGACCACAGATCAGCTTTCAACAGCATCATGCCCTCAGTGCTGGTCAATAAGCTCCAAATCCTGGGCCTCAGTAGCCCCCTTGCAACTGAATCCTTGAGTTCCTCATCAGAAGACCACAATCGATAAGAATCTAAAGCAATATCTCCTTCTCACTGAATCTCCTTCTCACTGACAGTCAACACAAATGCTCATCAAGGATGCATTCCTAGCCCACTGCTCTACCTGCTATACACCAATGACCATGTGGCTAGGTATGATTCAAATACTATCTACAACTTTGCCAATTACAACACTGTTTATGGCAGAATCACAGAGGGCAATGAGGAAGTGCGCAGGAGGGAGATAGGACAACTAGTCAAGTGGTGCCACAACAGCAACCTTGCAGTCAATGTTAGCAAAATTATGGAATGGATTCTGGACTTCATGAATGGGAAATTAGGAGAAGCTGAACGAGTCCTCATTGAGGGCCCAGCAGTGGAAAGGGTTAAGATCTTCAAGTTCCTGGGTGTCAGCATCCCTGAGGGATCAGTCATGTCGATGAAATCACAAAGAAGGCTTGCCAACTGCTATAATTCAAGAGGAGTTTGAGGTAATTTGGTATGTTAACAAAAATGCAGCTTTTTGCAGAAGAGCATTCTGTCTGGTTGCATCACTGTCTGGTAAGGAGGAGCCAATGCACAGGACAGGATAAAACAACAGCGAATTGTAACTTGGCCAGCAACATCTAGAAGAGGTGATGTCTTTAGAAAGAACCCTTTATTCTCGAGTACCCTAATCACAAAAACTATGCCCTCTTCACCGTACTACCATAGGGAAGGAGGAAGATGAGCCTGAAGACAAACACCCAGCAGCAGAAGGATAGCTATTTCCCATCAGATTTCTCAATGGAAAATGAACCACAAACACAACATAACTTTCTCTTATTTTGCACTAATTTATTTATTTTTATATGTAATTTTATAGCAATATTTGCCCTGCAATGCTATCATTAAACAACAAATTTCATGACATGTTCATAACTATAAGTTCTGATCCTGAAGTACGGAAAAATCTTCACTGATGATTTTCTCCTCCCTCATCAACGTGATCTACCAGGATCATTGTCCGAAGAGAGCGCCCAACAACAATGAGGACCCCTTCCACCCTGCATAGAGCATCTTTCAGCTGCTCCCGCTGGGAAAGAGAAATAGGAGTATCAGATCTGGTACCACCAGGCTGAGGAGCAGCTTCTTCCCATGGGCAGTGAGAATGCTGAATGGCCAAAGGAACTGCTCACACTAAGCATCTGAGACTCTCATATTCATGAAACAATATTATTTATTTGCATATATGAGTACTTGTCCTGCATATGTATTGTTTGTCTGTATGTGTTATATCTGGTTATCTGTCTGCGTTACTTTGCTCTGAGGACCAGAGAATATTGTTTCACCGGATTGTACTTGTGCAATCAGATGATAGTAAACTTGATTTGAATAAACCAACTCAATATTTTCTGCTACTTTCACGAAAATTGGACAACATATTGCTTCGATTATAAACAACAATAGGCTAAAGCCATGTGTAATTATTAAGAGCATTAATGAAATTGGACTGAAACATTTAATAGATTTCCAAATGGGATAAAGTATCAAAAGGGCAACACAGATTCTTCAGTATTGAACAACCACCTGTATTCTGCTGCCAGTCAAACAGAAAGAACAGGCAAAGTCAAATATACAGTAATTAGTCCCTTATGATCCCAGTCTTAGCTCCTGTTTTACTTGTTTTTAAGGATATTTACAATCTTCAAACAGCCACCCTATAAGAAACCAAATTTGTTAAGATTAGAATTATTTGCTGGCTCCTGGCCAGTAATTTTACAATAGTGCTGCAAGTGGAGATGGCCTTTAACCAAGGTGGAGTCTTCTGTTTTCATCTCTCCTCATGGCTCAATGGTAAGTGAAGAGCTTGAAGGTGGTGTACTGCTTTACAGAACAGGGCTTCCTGGCTTATTCTTAGCTGATGTTGACTGGGCTGACCACTTTAATGTTAATTCTGTCTTGAGGTTTCTGCATTAGATGAAATAAGGATCAGTTTTTTTTTAACTGATGTTGGCAGAATTACTCGAAAATAATTGTATCCATTCCACTGTGCAGCACCGAGATGGCTGAGAAGAGCAAGAGTGGAAGATTTATTTAAAAGGAATATGTAATGACTGTTATTGCAGTATGAGGTAACTAGGAAACACAAAGGGAATGGAGTCATGAAAATATTGTTACCTATTGAATTACTGCTGGAATGCATTTGAAATAAACATAAACAACAACCTACAATCATCTATGCAAGAGGCAGCCAGTTCATCTGCTTTGTTGGGAGGTGAATTATGGTTTTGGCTGGAATATCACAAAAGTCCTCGTGGTTTGAACATCTGTGGACTCTGTTAGATTAGACTGTTTGTCATTGGAAGAGTGTAAGTTGAGAGGCAAGACCATAAGATCTAGTAGCCACATTAAGTCATTTGGGCCATTGAATCAGTTCTGCAATTCAAATCATGGCAGATATATTTTTCCCTCTCAAAAATTCTCTTGCCTTTTGAGGAGTCACGTGATGGAGTAGTAACCGGTGGGGGAAACCAGCCCTCTCTAGAAAAATAGGAAAAAAGTTAGGAAAAGACAAAGCACAACAAAAATAAAATATAAGAAATAGAAGAGAAAGAGAAGAGAAAGAAGATGGCACCCAAGAAGGAGAGAGTAAAAACAACCGAAAAAAAAAACAGAAAAGTCGCCGGAGAAGAAAGAAGAAGGCCTTACCTGCACGAAGGAACGGGGAGCTGTGGTGGCGAGGAGCGCTCGATCCCCGAGGTTAGTGCCTGCCCTGCGGAGTCGCGACCTCCCGACCGGTGGACTTTAAAAATGCCTCTCGGAGCCAAACAAAAGTGCGCTCAGCTGGAGGACGAGGAAGGCGGCAGAGGAGGGAGTGAGAAAACAGACAAGGGAGAAAGACGGAGGGGTGACCGACAAGAGGATCAACGACAGGGGGCCCGACAGACGAGCAGCCCAGGAGGGGAGGACCAACAGCAAGAGGCCCAGCAAGAAGAGGCCCGACAAAGAGATATAAGCAGGAAAAACAGAAGAGACACAGACACAAAAAAGATAAGAAGACACAAACACAGGAGGAGGAGAAGAAGAAGACCTAGATCACAGAGAAATAGAAGGTAAAACTGATGGATAGAATATAGATAAAGCTTTTATTTGAAGAACAAATGAGATCATTAAAAGAATGGTTATCATCACAATTTAGTGCAATTAAAAGGAAAATGAAAAGAGCAGAAGATAAAATGCAAAGTTTAGAGCTGGTCATGACAGAAATAGGGAAAAGAGTAGAGAATATGGAAGAGTGGGAAACAGCTGTAGAAATGGAAGTAAATGACTTAAGAAAAAATTGGAAGAAAGTGACAAAAAATTAAAGAGACACAAGAGTTGTTATCTCAGAAAATTGATATGTTGGAAAATTATAGTAGGCGAAACAACATAAAAATAGTGGGCCTGAAGGAGGGTGAATAAGACATGAAGGAATTTATAAAAGGATGGATCCCGAAGGTCTTGGGAATGACAGAAATGAAGGAAGAAATGGAAATAGAAAGGGCAAACAGAGCACTAGGTCTGAAACCACAGGCACATCAAAAACCAAGAACCATCTTAGTAAAATTTTTGAGATATACGACAAGAGAACATATACTGGAGTGGGCAAGGAACAAAGTTAGAGAAGATAATAAGCCATTGGAATACAAGGGTCAAAAAATATTTTTTTTACCCAGGCATAAGTTTTGAACTCTTAAAGAGGAGGAAGGAGTTTAATACAACGAAAACAATTTTATGGAAAAAAGGTTATAAATTCATGTTAAGACATCCAGCCGTGATTAAAATATTTATACCCGGGGAGCAAAACAGACTGTTCTCGGATCCGGAGGAAGCACAAGAATTCGCAGAACGTTTGCAGGACTGAAGAAGAGATGAAGAGATGTAACAAGAATGATAAGGTATATATAAAGATGTAAAAACAATGTATATGTAAAGAACTAAAGAGGTAAAAGAGAAGGGAAGGAAGGAAGTAAGGGGGAAAAAAAGAGAGAGATTTGTTATATGTGTAAAAAAATGTTTTCTGGGGGGGCTGGGGGGAGATGGAATAACCGTCACTGCAAGATCAGTTGACGCTTGCAAGCAAGATCGCAATCCAAATGGAAAGGGGAGTTGTGGTTGCCCAGCAAGGGATAAGGGGCGACTCAGAGAGGGGGGAGGGAACATTTGGGGTTAAGGTATTATTGGGTGTGGGAACTGTTGGGGTATTTTATGTTTTAAATGTGCTGTCATTCATTGAGTTTAATAAGGGAAAGCTAAGAGATGAAAATGTGAAAAAAGGGGGATGGAGGTGGCGATGAGGTTGAAAAGAGGTGTAAGCAAGATATAGGATGGCCATGTTGAACTATATGACTATAAACATTAATGGAATACATAACCAAATTAAAAGGAAAAGGCTACTAAATTTATTGAAGAAGGAAAAAATAGATATAGCATTTGTGCAGGAAATGCATTTAACTGAAGTGGAACATAACAAATTAAAGCGAGACTGGGTAGGACATGTAGCAGCAGCATCCTATAATTCAAAAGCTAGAGGTGTAGCCATATTAGTTAACAAAAATGTACCAATCAAAATAGAGGAGGAAATAATAGATCCAGCAGGGAGGTATGTAATGATAAAGTGTCAGATATACTCAGAATTTTGGAATTTGCTCAATATATTTGCGTACCTAATGAGGAGGATCAAAAGTTTATGCAGTATATTTTTTTGAAGATTGCAGACACATAAGGGAATATATTGATAGGAGGGGATTTTAACCTTAATTTGGATCCAATGTTGGATAAAACTGGACAAAAGACAAGCATAAAGAATAAAGTAGCCAAATTTATGGTTAAATCAATGCAGGAAATGAAACTTATGGATATATGGAGGAGGCAACACCCAAGGGAGAAGGAATATTCATATTATTTGAGTAGGCACAAAACATACTCAAGGATTGATATGTTTTTGTTGTCAGCCCATATTCAAGGGAGAGTTAGGAAATCTGAGTATAAAGCTAGACTACTATCAGATCATTCACTCCTGTTATTAGCAATAGAACTGGAGGATATCCCACCAAGAACATATAGATGGAGGTTAAACTCCATGCTACTTAAAAGGCAGGAATTTAGAGAGTTTATTGAACGCAAAATTAAAACATATTTTGAAATAAACACAGAATCAGAGAAAGACAAATTTATATTATGGGATGCAATGAAAGCCTTCATTAGAGGACAGATAATAAGTTATGTAACTAAGATGAAAAAGGATTACAATCGGGAAATAGAGCAGTTGGAAACGGAGATAGTAAGTACAGAAAAGGAACTAGTAAAAAGGGATGATATAATGAAAAGGAGAGAATTGGTGGACAAAAAAATAAAATACGAAACATTACAAACATATAAGGTGGTGAAGAACATAATGAAAACAAACCAAAAGTATTATGAACTGGGACAAGCAACACATAAAATATTCGCCTGGCAACTTAAAACTGAACAAGCTAAAAGAATGATACTGGCATCAAGGAAAAAGGACAAACAAATTACATATAACCCAACAGAGATTAATGAAAACTTCAAGGAATTTTATGAACAATTATACCAAAATGTGAACGAGGGGAAAGATGATAAAATAGAGGAATTTTTAGCTAAAATTGAACTGCCGAAATTGCAAGAAGAGGAACAAAACAAACTAATAAAACCATTTGAAATAGAGGAAGTAAGGATATATTAAAAAAGCTGTCGAACAATAAAACACCAGGAGAGGATGGATTTCCAATAGAATTTTATAAAACATTTAGAGTTATTAATTCCTCCTCTCCTGGAAGTAATGAATCAGGTAGAAGAAATACAAAACTTTCCAGATTCATGCAAGACAGCAATAATTACAATAATAGCAAAGATGGGGAAGGATCCATTAACACCAGCATCATATAGACCAATATTTCTACTTAACTCAGATTATAAGATAATAGCAAAATTATTAGCAAACAGATTGGGCGATTGTATACCAAAAATAGTAAAACAAGATCAAACTGGATTTATTAAGAAAAGATGAACAGGGGATAATGTCTGTAAACTTATTAATCTAATTCATGAAGTTCAAGGAAATAAGAAACCAACCGTGGCTGTTGCTTTAGATCAGAAAAAGCCTTTGACAGAGTAGAGTATTACAGAAGTTCAATCTGCCAGAAAAATATATAAATTGGATTAAAGCATTGTATAATGGACCATTGCCGAAGGTAGCAGTAAATGGATATGTATCGAATCAATTTAAATTAAGTAGGTCAACTAGTCAGGGATGTCCATTTATCCCCCTCATTGTTCGCCTTAGCAATAGAACCTTTGGCAGAACTGATAAGAATAGAAAATAAAATAAAAGGGATAAAAATAAAGGAGGAGTATAAAATCAGCTTATTTTCAGATGATATCATAGTATACCTAACAGAACCAGAGATATCAATAAAAGAATTACATAAGAAATTGAAGGAATATGGAGAAATACGGGGTACAAGATCAACGCAAATAAAAATGAAGTGATGCCAATGAGTAACGCAGACTATACAGAGTTTAAAAAAGAATCACCATTTAAATGGCAAGCACAAGCAATCCGATACCTAGGGATCAGGTTAAATAATAACTTAAGCCACTTGTACAAACTAAATTATCAGCCACTAATAAAGAAATTGCAGGAAGACTTAGAACATTGGAAAGAATTACCGCTAACGTTGATAGGGAGGGTGAACTGCATTAAAATGAACGTTTTCCCAAGGATACAATACTTATTTTAAATGTTACCAAGTCCCTTAACAGAATATTTTTTTTAATGAACTAAAGAGAATAATAAGGAAATTCTTGTGGAAAGGCAGGAAACCGAGAGTAGCGTTAGATAAATTAACAGAGAGGTATAACCAAGGTGGTTTGCAGTTACCAAACTTTAGAAATTATTATAGAGCCACACAACTAAGGTATTTATCAGATTTTTACCAGACAAGGGAAAAACCAGACTGGACTAAGATAGAACTAGATAAAATAGGGGAGAAGGTACTGGAACATATGTTTTATAAGTGGGATGAAAAGTTGGTCCAATATAAAAGCTCACCAGCATTGCATCATTTACTTAATACATGGAAGAAGATCCACTTAGAAAGGAAAAAAGACGAATTACCAAATACCAAAATTATTATTGATGCAAAATCCACTAATCCCTTTTACAATAGATTCCTTTAGAGAATAGGATAGAAAAGGAATTAAAAGAATAGAAAATTGTTTTTTGGGAAATAATTTATTAACATTTGAACAGTTGGTACAAATATGGAATAACTCATGGTACAATGTTTGCATATTATCAATTGAAAGCTTATTTAAAGGATAAATTGGGAAACAGATTGAGATTACCTAAAGAAAGCAGCTTTGAATATGTGATTACAGACACAATGATAATTAAAAAATTTATAATGAGCATGTATATTATGCTGCAAGATAAGGAAAATGATGAAATAAACTATAAACCTAAACAGAAGTGGGAAAAGATAAAAAATGAAGTTGGGAAAAGTTATGTTCTGGAACTATGAAGAATACAATAAATACAAGGTTATGCATGATACTGTATAATTGGTTATACAGGGTATATATCACTCCTCAAAATTAAAAGAATGGGATTCAACATTATCGGATAGATGTTTTCGCTCTAAGGAGGAAATGGGAACAACAGTACATGCAATTTGGGCATGTACAAAAATGAATACGTTTTAGGAAGAACTACATCAGATATTCTCTTTGGCTTGGCTTCGTGGACGAAGATTTATGGAGGGGGTAAAAAGTCCACGTCAGCTGCAGGCTCGTTTGTGGCTGACAAGTCCGATGCGGGACAGGCAGACACGGTTGCAGCAGTTGCAGGGGAAAATTGGTTGGTTGGGGTTGGGTGTTGGGTTTTTCCTCCTTTGCCTTTTGTCAGTGAGGTGGGCTCTGCGGTCTTCTTCAAAGGAGGTTGCTGCCCGCCAAACTGTGAGGCGCCAAGATGCACGGTTTGAGGCGTTATCAGCCCACTGGCGGTGGTCAATGTGGCAGGCACCAAGAGATTTCTTTAGGCAGTCCTTGTACCTTTTCTTTGGTGCACCTCTGTTACGGTGGCCAGTGGAGAGCTCGCCATATAACACGATCTTGGGAAGGCAATGGTCCTCCATTCTGGAGACGTGACCCATCCAGCGCAGCTGGATCTTCAGCAGCGTGGACTCGATGCTGTCGACCTCTGCCATCTCGAGTACTTCGACGTTAGGGATGAAAGCGCTCTAATGGATGTTGAGGATGGAGCGGAGACAACGCTGGTGGAAGCGTTCTAGGAGCCGTAGGTGGTGCCGGTAGAGGACCCATGATTCGGAGCCGAACAGGAGTGTGGGTATGACAACGGCTCTGTATACGCTTATCTTTGTGAGGTTTTTCAGTTGGTTGTTTTTCCAGACTCTTTTGTGTAGTCTTCCAAAGGCACTATTTGCCTTGGCGAGTCTGTTGTCTATCTCATTGTCGATCCTTGCATCTGATGAAATGGTGCAGCCGAGATAGGTAAACTGGTTGACCGTTTTGAGTTTTGTGTGCCCGATGGAGAACCCAGCTCAGCGCGGACATTGGCGACTTCAGGGGTTTCTATGAGGCTCTAAAGGCTGTGTACGGCCCCTCACCCCAAGTCCAAAGCCCGCTGCGCAGCTCAGACGGCAAAGTCCTCCTCAGCGACAAGATCTCCATCCTCAACCGATGGTCAGAACACTTCCAATCTCTTTTCAGTGCCAACCGCTCAGTCCAAGATTCCGCCCTGCTCCAGCTCCCTCAACAGCCCCTAAGGCTAGAGCTGGATGAGGTCCTCACCCTGGATGAGACATATAAGGCAATCAAACAACTGAAAAGTGGCAAAGCAGCAGGTATGGATGGAATCCCCCCAGAGGTCTGGAAGGCTGGCGGCAAAACTCTGCATGCCAAACTGCATGAGTTTTTCAAGCTTTGTTGGGACCAAGGAAAACTGCCACCATCATCACCCTGTACAAAAACAAAGGCGAGAAATCAGACTGCTCAAACTACAGGGGAATCACGTTGCTCTCCATTGCAGGCAAAATCTTCGCTAGGATTCTACTAAATAGAATAATACCTAGTGTCACCGAGAATATTCTCCCAGAATCACAGTGCGGCTTTCGCGCAAACAGAGGAACTACTGACCTGGTCTTTGCCCTCAGACAGCTCCAAGAAAAGTGCAGAGAACAAAACAAAGGACTCTACATCACCTTTGTTGACCTCACCAAAGTCTTCGACTCCGTGAGCAGGAAAGGGCTTTGGCAAATACTAGAGCGCATCGGATGTCCCCCAAAGATCCTCAACATGATTATCCAACTGCACGAAAACCAACAAGGTCGGGTCAGATACAGCAATGAGCTCTCTGAACCCTTCTCCATTAACAATGGCGTGAAGCAAGGCTGTGTTCTCGCACCAATCCTCTTTTCAATCTTCTTCAGCATGATGCTGAACCAAGCCATGAAAGATCCCAACAATGAAGACGCTGTTTACATCCGGTACCGCACGGATGGCAGTGTCTTCAATCTGAGGCGCCTGCAAGCTCACACCAAGACACAAGAGAAACTTGTCCGTGAACTACTCTTTGCAGACGATGCCGCTTTAGTTGCCCATTCAGAGCCAGCTCTTCAGCGCTTGACGTCCTGCTTTGCGGAAACTGCCAAAATGTTTGGCCTGGAAGTCAGCCTGAAGAAAACTGAGGTCCTCCATCAGCCAGCTCCCCACCATGACTACCAGCCCCCCCACATCTCCATCGGGCACACAAAACTCAAAACGGTCAACCAGTTTACCTATCTCGGCTGCACCATTTCATCAGATGCAAGGATCGACAATGAGATAGACAACAGACTCGCCAAGGCAAATAGCGCCTTTGGAAGACTACACAAAAGAGTCTGGAAAAACAACCAAATGAAAAACCTCACAAAGATAAGCGTATACAGAGCCGTTGTCATACCCACACTCCTGTTCGGCTCCGAATCATGGGTCCTCTACCGGCACCACCTACGGCTCCTAGAACGCTTCCACCAGCGTTGTCTCCGCTCCATCCTCAACATCCATTGGAGCGCTCACACCCCTAACGTCGAGGTACTCGAGATGGCAGAGGTCGACAGCATCGAGTCCACGCTGCTGAAGATCCAGCTGCGCTGGATGGGTCACGTCTCCAGAATGGAGGACCATCGCCTTCCCAAGATCGTATTATATGGCGAGCTCTCCACTGGCCACCGTGACAGAGGTGCACCAAAGAAAAGGTACAAGGACTGCCTAAAGAAATCTCTTGGTGCCTGCCACATTGACCACCGCCAGTGGGCTGATAACGCCTCAAACCGTGCATCTTGGCGCCTCACAGTTTGGCGGGCAGCAGCCTCCTTTGAAGAAGACCGCAGAGCCCACCTCACTGACAAAAGGCAAAGGAGGAAAAACCCAACACCCAACCCCAACCAACCAATTTTCCCTTGCAACCGCTGCAATCGTGTCTGCCTGTCCCGCATCGGACTGGTCAGCCACAAACGAGCCTGCAGCTGACGTGGACTTTTTTACCCCCTCCATAAATCTTCGTCCGCGAAGCCAAGCCAAAGAAGAAGAAAGAAGATGTTTCAATTAGATCCCCTCTTGTCCTTCTAAACTCCAGCAAATAAAGGCCCAGAGCCATCAAACTCTCCTCATACATTAACCTTTTCATATAGATCATTCTCATAAACTTCTTCTGGACACTCTCCTTTGCTAGCATTTCTTTCCTTGTTATATGCCAAATGTGTCTTAACAAAGCCTTATAAAGTCTCAGCATTTCATCCTTACTTCTATATTCTAGTCCTCTTGAAATGAATGTTAACTTTTTTGCCTTCCTTAATACTGACTCAACCTGCAAATTTAAAGAATACTGCATGAGAACTCCTAGTCCCTTTGGACTTCTATTTTTTGAATTCTCAACCCTCCCCCACCCCTTTCAAAAGATTCTTTCTTTATTCCTTCTACTGTGACAGAATGTAGATATGCTTTTAGGAGATAAGTTGGGGCAGGTTTTTTTTTAGTTTAGATCACATACAAACACTTTAAAACAAATCTTATTTAAAATACTGGAGCTTTGCTCATGCTAGACATGTCGACCCCAGAGCCTTTGCAAAAGCTTTGGAGAGTGCCCAAGAGACTTAACTAATGGATTGTTGTTTACAAAAAGGCAACAGATGAAACAACTTGTCGGAGCCCCAGACTGTCTGGAAATTTGGAACTTCCTGTTCTAGGAGAGTCATTTGGTTTTGCAAGCAGAGAGAGTAAAACAGGTTTTTTTTTCTCTGTGAGAGAGAGAGAGAGAGAGAGAGAGAGAGAGAGAGAGAATACAGTTCTGCAGTGCTACAGCCAGCAGCAGCAGCTGGTACTGGAATAGGACAAGCTGGAAAGTTTGTGGAAAAACTGCATTTGGAAGATGGGTTGTGAGTTCTTGGTTTAGCCTGGTCAAAGACCTTGTGGTTCATACAAGAGGAGAGGGCTGACTGCATAATATTTCACTTGTAATAAGAGAAACAAAAAGGAACTCTGTGGTGACCTGAAAGAAAAAGGTTATCATCTGGAGAACCTTGAGGGGCACGTTTCTTCGGCAAGACGCTGAAGTGGCTGATTAAATAGGAATCAGTTGAGGATGTCCAGCGTACAACAAATCTCTCTCTGAAAACCGACAAGAACCCTACTGAGTGGTAACCATTTATCTTTCAAGCACCAAAGCCTGGTGAACTTCATAAATGTTAAATTCTGTGCACAGTATAAGAATTACCTGCAACCAGTGAACTTTGATCAATGAGAAATGAGATTGGTCAGTGAACCAAAGAACTTTTCTGAACTTACACACACATTACATACATTTGAGCTTAGAATTAGAAGGGGGTTAAGTTAGGTTAGGTAAGCCGATAGTGATGTTAAAGTGTGATTCTGTTTTCATGTTTAAAGATAGTTAAAAGCAACCATTTGTCTTGCTGAATATCTATTGCTGCTGGGTCTTGGGGTCCTCTGGGCTTGTAACAGTACCAAAGTGTATGACCCTGCACTTCCCTACACATTTATCACTCCTTTGCCTATTTTCCAAAGCCTTTGCAGGCTCCCTGCTTCCTCTTCAGAATCAACATCCACTGACTCTCACACATATATCCAGCTTGTTACTTCCTGAATGAATTCCAACAAAATTGTCAGGCAAGATCTCCCCTGAGGAAAACCACACTGAATCCGGCCTATTTTAATTCAATTAATTTCAACAGTACAGCATGGTAGAAAGTCTTTAAGGTATATGAAACCCATACTGCCCAATCACATGTAATTAACCTACCAACCCTGTACATTTTGAAGGGTGGGAGGTAAACTGAGCTCCCAGAGAAAACCCACACAGGTCACCAAAGAGAACATACAAGCTCCATAAAGACAGCAGCAGATTCAAACCCAGGTCATTAGTGCTGTTATAGCATTGTGCTGAATGCTACCCTAATTGCGTTGCCCAATCATTTGTTTTCAAGCACCCCAAAACCTCAAGTTATTCATCTTATATAAGCCTGGCCTCTCATATTAAGAGATAATTCAGCTGGGCATATGAACATGAATCATCTGATTTAAATTCTCTGCAATGACCATGCACACGATTTGTTTTGCTGAGATAGGTAAAGGAAATGAAGGCTAACAGTTCCCATTTCTTGAGAGGGACAATAGCAATTATCACACCAATTCAGTGATATTGACCAGAGGACTTACTAAAGTCAGCAAACGCAATCTCTATTATCCTCATTTATATGGCTCAGTACCAAACCAGGTGGTGAGACAGAAGTGTGCAATATACTTCTACTTCACCAGGGACTATTATCTTTACATACAGAGACATAAGATTACAAAAATACCTGTGAAACCCATCACCCTTTCATAATGTCATTGGTAAAAATGCATGATTAAAGAAGCCAACTGAAGGAAACGATAGCATGCATGAGATACCCACATGGAGCAGTCTAGACCTGCATGAGATACCCACATAAAGCAGTCTAGACATGCATGAGATACCCACATGGAGCAGTCTAGACATGCATGAGATACCTACATGGGGCAGTCTAGACATGCATGAGATACCCACATGGAGCAGTCTAAACATGCATGAGATACCCACTTGGAGCAGTGTAGACATGCTTCAAAAACAAAAGAGGACCTTTGCTACTTGGAAAAGTTTCTTGTAGCTGCTGCGTCTCACGCACTGGAAGCTCCAGTCACGCTTTCACACAAGCAATTGAAAATCTCACTGCCAATCTCTGGAATGAAAACTGTGTTTTAAAAATACCCAGCAGGAGACAGATAAGAAGCATCCATGCTGAACACTGTTGACAGAAACTGGCTGTTGTTTAAGCCAACAGAAATGCTGTTTTACATCGTGTTTTTTTAAGGAAGCACTCAGAGATCTCAATTTTTTTTAAATTTGGAGAATTAAATGGAGAATAACCATTCTTTAAAAGAAATTAATTTGTACTTTTGTTTCATGATGACCATTGTATTGTCTTCAGGGGAGATAAGCAGGAAGCCTAACTTGAAGTAGTTACTGAGAATTCAAGTTAAACAAATACATAAAATAAGTTTGTTATTTAAGCATTGATTAAATATTATTATTTTCTATCATTCTGTCACATGAAAACTAACTACATGTACTTAAATGGTGACAAATAGAAAATAACAAACCCCTATGACTTGTGACATACTTTTGAACAAATCAACTTTATATCATTGAACAATGTTGTTGGGGTGAGTTGAAGACTGAAGTGACCCTAAGAACCAGAGAGCATTCATTTCACCTTTGCTTCTGTATTTATTGAACTATTTAATCAATCTGCAACCTCTCAAGACAATTAGAATTTGAAATATTTGATCTATTACTTTAGTTCATTTCATGAAGCTTCCTCCATTAGCACCGTTGTCAGACAAATATGATATTTTTAGTTATTGACATAAAACTTCAGTTAAATCTCAAAACTGCTGGTTTATAAATGGTGACTAAGTTGGTCTTGACAACAATAGTATCTGCACATTCAAGTCATACCTGCCATTATTGCTCTAGGGTCGCTTGCCCTCAATGCAATTTACCACTGTTTTCTATCATGTATTCATAAAAATGTGACAAGTCAGTAGTCTATGCACAAATTAGCATTTGTAAAGAATATCTGTGAAACAAAATGCTTGGCGACCATATAAAATACACTGACAATAAAGTAGGAGCAGGATATGAAAATGAAACAAATTTTCTGAACAGGTCTTCAAGAGGATGTTCTGATCAATGTCAGTGAAAAACCACAATGATCTCATGGAAGATGAATATCCAAAAAATAAATCTATCTGTAAGCAATGGCACTGTGGTAGCACCACTCAATGCTAGCAGTCAGATAAGCTAGGAACACAAGTTTCAATAATACCATTGCAACAATGAATTCACTTAAAGAGGTCAATTTAAAAAAAAAACTCTCTTAGTTGTGATAAACTCAAATTATTTGGTTGGCATCATAAGTTCAAGTCAAAAATAAACACAGAAACAAGCACTTCTGTTTTTAATTTCAGATTCCCAGCAAGGGATAAATTTTGATTTTCATCCTGCAACCAATTTAATTCATTCCAGGCATTGTGAACCACTGAAGGTCCAGACAGCATCCGAATGATGAAGGCTGTGGACCAGAACAAAACGCTCCTGATCTTGTACAGTTACAACAATGGTATCTCAGTCTTGGAGCTACATAGCCCCCACTTATCCATGCCAATCATGTGGAATGTTATCCAGATATCTTCTTTGGCTTGGCTTCGCGGACGAAGATTTATGGAGGGGGTAAATAGTCCACGTCAGCGGCAGGCTCGTTTGTGGCTGACAAGTCCGATGCGGGACAGGCAGACACGATTGCAGCGGTTGCAGGGGAAAATTGGTTGGTTGGGGTTGGGTGTTGGGTTTTTCCTCCTTTGCCTTTTGTCAGTGAGGTGGGCTCTGCGGTCTTCTTCAAAGGAGGTTGCTGCCCGCCAAACTGTGAGGCGCCAAGATGCACGGTTTGAGGCGTTATCAGCCCACTGGCGGTGGTCAATGTGGCAGGCACCAAGAGATTTCTTTAGGCAGTCCTTGTACCTTTTCTTTGGTGCACCTCTGTCACGGTGGCCAGTGGAGAGCTCGCCATATAACACGATCTTGGGAAGGCGATGGTCCTCCATTCTGGAGACGTGACCCATCCAGCGCAGCTGGATCTTCAGCAGCGTGGACTCGATGCTGTCGACCTCTGCATCTCGAGTACTTCGACGTTAGGGGTGTAAGCGC
This sequence comes from Narcine bancroftii, assembly GCF_036971445.1. Lineage (NCBI taxonomy): Eukaryota > Metazoa > Chordata > Chondrichthyes > Torpediniformes > Narcinidae > Narcine > Narcine bancroftii. Next base: position 39,809,315 of record NC_091472.1, on the reverse strand, counting down.
TCCAATGGATGTTGAGGATGGAGCGGAGACAACGCTGGTGGAAGCGTTCTAGGAGCCGTAGGTGGTGCCGGTAGAGGACCCATGATTCGGAGCCGAACAGGAGTGTGGGTATGACAACGGCTCTGTATACGCTTATCTTTGTGAGGTTTTTCATTTGGTTGTTTTTCCAGACTCTTTTGTGTAGTCTTCCAAAGGCGCTATTTGCCTTGGCGAGTCTGTTGTCTATCTCATTGTCGATCCTTGCATCTGATGAAATGGTGCAGCCGAGATAGGTAAACTGGTTGACCGTTTTGAGTTTTGTGTGCCCGATGGAGATGTGGGGGGGCTGGTAGTCATGGTGGGGAGCTGGCTGATGGAGGACCTCAGTTTTCTTCAGGCTGACTTCCAGGCCAAACATTTTGGCAGTTTCCGCAAAGCAGGACGTCAAGCGCTGAAGAGCTGGCTCTGAATGGGCAACTAAAGCGGCATCATCTGCAAAGAGTAGTTCACGGACAAGTTTCTCTTGTGTCTTGGTGTGAGCTTGCAGGCGCCTCAGATTGAAGAGACTGCCATCCGTGCGGTACCGGATGTAAACAGCGTCTTCATTGTTGGGGTCTATCCAGATATACCCTATGATTAAAAGCAGAACAAATCCAATCCAGCTAACTAATATCCATTTGTTTATTCTAAATCATCAAAAAAATTCTGGAAGGAGCCTTGGAGCATGCAAATAAGGGGCATTATAGATAATTTTTGGGCCTTTACCCAGTTTGTATTTTAGCAGGATTTACCTTAGCTCCAGAGCCTTGTCCAACATGAACTCATGAGCTGAATTCTACGTTAGGAGAAAGGAACTGTCACTACTATCATATAATTACGCATCATTGAAGACCTCCTGCAAAATCAGTGTCAGTGATTTTCTTTTTTTTTGAATATTTTATTTAAATAAACACATATATGATAATTTTAACAGTTAGTATCCAGTGTTGTTTTTCCATTAAATATTGAATTATTATTGTTGGGAAATTTTGAAAATACAACTCCTAAACTATCTTTATCAGATTTTCAATTGAAATTTGTTAAGTTAGCTTTGGAATTAGCAAGGAAATGTATTGCTGTTACCTGGAAATCAGATGCTCATTGTTAGGTCTGCTTTGTTCATGAATGAGTGAGTCAAACACCAGACTGAGTCGAAATCAAGGTTCTTTGTTCTTTATTACCAGATTGTCACACTTGCAACTAACAGTGTTAGTTGGAGAAGGCGCATTCTGCCGTTATCAGCAAGTGGTGTTTTTTATATACCTTAGGATACGTACTTAGTAAATTATCATACCATGACATTGTCCAATGAATAAACTGTTGCTGTCCCTCTCTGCTAGCCTCCTGCACATCAATTTGTCATCCCCACTCTTATCTTGAGAGTACAAGGTCACAACTGCATCTTGTTACGGCCCAGCACTGGGTGACTCCCTCTACATTCCCAGCTCATGATGTTTTTACCTAACATCATTAACATTAGGAAGATGGCAAACAGCGATTCAAAGTTGTATTCCTTTAGAAAAAAAATACATATAATTTAAGGGGTAAATATTCTGTATTTTGACAAGTTTGGAGCCCGTACGCTAGAATAATGAGATTAAAATTATTAAAAAATGTTTTTCTTTGTTTTGAATTCTCCAAAGCAGTGAAGTTTTCCCTGAAAATGAGTAAAAGTCTTTGGAAAAATGTTATTTTTGGGATCCTCAAGCAATCCAAATAAATAAATAGTTATGTTATTATGTATTTTAGATTTAGATTCTAGTTATTGGGGTTAGTAAGGGTTGGGGGGAGCATTTAGTTGGTTTTAAGGGTTTGTTTTTAGCTTTTGTAGTTTTTTAAGTAGTTTTAATTTTTTTCTCTCTTTTCTTTACATCAACATATATTTTTAAATACTGTTAACATTGTGATTTGATACTGTCAGCGATTTTCAAGGAAGAAACACTCCAAAGACTGGAGACATCCCTTGCTTAAGCAATATAGCTGTGATTGAGAAAGGTCATTTATTCAGACCTAGTGCTTGAATAAAGGATTTCTTGGGAGCGAAGTGCATTGGCTAACCATCTTCATTGATGATCTTCCTTTCAGTGAAGTGCCAGAAGTGAGAATGCTTACTGATGATTACTTAACTTTCAATTCCATTTGCAACTTCTCAGCAAATAAAACAGTCCATACTTGCATTTAGTAAGATCTAAATTACATTCAGGCCCAGTGAGTAGCAATCGACACGTACAACAAAATTGACTTACAATGACTATCTCCAATAAAAGAAAGTTTCATCATTTATCCCTGATAATGATATTATTATCATTATCAATTCACCAGCCATATAAATATAACCTGCACGAGCAGGCCAGAGGCTGGGCTCCTGCATTGAGTGATTTCCAGTGAGAATGCGAATACCAAAGGAACTGCTCACACTAACAACCGAGGCACTCATAATTATGAAACAACATTTATTCATTTATTTGTATGTATGTACGAATACTTGTCCTGCATATGTATTATTTGTCTGTATGTGTGTTATGTCTGGTGGTGTGTCTGCATGTGTTGCACTGAGAACCGGAGAATGCTGTTTCGTCAGGTTGTACTTGTGCAATCAGATGACAATAAATGACTTGACTTGATTCACTCCAGACTCTCAAAGCTTTTCCATTAATACTCAAGAAGACAATACCATTTAGGACAAAGCGGCCTGCTGAAGAAAATGTAACTGTTTTCTTCTCCTAAACCCTGCGTTCAGGTCGTTCATGAAACTTTACAAATCTGTGGAGAAATAATAGTCTTAATTCCACTAAGTCTGGATTCATCCCAACACCCTCTAGAAACTTAAATTTCAAAAACATAGCTGAGTTAAACCCATTTATCACCTTTACAAAATATCGAAAATCCCAGAACTGTTCCGACCTGAACACCTTTGTATCGTAAAGGTCAAACTATTACAAAGGATGAACTTTCCTTCAGAGGACTCTCTTTGTGGGGGGCGGGGGGCGTGGCAAGATGGTGTAGAACCAAGACGTGGGTTCTGTCTCTCTCTGGAAGGACTGATTAATATCCGAGTTATATAAACTGTTTAAAAGTTAAAAAGTACATTAGATGCACTATTAAGTGTTGGGGCTGCAAGAAATGAAGAAAGGAAAAGGTCAGAAGCAGAAGAAATTAGTTATTAAAATTGTTTGTAAAAGTGAAAAATCTGGGCCTACTGACAGAAGTAGCACCAGGATCGATTAGGCATGGAACCCAAGCCACAGAGAATGTCCCTGGATCAACTTGAAAGAAAATCGACATCTCAAGGGATCCGACTGATCAAAGATCACTGTCAGCCAAGATGCCCGTGGAAACAGTGTCATCAGCATGGGGGAGCGGAGTCACGCAGGGCAGCGGGTGAGATAGCACTGTAAGTAGCAATTTAGTGCATGCCAACGTGCCTGCGAGCGCCCTTGACAACGCAACAAGCCTGATGAGCATGCACCCGATGTCACATTTCCGCGAGGTTCTGGATTGATTTCGTGCTGCGGGGGAACCTGCTCCACATCGAGCTGATGAAGTCGGCCCGATGTTGGATAGAGTTCAAACACGCAGCATGGCGACTAGAGAGGACATTTTGGTACTGGAAGATAAGGAAGAAGAACAAATTAAATACTTAGATGAAGAAGATCAAGAGTTGTTATTGATGGCAGCTGAAGCAATGGAAGATAGGGCCAGAACTACAAAAATGGCTTCTCCTTTTAAATCTGTTTCTTCACCTAATTCTAATCCTTCACCTGGACCTGATGTGGTTACCATGTTTGATGAGTTAACAAAACAGAATGAAAATATTATGACTTATATAACCACTGGTTTTCATAATGTTGATGAACAACTTGTGGATGTGAAAAGTAAAATATTAGATATGCGTGGAGAAATTGCAGCTATGAAAGAAGATCTTAATAAATGTTTGATTGTGGTGGACGAAGTACAGGAAAGATGCAAGAGTGTGGAAGATAGAATGGATCAAGTGGAAGAATCAGTATCTGGGTGGGATATGCTAGAATTTAAAAACAATATTTAATTGAAAGTCAGAACTTAGAAAAAGAAATTGAAAAGTTAGAAAAAGAATTTCAGAAGAATTCTACTGAAGATAATAAGATACATTTATCTAAATTAAAATTGCATTTTAATATTGTGCAATCATATAAATATGAAAAAATGATTCAAAGATCAAAACAGCATTATTATGAGGTGAAAGAGCACATTGTAGTGGCTACTATGGCAGATGCTACTAAAAAAAAAGGGCAAACACACACAAAGGTAGTCAACTCAAGACTTGTTTATTGCAGACATGCACAGACCTTTTATTTCCTGCATGTTAATGAGCTCGTTAGTGAACAACTGCTGGTCCTGCGGACCAGCAGGTTAAAGCTATGAGCCATCAGGCTTCATCTGATCCACTCACTGTACTTTGCTGCCCAGCACTGCTAGCCCACGATGTGTTAGGTAAGTCTGTGAACTGATGGTGGCAGTTTGCAATACTGTGCTGTGCACCCGCTATAACATTAGGTTTTAGTTTGGCAATTAAAAACAGAAGCAGCATCAAGAACAATTAATGCAATTAGGAAAGATTCAGAGATTTTACATATTCCTCAGGAAATTAATGAGGAATTCTTTAGATTTTATAATGAACTTTATACATCTGAAAGTAGACAAAATACTGAGCAAATTGACTTGTTCTTGGCTAATTTAAATTTGTCATCATTGACTGGGAAGGATATTAATGACTTAGATTGTCCTTTTATGGAATTTGAATTAAAGGAAGCACTGCAATCAATGTTGGGAGGAAAGTCCCCGGGTGAAGATGGGTTTACAGTAGAATTTTATAAAGAATTTAATGATTTGTTCTTTCCAGTTTATATGGAAGTTTTGAAGCAGGCAACTGAGATGGGTTCATTTCCAGAATCGTTTTCAAGGGCGTTGATTACTGTTATTTCAAAGAAAGATAGAAATCCATTAAAAGTGTCTTCTTATCAACCAATATTGTTATTAAATGTATATTATAAAATTGTTGCAAAAGTATTAGCTAATAGATTGGCTAATTATTTGCCAAAATTAGTACATGTTGATCAAGCTGGATTTAATAAAAGGTTGATATTCGGTTGATAAATTGATTTCTATAATTAATGCTGCTAGACAACAAGCTAATCAACCAATGATAGTGGCCCTGGATCCAGAAAAGGCTTTTGATAGGGTGAAGTGTAAATTTTTATGTAAGGTTTTAGGAAAATTTCAATTTGGACCAATCTTTACTACTTGGGTTAAAGTTTTATATACTAATCCTACAGCACAAATAATGATGAATGATCTGATTTCATCGGCTTTTACATTATCTTGACCAACGAGACAAGGTTGTCCTCTTTCACCAGCATTATTTGCTTTGGTAAGAGAACCCTTAGCTCAAGCTATTGGGCAAAATTTGGACATTAAAGGTATTAAAGTAGGTGAACAAGAATATAAGACTAATTTGTTTGCTGATGACGTTTAATATATCTAACACATTCTAAAGAATCTTTTGGGGTGCTGCAAAATTTATTACATCAATATGGCACATTGTCAAGTTATTAGATTAATTGGGAAAAGAGTGAAATATTGCTGATATTAAATGAGGATTATTTAGATTGTAGACAGATTACAATATTTAAATGGTCTGATAAGATTAAATATTTAGGAGTTATAGTTAATAAAGAATATCAGGATTTGTATATTTTAAATTATATACCTTTGTTGAATAAGATTAAAACTGACTTACAGAAATGGAAAGATTTGCATTAACTTTAATTGGGAGAGTAAATTGTATAAAAATGAATATTTAGCCTTATATACAATATCTTTTTCTATTCCACGTGTGATCCTGAAGAATTTTTTTAAAGAATTAAATAAAGTAATTTGATTATTTTTATGGAAGGGTAAACTATCTAGAGTTTTTATGCATAAATTAACGTGGCCGTATGAATGGGGAGGACTGCAATTACCACATTTTCAAAATTATTATGAAGCGGAACAGTTAAAATTAATTAATAGGTTGTTTGATGTTCAACAATCACCTGTCTGGGCTAAAGTTGAATTGGATCAAATTTTTGAAAAAGAAATGAGTCAATTTATTTATAAATGGAATTCCTTATTGTTACAAAAGTATAATTTACCAGTATTAAGACATATACTGAATATTTGGTATAAGCAGGATCAACTTGGGCTCTAAAGAGAAAATTTCGATTAAATCACCGTTGTATCAGAATAAACTAATTTTGTTTTCTTTAAATAATCCTTATTTGAAAAATTGGAAACGGAAAGGTATTAGTATTATACAAGATTGTTTTGAGGTGGGTAAATTTTCTACATTTGATAGATTACATGAGAAATTTGGTATTTCTGCAAATTCTATTTTTGCTAATTATTAAGTTTGAGATTTTTTGCAAACACAATTTGGTAAGGATTTAATTTTACCAAGTCAATCTAAGTTTGAGATTTTAATGGTTGACAAGGAAACAAAAGGATTTATATCAGATATGTATAGGTTGTTGCAAGAAAAGATGGATAAAGTTGGGCTATATAGGATAAAAGAGAAATGGGAGGAAGATTTAGATATTGAATTGTCTTGGGAGGAATGGTCAAATATGTGTATTGATAGTGTTACAAAATTAATTAATGTGAGATATAGTATGGTTAATTATATATTTATTCATCAATTATATTTGACTCCTGAGAAGTTGAAGAAATAATGAACAGATTTGTGTTTTAGATGTGGAGAAAAGACAGGTACTTTTATGCATTGTGTATGGACATGTAAGAAAGTTTAAATTTTTTGGGGAAAAAGTTATTACATTTTTGAGAGATTTATTTACAATCGATTTGCAAATGGGTCCAATGATTTGTTTATTGGGATATATGAGTGCTGTTACTTTGGGATTGGCTGATAAGCCACAATTGGCATTTTTGCTGTTAGGGTTAGCGGTTGCAAGAAAATCCATAGCGATAACTTGGAAAAATGATGTGGAATTGAATATACAAAGATGGCATAATGAATTGCAATCATGTTTATATTTGGAAAAAATAAATTATAATTTGCAAAATAATTATTCTCTCTTTGTTAAAATGTGGAGTTTATATTTAGATTGCATGCTTATTGATCTTAAGTAAAAGTTATGTAATGGTTGGCACATTGATCAATTAATTTTAAATGTATAATTTTTTTAAGGCTACGAGGGGTGGGGGAGGAAGTTAAGATGATGTAGTTAGTAGAGGGAGGGAGGAGGGGATATTATCATTATTTTTCATATTTTTTTTCATTTTTTATATATCTGTATTTGTATCTTGTATTTTTCATTTTTGTAATATTTTGCAAAATTCTTAAATAAAATTTTCAAAAAAAGAGGATTCTCTTTGTGAATCATATCAATGGAAAGTGGTATAGCGAAAGAAGTCCTGCTGTGACTTTTATATAAGAAAATAAAGTATCAGAAACAACTTTCCAACTTGCAAAGTGCTGCAGACAGTTTTGATGCTCTATACATGTGGCAACAAATTCATCTAAGTGATTGCTGGGATTAGTTACTTATCTGGAGTTAAATAGATCGTGTTATATGGCGAGCTCTCCACTGGCCACCGAGACAGAGGTGCACCAAAGAAGAAGTACAAGGACTGCCTAAAGAAAGATCTTGGTGCCTGCCACATTGACCACCGCCAGTGGGCTGATCTCACCTCAAACCGTGCATCTTGGCGCCTCACAGTTCGGCGGGCAGCAACCTCCTTTGAAGAAGACCGCAGAGCCGACCTCACTGTCAAAAGACAAAGGAGGAAAAACCCAACACCCAACCCCACCCTACCAATTTTCCCTTGCAACCGTGTTTGCCTGTCCCGCATCGGACTTGTCAGCCACAAACGAGCCTGCAGCTGACATGGACATTACCCCTCCATAAATCTTCGTCCGCGAAGCCAAGCCAAAGAAGAATTAATAATTTAAAAAATATATGGCTTCTTTTAATATAAAGTTTATAAAACATATTATTTGCTCAGTTTGTATTTATATTATTTAATTTAATGTGTTTGTCTTTTGTGAGTTCTATGTTGTGTTGTTCAGTAACCTTTGACTGATGTTGATGAGTTCAGGTCAAACTCAAAATAGATACAAGTAACTTAGGGCTCACCAACACCTTTTCCAGGGCAGTAAGATATGTGGACTAATAGCTGGATGAGGTAATGATGCACACAAACAAAAACAGTGATTAGCTACACTTATGCTTCAACTTTTGTAAAATCATTTCTAATAAAATAAACCTGCACTTTATGCAAAAGCTTTCATGACAAAATGAAGGCTCTGGAATAGTTTTTAAGGAACTCTCGTGAGATGAAAATGCACACATGGTTTTGAAAAGCTCTTCTCTTTTCCCAACAGATATTGCTGATGGAGAAAATGGTAGGAAAATTGTCAGAAACCATTCAGAGTTTCTGGTAAATGAAGGCAACAAGCAGATATGGTTCTGGTTAAGTATATTTTATTTAGGTGAAAATCAGAATGTTGTTAATTCACTCTGCTCAAGATCAGATTGGATGAAATTGAGTAAACTTTCTGTTTGCTAGGGTTCTTTTGAAAAATAAATATTTTCAGTACATTGTTGGAACATGTGATTCAATTTTCATGTCTGGAATTTAGTTTGGTTGAATAAAGCTTTTCCCCCAATGAACTTATTGAGGAGGTTTATGCTACTTCCAATTATAACATTACTTCTGCAATCATTCATAGACCCACTTAAGTAAAAATATATTTAATTTTACATATTTACAACATTCTATATTTGTAGCAATAGTTAACAATGTACAGTGACCGATCAACTATTAGACTGAGAAGCCTTGGGGCCCGGAGGGTAAAGAAGCCCGAGTCCCTAAGCTTCAGCCTACTCAGTAAAGGGTAGGCTCGCTTTGGATTATTGTTTCAGATTTACTGCAGGTCTGCATGGGGGAAACTGGTGACTGTGGGCCAGTGTTGGCGACACGGCATTGGCGGGGTGACATAAGTGGAGGTTTCTGGGAGCTGGTGGCAGCAGCATGAAGATTCACTGTGCGCGATCCTCCCACCTTCCCACCAATCAGCCAGCGGCGCCCACCAGCCCTACCAGACTGACCAGAGTGCCACTAACTGATTCCAGGTGTTCTGGTGAGCTGGTTTATTTCAACCCCTCCTCCCCAATCCCCTCCCTTCCCACCAATGAACTATTAAATGTTTAACGCCCAATTCAGTCAAGAGACATTAAAAATCTAATAGTTTGGTGGAAAGGTGGCGGATTGGGGGCTGGGGTTTTAATCCTGCCTGTCATCTTCAGTATGCTGAATAACAAGGAAGAGTTTAGGATCCCCCCCACAATAAGCATGACATGATCCAGAACTACCTATCCCCCAAGTTGGGGGATAAGTAATTCAGTGCCTGCGCTGCTGCCATTTCGCGCCGTGCTTGTCGGGACGCCTAAACTCTTCCTTGTTATTCCAGCATATTGGGCCCCAAGTCACTTGCTTTTCATACAAAGGGAACATCATCTATTAAATAATCTGGAGTAGCATGATGTGATGGATAAATCACTAACAAAAATAACTGAGTCCCCCTCATCGTGATCCACAGAGGTGCTAATTTGCTAACTAGCAGGCAGCAGTTATTTATTATGCAAGTATGGACTAAAAGGACTGTAAATAATTCACAACTTGTCTTTATGGTATTTTATTATGCATGTAGTACTAGTACAACATTATACATAGTAGTGTAGTCATACTCGTCACCCAATTAAGGCTCATGCATCGCAGTCACGGCGTACCGTGTTCACCCAATCAGCAGCAGGGTATCAATTTGGGCTCTGCCTGTCCCAATGCTACCGGTCAATCAATGCTCGCGCATTTATAAAAAGTGCATACCAGTCTGAGACTGAGGTCTGGCTCGTACACCAGAGCTCGGTTCATGCAGTGCCAGCATTGCTCACAGATAGGTTGGGACAACTGATTCAATTAATCCTAGACTCTCTGCCACAGGAGTGGCGTAAGCGATCACTTTAATTATTCATGCTGTTTAAATAATGAACGACAAAACAGTTTCTAGAAATTGTACCCAGAGTTTGCAAATTGCAATGGTCACTGTAAATGGTTAAAAGGCGGGGCGGTTGGCTGTGGCTGGTACAAACCAAGGGGGTGTTGTACAGCAGAGAACTGAACAGGGGCTGGACAAACTGCCCCAAATGCAGCCCTGTGTTAGAGCCCTGCAATAAGGTCCCTACCAGTGGCCGGCACCAGCCCAAACCCTCCCCTTCTCATGCACCCCTCTCCGCTGAGCTATTACCACCTGGCCCATCAATTCTATCCTGCTACCACTGAGCACAGTGTACACATGCACACTCCAAGTGCCTACCCGGTGGATAAATTTAGAATATGTGAGGCAAGAGCATTACCTGGGGGGTGGGGGTGGCAATGTCCAGTGAGGGCTTTACTAAAGCTCAGCCTAGGGTCCCAGATGGTGGTTAATCTGCCACTGACGATTTACCTCAATGACTTTTCAATTTTTTTTTAACTTGGGTCACAGTTGAGATTTTCTTGAGAGTTGTACATCTTATAACAGCTGCCCAATGTTCACAGATCTCCAGTGTTTTAAATTGGATTTACCATGCCTTCCATCTTATCTATTGCTCAAAGTCTATATGTCAGCATGCATGCAAAAGTCTAAGATGTAAGACGATGATTTCCTACTCCCCTACAGATTTGGCAGCTTTGTTTAGTTTAATAGGATAAGCATCTGTTTTAGTTACTGAATTAAACTTCCTATAATCCGTACAGAACCTAACAGTTCCATCTGGTTTTGGTAACAGAATACTAAGTTGGATTTGTTGAAGAGTTACTGGTGAGTGCCTTTAACTGAGAGAGGAAAGGTCCCACAATATGCTTCATTTATAGAGGCCACGAGAATTAAAGAACAAAGAATAATTAAATTCTTAAATGGAAAATATTTTCTGGAAGTCATTTAAATTCAACTTTTAATCATTAAGAATTCAAACAAAATATGGAACTAGTTCCACAAGACAACATGCCTGAAGATCCTGATTTTAAGAGATTCTTAGATGACCACTTTAATATTGAGGAATTTATTTTTTAATCCTGTATTTTATGAAGAATTCATGAACAATGAAACAAAGTGGAAGTTTTTTCACCTCTGCTTTGGCAGACAAGTTACAACTCTACCACTTTTATGTTGAAAAATAATAGCTTAACATTAAGAAAAAAGAATGTGCATAAAATATCAAGAATTATGCATTATTTATGCAGAATGCCATGTACTGTAAAATTACTGGTTAGCTAAATCATATGATTAAGAGGAATGGTGCATTAGAGAGGACTAAAGAGATTTGATCGAGGTATACAAAATTATGATGGAGAAAGACAGAGAAATGCAAGTAGACCTTTCTCACTGAGGTGAGATGAGATATAAACCAGTTGGGTGTGAAAGGGGAGGTTTAGGGGGAATTTCTTCACACAGAGGGTGGTGCAAATATGGAATGAGCTGCCATTTGAAGAGGTGAATGCAGGCTCAATTTTAACACGAGAAAAGTTTGGACAGCTACACAGATGGGAGGGGTATGGAATGGGTGAAGGTCAGTGGGACTAGGCACAATAATAATTTGGCACAGACTTGAAGGCCCAAAGGGCTTGTTTTCTGTGCTGTAATATTCTATGATTCTAATGTGGATGTATTCCTCACCAAGAGTTAGCCCTAACTATTTTTTTCCATAACAGCACAAATAATTACCTACCTTTATTTTAGCAACAAGGGTGCTCTCTTAGGGTATCACAGTTGGATTAGTGGTTAGCGCAACAGCTTTATAGTGTCAGGGATCAGGACCAGGGTTCAAATTCCGTGCTTCTGTAAGGAGTTTATACGTCCTTCCTGTGTCTGCGAGGGTTTTCCCCAGTAGGTCTCCGGTCTCCTCCCACCGTTCGAAATGTACAGGGGCTGTAGGTTAATTGGGTGTAAATTGGGCTGCATGGACTCGTGTGTTGAAATGGTCTGTTACACTGTGCTGAATGTCTAAGCGTATCTTTAAATTAAAAAAAATTAAAATTAAAAGATTCAAGCCACAGATATAGGCACATGAATTCCATACATTAAAAAGCAAACGTTATTTGGTAAGGTTAATAATCATGGACCATAGCACCTGATGTGTAGATGCTGTAATGCTACAGTAACTAAAGATTCCCATTTATCCCATCAACTGAGTCTGTTCACTCGAATTAGTTTTAATTAATAATCTAAGCAGTTACAAAACATCGTATATTTAACTTCCTCAATATATGGAAATATGACAATCTGCAAAACTATTTGCATTTGTCTGCTTGTAATTTTGGACTGTGCTCATAATGTCATTAAATGCAGTCTCCAACATTTCACCATTCTTTGAAGAGCAACTGACTTGCTGTTAAGAATTGAGATCTTAATTCAGAATTCATCAATAACACAGTAAAACCAGCAGAGCTCAAAAAGAAAATTATACAAAATCCGACTGAAATAGTCATCAAGTAGTTAAGTGGCACCCTTAAACATAATTCCAATCCTTACACCTGGCTTTCAGGCATTTGTCTCCTCCCTAACTTTATAATGTAATGAGACTAGCCAGTTGTTCACAGGTAAAGAGTACTGTCTGTTTCATAACAAAAAACCCAGATAAACTAAAGAATGCAATTGCAATTTGAAATGAGAGATTGCCAAGATCAGTCTCTTACCAGAGTGGCATACTTGCAACTCATGAAAATACTTACACTGCATTATCTAAACTGTTCTACTCTACCCTCCTTACTTCCTGGGCAGAATACCTGGTCCTTTCACTCTCTGGACTTTCCATCATTAATTGCAGTCTTGACAGATGCTCATCAAAATTTTCGCTGGACCAGATTATAAAACCTAAAGCTTCTCGACTCCAACTATATTCACAAATGCTAATTTAATCAATCAGATGAGAATCATTTGGGTTTTTGAATTTATTGCCGTAAACCATGCCACACTCAAGGTAATCACCATTTGTTTGCACATAGAAGGTGAAAGATTGCTGAGAAAGCAAAATATGGTCCACTTCTAAGTAGAGGGCTGCTCTAATTCCCAGAGTTGTGCAACTGCAAGGAAAAAAAAAAACTGTTTCCAGGAAATGAGTAATTTTGGACAATTTGAGTAATTAACATGATAGTTACCTTGTTCAATAAACGTATCACAAACAACTTATAAAATACATGATTATCACAATTTCTTCAATCCCATGAAAATACTGTACAAGATATTTGAGCTGTGCTTGTCAGAATGAATAGGTTGCAAAGAACTTTGGCTTTCATGAAAGCTTATCCCATCATGGAATCAACTTGGAATATGCAACATATCCTTGGAATATCCTATTCCTTCACTGGCTATGTAATGAAATGGAACACTGAGATGGTGGTTTGCCCTCCTGGTTCCAGGGTCCGGGATGTTGCTGCTCAAGTCCAGGACATCCTTAAGGGGGAGGGAGATGAGACAGAAGTCATGGTACATGTAGGTACCAACGACATAGGGAGGAAGAGAGAAGAGGTCCTGAAATGTGAGTAAGTACAGGGAGTTAGGTAGAGTTAAAAAGAAGAAGCACCGCAAAGGGAGTAATCTTGGGATTACTGCCTGTGCCACGCGACAGTGAGAGCAGGAATAGAATGAGATGGAGGATGAGCGCGTGGCTGAAAGGGTGGAGCAGAGGGCAGGGATTCAAGTTTGTGGTTCCCTGGGACCATTTTTGGGGTAGGTGTGACCTGTACCAAAAGGACAGGTTGCATTTGAACCCGAGGGGGACCAGGATTCTGGTGGGGATGTTTGCTAGGGTTACTCAGGAGACTTTAAACTAGAATGGCTGGGGGGAGGGAACCAAATGAAGGAGAACAGCAAGGAGAAGGTTAGAGTGCAACCAGAGAAAGCTTGTAGACAGTGTTTGAGGGGAGTAAGGCAGGTGATAGAAAAGGGGGGATGCTCGATACGAAGATGGACAGGTGGATTACAAAAGATCATAAGAGAGGTGTTGGTAAAGGTAGGGGCATACAGGAAGTAAAAAGTGGGAAATCTCTAAAATGCATATATTTTAATGCTAGGAGCATTGTAAGGAAGGTGGATGAGCTGTAGGTATGGATTGACACTTGGAAGTATGATGTAGTAGCGATTAGTGAAACATGGTTACAGGAGGGATGTGACTGGCAGCTAAATATTCCTGGATTTAGTTGCTTTAGGTATGATAGAACCGGTGGGGGGGGTGTGGGGGGAAGAGTGGGTGGGGTTGCACTACTTGTTAGAGAAAATATTACAGCGGTGCTTAGGTGCGATAGAATAGAAGGTTCATCCAGGGAGGCTATTTGGGTGGAAGTGAGGAATGGGAAAGGGAAAGTTACAATTATAGGGGTGTATTATAGACCACCGAATGGGGAACACGAATTAGAGGAACAAATTAGTAGGGAGATACCAGATATTTGTAATAAGCACAGGGCAGTGATTGTGGGGGATTTTAATTTTCCTAATATTGATTGGTTAACCCATTCCGTGAAAGGGCTGGAGAGGTTGGAGTTTGGAAAATGTGTGCAGGATAGCTTTTTACATCAATACGTGGAGGTACCAACTAGAGAGGGAGCTGTGTTGGATTTACTGTTGGGGAATGAGATGGGTCAGGTGACAGAGGTATGTGTGGGGGAGAATTTCAGTTCAAGTGATCATAGTACCATTAGCTTCAAGGTAATTATGGAAAAGGATAGGTCTGGGCACAGAGTTGAGGTTTTTGAGCGGGGAAAAGATAGAATTGAGGAGATGCGAAAGGATTTACAAGGGGTGGATTGGGACAATTTGTTTTCTGGGAAGGATGTAATAGAGAAATGGAGGGTCTTTTAAATGAGAGATTTTAAGAGTACAACATCTTTATAAACCTGTTAGGTTGAAAGGTCAGGTCAAAAGTTTGAGAACCATGGTTCTCAAGGGATATTGGAAACTTGGTTTGAAAGAGGGAGTACTACAATAAATATAAGAAACAGGGAAAAAAGGAGATGCTTGGGTACTATATTGAATGTAAAAAGAATCTTAAGAAAGAAATTAGAAAAGCTAAAAGAAGGTATGAGGTGGCTATAGCAAGCAGGGTGAAAATAAATCCAAAGGGTTTCTACAAATATGTAAATAGCAAAAGGAAAGTGAGAGACAAAATTAGTCCAATAGAGAATCCGAAAGGACAAATGTGTGTGGAGCCAAAAGAGATGGGGGAGGTCTTGAACAATTTCTTTTCCTCAGTATTTACTGAGGAGAAGGATATTGAACTGCAGGGTAAAGGAAGCAAAGGGGGTAAATATGGAGACTATAGAGTTTAAGAAAGAGGTAGTACTGGAGCTTTTGAAACATATAAAGGTGGATACGTCTCCAGGTCCTGACAGGATTTTCCCCAGGACCTTGAGAGAAGTTGAGGAAAATAGCAGAGGCTCTGGCAGTGATTTTTCAAATGTCATTAGAGACGGGTATAGTGCCGGAGGATTGGCGTGTTGCGCATGTGGTTCCATTGTTTAAAAAGGGTTTGAGGAGCAAGTCTAGCAATTATCGGCCTGTAAGTTTGACGTCTGTGGTAGGTAAATTGATGGAAAACATTCTTAGAGATAGTATATATAAGTATATGGAGGGACAGGATCTGATCAGGGACACTCAACACAGATTTGTGTGTGGAAGGTCGTGTTTGACCAATCTTGTTGAATTTTTTGAAGAGGTAACTAGGAATGTTGATGAAGGTAGAGCAGAGGATGTTGTCTATATGGACTTCATTAAGGCTTTCGATAAGATTCCACATGGGAGGTTAGTTAGGAAGGCTAAGTCCTTGGGTGTTAATTTGGAGATAGTCAAAGGGATTCAACAGTGGCTGGAAGGAAGGTGCCAGAGAGTAGTAGTAGATAATTGCTTGTCAGGATGGAGGCCGGTGACAAGCGATGTACCTCAGGGTTCGGTATGGGGACTGTTGCTGTTTGTCATATATAGTAATGATCTGGAGGATGGGGTGGTAAATTGGATTAGTAAATATGCAGATGATACCAAAATAGGGGGAATTGTGGATGATGAAGAGGGTTTTTAAAGATTGCAGAGGGATTTAAACTGCTTAGAGGAGTGGGCAGAAAGATGGCAGATGGAGTTTAATGCTGATAAGTGTGAGGTGCTTCATTTTGGAAAGAATAATCAAAGCAAGACATGTGGTAAATGGGAGGGCATTGAAGAATGCAGTGGAGCAGAAAGATCTAGGAATAACATTGTTCCCTGAAGGTAGAAGCACATGTGGATAGGATGGTGAAGAAGACCTTTAGTAAGCTAGCCTATATAAATCAGTGCATAGAATAGAGGAGTTGGGAAGTAATGATGAAACTGTACAAGGCATTGGTGAGGCCAAATTTAGAGTACTGTGTGCAGTTCTGGTCACCGATTTATAGGAAGGATATTAACAAGATAGAGAGAGCACAGAGAAGATTTACAAAAATGTTGCCTGGGTTTCAGCATCTGGAATACAAGGAGAGATTGAGCAAAGTAGGTCTTTATTCCTTGGAATGTAGAAGGCTGAGGGGGGATTTGTTAGAGGTGTTTAAGATAATGAGAGGGATAGATAGAGTTGATATGGAAAGGCTTTTCCCATTGAGAGTAGGAGAGAGGGATACAAGAGGTCATGGGTTGAGAGTTGATGGGCAAAGGTTTAGGAGTAACATGAGGGGGAACTTCTTTACTCAGAGAGTGGTTACTGTGTGGAATGGGCTTCCGTGAAAGGTGGTGGAGGCAGAGTCAATTTTGTCATTTAAGAAAGAGTTGGTTAAGTATTTGGATGGGAGGGGGATGGAGGGATATGGGCAGAGTGCTGGTAAGTGGGATTAGAGGAGGGTACTTTGATCAGTGCGGACTAGAAGAGCCAAATTGGCCTGTTTCCATGCTGTAATTGTGTGTGTGTGTGTGTGTGTGTGTGTGTGTGTGTGTGTGTGTGTGTGTGTGTGTGTGTGTGTGTGTGTGTGTGTGTGTGTGTGTGTGTGTGTGTGTGTGTGTGTGTGTGTGTGTGTGTGTGTGTGTGTGTGTGTGTGTGTGTGTGTGTAGATATGTGCATATATATGTGTATATATATATATATATATGGTTACAAAGTTAACTGGACATACAAGAGTGTTTGCCTTCAAATTGCTGTAAAGAGAACATTACTGCACAATAATGTGCCTTCAATATGATTGGTATTCTAAACAAAAAAGATTAAAAATAAATCTTGAAGTGGATCAAAGATTTTCTGAACTTTCATATCAAAGCTCCAGATGACAGCTGGGCAATTTTCCACTAAATTCAGTGAATGGTTCTTGTGAAACTGCTTTTGATTAGTATCTAGCAGACTTGTGTAGGAGAAACTGAAGCTGGTAAGAATCAGTAACAATCCATTCTTCCATGCAATGAGAATTTGAAAACAGATTAAAAATCAGATTACCTTCTAACAGGAGTGGATTTTTATGTTTCTTTCTTATTTTAAAGATAACTAATGTTGCACCCTTGTTTAAAACAAGAAAGGATTATCCTGAATTACAATGGGCCTGTCAGCCTAACATTAATGGTGGGTAAGAGACTGGAAAACATGTTGAAGGGAAGAATAAATCAGCATGTTTGAGAGGCATGAATTAATCGCAGGTTATCAAAATATATTTGTTAAAGGTAACATTTTGATTCAAATATTTAAAGTGGGAATAAAGAGAGTCAATGAAGATAATGCATTTTGTGTCACCACTATGGATTTGGACATAGTTGTTTGACAGATTAATCAGTTAATTAAAAGTGCCTGAGAGGGTGCAGAGGAATTTTTTTTGAAAATATTGGTGGGTAACAGTTGTGAGGAGATGCTAAGAAGGCTGGAGATAGTTTCTTTGGAACAAAGTTATGTTGAGGAAGTATTTAATTGAGGTACATAATTGAGAAGACACAATAGTAGTTGGCCTCATCAGCAACAACAATGAGACACCAGAGAGAAGAGGAGGAAAATCCTGTGAAAGGAGATGATCGTGGACTTCAGGAGGAATGATGGACCTTGCACTACAACATTAATAACTTGGTAGTGGAGAGTGTAGAGAACACCAAGATCCTCAGGGTCCACTGAAGAAGCGACCTATCTTGGACACACATGTCAGGAAGGGTCAACACCGACTACACTTTCTGAGAAGGCTGAGGTGGGGAAGGCTACCAGCCACCTTCTACAGGAGCTCTATTGAGAGCATTCTGGTCAGTTTCATCACAGTGTGCTACCGCTATAGTAGAGCATTGGATGGGAGGTCAATCCATAGGACTATGAGTGGCAGGGAGGATCGCTGGAGTCTCCCTTCCCCCATCATTGTGATCTATCGGGATTGTTGTTTGAAGAGGGAGTGCAAAATCATTGAGGGCTCCTTCCACCCTGCACAGCATCTTTCAGCTACTCCCGTCAGGAAAGTGACACGCGTATCAAAGCCAGGTCGAGAAACAGCTTTTTTCCACAGACAGTGTGACTATTGAATGACTGATGAACTGCTCTTGCAATCCCTCCAAGACTATTATTAAACAATATTTGTTATATATGTATATATGTACTGCATATGCATCATTTATCTGCATGTATCGTCTCGTCTGCACCGAGGAACTGGTAAACAAGGGAAGACCAGTGTGGATGAGCAGAAATAGGTAAACAAGCCGGTTGGGGGGTGCAGAACAGTACCCAAAAGTAAATTGATGAACAGAAATAACCTTTTCCCTTTGACAAAAAGTTCCACATGAATTCAAGTTAATTGTTAGAAGGATTAGAATGCTTGAAGAAAAATATTTATGCAGAGTTTAGTCTGAAACCTACTCCCTTATTGAGTGGAGACAGAAACCCTCATCAGAGCTGTAACATATTTAAATAAGCTGTCGCCTACAAGATTACACTGAAAGCTTGTAATTTCTTTACTTATAGCTCCATATTTGGCCAACATGTTTTCAGATGCTCAATTTCAGGATAAAGATTTATTCAAAAGAAGGCAGCTACCATTTCATTCATGTGCTCACAATTCATGTATGAGCGTCAACGTAAAGTCAAAGCAAACACACCAAGCACAAACTTATCCTCACCAATGGGTTAGTGAGTACAGCGACAGCTATCTTGAACAAAAGCTCTGGAATGAATTCTCCCTTCTTACCCCAGAATCATGACTGTTAACTTGATGGATTCAGTTCTGAATGCCGAAAAAGACACAAATCCTGTGAATTTGAATGGCTCCTCCATTCATGTACATCACAGTGGCTCCATTGTTATAGTCAAACAGGGTATTCACTCCATTATGTCCATTTTGACCAGTGCGTATCCATTTATTTTAAACCCATCTCCCAGCATTTGATCCATAGCATTTGAAACCAAGACGATTGGTTATGATTTAATTGGGCAATATCTGCCTTCATATTAAACAAGCTTCTTACTGTTTTATTCAGGGGTTGAGTTTTCAGAAACAAAAATAATTCCATTTGAATAAAATATGGTGCATTATGTATTACTTTAGCTCACAATACCTTTGTCTGGAAGCAGCAGAAAAGTTGGGTCAAGTAAGGATGCCTCCTTGCTAATGCCAGAATTCTCTTCTCGGTCATTGTGCAGTCCACATCATCATCTTGGAGAATAACGTCCTTCTTAAGCACCTTCACAGCATAAACTTCATCAGTACCCTTCAGTTCAGCCAACATGACCTACAATTTATGAATGAAAGCAAAAACATATAAGCACTGAATAAATACCTAATATACAATTGTTTTGCAGGAAATAGATGCAATAAGGGTAATTTGTTCCAGATATCTTTTACTTGTTTCTGAAATACTGGGAGATTGGATGTTGATGGATGGTAAAAAGCAATTTCTCACTGGTAGAGGTCATCAGTTCAGTCTTGGAGGAAGAGTTGGTTGTAGAAAGGCTGTAGTGATGTTAGCAGGAAGAGTGTAGCTAACTTTAATTCTGGAGTGGTGTCGTATATTAAACCCCTGATGCACCATATCATTATTGTAATACATCACAGGTCGGGAGAAAATTGCTCTGACCAAAACTGCAAGGAACTACAAAGAGTTGTGAACGCAGCTCAGGCCAACATGCAAAATATCATCCTGTGGCGGCACACCACTAGGCAGGCAAACCACTTGTAATCCACGCGGCGGGGCAGCCGGTCAAAATGGCGTCGTCGGGGGTTTCCCCTTTATCTCAGCACAGGGCTCAGAAGCCCGAGCTGGGGGACCACGTGATGCTCGGGTGACATCAGTGCCCCCCAGCGCGATTCTCAGCCAGGTCCGGGCTGGGAGTATAAGTCCAGCCCAGCAGCCTGTAATAAATCAGTTCTGCTTACTGAGCTCAACCCGTCTGGTTGTGTGTTCTTTCAGTAGCAGTGTAGCTGCCACTACAATTGGTGACCCCGACCGGTTCAAACGTCTTTGAACCCATCATGAGCGAACCTGGGATCAGTGCTATAGCCGTCAAGCTGCCTGAACTCTGGGTTCAGGAGCAGGAGACCTAGTTCGGCCACGCGGAGGCTCAGTTTCACCTCTGCCAGATTTCATCCGACACAACCAAATTCTACCATGTGGTTGCCGCCCTGGACCAGGCCACCGCTAAATGTATGCTGCACGTCGTTCAGCACCCACCGGCCAAAGACAAATACGAGACCATCAAGCGAATGCTCACTGGATCCCTCGGATTATCCATGCTCCAGCATGCCGCTCGGATGCTGCACCTCGATGCCCTGGGGGACAGGTCCCCAATGGAGCTGATGGACAAGATGCTCGCTCTTATAGGAGATCACACCAACTGCCCACTCTTCGAGTGCATTTTCCTCGACCATCTGCCGAGGACATCCGGCCGTTACTGGCCCAAGAGAGCTTTACTGACCCGAAGAATGTCATTTAGAAGGCACAAGAGCTATGGCTCAAGCAATTCCTGGAGGGCTTGGCAGTCCAGCAGGTCATGAGGCATTGGCATGACCACGCCAAGCCCGCCCCTAGTGCTGCGGTAGAGCATCCGGACCCTGCAGGGGCCACAAGGAGCATAACCAGGGACACGGCAACCGCTCCAGGCCTCTGTTTCTACCACCAGCGCTGGGGAGCCAAGGCTCGGAAGTGTCGTCAGCCCTGCTCGTTCCAGGGAAACGTCCACGGTGGCCGCTGTTAATGGCTGAGGCGGATGGCCAAGGACATAGTCTCCTCTACCTGTGGGACTCAGCCAGCAGCCGGCGGTTCCTTGATGAAACTGGGGCCCAGATTAGCGTCATCCTGGCCACGGGCATAGAGTCCAGGAGCCGACCTCGAGGACCTCCCCTCCGTGTGGCCAACGCAACAGAGATCCGGATGAATGGAGACAAGACAGTCCATTTCCAGATCGGCCGGCAAAAGTTCTCGTGGAGGTTCACCGTCTCATCACTTCCGACCGCCATTCTTTGTGCCGACTTCCTCCTTGCCTATGGGCTTCTGGTGGACATTTGGGGTAGACGCTTGGTGGATGCCCGTACTTTTCAGGCCATTTGCCTCAATGCCTCCCATATAAAGCACCACAGATGGCCACAATCATCATGCCCAGAGATGAGTTCCAGCGAATCCTGGACGAGTTTCTGGCCCTCCTCAAGCCACAGTTCTCCGCTGCATCGCCAAGCCACGGGGTGTTCCACCACATTCCCACCCAGGGTCCACTGGTTCACACCAAGGCATGCCGCCACCCGCCTGACAAGCTCCAGGTGGCGAAGGGAGAGTTTTTGCATCTGTTGGAGCTGGGGATCATTCGGTGGTCTGACATCCCGTGGGCCTCGCCGCTCCACTTGGTCCCGAAAGCCTCCGGCAGCTGGCGTCCCTGTGGAGACTATCAACGGCTCAATGAGGTGACAGTTCCTGACCATTACCCCATTCCTCACATCCAGGACTTTACGGCCAACCTGCATGGTGCGAGGGTTTTCTTAAAGGTTGACCTGGTGCGCGGGTATCACCAAATCCTAGTGCACGCTGAGGACATACACAAGATGGCCATCATCGCCCCCTTCAGTTTGTTCAAATTCCTTTGCATGCCGTTCGGGCTCAAGAATGCCGCTCAGACCTTCCAGCGCCTCATGGATTCAGTGGGCAGGCACCTGGATTTTGTCTTCATTTACTTAGATGACATCCTCGTTGTCAGCAGGGTTCAGGCGCAACACAAGCCCCACCTGCGTACCCTCTTCTCCCAGCCGGCCGACTTCGGCCTCACCATCATCCCGGCCAAGTGCCAGTTTGAGAAAGAGTCCATACAGTTCCTGGGCCATATCATCACGGCCGAGGGAGCCACGCCTTCCGCTACGAAGATTGCCGCTATCAAGGAGTTCCCACGTCTGGACAATCTCAAGGGGCTGCAGGAGTTCGCGGGTATGGTCAACTTCTACAACCAATTCATCCAGGGAGCTGCGCGCATCATGCAGCCACTATTTGCCCTTATCGCAGCCAAGCACAGAACGCTCACCTGGACCCTGCAATGCTTTTGAGGCCACCAAGGATGTCCTCACGAAGGCTACCATGCTCGCCCTCTGATGTGCATATGGCGCTCTCTGTCAATGCGTCTGCCACAGCCATCGGCGCTGTCCTGGAGCAGCAGGTGAACAGACAATGGAAGCCAATGGCATTCTTCAGCCAGCTTCTCCACCCACCAGAGCGCAAGTATCGCGCTTTTGACCGTGAGTTACTGGGCATGTACCTGGTGGTGTGGCATTTCTGATATTTCTTGGAGGAGAGGACTTTTACCATCTTCACTGACCACAAACCCCTCACCCAGGCACTCGCGATGGCGAAGGACCCCTGGTCGGCCAGACAGCAGCGTCACCTCTCCTTTGTGTTGGAGTTTACCACCAACATTCGACACAAGGCGGGGAAGGACAACGTGGTCGCTGATGCACTCTCGCAACCGGCCATCTGCGTGCTGACGCCCGGCCTAGACTTCAACCAGCTTGCCCAGGACTAGCAGTCCGATGAGGAGATGCGAGCCTTCAGGACTGCCATCATGGGCCTGTGGTTCCAAGACTTTCTGACTCTGAGCGACGGAAGCACCATCCTGTGCAGTGTCTCCATGGGCACCCCGCGGCCAGTGGTTCCCCAGCAGAGGCGCAGGCAAGTCTTCCATCACATCCACGACCTTTCACACCCGTCCATCAGGTCCACGATCCGGATGGTGGCAGAGCGGTTCATCTGGCATGGGCTACGGAAGCAGATCGTGGGCTGTGTCAGAACATGCACCCATTGCCAAATGTCCAAGGTACACAGACACACCAGGGCACCTGTGCAAGAGTTTGAGCATGTCTGGGAACAGTTCAGCCACATTCTCATGGACATAGTCAGACCCTTACCCGTTTCCCGGGGCAATCATTACCTGTCCACGGTGGTGGACTGCACCACTTGTTGGCCAGAGGCAATCCCGATGCTGGACACCTCCATGGACTCCTGCTTCCGAGCGCTGTTGCACAGTTGGGTCACCTGGTTTGGCGTTCCGAATCACCTCACCAGCGATCGGGACACCCAGTTCACCACTGTGCTCTGGGCACAGCTTGCCAACAGGTTGGGAATCGAGCTACACCGCATCACAGCCTATCACCTGCAGGCCAATTGGCTGGTTGAGCGTCTGCACCACCACCTTAAGTGGGCACTTGTGGCCCGCCTCACCAGTCCAGACTGGGTGACGAACTGCCTTGGGTGCTCTTGGGCATCCGCTCCACACCCAAGGAGGATTTGCAGGCATCATCAGCTGAGCTGGTCTACAGTGCACCGCTGGCACTTCCTGGTGAGTTAATCAACCCCCAGCGGTCACCCCATGAGCTGCTTCCCCACCTCCGGGCCCACTTGGACTCCTTCGCATCCCCACCTCCACCCAGAGATGGCACACGGCCATCTCACATCCCCAGCGAGCTGCTTTCTGCAGAGTACATCTTTATTCGGTGGGGCCCGCTGGCGGCACCTCTGCAGAGACCTTACGAGGGGTCGTACAAGGTTGTCCAGCATTCAGAGTCTACATTCACGCTGGACATAGGCGGCAGGCGGGAACTGTTTACTGTGGACAGGCTAAATCCAGCGCACCTTGACCTGACCGAACCAGTGATTGTGGCCCAGCACAAGAAGCGAGGCCGCCCAGCTTAAAAGGACATTGGCGCCGGTTCTGGTGGGGGGGGTGGGGGCGGCTGTGTGGCAGCACACCACTAGGCAGGAGAACTGGCCCCGCTTGTAATCCAAGCGGCAGGGCAGCCGGTCAAATTGGTGCCATCGGGGATTTCCCATTTTTCTCAGAACAGGGCTCAGAAGCCCGCGCTGCGGGACCACATGACACCCGGGTGACCCCAGTGCAGTTCTCAGCCAGGTCCGGGCTGGGAGTATAAGTCCAGCCCAGCAGCCTGCAATAAATCAGTTCTGCTCACTGAGCTCAATCCGTCTGGTTGTGTGTTCTTTCAGTAGCAGTGTAGCTGCCGCTACAGTCCCTTTTATTGACTTATCTATACTTCTTTCTACCGCAGGAAAGCTGCCAATATATTAAAGGACCCAATCTATCCCTGTCTCTCTCTCTTCTATTTAAGTATGTTTTGACCTGCCTGAATAGTATGCAAAACAAAGTGTTTTACTGTTCCTTGGAACTCCTGATAATAAACAGCTCAATAAATGGGACTCTTGACCAATAAATAACTGAACCCCTGCCTGATTTAAACAGATTGGCAAGGAGAGATGTCAGGACAGGAGGGTTTGAAACTAATCGGGAGGGAGTGTGCAAACTCCTGTTGGTTAAATGGAGTTCATAGTGAGTGTTGTTAAAACCACTAGAAATGTCAAATGAAAATAGAAAGTGTTGGAAATAATTAGCAGGTTAGATCGTATTTCTCTAGAGAAAGAAAAACAGCTGATGTCAAGTTCATAATCTTGCTAATTAATTTCATTTGTTTTGTTGAAATATTATTGATACTAAAATATTTATTTAGTATCTTTCTCCAGAGACTCCTTCATCAGCTGAGAATTAGTTTCATATTTTATTAACTAAACAATACAAGCCTGAACGATGGATTCAGAGTTCTATTTTATGGAACTGTATGATAAAGTGACTATTATGGCACACAGTTCATGTCAAAACAAACAATATTTATTTGCTAGCCCCAATGGGGCAGCAATATAAATTCTATCCTCCTGGTAGTGAAGATTCTGTAAGGGACAAATTGCTCTTTCTTTAATTGGCTGGCATTAAACAGGCCTACCTGTCAACTAGCTGTTAAAATTCGGCTCCACTAAACACAAATGAACAGGACCTCAAAAGTGCTCACAATCTGAAATAAATATTCCAACACTTATTCTTTGCAAATAAATAAAGAGGAATATTTCCCCCTACTTTTGTCCCAATCAATAAATGATAAAGCACAGGATCAATGGAAGAACGCTGATGAGAACTGTAAAACCTCCTACCGTTCTTACTTGTACACCAACTTGATTAGTTTTGAGATCCCACAGCTACCGAGAAACATGTTCCGTTCTCCTACATTGAGTGAGAATGATCAGACCTCCTATAATGACAGTGGTCAGCTTTAACATCTTGATGATGCTTGATACATTTCTCTTTGCAGTCAATTGACCTCTTCTGCCAAACTGAGTCCAATCAGAACTGATAGATTTGGACAAGTACCCTGCAATAATTCACTTGGACTCAAAACATAATCCTGTTTCTTTCAGTACTCCATTTGCTTGTAAGTGCACAGCTGATGCAGTTTCTCATAGTAAGTTTTGTATTTTCACTAGTTTTTATCCCAAAGGAAGTGTTACAGTTTGTCTTCCAATGGCCACATGAGTAGATCAGTAGTTCACTATTGGTGCTAACAAAATTGCTTTTGCAATGCCAAGAATCCATAGTGACGTGACAGTGATCTTTTAGTGGCTGCCATATATTTTAAAAATATATTCAGTATTTTATTGGGATATTCAATTACAGTATTTTGAAGTACACCATTATGAAATACAATTATTTGAACTACATCATAATAATTATTAAGGGAAGAGATATATAATGCTATATTGTCAACAGTTATTACATTTTATAGACAAGAGCTGTGAACTCTATATATAACACTTTTTGAGTAGAATTATACTTTTTACATTCTCAAACTAATTGCACAAAAGCATTGAAGAGGCTTTGCAAGATGTGCAGGAGGGGCCAGTAATAAATATTAGTTCCAATGTCAATTCTCTCTTACACAAAGGACACGGAGGTCAACTCAACTAATTCATCTACATTCCTGCAGCTGTAATTAATTCACTCATGTGGACTTGGACCTTGGCAGATATTTATGGACCACACTACCATCTGGGAAAACTTGCATGGCAGGCTTCACTGTGTGGGGGGGGGGTTCATTTAAAACTCAATAAACTGAATGAAAATTGATTTGTTGCAGACCTCAAAGATACCAAGAGTGAAAGGAATCACAAAAGGTTAATAACACAAATAGGAACATAAACATTTATTTGTCAATTATCTCCTTGGCAAATATGGTATTGAAAGGAATACTGGCCATGAAAGCTTAAATGTTTTATCTTTGTGTTGCAGAGTACTCACCTTGCCGAAACTGCCTTTCCCTAATACTTTAATGAAGGAGAAGTCTTCTAAGTTATAATGCCTGGTCTGGAACTGTCTCAGTTCTCCATTTTCCCCATTTTCACCAGGTGTCAGGACTTGTTTATCTGCTTCTGCTCCTTTTTGTTCATCTCCTCTATTGTCAAATGAAAGAGCTTTCCTGATGTTGTTTTCAAGTTCTTTTAGTTCTACGGAAAGATTCAACATTTGATACTGTGTTTAATACACATAGATATCTAATGAAAATGCAGTTAAAATGACGAAACCCAAGTTGAAGAAATATTTTTCTTCCCATTTTTACTCTCTACCATTCCATCCTACCAGGCTCTGAAACCACATCATTCAAATGAGTGGAAAGGACTGGCATTTATTCAAGATCCTATTTATAATTATTTACACACAGTACACATTCCACCCACCCCCCCCCCCCCACCCCCAACCTCCTCTTTTTTATTTCTACTCACATACCACCTTTAGTAATCCCTATGCCATCGGTGAAAACCACTGTTTCAATCATACCTCAATGACTTGTTATGTGCACAGTTTCATAACTCCAAAGGAAATGAGCCATTGACAATTTTTCTAAAGCAAAATATTTCAGTAACAATTGGGTCTAGAGCAGTGATTCTCAACCTTCCCTTCCCACTTACATACCACTTTAAGCAAACCCTTACTAATAACAGAGCACCTATGGTATAGGGATTACTTACAGGGGTATGTGAGTGGAAAGAAAATGTTTGAAAACCACTGCTTTACAGCACACAAAAAGGTGAGAGTAATCCAGGACCACTATCAAGACAGAGTAACAAGAGAGAGAACCTTCAGGGACATTAAATGTCAGTGGATTCTGCAGACTCCTCTGATGCAGCTGCCTCCTGGACCCCAATAACCATTGTAGCCACATGATCTGTCCAGTCCAGTCCAGCAATGAACCCATGCTCTAGACATCAAAGATATACCTCGGACTCTGGTTCCAAAACCTTGAAGCAATAAGTAATCGCTGACCGAAACCCTTTTGAAGCCCTGCTTGCCAATTTTGTTCTGCAGCTAATTTAAACGCACACAGGGCTGTCAGGTGGGATGACCAAGCAGCAGGACACCGCGGAGGAGGGTTGTAAGACCACAGCCGTGGTCCCACTTCCTGCTCTTCCAAGATCTGCACCAGTACGTCCAGAGGCTGCAGCAGTGCCGCCATCTTCATTACATGGAACATTGAACAGTACAGCACAGTAACAGGCCCTTTAGCCTACGATGTCTACGCAGAATATGATGCACAAATTAAACTGAAACTCTGCTGCTTGAACACAATACATATCTCTCTATTTCTTGCATGTTCATGTGCCTATCTAGAATCCCCTTAAATGCTACTATTGTGCATGTTTCCACTAGGACTCTTGGCAGCCCGTTCCATCCACCTTCCACACTTCATTAAAAAAAATTACACCACAAATCTCCTTTCACCTCCACCTCCCATTTTACACAGCAGTTTTTAAAGGTCAAATTTTTTTTTACAGCCAAATGAAATGATGGA
The DNA here is from genome assembly GCF_036971445.1 of Narcine bancroftii. Taxonomy (NCBI): domain Eukaryota; kingdom Metazoa; phylum Chordata; class Chondrichthyes; order Torpediniformes; family Narcinidae; genus Narcine; species Narcine bancroftii. Next base: position 39,781,103 of record NC_091472.1, on the reverse strand, counting down.
GGAGGGAAACCTGCTGTCATCCTCTTGCTAATATCACTGACAGCATGCTGCTTGATGGCTGAATAGATGGTGGGACAGACTTGGAATTGTCCAATATCACAGAATGGCAGAAGGCTATTTGGCCTATGTGCTCTCTCCAAAAGTGCCATATAGATGCATTCCCCTGACCTTTCCCGTACCATTTTAATAATTTGATTTTTACTGATTTACAGAATCAGCCTCCAAATACATTTTCAGGAACCGGTGCAGTTGTGTAATTATCTCCAGTTTCTCACAGGAATACAGCAAAGTGGCATTGATTTGGTTTAACTCCAATCTTTTTTACTCATCACTGGCTGATGAAGATGCAGGAACTTCCCACATTCGAGAAGAATCCCAGTTCCTACTCTGAAACTTTGCAATGGTTTTTACATAGATTCACCATCGCCTTTCTAAGGCAGCCAAGGATGCCCTTGTCAGTGACATCAAAGAATAGAACATTCAAAAAGGACAAAAACCTGCTGTAATAAAGGCATCATTGATTGTTTCTATTCTAATTCTAAGGCGGCACGGTTGGTGTAGCGGTTAGCACAACGCCTTTGCAGCACCAACAATCGAGACTGGGGTTTTAATCCATCTCTAAGGAGATTGTACGCTCTCCCCATGTCTGCATGGGTTTTCCTGGGGGCTCTGGTTTCCTCCCACTGATCAGGGATGAAGATTAATTGGATGTAACTTGGGTACCATGGGTTCATCAGCCAAATAGGCCTGTTATTGTGCTATATGTCTCAATTTAAATGTAAAATTTAATTTAATTTTGTTCTGATTTTATTAACAGTTGGATACCGATTGGAACTGCCAGCAATATTTTCTTTTGGATATTTAGCATGGTCACAGACCCTTCCGGCCCACGAGCCCATGCCGCCTTATTATACCCAACCCCTGTACGGTTTTCAAGGGAGGATGGAAACTGGAGCACCCAGAGGAAACCCACACAGACAAGGGGAGAACATACATACTCACAGAGAGTGCCAGACTGAAACCTGGGTCGCTGGTGCTATAACAGCATTGCGCTAAACATTACGCTAACTGTGTCACCACTTCTGGTACATTTTCCATGTTTATCATTTTAAGGCTTAAAATTCAAGGATTCATAAGTTCATAGAGTCATACAGCATGGAAACAGTCCCTTTAGCCAACTTGTCTTTGACCAAGATGTCCATTTACTCCAATCCTATTTGCCTGTGTTGGATCGATACCCCACTACACCTTTTCTGTCGATGTACTTATCTAAATGACTTTCAAGTGTTGTAAGTGTGCTGGCCACTACCTCTCGCAACTTGTTCCATATGTTCATCACCCCTTGTGAAAATCTTGTCCTTCAGGTCCCCTTTAAATTGTTCTCCTCTCATTTTAAAACGTGCCCTTTGGTTTTAGATTCTCCTAGTTTTCATTTTCCCAGGTGAAATGGGTTAGTATCTTTAACGACTAGTTTTATATATTCCATTTTTTGGGTTAATCCTACTCCAGTGGTTGATGTTGAAGAACGAGTTCAGTCGAAAATTCATAATTTCATCTCCCGTGTCTGGAAAAGAGGAGGACCTGCCAAAGGAATTTTGGAGATGCCACTATTATTTAACTGCGGTAACAACAGTGGCATCTTCCTAATGACTAGCATAGCAAATCTCATCACCAGAGTCCTCATCAATCTCCACCTCTGAGCACGGAATCTGTCTATGGAGAGGCACAATGAACATAACCTTTACTGTGGATCATATCTTAGAGAAATGCAGGGAGCAGCGTCAACCAGTACCCTTGCCCTTTTTGACATTTTAAACAAATGTCAACAAATGGAAACCCTTTTCTAGTGTGGCTGCACACAGCACACAGGATGTTGAACAGCACAACACAGGAACAGGCTCATGTCGGTCTATGACGAACATGATGTTGAAATCAAATTGAAACTCTATCCCTTGCTCTTGATAGCTATCCCCTTCAGATTCATGTGTTTATCTAAAAGCTTCACGAATGCTGCTTCTACCTCGACTCCTTGCAGCCTGTTCCAGGCACCTACTACTTACTGCATAAAATATTTGCCTTGCACATCTCCCTTAAACTTCCTTCCCCTCATCTTAACCCAGGGGAAAAGGTTCTGAATGTTCACCCAGTCAATGTATCCAATTATTTTATAAACCTCTACTAGGTCTTCCTTCAGCCTCCTGAACTCCAGACAAAACAATCCAAGCTTGTCCAATCTCTTCCCAAAACCTTTTTCTGTAAATCTGGCAATATCATAGAACATAGAACGACATGGAATACACTATCCTGATAAACCTCTTTTGTGAACCTTTCCAAAGCCACTACATCCATTCTGAAATGGGATGATGGGAAATTGCACACAATATTATACGTTCAACCAAACCAAAGTTTTATATAGAGTAAGGCCCCTGTTATCCACCATTCAAGCAACCGGTAGCCACAAAAAAGTGGCAAAAAAGAAATTTGAGGAATATCAATCGGTAAAAAGTGCGGAAATTTTAAATTGCCATGCTTCGACATTAGTTTGCCATTCCACACAACACGAAATCTCAAGCAACTGGAAAATTCACTTATCTGGCATCAACAAATCCCCATAGGTGCTGGATACCAGGGGTTTTATTGTAGCTGTAACATCATAATAACACTTTTATATTCAATGCCCTGCCCAATGAAGCAAAGCATACCATATGTGATTTTAGCACCATATCTAACTGCTTGGCCAATTTTTATGAGCTATGGACCTGGAACCCCAAATCCTTTTGCATATCAATGCTTTTAAGAGCTCTGCCATGAACCTTTTGTGTTCCCCTTACATTTGACCTCCAAAAGTGCAGCACCTTGCACTTTTCTGGATTAAATTCCATCTGCCATTTCTCTGCCTCTATCTGTAACTGATCCCCGTTGTATCCTTCGATAGTCCTTTAAAATGTCCAGAACTCCACCAATCTTTGTACATCTGCAAACTTACCCATCTATTTCTTCATCCAAGTCATCTATATATATCACAAACAACAATAATTCATCTCTGTTCTATTCAAAAGTATGTTGGCAGGCAAGTTGCAATCCTGAACAATGGATCAACAACAAGCCCAATCTCAGTGCAGACAGATGTCATGCAAGGCTGTCCTTTTCTTGAAGTCAGTTTCAGCACCTCGTTATCACCAGCAAGGCCAGCATTCCTCCTTGCCCTTGAAAAGATGGTGGTCAACCACCTTCTTGAAATATCAGGAAAAAAGAAGCAGACAATTAAAAAATGCTAAATTTATCTGACCCATCCCAGATAAAAGACACATTTTCTTTACTGAAGTTCCTTGAAGTTCAAACAGCAGAAAAGCTTTGCTCCCAGTGAGAAAAAAATTAAACTGCCCAGAATTCAGCTGGAAGAGTTTGTTTAATTTTCAACAGTGAAAACAAATCCGATTTTTCCTTTACAATTTTACTCTCAGTAGTGCACAACAAAAAAATTAAACTGCCCAGAATTCAGCTGGAAGAGTTTGTTTAATTTCCAACAGCGAAAACAAATCCGATTTTTCCTTTACAATTTTACTCTCAGTAGTGCACAACAAAAATCCATCTTCACATGAAGTCTCGTTTTACAGTGCCCAATGTTTATCTGCCTGGAATTGTGCTCTTATCCCATTGGACCAAGGTATTGCTTGAAACACTGAAGATCTTTTACATTTTGCCTCTTTGATCAAATAAAAACAGGCAGAATTCAAAAGCATAAATGCTGAATAAAGGATGTGTTGTGGGAACGTTCGTAGACTTGAACTAACCCTGATCAGATGGTGACATTGGTGCTGATTTTGATCTATCTTCGTCAGGTGGCGCTGGTCCTGGAACTGACATCTGTGGGTCTGGTCCTGTGCTCAACTGCATTAAAAGAAAGTATATAAATATTTTAAAAAGTTTTCAGAATAACTATTTCCTTTCAGAAATTTAAGTGGATAAAATGCAAAGAAAAAAATTCATTTAATTTACAATGGATGAAGTCATGAGAAAATGATTATTGAATTATTTTACATATAACGACATGTCAGTGTTGTCTTTGGAAAATGAACTGTTCAAAATATTAAATACAGTACTCAGGCAAACTGACTGCCGCCAGATTATAAAAATACCATGCACATGTTTACAAAATAGTCAAAATGTCTTATGGAAGGTTGGCCTTTACATTGAGAAATTCTGCTGGAACTTTCCAAAGAGAGCTGTGTAAGCAGTTAGTGCAGTGCCTTGGCAGCGTCACAGATCAGAACCGGGTTTTGAATCCCATGCTATCTGTAAGGAGTTTGTACTTTTTTCCGTGTCTGCATGGGTTTTCCTTGGTTTCCTCCTACTGTTCAAAATGTACCAGGTATTGTCGGTTAACTGAGTTCAATTGGGTGACCTGTTACCTTGCTGTATGTTTAAATAAAATAAATATTCTTTGTTAGGTTAAAGAATACAACTCTCCTACGAGCTGTTCAGGGAAAATGATAGTAAAAGGGCAAGGACGGAAGAAACTGCAAACGGAAAAAAAAACATTTTGAAATTGTTTGGATTCTACGTCCACATTGAATGAAGGAATTTTCTCACATATATCAAATCTGCTTAAGTATTTATGTTTCTGTCCTGTAATTTCCCAAACCTCCAGCTGATTTACAATGACATCCCCCTGCACGCAATGTAATAGGAGATGAGCTCTTAATAATACAGATGGTAGTTACAGATGAACAATATAAAAATAGCTCCGAAAATTAATGGCCATCCACAGATTACCATGTGCTGAGAAATAATCGAAATTGATATCATATTTAGGATAACAATATTTGTGAACCCAAAGGTCACACAGCGGGAGGTTATACTGGGAAGGAAGGGGTAGAACAAGGTATCTGCCAAAAAGAAATGAAATATGAAATTATTTGCTTTGTAAATATCTCTATCTATAAAATTAAAGCATGCAGTTTTTTTGCTGTACAGTCACAGAAGACATAAATCGGTTTAATTCTCAATGGGTACATGCAAAACTCTACAGTCCAATGAGAATTAATGCATTCTACTGGGTAACACTTACAACCCCCCACCCTTGTTTCACTTCTATTCTTTATAACAGGTTATATAATAACACAGCAACAGAAGGTTCAAGTGTTTTAAAAAGGTTAGTAATGTTTTTGGACATGAAGGATTGCTTAGATTTTTGTCTTCATCTGTTCAAGTGAAGGTAAAAAACAAAAATAGTTGACCTTCATTCAATAGGCCATAAGATTGGCAGAAATAGACCAACAAAAACAGGACAAGGAGCAGAGCTGAATGGATTAGGGCGCTCTGAAATACATTCTGCCTCAAGGCCATGGGAAAATAGTGATCATACAAGACAACAGGAAAGAATAATTTAAAACTGCGGTTTTCAAGTCAGTTAACTCCTTGTATTCTGGAAGATAAAAAAATTAATACAATTATCCTCCCTTCTCCTTTATTTACAATGTTATCCCTGGTACAATCTCATTTTATTAGTGGCAACACTCTCTATAAAGTGCTATTACTACCTTCAGAGCTCTAAAGCCCTGATGAAGTTATGATTCATCAGTTGGATGCTGGGCTGTTCATCAGGCCTTAAAATCTTTTCCTGAAAATAAAAATAAAAAGCTGATGGAAGTCTAAAATAATATCAGAAAGTGTTGTAAATACTCAGTGGGTCAGGCAACATCTGAGAGCAGAATGCTAAAGTTTCAGGTCAAGGACACTTCAACGAAACTTGGAAAATGGTCAAAAAAAGTTGAGTTTTAAGTTGCAAAGGAAACGGAAGAGGGAAGGTTAGGACAAAAGGAATATCTTTAATTGGGTAATGCTAAAGTGGCCAAGATGATTCACTGTTTACAGGATCACCTGATTGATAGATAAATTCAGGCAGTTAAAGAGAGAAACACCACATTCAAGAGAGACATGTAAAGGCTGCTAAATGCAAGTCACAGCTGTTGCTGGAACTGAAACCAAAAGGAGAAAACCAGAAAGGCCCAGTAGATCAGGCAATGTCTGTGCAGGCAAATAAAATGATAGAAAACGTACCTGACGTACGTTTGGTCAGCTCTGTAGTAAAGTTATCAGTCTCTAGTATTAACCAGTTTTGCCTCTAAATACCTAATGCCTGATAAATCCTGATTTACAAGTGAACGTAAATGCAACCAACTTACTGGCCATTTCATTTCATTTAATGGATCTGAATTTGCAATGAAATTGTGCATGCAATTTGCCAAATGATCAGGAAATAAAAAGAAAATGGAAGAACACTTTTTGGACTTAAATTGATAAAACAGCTGACTGTTTTTGGGCATAATATTGGTGTCAATGGTGACAATAGATGACAAGATACACAGAAACATCATAGAACAATGAGATAAGAATGTATGTGTCAATATTTATTCAAAAGATAATTCAGTGATGGAGAGCAACGGGGACAGGAAAATGGGGTTAATATTTATCATTTTAATGCTTCTCATGAAATAAATAAATCTATTCCCATATGAGAAATTTTCAAACCATTGCTAAGTAAATATTTGGATCAAGTACCGACAGAGGTCAGGAATGGTAGATCCAGATACGTCAAAACATCCTCTTTTTATCCCTATAATATTCTAGAGTATTTAAGATTTTGCTGGAACTAGGTTGCTCCTGTGATAAAACTGAAACAGACAAAACTATTTTATGTTGGGATCATATGATAGGTATGGCTAGAATAAATGCAAGAAGGCTTTTTTCCACTGAGGTAGGTGAGATACAAACCAGAGGACATGGGTTCAGGGTAAAAGGTTTAGGGGGAACATTATGGGGGACATTAGGGGGAAATTCTTCACACATTGTGGTGTGGGTATGGAATGAGCTGCCAGCTGAAGTGGTGAATCTGGGCTCAATTTTAACATTTAAGCAAAATTTGGACAGGTACGTGGATGGGAGGTGAATGGATGGATATGGAATGGATGCAGGTCAGTGGGAATAGACAATAATCATTCAGCACAGTCTAGAAGGGCTGAATGGCTTGTTTTCTGTGCTGTAATGTTCCTATGGATCTATATTCTCGTAAGGGGTCATCAACAACAAAGGCTAACTCTATTTCTCTCTCCAAATCCTGTCCGACTTTCTAAAAACTTAAGCATTTTCAATTTTCATGCATATTTTTGGTCCGAAACTTGCACTTCAATTTTCCAACTAGTAGAAAATAATTTAAGATTTATCGATTGAAAATCACCTTTTATTGAAAAAAATTCTCTTTTTATGATGAAACCATCAAGAACAAGATTTTTTATTATCCAAGTGAAGCAAAATCAATAACAATGAGAACTAAATGAACATGACATGTAACCCGACTTGGAAATGAAAGAATCTCCAGTACAATGCTTGCAAAGAATTTGTATACAGGAAGAACAATATAAACCAGTAATTGTTTGTAGTTCTTTTGTTCTTCACTTTTCTCTCCCCTTTCAGGAATGTACTGACTTTTTTTAATGGATAAACTTTAACAGGCACAGTCAATATACTTGCATCTTAACAGTCAAGAGGATCCAAAGTCTGAGCCTGTTATTATTTTTGCTCTCCCTGAACCCTAAGTGCTGAGAACAACAGCGTTAGTATAACCACTCCATGTGAAATCAAATAAGGTTAAAGGCTCTATTATTGTCACGTAATACTACATTTAGAATGTAACATATATGAAATTCTTTAACTTTTGTCTACCATCAGGCAGACAGAGAGAGACGCCACTTTGTCCAACGCCCCTCACAGAAATCTACAGCACCTGGTGTTCCTGGGCGGTCTCCCCTCCAGTACTGACCAGTACTGATTACACAATCTCAGGCATATTCAGGCTATTAGGTGCTGTTGTGAGCAGAGATCAAGAGTCAAGTCTGAAGTTTTTATGGTCTGCATAGATCTGTTTCATATTCGATCATACTTTTAATAATCAAGCCACTCAGGGCCATCAGGTTGAATGGAGGACAAATACTTGTATGTTCATTTCTACACCCATTTGCACAAATAGCTCTGTCTTGAAAGAGAAGCTGCTTCACTGGTTTGGTTTTAGAATATCTAATCTCAAATTATTGCCCTGTGGCGGCACGCCGCAGCGGCGATTGAGCCGGGGCTCTGGGCCGCGAGCGCAACTAAAGGCCAGCAGCCCATGCAGTGGCACTGGCCCCAACAAGCGAACCAGCAAGGGCAGCTTAAAGGCCAGCGACCCCAAAATGGAACTGGCCTTGCTGAACAGCCAACAGACAGGGGCAGGACGCAGGGAAGATGGGATTGTCATGCAAGAAGGTACCCGCGCGTAGGAAACCTGCTTTTGTCATGTGGGTTGTGACGTGAGTAAATGGGGGAAAGGGCGGGAACGCAGTGAGTATAAAAGTTGGGCCTGAGCCCCCAATAAAATGCAGAACTTAACCTGACTACACTACGTGTGAGTTCTTCCTTCGAGTAGCGCACGGCAACAGTTCGGTATTTCTTTTAAACAAGATAGAGCTGGAGCATGACGACTGCAAATTTTTGAAAGGTGCAGAAGAAACCACTATATCTCAGTACATGTGACAATGATAAATAAATGTAAAATCTTAATTTGTGCAAGTTTGTTGCAATCCATTCAGTCATTACCATCTTCAGCTAACTGCCACATTTAATGCTCTACCTTTTTTTTCCTTTGTCCACTGTTTGTGATCTTATCTGGAGTGACACCAAGATCGGCTAGCACCTTTGCTATTCCTCGGGCATCCACTCCACAGTTTGGTGCCACATTGGAGTCACAGCGTCTATGGACATTCATCTTGCAAACTATAGAAAGAGGTCAAAGCATTTTATGAGAGAAAAAAGAGAATTTAGTGGTAGTGGAAACATTATTTTTTGAAGTTTTAAAATGAAAGCACAGTAGAAAACGCTAAATTAAATTGTTGAAAATAATCTTGTCAAGTAAACAATATAATGTCTGATATTATGAGTATTCTTTACCCAGGAATAAAGAAGTCAATCAAAAAGGAATATGTTTATGCCATATTATTAATCAATCTTTTTTTTTCCCCCACATGCTCTTGTTTCAATCATCACAGGTTTGGACATGCCACAAGAGGTTGAAGGATATGATTTGCATGATGAAACCTTTTCATCAGAATTATATTATGAAAAATAGCAACAAGAAATGTTTACCTTATTTAATACACTCCAGTAGAGCAAACAAGGCAAAATAAGCTGCTGAATTTTTTTTGATGTGAATGGCACGGACACCCTGAGGCTGTTGACAGGACCCAGAGCTTTGTGATTGGAGCACCAATTAAAGCTTCTTCAGAAAGTTTCTGGCAATTTTCTCAATTGAAGAGTAGACACAAAGGAAAAAAAAACCTGTTGTTTCTTGCTTTTACTAAATCTCAAGCTGAAAATATGTCGAGAATTGACTTGAAAGCTTCTTTTTAAGAGAGGGTGGGAAAATAAATGGACTCTAAATGAGAACTGCTTGAATAGATTCCCATGATTACAGAAGAAATATTGAAACTAGTGGCCAATGCCAAATTAAACAAAACGCAGCTAAAAGCATTTGTTCCCTCAATGGCTTCTACTGATAACATTTTATTAACTTTTTGAATTTTCTGATTTGATTAAAGACAGGACGATGTGAAGACTGGTTTCATTTGGGAGCAGTTTACTCTGTTTATTATTATTTGTAGGGAATGAGAGATGTGGTTCAATCACAAAAATGAATCTTTCCCTCAAAGGTGGAACAGCACGAACCAGGTACAGAGGATGATCGCAGTTTGGTATACTGGAGATTCGAGCAAATTATTCCATCCCTGCAACCTCATGCCACACTAACTCATGAAGATACACTGAAGCCTCTGGTATCCGGCAACTATGGGGATTGGTAGATGTCAGCTAAATGTTTCTTCTGGTTGCTTGAGATTGTGTGATTTGCATGGATTGGCGAACAAATGGCAAGATTTTAAACTTGCATAATTTTTTTAACCTATTTATTTTACTCCATATTTTTGCCGCATGCTTAAGGCTCTCAGTTGCTTGAATTCTGAATGCCAGAGCTTTACTGTATAGATACTATTGAATTGACGACGAGTGAGACGATAGGGAAATAATTGAAAGTGGCAAAAACAATTGAGAAAGTAGTTAACAAACAACTTGGGAACAAAGACAATTTCAGATTTTTGTCAGAGTGCATACATGACATCACATACATCCTTGAGATCCTCTTGTCACACAGGTGCGGCAGAATTACTATTAATTGGTAGTGCAAAAAATAGTGTACACAGTGTAAAGATGTAAACAAATGAAGAACTGTAAACAGATAAGGAATATAAATAAACTGACTGTATGATACAGAGAGAACAAAAAGAAAATCAATAAAGTGCACAAGTAAGAGTTCTTAAATGAGTCCCTGATTGAGTTTTCTGTTGAGAAGTCTGATGGTGGAGGGGTAGCATCTGTTCCTGAATCTGGTGGTGAGAGCCTTGTGTCACTGATACCTCTTTCCTAATGGCAGCAACGAGAACAGAGCATGTGTTAGGTGGCGTGATTGCTCTGCTCTCCGATGGTAGCAACCCTGTAGCTGTTCTCGAGAGTGGGGAGGGTTTTGCCTGTGATGTCCTGGCTGTGTCCATCACCTTTTGGAGGGGATTAGGATCAGGGGTATTGGTGCCCCCATACCAGGCCGTGACGCTGCCGGTCAGCAAACTTTCCACCACTCCTCTATAGAAATTGGCCAGGGTTTCTGGTGTCATACCAAACCTCCACAAACTCCTGAGGAAGTAGAGGTACTGACGTGCTTTCTTCATGATTGGTGTGTTGGGTCCAGGAAAGATCCTCAGAGATGGTGACTCCCAAGAATTTAATTTACTCACCCTTTCCGCCTCTAATTCCTCAAAGAGCACCGGATTGTGCACCTCTGGCTTTCCTTTCCTGAAGTCAACCATCAGCTCCTTAGTTTTGATGATATCGAGAGCAAAGTTGTCGTTGGTGCACCATTCAGTCAAGTTTTCAATCTCCATCCTACATGCTGACTCATCCCGTTCCTATATACCGTGGTATCGTCGGCAAATTTGTACATGGTTTTACTGTTGTACCAAGCCACACAGTTATAGGTGTAAACTGAGTCAAATCAGGGGGCTAAAAACACGGCCCTGTGCTTTGGTACCGATGGAGATTGTTCTTACCGATCTTCACTGATTGTGGTCTGGTGGTGAGGAACAATGTAAAATCTCAGTCAAACACTGAACCAATCCTCCACGCTATTATTGCTCATTCATTTGCCAATCTCAATGTGAATCAAAGTTCCCCTTGATTACTGTTTAACCCTTGTCAGGTGTAACTATTACTAGAATATAGTTCCAATAATTATTATATTGCTATGATTAAATATGCCTCTAATTTCCTAATTTATATGATGTCCTCCATCGCCACTATTACTTGGAGGCCAACAGACAACTTCCATCATATTCTCTACATCTTGCTGCTTCTTAGTTCCACTCAAACTGAAGGTTTTCAGAAAGAAGCATTTCAGTTTCAACTCCCCTTCTCCCCTCTCTTTTGCTGGTTTCTTCTTAACCATTTGTTTTCTGCTAATGAACTCTTAATGAAAGGCAAACCAGTGAAAGATTAACCCATCCTCATTTTATGGGTTTTAATTCCCAGCACATTTATTTAAAGTAATGCTCCACAGAGAGTAGATATCTATTATTCCAACACTGAAATGACTGACAAGGGCTTTATTTGTTTTCTTTTAAGTATTCGGGAAGAGTCGGTGCATTCTTTTTAAGTTTTTATTGATCAAAGCGTTTCCACTGATTGTAAGAATACCCCTATGTACAGAACCATCTTGAGCTTCAGAACTGACTGAGTGACTGAAAGGGGATTTATCTCCAAGTCATCTGCTGATTTTATCCTTCTTTGAAGACCAGACAAAAATATTATCCACTCTGGGGTTGTTTCTCTGTTGACAATTACAATTAAAATTTAACACAGCTCTTTGGCTTTGGAAATCAGACACTTCAGTGAGGAAACTTCACTGCTATTTCTCACTCTACAGATACTGCCTGACCTGTTGAGTGCAACCTGCAGCAGTTTTCATTTGTTGATGTGTGAGTGAAAAAGTAACACAAGAGCTTGTTTGAGCTACCACTAACACATGTAGCCAGCATCATATTAAGAAGCTGTGGTAAGTGCAATTTGTACACTTCCTGCAGGGATAGAAAAGATCATTTGGAAAGCATTAAACTGCTTCCATTCGTAAACTCAATAGTGCAGACCACCTGCATCATTATGCAGAAGCTCTTTCAGGTGAGTTTTCTGCCTTCCAATTATGGTTTTTACACACAACTTCCAATAATTCACCCTAATAAATATGCATATTTACCTCCAGAGTGACCATTCACACAGCAAGCATGTTTACACTGACTTCCTCAGTTGTAGTGATTGTCGGAGGGTGGGCATGGGTTGACGTCGACTCAGACGTGCAATGTACGTCCTATGCACAGCGTCATTACATCGACGTAATCATTGACGTCATTAATCTGTATCCAAAAAAGCCTCCAGAAAGGAGGAAAATGGCTCTCGATCCACAGATCATGTTAAAGGTGGCAGCGTCTATGTTTAACATTATACGAACGGACCTGAATGGAACTGTCTAACTTTTTCTTGTGTGTGCATTTGTACCTATATGAGATGACTTGTTATGTGCTTTTCTTAAAATTTTGTATGTAATTTATATGCACCACGTACAAATCTCAAGAAAGTTCAGAAATGTTGTAATATCTTGTGAGGATATGGTTTCAACACTTCAATTGTCAGGTGCTATGTTTCATGAAGAACTGTACTCTCCCTGTGCAGTACTGTGATTTGTAATGCCTCACTTAGTTTACGGAAATCTGTATTTTATGATTCTGTGTTGAAGGATTAATTTTTTTTGCCCTCATGAGTTTAGAAATACCCCCCTCTGATTTTGGATTATAATCTCAAATAAAAATATTTAAAAAAGAGAAGTTGAAATTCTCCTTGGCTTGCTGCAGATTTAAAACTCCCACGTTGCCCGTTGCGAGCTGTACGCGTCATTGCACGTCATCATGTACGTCGTATTCCTTAGCCCATTTTTGTGGACGGCCTGCAGTTCAGTTTAGACTGCAGGCAGCCAATAAAAATGTCTAGGGCTCCTGCAGGAAAAATGTCCAATTTGCTATTAATTTCCATCCTAACCTTTTAACACAGCCCGCGTTGCTGGAAACTTTCACAAATTTCCCACTTCTCAGCGATGTAAATGTAGTTATTTACCAGTTTTAGCTCTCTGACAATCTGGTGGCAATTTTTCAATGACGATGGCTAGTGCTTTTTTTTAAGGCTGCCTGTAGTGATTTTATCTCAATCATTCAGCAATGAGATTATTTTTCACTGTTGGACAGTATGTTCCCCCATAGGGCAATACATTCATTGGACATCTCCTGCCGCTGTAATGAATGGATTCAATTGTTTTAAAGATATGCTGTCTATTCCATAAACAGGGAAATACAAATAGAAAGTACTGGAGATGATGAGCAGGTCAGGCTGCCTGGTTGAATTATGCTTTGCTCTCCGACCAGAATCATGCGATTGTGGTGAGAGGTAGGCCATGCATTGTTTGGGATCTTGTTCAGGCTAACTCAAGAACTATGTATCATAATAACACTGAAAGAAGCTGTACATGTATCCAAGTACCAATTACACTAACAAGTGAGGCGTAAGCCCTCCCAAATTCTTTTCGAGGTACAAAGTTTTATTTTTTTTCCCAATGCACCACGTACAAATCTCAAGAAAGTTCAGTAATGAAGTAATATCTTGCGAGGGCATGGTTTCAACACTTCAATTGTCAGGTGCTATGTTTCATGAAGAACTGTGCAGTTCTGTGATTTGTAATGCCTCACTTAGTTTACTGAAATCTGTATTTTATGTTTCTGTGTTGAAGGATTATTTTTTTTAGAAATACCCCCTCTGATTTTGGATTATAATCTCAAATTTTGCTGTTATTTTGCTTTGAAACTTGCAGGCAGGTCAAGTAATAAAAATGAATGATATTTTCAACGGAGGAAATCATTTTTGCTTATAGGATCATAAAATTGCAATCACAGTAACAGCTCCGTCAGCCCACTGTGTCCATGTCTAAACAATTTTGGCAAACAGAGCCACCTGAAGAAAATTTACTCTCTGTGCATGGAGGAAGCAGCACAAAGTGCAGGCTGGAATAACTTTGGCTAGACAGTATCAACATGGGGAATTTCTGCTCAAGGCTACTTTCCTCCAGCATTTCACCTTCCCCCATTTAATACGTTGCTGGTCCCTCAACTGCTAGTGAAGCCAGTGAGCAGGTGTTGAATAACTATTAAAAAAACATGTCATTGGATAACTTACTAACTCGGCCTGGTGGTCAACATTTGCTTGGCTTGCCAATACCAATCAACCGACCAATCACTGATATTGCCCCTTTCATGTCTCATGAGTGTGTTCAGAAGGTTACCTTTGATTTCAACAGAATCCAGATGTAGGCCAAGGAATGGCAGATGGAACTTAACTAGGAAAAGTGTGAGATGTGGCACTTTGGAAGCTGAAACCAGGGCAGGACTTGCACAATGAATGGTAGACCCTTGGGGAGCATTGTAGAATAAAGAGACATGTTGGTACATTCATACAGTCTATGAACATGGCTGTGCAGATAGACAGGGTGAGGAAGGAGGACTTTGGTATGCTTGCCTTCATTGGTCAGGACACTGAGCATGGGAGCAACAATGTCATGTTAAGAAGAATTTGGTCAGGATGGGAGAAGTATGGTGGGTATGGACTGGGTGCAGGTCTGTGGGACTAGGCTAAAAAAAATTGTTCAGTACAGACTAGAAGAGCCAAAAGGGCCTGCTTCTGTGCTGTAGTGTTCTATAGTTCTAACTATCAGGCTTCTGGGAACAGCTTCTTCCCACAGGCAGTGAGCCTGCTGAATAACTGTTGAAATGCTAAAAGTCAAGTCAAGCCAATTTTATTTATCACCCAGTAGGATGAGATAGCATTTCTCCAGGTCCATGGAGCATATTTACATAGATATAAATTAGGAAAGCAGTTAACACATTAAAAATTAAGATATTAAGACATATAGACTGAAAGTCCATGGCACACTATCCACATCTGCACTGGGAGCTCAGGAACTTGATGGCTTGGGGGAAAAAATTGTTTTCCACCCTGACACAAGGACTCGAGTGCTACGCTACCTCCTGCCAGATGGCAGAAGGGAGAACAGTTTACATGTGGGATGTGTGGAGTCTTTCACAATGTTTATTGCTTTCCATCAAGTGTAGTAGATGTTCTTCATGCTAGGAAGAGGTTCCCCAATGGTCTTTCCCATTGACTTCACTATCCTCTCTCTGCAGGGTCTTGCGGTTCATGGAGGTACAGCTTCCAAACCCAGGCGGTGATGCAGTCGCACAGGATGCTCTCAATACATCCTCTGTCATGGGAGGGTGGGAGATGAACTTTCTTCAGCCTTCGCAGGAAGTAGAGATGCTGCTGGGCTTTCTTGACTATGGAGCTATTTATTACTAATATTTATTTTAATATTTATATAAATGTGCTGTGTATCATTTGTCTGTGCATGTGTGTTTGCTCAGTTTTTCATCATGGACTGGAGAACGCTGTTTTGTTGGGTTGTATTGGTGCGATCAGATGATAAATAAACTAAATGGTATAAATCCTGAGATAAATAAACTTAACTATGGGATAGTTTGTGAACTTGGGCACATTCAGTGTGCAATTCCTCAGCTATAATTAGGGTAGGGTGGAACATGGGAACAAGCAAAGATTTATTGCATGAGATCACAGACATGGGTTCTTCCTAATTTACTTTCTACATTTACCTGTACTTGTAGTCTGCTCTCCTTTACAATGGAAAAACACCAAGAAAGAACATTTTCTCTGCAGTCGGAGGCTGATAGAAGTAAAATTATGAGAGGTATAGATGAATTGTAGAGTGAGAGTTCTTTTTTTGGCAGTATGTAAATGTCAAATACCAGTGGGCATAGAAGTGAGATGGAGGAAGTATGAAGGAGATTTACAAGGCAGGTGTTTTTTTTTTTTTTTTTTGTTTTTTTTTTTACACAGAGAGTGCTTGGTGCCTGGAATGCAGTGCCATGGGGGATAATGGAAACAAATGATATATAACCATATAACAGTTTACAGCACGGAAACAGGCCATATCAGCCCAACGAGTCCGCACCGGCTCACTTGAATAACTCCACTAGTTCCCCCCTCCCTCTCTCCGCCCATAACCCTCCAACCCCCTCATATCCATATACACATTTCTTTTCTTTTTCTTCTTTGGCTTGGCTTCGCGGACGAAGATTTATGGAGGGGGTAAATAGTCCACGTCAGCTGCAGGCTCGTTTGTGGCTGACAAGTCCGATGCGGGACAGGCAGACACGATTGCAGCGGTTGCAGGGGAAAATTGGTTGGTTGGGGTTGGGTGTTGGGTTTTTCCTCCTTTGCCTTTTGTCAGTGAGGTGGGCTCTGCGGTCTTCTTCAAAGGAGGTTGCTGCCCGCCGAACTGTGAGGCGCCAAGATGCACGGTTTGAGGCGTTATCAGCCCACTGGCGGTGGTCAATGTGGCAGGCACCAAGAGATTTCTTTAGGCAGTCCTTGTACCTTTTCTTTGGTGCACCTCTGTCACGGTGGCCAGTGGAGAGCTCGCCATATAACACGATCTTGGGAAGGCGATGGTCCTCCATTCTGGAGACGTGACCCATCCAGCTCAGCTGGATCTTCAGCAGCGTGGACTCGATGCTGTCGACCTCTGCCATCTCGAGTACTTCGACGTTAGGGATGTAAGCGCTCCAATGGATGTTGAGGATGGAGCGGAGACAACGCTGGTGGAAGCGTTCTAGGAGCCGTAGGTGGTGCCGGTAGAGGACCCATGATTCGGAGCCGAACAGGAGTGTGGGTATGACAACGGCTCTGTATACGCTTATCTTTGTGAGGTTTTTCAGTTGGTTGTTTTTCCAGACTCTTTTGTGTAGTCTTCCAAAGGCGCTATTTGCCTTGGTGAGTCTGTTGTCTATCTCATCGTCGATCCTTGCATCTGATGAAATGGTGCAGCCGAGATAGGTAAACTGGTTGACCGTTTTGAGTTTTGTGTGCCCGATGGAGATGTGGGGGGGCTGGTAGTCATGGTGGGGAGCTGGCTGATGGAGGACCTCAGTTTTCTTCAGGCTGACTTCCAGGCCAAACATTTTGGCAGTTTCCGCAAAGCAGGACGTCAAGCGCTGAAGAGCTGGCTCTGAATGGGCAACTAAAGCGGCATCGTCTGCAAAGAGTAGTTCACGGACAAGTTTCTCTTGTGTCTTGGTGTGAGCTTGCAGGCGCCTCAGATTGAAGAGACTGCCATCCGTGCGGTACCGGATGTAAACAGCGTCTTCATTGTTGGGGTCTTTCATGGCTTGGTTCAGCATCATGCATCATACACATTTAACCTTCTCTTAAATGACAGAAAGGACCCTGCCACAACTATCTCCTCTGGAATATCATTCCATTCTGCCACCACTCTGAGTGAAGAAGCATCCTCTAACATTTCTCCTAAAGTTTTTCCCCCTTACCCTTAAATTATGCCCTCTTGTTCCAACCTCCCCTGCCCTCAGAGGAAAGAGTCTACTCACGTCTACTCCCTTCAAAATTTTAAACACCTCTATCAAATTCTGTCTCAACAATCTACGTTCCAATGAATAAAGTCCCAGTCTCCTTAATCTTTCCCTGTACTCTAGATGTTGTAAGCCAAGCAACATCCTTGTAAATCTTTTCTCTGCACCCTCTCCACCTTAACTATATCCTTCCTATAATTTGGAGACCAGAACTGAACACAATACTCCAAATCTGGCCTCACCAATGCCTTAAACAGCCGCAGCATCACTTCCCAGCTCCTATACACTATGCTATGATTTATGAAGGCCACCCTGTCTACATGGAAATCCATCTTCAAAGAACTCTGTACCATAACTCAAAGATCCCTCTGTTCCTTTGCATACCTCAATGCCCTCCCCTTAACTGCATATGTCCTATTCCGGTTATTTTTTCTGAAATGCAGCACCTCACGCTTGTCTACATTAATTCCATCTCCCATCTTTCAGCCCACTTTTCCAAACAAACGAAATCCTTCTGTAATCCAAGAAAATCTTCCTCACTATCCACCACTCCCCCTACTTTCGTATTGTCTGCATATTTGCTTACCCAGTTAATCACCCCCTCATCCAAATCATTAATATAAATGTTAAACAACAGGGGATCCAGCACCGATCCCTGAAGCACCCCGCTCGTCACAGGCTTCCATCCTGACAGACAGTTGTCCACCATGACCCTCTGCTGTCCATCTTCCAGCCACCTCTGAGCCCATCTCACTATCTCTCTATTAATCCCTAGTGACTGAACCTTCCTTACTAACCTTACATGCGGAACCTTATCAAAAGCTTTACTAAAATCCAAATAGATCACATCATCCGCCCTACCTTCATCCATTTTTCTTGTCACCTCTTCAAAAAACTCAACAAGATTCGTCAAACTTGACTTTCCCTTCACAAACCCATACAGGGTACCCCTGATCAATCCCTATCTATCCAGATTATTTGTACGTACTATTTCTAAGAATACCCTCCATAACTTTCCCCACCACTGAAGTCAAACTTACTGGCCGATAATTACTTGGCCTGCACCTTGTGCCCTTTTTAAACAACGGAACTACATTTGCAACCCTCCAATTCCATGGCACCACACCCTCCTCCTGTGATTGTTGAAAAATCACTGTCAGAGCCCCCACTATTTGCTCACTGACCTCCCTTAACATCCTGGGAAAAAATCCCATAGGACCAGGGGAGACTTATCCTCCTTTATTGACCATAGAAGCTCCAAAACCCTCTCTTTACTAATCCCTATCTTTTCCATAACTGCCAATTGCCTCACTTATCTCACATAGTCCAATGTCCCTTTCCCTCATGAATACAGATGAGAAAGAAATAATTCAATATCTCCCCCATCTCATACAGTTCCTCACATTTCCATTTTCCAGTGGACCTACTCTATCCTTAACCTTCCTTTTACTATTCACGTATCTCTAAAAACCCTTAGGATTCACTTTCAGCTTATTAGCTATGGACACCTCATACCATCTTTTTGCCTTTCTAATTTCCCTCTTAAAGTTCTTTCTGCAATCTAAGTAATGATCATACATCTCATCAATCTTTTGTTTCTTGTATTTAGCATAGGCCTCCCTCTTATCTTGAACTAACTTCTGAATTTTTCGAGAAAACCACGGCTCCCTTGAACTTTTGGTCTTGCCTTTCGGCTGGACTGGAACATAAAGATCTTATACTCTCAAAATCTCACCTTTAAATACCCTCCAATTTTCCTCTACATCCTTTCCAGCAAAAATATCAGCCCACACAACTATCTTCAAATCCCTTCTCATTTCATCAAATCAGGCCTTCCCCCACTCGAAGACCTTCAACTTCAGACCTGACCTATCCCTTTCCATAATTAAGCTAAAGCTAATGGACCCATGATCTGTGGATCCGAAGCTGTCCCCAACGCTCACCTCTGTCACCTGCCCTAAATCTAACACTGCTCGCCCTCTAGTGGGCACCTCCACATACTGCTGCAAAAAGCAGTCCTGAACACATCGTATAATCTCTAAGCCATCCTGCCCTCTCAATGACTGTGATTCCCAATCTATGTTAGAAAAATTGAAATCCCCAACCAACACCACCCTATTCCTACTGCATATCTCAGCTATTTCCTTGCACATTTGCTCTTCTAGTTCCCTCTCCCCATTTGGCGGCCTATAATATTCCCCTATAATAGTAATCTCACCCTTCTTATTTTTTAGTTCTACCCACACTGCTTCCTTCGATGAGCCCTCCAGTTTATCTTGCCTCAGCACCGCTGTAACAACTTCCCTGACAAGTAATCCCACACCTCCCCCTCTTACTCCACCAATTCTGTCACTTCTACAGCAGCCAGACACAACCTTCTTTCAACCTCATCTCACTAATGGCCACAACATTATAATGCCACTTGTCAATCCACACCTTTAGCTCATCCACCTTCCTTAAAATACTCCTCGCATTTAAGAGACATTTTGACAGACACATAAACAGAGAGGAAAGAGAGAGATTTGTGGACCATATGCAGCCTGATGGTATTGATTTGATGAGGATCATGGTTGAGCTCAGACATGATGGGCTGAAGGACCTGTTCTCTGATCTAACCAGAGTAGCCCAGGTATCTCACCTGCTCTCCTGACCCTTCTCTGCAGTTTTTCTGTGCGACTACCATTCCTCCATCTTCATTCTCAGTAATATTCTATTTCATTTTGAACTTCTTTTTATATTCCTTCTATCATTTTCTGTAACTCTCTCCCTATAAAATATACTTTTCCTTAGATACATTGTCTCCTTGCTGCACCATCTTTACGCTTACCTGCTTTGCCTGGGGCACACTAACCTAACACAAGTTTCAGGTTGTTCTCCACTCTTGTAGCTGCACATTCTCTGAGTCTGCCTTACTGGAACAGACTTGGACTCTTATTAAATTTGTGCTGCAGGTAAAATCTCTCCAGGTACTGAACAAGCGTGTGTCTGAAGATTTCAAAGAGCGAGCGAGAGCGTGAAGTTTTATACGTAAACAAATTGTAATTTGGCAGTTGGTCAATTTAATAATTACCAATGAAAAAAATAATAGCACCAATGAACATGTTTTAAATAGTGAAATAAATAGCCGTTTGTCACTTGTGAACCGAAAAAGATAAGTTTGACTTTTTTTTAGTGGTACGAATAATGAACAGACAACATAAATGAGAGGACACAATGTGAAAGAGGTTTTACAAGAACAGAAACATTTATGTGGTTATGTGCATTGTTCCTTGAGAAAGCAAAAGACAGAGAAGACACTTGACTTTATAAATAGGCTGCTTGGGTACAAGAAAATAAGGTCATGATGGAGTATTCTGGCCATTTCTGGATGCACACCTGGAAAGATGCAGAAGGGGATAAAGAAGAGATTTACTGCATTGATTGAAGGATTGAGGGTCTTGGATTACGTGGATAGACTGAAGAAGCTGGGGTTGCTTTTCTTTGAACACAGAGATTGTGAGGAACTCTGAATGAAAATATTAAAGGGAGTAGACAGAGTTGGCAAACATAAATTGTTTGAGGGTCAAGAGCCAGCGGCCACAGCATTAAAATGATTGGCAACAGAACCAAAGGTGACAGGAGGAAGACAGCAGGTAGTTAGGGTCTGGAATGCACTGCCATAGGGAGCAGTGGAGACAGCCTCAAGGAAAGCTTTCAAAAATTATCTTAAAGGAAAGCATTTGTAGGTTAGTTTGGAGATAGCAGGACCAGTTGGTTGGCTCTCATACAGAGTCAGGCAGACTTGATGGGCCAAGCTGCAACCATTCAATGGATCTCAAGCTGTAACAGAACTGGTTTGCTGCAGATGCTCCAGTTTTCATCCACATTGTAAAGGTAGGTTGGTTGTCAGCTGAACTTGTTACTTGTTGCAGTTATAAAAATCACTGGGAAGTTGATGAACATATAAGAGAAAAATGGGTTGCAGGGGCTCTGTGTACTGGCAAAGATACATCGGCCAAATAACCATCTCGTACATTGTGAAAAAAAAATTACGCTATTGAATTGAATCATTCTTGTTCTAATTATTGCTAACATTCACTTCCTTGGATTTGGGCACATTTCTTTGTGTGAAAATCAAGAAGACTTGAGGCACTGATGCGAACGTGGGTTTCCCAACTTCCTTGGAAGTATTTGTTGCCGAGAGTTATACTGAGATATCTGCTCACTGAATTCATGCCAGACTAGATCAGTCACATGCACAGCAACTCCACTTGGTTAAATAGCTTCAGACAGAGAGAGGCAATGTTTCAAGTAATGCACATTTTAAAAAGTAGGTTAATTAACTAATGTATTAATATTATTCTTTTAAATAATTGTTTTTAAATATCTTGTCTTGATTATATTCTTTATATTAAATATGATTACTTTGATATTTTAAAAAACTTTTTTTGATGATTGTGAATATTGGAGATAATGACAGATATTCAAAGTCCAGTAAAAGGTCTGATAACTGGTGATCAAGGGACATTATTTTGTTGGTTGTCAAAGCATTACTAGGAAGGGGGCTTAATGTTTTCAGCAGGCGGACCTTACTAATTAGAAATTGGTTTCAGGGATTAAGTTGATTCTCCAGGTAAGAGCAGGTCCACAGAGCAAGGAGCTGCTCAACAAATCGAGCGAGATAGGAATGTATAACAGGCCTCATTATAGTGATTTTTAAAAAAATTAATAGGTCCACTTTTTGTAAATTTTATTTCCTAACTTTCCCCACAGATTAACTAGCTGTCTGTTCATTTCAGAATTTTACATTTAAAATTCTTTCATAAAAAAAGTTTTTGTCGTAACCCCAATTATATTATTTTCCTTGCTCTGTGCATTATCCCTTTCCCCTTCTTGTCTGATCTCAATTATTTGTTCACCTTTATGCACCAAGAAGATCTGTAATGTACAATGACATTGTCATGACCTTCAAATTTTCATGAGGTTATATAAATGTTGACAACACTGCATTTGCTTGATCTGCATTGTACTGCCATCTGGTGGACAATGCTGGTACAGGCAGCCTTCAATTCTCAGGTGGGGTGGGTAGGGTGGGGAGGGGGGGGGAGGGGTGTGTAGAACTAAATCACAATAACAACAGTACCTTTGTCCAGTCCAGGACACTTCATGCAACCATTATCAGACAAAAAGCCATGAAAGGAAAAGTTAAAAGGTGATCAAAGTTTGGCGAAGAAAATTAAAGAAGTCTGTTGATACTGGATAAATGGGGCAATACACAAAGTGCTAGAGGAACTCAGAACATCGGAATATTTTTATCTCTGAAGGAGGGCTGAGGCCTGAAATGCCAACTGCCTTTTGCTTTCCATGGCTGCTGCACGAAATCCTCCAGCACTTGTGTGTAATAGTCAAGAAGAAAATACCTTAGGAATGTCTCAAGTTGGAGAGAGAGGCAAGGAATAAGAAAGGTTAACAATACAAGCCCACTGTATGAAAGGAAGGACAGCCATTTTTAAAATCGGATCACTATCCATCAAAAGTGCCATCAAAAAGTTCGTACAAGCAGCTTACATTTTCATGAGTGAAATTTTCCCAAATTATTGACATAATTGTAACATGGGTGCTATAATATTGATTTTCTGATATCCTTTATTTAGAACATAGAACACAAAACACTACAGCACAGTACAGGCCCTCAATGTTTTGCTGACCCATTTATTCCTTAAAAAAAGTACTAAACGCACCCTACCCCGTCACCCTCTATTTTTTCTTTCATCCATGTGCCTGTCTAAGAGTCTCTTAAATGTCTCTAATGTTTTAGCCTCCACCACCACCTCTCTGTATAAAAAAAATTACCCCTTATGTCTCCCCTACACTTCCCTCCCCTCACTTTGTGCCTATGTCCTCTGGTGTTTGTTATTCTTGCCCTGTCAAACAGGTGCTGGCTATCTACCCCATCTACGCTTCTCATAAACTTGCAGACTTCTATCAAGTCTCCTCTCATCCTTCTACGCTCCAAAAAGTCCCAGCTCTGCTAACCTTGCCTCATAAGACTTATTTTCCATTCCAGGCAACCTCTTGGTAAATCTCCTCTGCACCCTCTCCATAGCTTCCACTTCCTTCCTAGCAGAACTGAATATAATACTCTAAATGTGGTCTTACCAGAGAGTTATAGAGTTGCAACATGATCTCTCTACTCCTGAACTCAATCCCCCTATATAATGAAGACCGTCTTAACTATCCTTTCTTAACTGTGTGGGAACCTTGAGGGATGTATGAATTTGAACTCCAATATCCCTCTGTTCATCCACACTATTAAGTAACCGACCATTAACCCTGTATTCAGCTTTCTTGTTTGTCATTCCAAAATGCATAATTTCACACTTATCCGGATTGAACTCCATCTGCCACTTTTCCGCATCCTCTTGTAACTTTTCACAATCTCAGCTCCACCCAGAGCACCTCCAACCTTCATGTCATCTGTAAACTTATTGGTGCAATCTTCTGCCTTTTCATCCAGGCCATTTATCCAGGCAGAATACTTTCCTTCCACTATCACTCTGGTTTCTTCCTGCTTGCCAATTTTTTTTTATCCACACAGCCATTTACCCCATGCCTCATGACGTTTTCGATGAGTCTCTCATGGGATACCTTGTCAAATGCCATGTAGACCACATTTACTATCCTACCCTCATCAATTCCTTTTGTTAACTCCTCAAAAAACTCATTTAGGCTCATGAGGCACAACCTTCCTTTCACAAAGCCAAGCTGACTATCCTTGAGTAGACTCTACTTCTCCAAAATATCATAAATCCTATCTTTAAGAATCCTCTCTATTAGATTGCACACCGGTCTATAATTCCCAGGATTCTCTCCATTACATTTTTTAAAAAGGGGACATTTGCTATTCTCCAATTTTCCAGCACCTCCCCTGTGGCCAAAGAGGATTCAAAGATCATAGCTACTGCCTCAGCTATCTATCTCACTTCCCACAGTAGCCTGGGGTACATCACATCCAGCCCCAGGGACTTAACAATCTTGACATTTTCAAGAAGATCCAACACTTCCTCTTCCTTAATCTCCACATTGTCCAGCACACAGACCTGTTCTATTCCGACATCACCCTGATCAAGGTCCTTTTCTCTTGTGAATACAGAAGCAAGGTACTCATTTAGGACCTCCCCAACCTCCTCCGCCTCCAGACACGTTGCCTCTTTTATCCTTTAGTGGCCCCACCTTCATTCTTGTCATCCTTCTGTTCTTCACATACACATAGAACACCTTGTGGTCTTCCATAATCCTACATTCTAAGGCCTTATGTCCCTTTCAAGCTCTCCTAAGTCCTTTCTTAATCTCCTTCCTGGCTACCATATATTTCTCATGAGCCATTCCTGAATCATGCTTCCTATACCTAGCATATGCTTCTTTCTTCAACTTGACTAGTTGCTTCATCTGTTTCATCAGTCACAGTTTCACTTTCCTACATTTTATCCTTGTCCCAGTGGGACAAACCTATCCTGAACCCAGCACGTTCCCTAAACTTGTTCCACGTTACTTCTGTGCTTTCACCCTTGAACATCTGTTTCCAATTTATTCTCACTTATTCCAGCCTTATCCCATCATAATTAGCTAGTTAAACACTTTCCCATTTTGACTCTTCAGCCATACATTCATCTGCCACAACTACTTGTTCCTACTCTCTCTGGTGCGTGGCACAGGCAGCAATCCCGAGATTACCACCCTTGAGATTCTGCTTTTTAACTTCTTTCCTAACTACCTATATTCCCTCTTCAGGACCTCATCCCTACTGTCATTGATCCCCATGTGGACCATGACATCTGGCTGCTTACCCTCCCCCTTCAATATACCATGAACTCAATCAGAGACATCCCTGACCCTGGCACCTGGGAGGCAACATATCACCCGGGTGCCCCGATCTCATTCACAGAACCTTCTATATGCTTCAACAAATCCCCAATCACCATAGCTTTCCTTTTCTCCCCCATTCCCTTCTGAGGAAGGGGCCAGCCTCTGTGCCAGAGACATGACCACCACAACTTGTCTGTGGTGGATCGTTACCTCCCCCCAAACAACTTCCAAAAAGTATTCTTGTTGAGGGGAATGGCCACAGTGCTCTGCACTATCTGCCTCTTCCCCTTCCCTCTCAAGTAATTCAATTACTTATCTCCTCACTTTTTGGGGTGAACGTCTCCATGAAGCTCCTCTCTATCTCTGCCTCTCGAATGATCCTGAATTCATCCAGCTCCTTAACGTGGTCTCCCAGGAGCTGCAGCTGGATGAACTTCTTGCAGGTGTAGTCATCAGAGTCAATTCTGCTACCCCGGATTTCCCACATTCTGCAATCACCTGACTGTCCTTGCTGTTGTCTCCATTAACTCATCCTAATTTAAATTCAAAAATCTTACCTTATTGGAACCAAGGTTGTCTTTAGCTTCCGATTGCCGAAGCCTCGAGAGTCAAAGCCTCTAAGTCTCACTCCTACCCTGAGCCTCTCCCACACTGACCACTCCGCTTGAGCTACCTTTCTTTTTTATTTGAGTAAAAATAACCTCTCCTTCTGTAAGAAATTTTGTCTGATTTATTGTGGTATGCACTGCTCTTTAGAAAAAGAAACTCCATTCATTCTTCTGAAATACAATTTATTTGTTAATAATATTTTGTATATATTAGAGCTATATTACATTAACATGACAGTAAAACTATAAACTAATTGAAATAAATGTAGATGAAGATTACATGCAAAATTACACTTATTTGTTTAAAGCCGAATGCAGTACTGAAAGACACCAATAAGATATTATCCTTAGCACTTTTTTTCTGCTGTAGTATAAACTATTAGCTTTGCTGTCAAATAAAATTGTTGCCATCTGATGAAATGTTATTGATATTATCTGTACTTCTTCCTCCATTGATGCGGCTTAATCTGTTCGTATTCCCTCTGTCTTGTCTGTTTTTATCTTGTATTTAATTGAGAAAATTGTTTTGATTCTTTCATGTTAAAAATGTTAATTTCTGAAAAAGCATTTTATTGAAGTCCTAACACAAAAACAAACATAAGTTTACATGGCTTCAGGTAATTTATTTTGACTCTGCAACTATGTTTTTATTTGAAAATGTATAAAAATGAATCACCAAATACATTTAGACTGTGAATAATGATGAGGTGTGGCAATAAGTTACAAGACACCCTAAGGTATAAGAATCGATAGGGAGATGAGAAGCAGAGTAGAGTGGCATGTTACCAGTAACTCCACCAGTTGCATAAGTTATTTCATAACATTTTTTTTCAAAAAGCCGATGGCTACTGATGGAAATGGCAGTGACTTTGATTTTTGCTTTATTAAAGCTCTAGATTGGTATTACCCATGTTCGCTCATAAAGATAAATATATTCACATGTTTCAAAGAAGTTTTACCTCATCTAAGGACAATTGTGGCAGTATGTCCATATTTAATAAACCATTAAATTATAGTAAACCCAGAGTGCAGTATATCCTTGATTGTGATTAAATGCTGACATTTCCCCATCAACATGGGAGGATCTAGCTCAAAATCGCACACAGTGGAGGGACACCATCAGAAAAGGTGTGGACACTGATGAGAACAAGCTTAAAGAGGCAACAGACGAAAGGCAGAAGGAAGCACCACAACGGAGCATCTGCCCCTGCTGCCCCTCCAGGTCTCACCTGCCAAGTATGTGGCAAGCAATATCAGCCTGTAGAGCCACTCCAGGACACACATACCAAAACTCACAAACTGACTGAAAGGAACCATCATCATCCTATGGGATGGATAACCAGAAGAAAATTGAATGCCTAGATTAGTGGTTCCCAACCTTTCACTTTCCACTCACATACCACTTTAAGTAATCCCTATGCCATAAGTGTTCTGTGATTAATATGTGATTGCTTAAGGTGGGATGTGAGTGGGAAGGGAAGGTTGAGAACCACTGCTCTAGACCCAATTATTACTGAAATATTTTGCTTGAGAAAAATTGTCATTGGCCCATTTCCTTTGGAGTTATGAAACCATGCACATAATGAGTCAATTAGGTACGATTAAAACAGTGGTTTTCAAACTTTTTCTTTCCACCCACATACCACCTTAAGCAATCCCTTATTAATCACAGAACACTTATGGCATAGGGAATATTTAAAGTGGTATGTGAGTGGAAAGTAAAAGCTTGGGAACCACTGGCCTAGATTATATAATGGACAAAGGCAGTTGAGTTAAAGACCATGGTGATAGTTTGTGGAAAAGCACAGAAGTCATGTGGAGGATGTTAATGGACCAAAAAGGTGGGGATGTGGGCAGGTTTGTCTCATTAAGCAGGAAAAAGATAGTAGGATAAGGGAACCAGGGTTGACAAAACAGGTGAGGCCGTAAATTAAGAGAAAGAAGGAAGCATGCAGAAGGTTTAGGAGGAAAAAGCTGAGGGCTCATGAGAATTATATCCTTTATTTATATCCAAGAAGGATCTTAAGAAAGGACTTATGAAAGCTAGAAGGGGGCATGAGAAGGCCTTGGCAAGTAGGATTAATGAAATCTTAAAGTGTTCTATGCATAAGCAAATAATAGGATGAAGGTAGGGCTGCTTAAGGATAAATGAGGCCACATGTGTCTAGAGGCAGAGAAGGTAGGGTCAGTCCTAAATAAATACTTGTGTTCAGTATTCACCAGAGAATGTGAGGTCAGTAACAAGCTTATGTGCTAGAACATGTTCATGTTAAGAAAGAGGATGTGCTGGATCTTTTTAAAAACATTAGGAATGATCAGTCCCTGGAACTGGACAAGATATACCCAGGTTATTACAGGAATCAAGGGAAGAAATTGCAAGAGTTTTGGCAATGTTCTTTGCATCCTCCATAGGGGAGGTGCCAGAGGATTGGAGAATAACAAGTGGTCCCCTTGTTTAAAAAAAGGTAATAGGGAAATCCTGGGAATTATAGACCAGTGAGTATTTCATCAGTGGTGGGCAAACTATTGGAGAGGATTCTTATGGACAGGATTTGCAAGTGTTTAGAGAAGTATAGTCTTTTCAGGGATAGTCAGCATGGCTTTGTGAAGGGTAGGGCATGCCTCATGAGCCTAATTGAGGAAATAGCAAAAGAAATTAATGAAGGTAGGGCAGTAGATGTGGTGTACCTGCATATGTATTTTACTCAGGCATTTGACAAGATCCCCCGTGATAGACTCATTCAGAAAGTCATGAGGCATAAGATCCAGGGAACCTTGGCTGTGTGGGTTCAGAAGTGGCTTGCCTGCAGAAAGCAGTGTAATGGTGGACGGAAAATATTCTGCCTGGAGGTCAGTGACTTGGACGAAATAGTAGAGGGATAGGTCAGTAAGTAGAAGGTTGTTGTAGGCTACAATAAGTTATATATGGGATGCATAGTTGGGCAGAAAAGTGTCAGATGTTATTCGATCAACGCAATTGTGAAGTGATGCATTTTGGAAGGTCAAACATGAAGGTAGGATTCTTAACTGTGGAAGAACAGATGGAACTTTGGGTCCAAACACATAGATCTCTTCAGGTTGTCGAGCGAGTTGATAGTGTATTTAAGAAGGCTTATGGTATGCATAAGCTTGTGACACTATTATTTGTTTCAGAGGTGAATGTCTGAACATCTTTCAAAAGGGTGAACCCATGCAAGGCATCAGGCCCTAATGGCGTACCTGGCAGGGTACTGAAAATATGTGCCAACCAACTAGAGGGAGTGTTCATAGATATTTTCTTTTTTTTTTAATTTTTTAAAAATTTTTGCACTGAGTCATATCAACAACATCCACAAATGATCATCAATAATATATACATAGTGACATTTTTTCTTTTCCCCCACTTCCTCTCACCCCTTCCACACCCTCATCAAAACTGAATAAATGATAAAACACTTAAAACAAAGAAATAAAAAGCTGCATCGTCTACTTTCACATATTTAAATCTTATTGTGCTCATAATTATGTTGTTTTACGGGATGGAGGTTTGTGGTCGGCATTCTCCGACATATTTTATGTATGGTTCCCAAATTTGTTCAAATATGTACACTTGTCTTTCAGATTGTATGTAATTTTTTTCTAATGGAACACACTTGTTCATTTCTGTACCACTGATGTATTTTAAGGTTTGTTTCTAATTTCCAGGTTGTCATAATATATTTTTTGGCCACTGCTAGAGCTACCATAAAATTTTTTATTTTGGCTTTGCTTAATTTTTTTCTTTTATATTATTTAACAGAAATTTATTTGGATCTTTTGGTATATTATTTTTTGTGATTTTTGTTTAATATTAGGTTTAAATCTTCCCAGAAAGCTTTTACTTTTGAGCATGTCCAAATTGCATGTAATGTTGATCCAATTTCTTGTTTGAAACAAAAACATCTATCTGATGCTGTTGGGTCCCACTCTTTTAATTTCTAAGGAGTACTATATAATCTGTGTAGCCAGTTATACTGAATCATACATAATCTAGTATTTATCGTGTTCCTCATTGTTCCTATACATAACTTCTCCCATCATTTCATTCTTTATCTCTACGTTTAAATCTTTTTCACAACTTTATTTCAGTTCATACTTTATTTCATCTTTTTCTTTATATTGCAATTTGATGTACATGTTGGTAATAAATTTTTAATTATCATTATGTCTGTGATTAAATATTCATATTGCTACTTTCTGGTAATCTCAAGCTATTTCCCAGATAAGTTTTCAATTGGAAATATGTAAACATTGTACTTTGTGTTATTCCATATTTATCTTTTAATTGCTCAAATGTTAATAAATTATTTCCCAACAAGCAATCTTCTATTTTCTTGATTCCTTTTCTATCCCATTCTTGAAAAATAAATTGTCTATTGTAAAGGGGATTAATGAGATTTGTGTTAATATCATTTTTTGTTATTTGATAATTTATCTTTTCTTTCTTCCAGGTGTATTCTTTTCCATAATTTAAGTATGTGATGTAGTACTGGTGAATTGTTATATTGTACCAATTTTTCATCCCATTTTAAAGGACATGTTCCAGGATATTTTCTCCCAATTTGTCTAATTTTATCTTAGTCCAATCCAGTTTTTCTCCTCTCTGATAAAAATAAAATAACTAAATTTACACTAAAAGAAATGGAGGATATGAAACTAATCGATATATGGACGAAACAACACCAAAAAGAGAGAGAATATTTACACTACTCAAATAGAGATAAGACCTATTCAAGAATTGACATGTTTTTGTTATCAGCATAGATCCAAGGAAGAGTTTAAAAAAATGGAATATAAAGCAAGATTATTATCAGATCACTCTCCCCTGTTATTAACAATTGAATTAGAGGATGCCCCATCAAAGACATATAGATGGAGACTAAATCCTACACTGTTAAAAAGACAAGATTTCAAAGAATATATTGAACAACAAATTAAAATATACTTTGAGATAAATATGGAATCAGTAAAAGATAAATTCATTTTATAGGATGCAATGAAGGCCTTTATTAGAGGACAAATAATTAGCTATATGACTAAAATTAAAAAGGAATATAATCGGGAAGTAGAACAGTTGGAAAAAGAGATAACAATCATAGAAAAGGAATTAGCGGAAAGGGAAGATACAGAGAAAAAGAGAGAAATGGCAGAGAAAAAAATTAAAATATGAAACATTACAATCATATAAAGTAGAGAAAAATATAATGAAAACAAATCAAAAATATTATGAACTTGGAGAGAAAACACACAAAATATTGGCCTGGCAACTTAAAACAGAACAAGCTAAAAGAACCATTCTAATGACAAGAAAAGATGATAACCAGATCACATATAATCCATTGGAGATTAATGAAAATTTTAAAAGATTCTATGAACAATTATCTAACATTGAACTACCACATCTACAAATAGAAGAACAAAATAAATTGACTGAACCTTTTAAGACGGAAGAAATACAAGATAAATTAATGAAACTATCAAACAATAAAAGACCAGGTGAAGAAAGATTTTATAAAACTGTAGAGTTTTATAAAGTTTTTAAGGATCTATTAATCCCTTCCCTCCTATAAGTAATAAATCAAGTAGAAGAGACCCAAAACTTACCAGAATCATGTAAAACAGCAATAATTACAGTAATTCCGAAAGAGGGAAAGTCCCACTACTGCCATGTTCATAGATATTTTCAATCTCTCATTGCTCTAGTTGTAGGTTCTCTCCTACTTCAAAAGGGCATCAATCATACCAGAACCCAAGAAGAGCAGAGTGAGCTGCCTCAATGACTATCACCCAGTCACTCTCACATCAACTGTAGTGAAATGCTTTGAGAGGTTGGCCATGTCCAAAATTAACTCGTACCTAAGCAAAGACTGCAATTTGCCTCCCGCAACAATCACTCCACAGCACATGTAATCTCACTGGCTCTCCACTCAGCCATGGATCACCTGGACAACAGCAATACCAACTTCAGGCTTCTTTTCATCGATAATAGCTCAGCTTTCAACACAATCATCCCCCTCCATACTGGTTAATAAGTTTCAAATTCTGGGCCTCTGTACCTCACTCTGTAACTGGATCATCGACTTCCTCACCGGAAGACTGCAGTCAGTGTAGATCGGTAACACCATACCCTCCTCATTAACAATCAACATAGATCCACCTCAAGGATGCGTGCTTACCTACTACTCTACTTTCTCAACACTCATAACTGTGTGGCTAGGCATAATTCAAATGCCAGCTAAATTTTCCAATGACAGCACTGTTATTGGGAGAATTACAGATGGCAACGAGGAAGTGAAGAGGAGTGAGATCAGCTAGTTGATCCTTGCACTTAACTTCAGTAAAACAATGGAATAGATTATGGAGTTCGGGAAGTAGAAACCAAGGGAACACAAACCAGTCCTCATCAAAGGGTCAGCAGTGGAGAAGGTAAGAAACTTCAGATTCCTGGATCTCATCATCTCAGAAGAGCTATCCTGGGACCATCATGTCGGTGCGAATATGAAGAAGGTATGCCTGCGACTATATTTCATGAGGTGTTTGTGGAGATTTGGTATGTTACCAAAGTTCTTGCAAATTTTGTTCCATGGAGAGCATTCTGACTGGTTATATCACTGTCTGATACAAAGGTGCCAATGCAAAAGACAGGAGAAGGCTACAGAGGGTTGTAAACTCAGCCAGCACCATTGATGGCATTAGTCTTCCCTTCATTAAGGGGATCTTTAAGAGATGGAGCCTCAAGAAAACAACTTCTATCATCAAAGACCTCCACCACCCAAGCCTTTCCCTTTTATCCCTGCTACCATGAAGGAGAAGGTACAGGGGCCTGAAGAAACACATTCAACATTACAAAAACAGCTTCTTCCGCTCCGCCATCAGATTGTTGAACAGATAATAAACTTATGGACTTCTCTTTTTCGCACAATTTTTAAAAAACCTTGGATTTACATAATTGTAATTTTATAGTAAATTTTGCTCCTTGTCCTGCTCCTGCAAAACAGCAAATTTCATGACACATCTTCATGACAAAAATCTGATTCGGATTCTGGCCTTCAGTGGTTGGAGGATTGGATTCAAGAGCCGTAATGTTGAACCATGGAAGTAAGGATTTGTTTCATTTAGACTGATGCTGATTAATACAACTTAACGATCCATGCACATGGCAGATGTCTTGTTCTGAGATGTTTGCAGAGTCCCAAGGATAGTGGAGGCCTTATGACATGTGCTGTCTGCAACAACAGCCTAGCTCATAAATTTCCACTAGATCTGAAATCATGCGACTTACAAGAGCTAGGAGAGCTAAAATTGTACTCAATACCCAAGGGGAGGGAGACACATCTCTGTGATTGGTCCATTATGTGGTGGAACATATAGATGGATATTGCATAGCTTAAAGCTGATGGATCGTGCTTGTTGCTTAGGAGGAGACTGTTTTGAGATTGGTTAGTGTCAGATAGCATTAGAGCAGTGGTGTTCAAACTGCCCCCCTAAACTCACATTCTACCTTGAGCAATCCCTATGCCATAAGTGCTCTGTGATTAGTAAGGGATTGCTTAAGGTGGAATGTGAGTTTGGGGGAAGTTTGAAAACCACTGCATTAGAGTACACAAACCCATGAATTTGTATGTTTGAGGAGCTCCCTCAGTCCTCTGCAGAGATGATGGACCATAAGCTTGGATATCAAATTTTTAAAAATTGGCTTATGATGAATTTAAGTCCTTCATTCCTCAGGAGAGTAAACTACTGATTGAGATCTCACCCCAGAACCTGGATGAGGTACCGATATCAATCCTCCACAAATCTGTGGAGCCAGCCATGAGTCCAATATCTCAGTGAGACCGTGGAAGGATGCTAATGGACTACGGGTTCCTCCGTTAGATAACTGCCCAAATTAGGACAAGGTAAGCAAACATCTTTGTTATATAAAAGTCTATGAAGGAGACTCCATCCGGTCTGGCAGTATCGGGTGTGGTCTTGTGTGATTAACGGATTAACAAAAAATTAAGAATTTAAAAAGTCAGGAGTTGAGTTGAGGAATGAATGGCTGGGGACATACATTAAAATTTTGGGGCTTAGCAAGAAAAGTGATACAATATGTGATGTGAGATAAGAGATGATGAAGAGAATAAATGAAGAATAAGAGAAAAGGTCAAGAGTTTATGAGAAAAAAATAATAGGATGAATCACGAGCTGTAGCTGGAGTGAGCCACTCTGCAAGGGGTGGTGGGGAGGAGGTGATGAATAAAATTTGGAACCATTGGTTTACACTGAAATTGACTGACCATGTAAACAATACAATCTTGAGATGTCGAATTTGCCAGGAAACAAACATAACAAAAGAAATTCCGACCACACCAGGCTCTGTGCCACCACTGGAGGGCCCATTTCCTCAATTAGAACAGAACGAATGCGCTACTGCCTCGTATTAATGATAGGTTCTCAAGGTGAGTTGAAACATTTCCCACCGCACATGCAAACATCAAAACAGGAGCAAAAGCACTTGCAAAAGAATGTTTCCCAAGGTTTGGGATGTGTCAGATGCTGAGATAATGGACGTCATTTTGCAAACAAACTCACAGGCACACTGTGTAAAGCTATAGGAATGAGTCAGAAATTCTCTTGTGCATTCACAATCAGCTGGCATAGTAGAAAGGTGCAACTGTAGCCTGAAAACCAAATTGGTAAAAGTCTGCAGATAAACAGGGCTGAATTGGGTACATTGCTTACCATTAGCACTCGTGGCCATGAGGTGGTCACATGAGATGGTTACTGGAAGGGTGATGTCAATAACAATGATCAAGCCCAGTAGCGATGAGGTAAGCTTAGAGAGTTGGAAGAACTAGGAAAGTACTTGAAAGTATTAACTTTGGCTGTCAGATCTGTTTACTTCCAGGTACAGAAAGCATGAGGACCCCCAGTGGAAGACACCAAACTGCAGGCAAATTCCAGAGACTGGATGTACGTGAAGAATTTTAAAAGAAAGTTGAACAGCTGAGGCAAGTTAGGCTATTCCAGGTGTTCTTGTCAATCCCCATTGTGATCAAGATAAAATAGATAGGACAATGGATTCATCTCAACCACTGCTGGAGAGTCCCAACAACTGAGGAACGAAAGGAGAAGAAAGATGAAAAAGACTGCATGAACAACATCATTGTGTAGGATACATAAACGAGAGAGCTTACCTAAATTTGGTTATTTTGTTCTGTAACCTATGCTTTTTGCTCTTATTGTGTACAGAAGTGGGGTGGAGGGAGGGGGGGGGGTGTGGTTTGGAGCCTCAGAGGGGAAAGGGAAAATAGGGACAGAATGGCATCCCTGGGAGTTTAGTGCAGAAAATAAAATCTACATTTCAAAAGAGGAAGTGAAAAAGAACAGCCGGTGGGGTTTATGTAGCTGAAAAAGGGAATCATAGGGAATAATGCGGCACTTATGATTTAGCAGAACCCAAAACAATGGAAATCCATATTTAGACTGAAGCCAAGGGTCCTGGAATGTAGCGAGGCCGCATAACTGTACTCGGGCATTATCACTTTTAGCACCACGGCTTTGCCATTCTCTCAGTCGCTTCTCAACTATCTGGAAGAACCTGGACAAACACTGCACATCACAATCTTGGCGGCCAAAGGTTACACAATGCAAGGACACTTTGCATAGGCCCATATATTACGACTCAGAAAGTGTATCAATGCAGCCTGCACCAAAGTCCACTCCTTGAAAGAACCTGACCATAATGAGAAAGGTGTATTTGTTGAATTCTTGTAAAAACAAGCACCCGATACATTTCTACATTTCATATGTAACAATGGCAGTGAAGGACATGTCCACTTGCCAGCACAGGACTGCTAAACTAGGGTAGAGTTCTACAAGGATGGGAGAAACAAAAGACATCATGATAAAAGAAGAAAGAATCAAGACAAATGAAGTTTATTGTCATCTGATTGCAAAAGTACATATCTCTACATATCTATATCATATATATAGTTTCATGAATATGAAAATCTTGGATGGTTAGTGTGAGCAGTTTCTTTGGTTGTTCAGCTTTCTCATTGCCTGTGGGAAAAAGTTGTTCCTCATCCTGGTGTTACTGGCTCTAATCCTCCTGCATCTCTTCCCCGTATCAGAATCTGGGCCTGCGGAAAGTGAGCCTACTGGTTTCTGCCAATAAATTGGCCAGGGCTTGCAGACGATTAGAATTCACAGTAACTAATATAAGGTTCACACCAATCTCACAGATAAAGGAAGACTCAATATCAGGAAAAGGAGATAACTCAATTCCATAATATAGAATAATTTCATTGGAGAATCTTCTTAGGTGACAAATGGGGAATTGAAATGTTCCCCTGGGATGGAGCAATGCTCTTAGCAGATCACTTACATCAGATCAGCATTTGAAAACCAGACCATTAAAATATTTCAAATTCTGAAAGCCACTCAGAATAGTCACAGACCATCCCTCCTGAAGCATGAGATAGCATGAGACTATATTTTAGCAAGACATTCAGTGTTGCACTGAATTTGACAGGCAGTGCATGTTTCACTTTGATTCCAGACTCAGTAGATAATATGACCAATGTTATTGGCGCATTGAGAACAATTAGAGATGCATTTGGCCCTTCCAAAAATGAAGGAAAATCCCACAGCAGCCCTGGTCTTACCCATCAAGACATTCTCGTTGTGCTGCCACCACACTCTCTCTGAAAATTAGAACTAGTTTTCTTCATTTTGAAGTTCTGATAAAGGATCTCAACTGGAAATATTACCTCGACGTCTCTTTTCACAGTTGCTGCCTGATCTGCTTAGTACTCCCAGGATTTTCTGTTTTTACTCTTTTCTTTTCCTTTATTTTTATAATTTTCCAAGGGCAGAGAACATTGTCAACTGCAGCAGAGACCAGGAAGGTTAAAGTTAGCTGCTCTGATGTTTAAGGTGACATTAAGGGAACAGGTTTAGAGACATTATTTTAGGAGATAGAGCAGAAATTGAAGATTTAGAACCAAAATAAGAAGTCTTCAAGTCAGAAACTCATGCAATACACGGTGTTCATGCTAATGAGCAAGAACCCACTGATAATAATACCATTCACCAGCATTTTGTCAATACACTGAAGTGTCTTAGTGATTCATGCTCTTCTAGGTACTACTCAAATGATGTGACAGAGTCTGCTCCACCAAGCAGTGGACCTAGATTCCATCCACCCTCTGGATTAAAAAAGTTATTTTTCTGATCTCCTGTAAATTCCTTACCCATTATCCTAAACCTTGCCCTCTCCTTTTAGAGAACATCCACTTGAGGAAGTTTGTCCAAAGACAACCAAATTAATGGCCTCAGCGACTTACTATTTTTCAGAGTTGAGGATGGAGGGATCTTCAAAAGACAGTCACAAATTTTTTTTTTAAATTTTTTATTTTTCACACCATAAATCACATTAGCCATGATGTACACTTTTTCTTTTTCACACATATACAGTGACTTTTTCTCCCCCCCCCCCCCCTCACCTCCCAAGCCACCTCCCCACCCCCCCCTCTCATCCATTTTAGGTATACAATCTAGGTTGCATTAAACCCGTCAGACAATGTTGTCATTCAACAAAAATACACCAGAAATTCTACTGAGTCCATTCTTTTCTTTCCTTCTCCTTCCATCAGCACAAGGCAAAAAAAAAAAAATCTCATTGAAGATGTTACGGTAAGACAATTTCTGCCATATAGGTGAAGGTAAAAGAGTTTCAGATCATAACCACCTCTATATACATATATTTTCCTTCACACCCTCCCAAATCTTTTGCTTCTCCCTTTAAATCTATGTCCCTATACTTTAAGCACTACACCTATCTAAAATCTTCATAATCTGCACATACATCATCCTTAAAATGTGAAAATAACTGACAAATGATCAGCATCAGTGAATGAAAATCAAAAAGGGCCCTGACGGCTGTTTTTTATCTCGCCATCAAGTTTCTACATCCTTGCAATGCAAGAGAGCTTGTGAAGAGAAGTAAATCTAAATTTCTTACCTTTGCACTGTAATCCTTGTTTCATCAAACCCCAGAGCAAAGAGCCACAGTGGTCACAGAACGTAGGTACTTTGAAGCTGTGAATGCTAAACTTGTGTGGCATGTTGACACTGAAGCGCTGAGACCCCACCTGCACAGAAAGCAAAAAAGAAATGGTGTGTTTTGGCTTGAGCTTTCAAACTAGCTTCAGGCAACTCTATTCCAAGTTGTGGTTGGCTGCCACTAGACACAAAAAATATTTATTATGATAGCCTTAGCTGTAGCAAAAAATGTATTATGTCAACCTGGAAATCAGAAGATAGCCTGAGAGTACAGCAATGGTACATAGAAATGAATAAATGTATTCCATTGGAAAAAATAACATATAATTTAAGAAATAACATCACAGTATTCAAACAAATTTGGGAACCGTACATGGAACACAACAGAGAAGTCCTACCGCGGACCTCCACCCCCTAAAATGACAGAATGAGAAGAAGATGAAATTGACTGAGCCACTGTGTAAAATTAGATGACACAATTTTCTTGTCTATTTTCATTGTTTAATGAGTTTAATGTATCATATATGTTGAACGTTGAGTGGGTGGGGAGGGGGGTGGGAAGGAGGGAGGGAAGGGAGGGGGTTAAAGGGGAGAAAATGACACTGTATATTCAAGAGGGAAAGGTTTTTGTGCATTTTGGTCAATATGGTTCATAGTGTGAAAAATAATTTATTTTTTTTTTAAAAAGAATTAAAATTAATTTTGCTACCTTGAACCAGAGGC
Source organism: Narcine bancroftii (assembly GCF_036971445.1). Taxonomy (NCBI): domain Eukaryota; kingdom Metazoa; phylum Chordata; class Chondrichthyes; order Torpediniformes; family Narcinidae; genus Narcine; species Narcine bancroftii. The sequence continues at coordinate 39,742,189 of NC_091472.1, read as the reverse complement.
AGATAATACATGCGTATCCAAATTAAGGGTCAAATGTAGACAGTGATATATCATTTGTTCATTCTATTACTTTTTGCAAGGCTTCAATAGGTTTACATCTCCACATTACTGTTTTATTACTCGCAACCACATATAATAATATTTTATGAAGGTCAAACCTATTTAGTGAGACCTGCACTGCTGCCACACAAGCCTGTAATTATGCCGTGTACTGCAACAATGTCACAGAAGAGCATTCTTTATTATTTTTTCTTCTCAGCCCCACCCCTACCCCAACCACAGGAACATCATTCCATCATATTCAATTCCATCATGTAAAACATATACCTCATCCTGCGTCTCTTGCTTCTTCAAGCCCGCACACTTTGTTATGATGAGTTCATGACATCGTTTATGCACCACACAAGTACAAACTGTAATTTAAATGAAAAATTCTTTATCACTGCCTTAAAACCTCAATGAGTATCTGTTAAAAAAAAGAAAAATCACAATTGAAACCACATAAACCAGCAATTACAATCAGATCCACCAGTTAGAATTGTCAGCACAGGATTTTTTTTGACATTTGTTGACTTTGCCGTTTATTTTCCTTCCATTAATAAAAAATAATAAAGTGCAAGATCAGCATGTTTTAACTTGTTATAATCAATGGCACTAATGTATTCTGGCCCCCATCGCCAACAGAATTTGGCCCATTCATTGTCAGTTCTAACTTGTAGAAATTAATTTCATAAGCTTGATAATATTTAACATACATCACTAGATCTTTCCTATTCTACCACTTCATGAATTGTATTTATGTTAGTTGAATAGACTTTCCTGATTTATTTCATTGTTCTCTTTCTTTTCAGCTTGGCCTCGATTATAAATCATGACCCATCAGTTTTTCAATTTCAAAGTGTCACTGGAAGGGCAGTTTCGGCTAATGTTAATAAAATATTTTAAAATACATCAAATTGTCTAGATCCTGGAGAAATGAACCAAATGATATTTGTTTCCGTTGTTTTGTTCTTTAGAACAGAACAACGGTGTACACACTGTGAACCATGGGCTGTAATTATGTCCAATGTTCTTGCTGCTTCAATTATCTAAATGGCAGCAAGATTGGGAGAGGTCAGCTTCTATTTTAATTCATTGAAATGCCAATAAGATTAATGATTTATTAATACTGGTCAACATTTATCAACTTCTGCCTAATTTAAGGTCAATTTCTCAACATCTGCCACATTCACAAATCCAAAAAACCTGTAATTATTTTTCTGCCAAAACAATCTTTGTTAACACGTCTCCTTGGATTTGTTGATTTCATGCAAACAGCTAGCAGTCCTTCCTTTCAAAAAACACTGATTGATGGATTGGACAATTGTAGCTAAACACTGGAAGGCTGAATGGTGATTAAATTGTTCCCTATTAAGTCGATAAATATTCCATTAGAACAGAAAATAAATACAAAGAAGATAAGGTAGATTGAAAATTAACTGGCCCATAACTTATTGGTGAAAAGTTTGAATAATCTCTTTGAAGAGAGAAAGGGGACCAGGGAAAGATTTAAGGATGTTGATAAAAGAATGTGCAGGAAGTTGAGAAAGAAACAATCACCCAAAATGTGATGAAGGTCCAGAACACACTGAAAGAATAATGTAAGCTGAAAATCTCACTGCATTTAACAAAACTTGTATGATATTTACTTAATATGGAGCAAATGACAAGGATAGAGAGCTGGAAAATAGGATTAATCTCAAGAGCTGTGTTTTAGCCACCATAAGGGGACATTTGAAGTAGGCTTCTTTGATTCTTCAAATAAAACAGTATCATTATGGCAGGTGAGTTGATTCCAAATTCTCCTTTTTGCACCATTCCATGATTGGTAAAGACAATGTCTTGCATGTTATGCTAAGTTGTATATTCATGGCTTACATTTTGCAAGCAAATGCTTGTGGCCAAATGTAATTACCAGCTAGTTTTGGATTCCCACAATTGTATGAGTAAACCTGCAATTCTGAAACTTCGGGCTGCTCTTTTCAGGGAATTTCCAACATTGGACACTGCATGGAATGAAACAATGGGGTCTCAAGTTGCAGCAATCTCCCAATCTCCTCATTCAATACAAAAAAACCTGAACCAGAGGAAATAGTAGAGGTGGGTACGACTTTATAAAACATTTAGACAAATATATGGATAGTAAAAATTTTGATGGATATGGATTGAATGCAGAAAATTGGAACTACCTTGAGAAGACAACTTGGTTGGCATGGATAAGTTGGGCCAAAGGACTTATTTCCAAGCTATAAAACTCCAAGACTCTAATTCTCAAACAGGAACATAATTTCCATTCACTTGAACAGAAACACCTTCACAGAATAAGGTAAGGTTTAATTAATTTACATATTTTGGAATAGTTTCAGTAAAGTGCTGTGTGTATTTAAAATATTTTAATTTAATGTTTTATATTAATCTAATGTTTTATATGTTTAATAATTTGAATATTTTAACTGTTTCTAATGTTTTTGATCATTCATAATATCAGACATATTCAAAAATATTTCATATTTTTAACATCTTTGCCATGTGGTTAGGCAGGAGACACATTTTGGTGGTCTTCCAAAGAATATAGAACAGTACATTTAACAATTTTGCAGATGGCTTTGCAGACAAATATTTATGGAGGGGTAAATGTCCACGTCAGCTGCAGCCTCGTTTGTGGCTGACAAGTCCGATGCGGGACAGGCAGACACAGTTGCAGCGGTTGCAGGGGAAAATTGGTGGGTTGGGTGTTGGGTTTTTCCTCCTTTGTCTTTTGTCAGTGAGGTGGGCTCTGCGGTCTTCTTCAAAGGAGGTTGCTGCCCGCCGAACTGTGAGGCACCAAGATGCACAATTTTGCAGATGGTGCATATCTAGTCCTCACATAAAGGCCAACCACAGCTCAGAGCCTTGTTGCTAAAGATGGAGCTGCCTTCACACTAATTAAATAATGCTACCTTTGCTCTATTCAAACAATTTCTCTCTCTGTAACTCTGCAATGTAGCCTGTTTTTTTTTAAACTGCTGCACCGTGTATGGACTGCATGCAAAACAAACTTTCTCATTGTACCTTGATACACAGACCATAAACTTGAACTTCATCTACAACTGATTTATATTAGTTCAAACATAATAGACAGGGGAAGTGTAGACAGTTTTGTGTGGACAGGCCAAATGTGGAAAGGGCAAGGGTTAACAGGGCAAGTTGACAGGGCAAAAGTGGACAAGGCAAAGGTAGACATAGATGTGGATTCTCCCTCAGATTCAAGACAACTTAGAATGTAACATAAGAAATAGGAGCAGGTGTAAGGCATCCGGCCTATTGAGGCTGTTCCACCATTCAATAAAATCATGGCTGATCTGATCAATGACTCAACCTTTGTAAGAACTTCCCCAGTGATTTCATTTAATCACTTACCTTGTTAAAAATATTCAGTACTGCACCTATCATTCCAAAATAGCAAAGCATTTTCTCTGAGATGACAGATTTTTTTTTCAGCCATTCCCAGTTAACCTACCAGGACCGGAGAGTGTTCGTTCTGCTCCTCACCCACTTGAAATTGTTTTGATTCTCCAGAAGAAGGTTATCCTTTGAAGAATTATTCATCTTTTACATTAGCAACATCTTGAAGATTTAGGTATTGGAACATTCAATCATGCTGTTTAATAAGAGTATATTCATTGAAAATATTTAAGAAAAAAAATTTCCAAGACATTTTGCTGACATTGCAAAATTCTCCTTTAGGTATTGTCTAAAGGCAAAAATGGACATTACCTAGGTTTCTGTAGGGTTTGTTAACCCCATGGGTATTGGAGTTTTTCCTATCTGTATAATTTATGACTTTATTCTTAGTTGTATCAGGGAAAGGGGCGGGGGGGGGGTGGGGAATAAAAAAAGACTCTGTATGTTATACGGGTGTTGGAAGAGATTGTATTGTGTGCTTCCATTTATACGTGTCTGTAAAGATCAAAAATAATTTTGTTTTAAAAAAGCAAAAATTGGTCATCACCCACATTCATTTTAGCATGTGTTGTTTGACACAAGCAATCTTCTCCAATATTAATAGGATTCCTAATCTTAATTTGTGATAGTACAGACCTATCACCAATGTATATAGTGTATATAGTTACAATATCTAGACTGTGCTTACAGCGATTGGCTGAGAGCTTAGCCACGCCTACTGTCTGGGCCTTAAAGGGTTGTGTCCCTAGCCAGGTTGGATCATTCCGGACTGGTCGGCCACCTGTGAAGAGCTCCTGTCTTTTGCTAATAAAAGCCTTGGTTTGGATCAACAAGCCTTTGGTTCTTTCGACGAGCTCTACATAATTAAATGGTGATAACTTCCACAAGTTCAAACTTAATCATCTAGAAATCTATTGACACAGGTCAATTTATCTTTTGTTTTGGCATGTACCTCATATGTTCACTGAACAGTCAGCAAAAGCAATAACAGAAGTATCAAGGCACAAAAATTTGAGAGCGGTTTCTTACCCTGGCACTGGTATCCTTGTTTACCTATTACTCCCCTAGAAATAAACAGAGCAAGGACATTAGATCAATGGGACACTGTCACGGATGGGATTTATAACCAACACAATCTTAGTGTGCACAAAGAATATTGTCCAATCAAAGGCCATAGTGGATCTCTGAAATAATATCGTAAGATCATCAAGAATAGACCATGTTTCTTCATGTAGTTTAATGTTTAAATATATCTTTTCATGCATTTAAGGGTTGACATTCACATATTTTATTAATCGTTTGCTTGCTTGGATTGGAGAACAATGATAGAGAAATGTTGATGTGGCCTGCTTCCGCTGAGCATTCCAAGTTTAAATATTGAAACAAATTGAATTTAGCCCCAAAGAAATAATTGGGAAATGACAGGATCCCATTTACAATTGACTCCTTTGGCATTACATACGAGTTGACTTGAACAACCATGCCCACATGAATCTCCAAGTGAGGGGAGGTGGGGGGGGGGGGGGGGTTGGTGTGCGGGAGGTGACAGCTCCATTTGAATTAGAAGTGATACATGTACAAGAGAGACATGAAAGTCGAGCATCTTGTTAATCTTTCCCATGCAGCTCACTATGTAAATTTATCATCTTGAATCCATCCACAAATCAGAAAGGCAGAAAATGAACTCTTCCTAGATTAATAAAGTGCCCTTTTGTTCGCATGAGATGACTTGTGTTAGCTCTATCCTGGAGAGTTGTTGAGTAGATTACCATTTAGGATTGTTTGCCTCAATGTCAGTAAACCAGAAGATGTTAATTTGGGTGGCAGCTAATATATAGTTCCTTGAAAATGTAAACAGATTAATGCAGAGGGTGTTTGCTATGCTTCTCTTCATCAGTCACAGCATTGAGTACAGAAGCAGGATGTCATGTTACAACTGTACAGGACTTTAGTGAGACAGCACTTGGAGTATTATACAAAGTTCTGGTCACCAAGCCATAGGAAAGGTATTATTAAGCTGAAAAACATGCAGGATACATTCACAAGGATGTTACCAGGACTGGCAAGGTTGGATTTATAAGGAAGATGAATCGGTTGGGATCTTTTCTCCTGAGTGTAATAAACTGAAAGGGGACCTTACAGAGATATATAAAATCATCAAGAGTGTAGATTTTTTTTAACAACACGGTAGAAACTGATTCCAGCCATTGAAACCAGTGCCGCCCGGAGTATGGGAGTTTAAGACGAGAGGGGCTAGGTTTAAGGTGCGAGGGAAAAGGTTTAAAAGAGACCTGAGGGAGTACCTTTTTCACCCAGAAGATGGTAGGTATTTGGAACAAGTTGCCAGAGAAAGTAAGAGAAGAGGGAGGAATTGTAAACATGAAAAGACATTTAGACAGGTACATGGCTAAGAATTGTTCGAAAGTTCAAATTTGAAATTTATTGTACGACTACATACATGACATCAGGTACAATCCAGAGATTCTTTCACCTGCAGGCTGGGCAGAATTTCTACTTATCAGTACTGCAAAAAAACTGTGCTCACGAAAAGATACATATACACAAGAGAATGTTAACAAAGAAAGAAATGTTAAGAAACTAACTGTGCAATAAATAAAAAAATTCAGTATTAAGAACATAAGACACATGAGTAGAAATAGACCATTCAGCCCATCAAGTCTGCCCTACTATTTAATCATGAGCTGATCCATTTTCCCCCTCAGCTGCATTGCCTAGCCTTCTCCCCATAACCTTTGATGTACTGGGTAATTAAAAACTCATCAATCTCGGCCTCTTCACTTTGGTTCTCATCCCTCTATGAATCTAGTTTACACCCCTTCCCAGCAGCATTAGCAAACCTCCCTGCCAGAATATTGGTTCCCCAGCAGTTCAGGTGCAACCCACCCCACTTGTACAGGTCACCCCTTCCCCAGAAAAGGTTCCAATGATCCAAACACCATCTCTTCAGCCATTCATTTGTCTGCACTATCTTCCTGTTCTGACCTTCCCTACCTTGTGGCACCAGGAGTAATCCAGAGAGGGGTCCCCAAACTCTTTGGACCATTGACTCCTTCATGGAATGGTTGGTACCTTATCGACCTCCAGGCATGGGATCCTTGAGTTGGTGGTGGTGGTGGGCGGCCTCCTTCTTCCTGACTTCGTCAGTTCTTTGCTCTCTAATATTAAGAGGCTGAATCTAAAATCTACGTGGAAGTTACCAAGACCAACCTTCGCGAGAGTTTGGCCACCCCTGCCATAGGCACTATTTTCAATTGACCCCCCCCCCCCCCCCCATTTATCAACCACATTTCAATCCCGTGGATTGTTTCATTAACTTCCAAGGGGATGATATTGACCACTTGGTTGGTCCTGCTCTTCAGCTTCTTTCTTAACTCCCTAAACTTTCCTGGCAGGACCTCTACCCTACTGTTGCCTAAGTCAAATGTACCTTGGCCTCTGGCTGCTTTAGAATATTCTGTACCCACTCAGATATCCTGGACTCGAGCACCCTAGAGGCAACACACTATCCTGGAGATTCTTTTTTGGTCTCAGAATCTCCCATCTGTTCCCCTTATTATTGAGTCCCCTACGACTATCGCTCTACCTGTTTTCATCCTTCCCTTCTAAGGCCAAGATCTGATCGGGGTACCATCAGTCTGGCTGCTACCTGGCCCAGAAAGGTCATCCCTCACATTATTATCCAAAATAATGCACAAAGCAAGATTCCTTAAATGAGTTTCTGATTCAGCTTGTTGTTTAGGAGCCAGGTGGTCCCTGATTTAGAGGAGTATAGCCCAACTGCAGGCGAAAGGACTTATTTAAGTAAATGATTTGATTAGCATAGAAAAGTTGGGCTAAAGGGCTTGATTCTCTGTTGACTCAAAGCTCTGTATTACTTTCGCAAAAATGCACATATCACATAATTTTCTTGTGAAGGAAATATTCTAAAGCATATTATTTAAACAAATCCCTTTTCTGATTACCAGAAGATGTGAAATGGCTTCTGAAACATTTTCATTTTAAATGTTTTATCACTTGCAGGACATGACCATAAATACACTGCTTTAAAAAATGAATACAACCTGAATTACGATAACATGTTGAATACTGATCCGTGCGAAATAATGAAATTTGATTCCAGTGGTTTGGCATTTGTCCTTCTCTCATGTTATAAAACAATTCGCATGATCTCAAATGACTTTGAAAGGTTTTTTTCAAATGAAAATGATGCAGGGTATCTTCCCAAATGTAATATCCACTTCCTCAGCTTTCTCTCCATTTGCTGCCAGCATGACCTATCTCCCTATTCCACTGCTGGGTATCAGTGGCATAATCTTTAACATTCTGGGTTCAAGATTAAGTTTATTATCATCTAGTTGTACAAGTATAACATTGGAAACTGTTTTCTCTGGTCCTTGGTGCAAAAATGTGCAACAACATGCACAGACAAACAATACATATGCAGCCCTTATATACATAGAGTACAACTCCGATTATCTGTCAAAACAGCCCAGTAATAACAGCAAATCACTTGTAACAGTGTTTAAACAACCACAAACAACAAGGGAAAGCTTTTTAAGCATTAAAATAATGTTTAGTTCTCACCAGAAAAATGCTTGCCACCGCTGATCACCAACACTTCCCCACCGAGGCCCCGCTCATGCTAGGAGCCCGAGGGTCCCGCTCCTGCCTGGGAACTTGAGGTCTCCACTGCCGCAGAGAGCCCAAGGTCTGCTGCTGCTCACGCCGGGAGCCAGAGGTCTGCTCTTTCCCGCGCTGTGAGCCTGACATCCCCGGGCAGTTCAGTTCCGAAAAAATTTTGGAGAAATGAGGATTTTGGAAAATCCAATTTCAGATAATCGGAGTGGTATTGTATATAAATCAATAAATATTGTTAAACAAATAGTAAGGTCTTGGAAGGTTTGTACGAGCAGTCTTCAGTTGTTCAGCATACTCAGTGCCCGTGGGAAGAAGCAGTTTCTCAGCCTGGTGGGGCTGGTTCTGTCACTCCTGTATCTCTTTCCCTATGGAAGTAGCTGGAAAATGCTGCCTGCAGGGTAAAAGGAGCCCTCGATGATTTTACAAGCCCTCTTCAAAAAATGATCCCAGTAGATCACGTTGATGGGGGGGGGGGGGGGGGCTGGTGGGTGGGGGGAGGGAGACCCCATGCCGCCCTTACAGTCCTGTGGATTGACTTCCGATCCAATCCAATCCTTTACAGCAACTGTAATGTAGCCAGTCAGGATGCTCTTGATAAAGCTCCTGTAAAAAGTTGACAGGATGGTGGTCAGTCACCTTGCCTGCCTCAGTCTTCTTAGGAAGTGCAGTCGCTTTTGGGTCTTCCTGACAAATGACGAGATATTGCATGGCCACGAATGGTCATTTGCTAAGTGGACTCCAAAGAATTTGTTTATCTCCACTCTCTCCACTACAGAGTGATCAGGCATTCATTTCCTAAACTAACCACCTGTCTCTTTCAGAATCCTCTTCTCAACCAATATTTTCATTCTGTTTTTTTTTTAATTTTTTATTTTTCACACTATAAACCACATTGATCAAGATACATACATTTTCCTTTTCAAATATATACAGTGTCATTTTCTCCCCCCTCCCTCCTCCCCTCCCACCCTCCCTACCTCCCCTCCCATTCATTTAAAGTTCAGAATCTAAGATACATTAAACCCGTCAAACAATGTTGTCACTCAATAAAAATAAACAAGAAATTCCACTGAGTCAATTCTTTTCATTCTCTTCTCCTTCTGTCTTTATGTTGTTATATTAACCATGCAAAATGTTGCCATTGTGACTAAAAATGAGTTATTTTTGTCACATAATGCTATCCTTTACAATTCCACTCATAAACGATCGTTTCCAGATTTAATCAACAATGCTCCGTAACTTTGACTGGGTTCTTTACCTTGACTCTGCCTTTCCTTATCTGGTCACTTCCTCCCCACCACAAAAACCCCCCTCCCCCAAATTTACAGAGCTCTTCCTGATTTGTGATTACAGACACCCAATGGGATCCTGCTCTTACCTTTGTTATCATTCTTCACACAAATTGTCTTAATTCTGAGAATCAGAAGAAAATTTGTATTTGCTCTCCAAAGCTGTTCATGGTGTTTAATCTTTTCACTACTAATCTTAAAATCAATCTGTAGCTCAAGAAAAGTTGAGGTTGTTAGTAATAAATTGGTTTAAAACATGACACCATTCAAATAAAAGCAGTCTTCTACATTTTATTAAAACCACTGGCACTTCAGATTGCCTTTATTCATTCAAGGGATTTGTGTCTCACTCGTAAGGCCCCCCCCAGCTCACGCCTTTCTCCTAACGTCATTAAATGGAGTGGCAGATGAAGCTAGTGGTTCTGCCAAATTAAAGGTATATATTAAAAGTCAAGGTGGTAATAATATAATGGAATAAAATCCTTCAGCTCAATTTCATTATTACTCCATTGACTAAAAGGTGACCCCAGTATTTCACAGCAAACCATCTTTGACTAATGATGGGAACAAGGGGCATGACTGAATGCTATGTCCTCTATCCCAGAGATGCCAAAGAATCATTATAAAGTGCTGAAGTGGTATGATCAATTTTGGCCTTGATCAGTGACCACAGCGAAAATGTCCTTAACAATCAATCCAAGGCCATATTTTTCCAGAGGAAGTTCCAATGATGGCTACCTGCAGGCACAGCGGCAAGCATCTTAATTTATTCTGCAGGATATTTTTCTTTGTTCAAGCCAGGAGTTAGAACAATGTGTTGCTAGAGATATCATCACAAATATGTAAAATGCAACAACTGCCAAAAGAACAGATTCAAGGCTATCACAGATGGGATAAAAATAACCTTTGCTTGTATCTACCTCCAGTGGTTAAACAGAACCATGCACTTAGCTTGCTGAGTTTGGTACTGTTCCTGACTCATCCACCCTTGGTATATTTTAATGAGGAAAAGCCTTTACAAAGTGAAATCATTGTGTCTGATTCTCCAGCAGAAGAGAGTAAGGAATGAATAAGGGTATTCCCAATGGGTAGTTGTCAATAGGGTAATACTGGAGGGGGATAGTTATATTAGCAGTGCCAAAAGCTGCAAAGCTTGTTCAGATAGATCACTTTTGACATCATCCAGAGATATCCGAGTTTCTATGAGTGCCATAATATCAGAACAGATATCTGATTAGAGGGATCTGTTGAATGAATTTTGGTGACTTGGAGGATGACCATGAATCTACACAAAGGCCTTTGTTTCCTGAATATTATAGTTCAATAATTAAGGATGGAGTGTTCCTAATTCTGGATAAGTGTGAAACATATATTATTCATCCTGTAGATTAGTTCAACTCCACTAGGTAGTGTGCTGGGGATGAGGTAAATATTGTGGCGAAAAAAAAAAGACAGAGGAAGGTGCTGGGGTGAATGTCCAGGATTGTGTCACTCTCCACAGGTTAGAATCAAATCTCCCATTGAGTAGCAGATGTAAAATAGAGATGAATTGCTGAGAGCAGTCTAATTGGAAAAGATTCTCCACAATGCCTCTCAATTGATAAGGTCTAATGCTTTTGTTAAGGTTGTACAGAGATTGATATTGCTCCCTGAATTTCTCTTGGAATTTTTGCATCATGTGGAGCGATCCTGGGAGCATCTCTGCAGCCACTGAGAGCAGGCAAGAAAGGCATAGACTTTCCATGACTTTTTCCTGTGGCTAACTGCAGGGAGACTTGTCTGTAGTTACCACACTTGGATTTTGCTCCACAGATCTGACACAGCTGGATGCAGATGGAATCAAGGACACTCAGATCAAGAATATGTTGCCACATACAGCTGTGGAACCCCAATCATTGGGAGAGTTTAAGAAGAAGATTGATATATATATCTAATTAGTCAGGGTATCAAACAATATGGGGAAAAGGCCGGAATTTGGAACTAGACGTGAGAACGGTTTAGCTCAGGGTGAAGTTGTGGAGCAGACTCGATGGGCCGAATGGCCAGCTTCTGCTCCTTTATCCTGTGAAAGCGTCAGTGGAAAATTCTTCAAAGTGCTTCTTCCACCACGATCACCCCCCCTCCCCCCACACGGTTCTTGGCTTTCAAAACAATGTGCCCAAGATGTTGCTGACATATGAATCCATTCAAGTCCTGATTACCACTGAATTGCTGGATCTCTTTTCACCTTTCTTAGTTCCCTTGGTCACAGGTGTTCTGTTGGACCCGGCCTTCAGTTGTCTGGAGAGAGTTTTTTGCTCCAATGCATTTTGAAGTTTACTAGCTCCTGGATCCGCTAGTCATTGCCATTAAACCAGCCTGGTAGAGAAGGCAGAAGTCTCTTCATGTGTGCTTATCATAATGGACCAAGGCAGCCCAGATACTGCAGCTCCTGTTGGCCGGGAATCATCTGGTTATCTATCACATGCTTGCAAAAAGAAGTATTCCTAATGATGCCCTTGAGACTTTCGATATTCATTTTCTTGCAGCAATGTTGTTTGGAGTTAGGCTGACAATAAAGTCCACTAGTCATGACATGTATAACCTTCAAACCAAAAATCATGACTTCGATAATGAGTTCTCTCACTCAAGCAATTAAATGATTCAACAAGTGACATTCGTCTGACTCACTGAGAAAACACGGTATTGGTTATGAGAAGAACATACTCCAAGCATTTTGTCAGGTTTCCCATAAGTTCAATTAACAGAGGTTTGTGTCCTTTCTCGCCCTGATAACAATATCACCAGGAGTTTTATTAGGATCAGAAAAAAAGTCCTCCTTGTAGTTTACAACATATGCACTGAAGACCATGGAAGCTTTGAAGCAGTTGGAAGTGATTGAGTTATTCGTGAGAATCACAGAAATGCCTTCAAGACACAACCTAGCTCATACAAGTACACAATCCTTAAACTGGACATCTAAAATCTGGAAAGCTCCAAAAAAAATGGCATTTTTTTCCTCATGCTGGTACAGCGGAGAGAGAGAGAGAGAGAGAGAGAGAGAGAGAGAGAGAGAGAGAGAGAGAGAGCAGCGTGACTAGCTTAGGCCGGTGGGGAGGGGGGAGAAAGACGGCAATGTGACTCGGGTGGGCGAGGGGGAGAGATGCCAGCGTGACTGGAGGGGGAAAGAGAGACGGCAGCATGACTCGGGTGGGCGATGGGGAGGGAGAGAGACACCAGTGTGATTGGTAGGCAGCACAATTCGGGTGAGCTTAAATCTGGGGCATTTGTCTTTTGTTCCGAAATCCGGAAAAATGTGAAATTCGGAACACACTGACCCCCCCCCCCCCCACAAAGGGTTCCAGATAAAGGATTGTGTACTTGTACTTGATGGTAAACTCACCTCATGAAGATAGCACTTCTCTTCCAATCTTCCCTTCTCCCTTTTCTTTCAGTTGACCACCTCCTGCCCGCTTTGCTTCACTGAGGGCTGCAACATCAACTGACATAAAGGGTATGGAAGTTGAGTTATGTTCAGGGCTGTTCTTGTTGGGTTTGTCCATGAGGTTCCAAACTTCACAGTGAAGATTGTGCGTTGATTTCTTGGAATGTGGGATAGCTGCATAAAGACCTGACAGAGCCAAGGATGGGTCCAGTGGCAAGATAATTGAAAGAAGACCCAGTTCTGCTGTGTATAGACAATCATACAGAGTCAGTCCCTTAGGTAAGGGATACATGCCTCAGAATTTCCACAAATCAAATTTGCCATACCAGACACAATTTCCCTGAAAACCAAGATTTATGTAGCTATTACAATCTGATATATTAACTCAGAAAGACAAAATACATTGCCAGCAAATTTGGTTCGAAGTATAATATTAATGATTATTAATTCATTAATTTAATGTCCATTTAAAAATGTCCTCTGTAATCATATTGCTGAGTTTGGATTATTGACTGCTTTTTAATCTTGTCTTTACAGATATCAGAACTAAGAATTTCTATGGAGTACTTTTGATGGTTCTTTGATATGAAGAAGACATACAAAATTATTTTCTGGTCAGATGATAATATTTCCATTTTTCTTGTTTATATGCAGATTAACAAAGAAATAGGACTAACAGAACCCTCAGATGTTTTATACACACAACTGCTTTCCGTTCATTGTTGTAGGATTTTGATAAGATATCACTCAAT